>NC_052051.1:134792599-135455666 GCF_903992535.2 Arvicola amphibius
CCTCCTCCTACTCCTTCCACCTTCTCCCCATCTTCGATCCTCTCCTCAGAGAGGGTAAGATGCATTGCTTTGGGGAAGGTCCAAGGCCTCCCTACTAAATCTAGACTGAGCAAGGCATCCATCCAAAGAGAATGGGTTCCCAAAATGCTAGCACAAGCAGTAGGGGTAAATTCCGGTGCCATTGCCATTGGCCCCCCAGTCTGTGCCAGTCATATGACTGTCACCCACTTCAGAGGGTCTAGTTTGGTCCTGAAAGAGAAAATTTATTCATGGTGGGGAGCACTTTCTTAAAGTTTGGGCTGCTATATTCCTATAGACTATGGGGAATAAACAGCAAAATTTTGTTCTCACACTTCCAGTGACTGATATCTGAGATCCAGGTGCCTGTGTGGCCAGACCCCTGGTAATTGCATTCTTTCTGGTTGAACCTCACAAGGCCTTCCATGGTGCATCTATCCAGAGTATGGTTCCCTTCTCACTTCTTCTTATGGCCCTATCACTTGGGATCCGTTTTCATGACCTAGTCTAAATATAGATGCCTCCCAAAGCCTTTCCTCCTAGCATGAACCCACTGAGCGGTTGGGCTACTAACATATGATTTCAGGGGTAAAAACAATCAAGCTATAACAGGTTATGCAAATTGTGCTGGTGGTTCAGTTGCTTTCTTAGTAGAAGCTATGCCAGTCACCTTTGCCACATACTCCAAATTATTTTTGCTGTAAACTCAGATGCAGACTTACAAAAGGATGACTAATGAAAGACACTAGACAACACCTTCTCCACTTAAGGAAATAAAACCAAAGAACAAGCAGATGATGGTTGCTGAGAATATTTAAAGAATGTTGGAATACAGTGCACATGGAAGTGAATTATGGAAAATGAAGGCTCCAGGTAGTAAGGTCGAGAAGGAAACAAAGTACCTTGCATAGAGTGCTCTGGATTCCCATCATGAGCTTGTTCGAATGTGGCAAGTCCTCTTACAACTCAGAAACTGTACATAGTAGACCCTAGATTTTCCATAATTACACGACAGAGTCGTGGATTTTTCTGTAAGGCAATACTGCAGCCACCAATGGTTTTGAACTCCACAAGGAGTTGTAATGAAATACACACTATTGCACTGTTCCCCATGGGTACCTCTATTTATATAGCTATGTAAGCTATTGGGGCATGATGTCATTTTAAGACCAAATCTAGCCACTCCTCACCCCAACTTTCATGTATGATTCACACTCAAAGGCCGCTTGAGTGGCTCCATCACAGTACCACAAATTATATGTACCACTTTGGTTGTGTGATCTGCTGCAGATCAGGGTCTCAGAGTCATCAGTTATAGTCTGTAGAGATACCATGGATATCCAAACAGAACCAAAGCCTATGCAGCCTCTAACAGAATACCCAATTTATTCAGGGGAAAATATTTTCCAGTTTAATTCTCCTACCCTATTGGTAAGACACTGACACAGCAGATGTATCAAAGAGGATGAAGAAGTATGGGAATAAAAGGCAAATTGATGCTACCAAGAAAATACAAAATCTTCTGTCAGTGGACACTGCAAAGGAAGCTGAGGAAATGCCAGTAAAAGAAAGAATAATTCTAAAGAAATTTGCTGAGGATAAAGAGAATATATAGCATCATTACATTAAAAGTATTAGCATGATTCATTCTATAAAAAATGAGAAGTTCATAAATGAAGTAGATATCTTTGTCAAAATTTTGTAGGGCTAGAGAAGTTCATGGGTAAAATATTTGTTCTACATGTATGAAGACATGATCCATAGTGTATTTGTTGCTGTTCTCTAGAGGAACAGAACTGATTAGATAGAAAGATGATAGATAGATAGATAGATAGATAGATAGATAGATAGATAGATAGATAGATAGATAGATAGATAGATGGATGGATGGATGGATGGATGGATGGATGGATAGATAGATAGATAGATAGATAGATAGATAGATAGATAGATAGATAGATAGATAGATAGATAGATAGATAGATGATACACAGCTCGATGGACAGACAGACAGACAGGCAGGCAGGCAGACAGAAAGATAGATAGATAAATAGACAGACAGATAGATGGGCAGATGGATAGACAGATACAGATATAGACACAGATTAGAGTGACTTAAAATTTTGATCCAATCTGTTCAACAATGACTGTTTACCAATGGAAAGACCAGGAATCCAGTAGTTGTTCTGTCCACGAGGCTGGAAACCTTAGCTGATCTTCAGTTTAGGCTGGAAAAAGGAAGAACAAGGCTCTAATGCCAGTGAAGTGATGAACTTGCCATTAAGAGTGAGAACAGCCAGATAAAGAACAAGACTTCCTTCTTCCATGTACTTTATATAGGCTGTTAGCAGAAGGTGTGGTCCAGGATAAAGGTGGATCTTGCCACCTCAAGGGATCCAGATTTAGTGTAGGTCTTCCAAGTTCAAATGGTTTAATTACCAAAAAATCTAGGTCTCACACAGGTGGAACTAGATGCTTGGGTTTTAGTTAATTCCAGATATGGTCACATAGACAACCAAGAACAGCCCTCATACCAAGTAAATCCAGATATATTACTGCATTTCTGTAACCCAGTGCCACAGCAGTGGGAGAGCTGGCAGAGACAAGAGAGTGCCTGGAGTCTTGCGGGCCAGCTAGCCTTGATTATGCAGTGCAAACAAAAAGAGACTGCCTCAAACAAGAAGGAAATCAAGGACTTGGAGCACAAAAATGGATACCACACACACACACACACACACACACACACACACACATTCTCCTGGAAGAGAATTCCAAAGAGCAAGAGAATCCACCCAACATTGGACATTAGAGACACTTTGGTCAGACTTCTCAGTCCAGAACTGCTGAGAAATGAGCTTGCATTGTTTCAACTCTGCATTTATGATAAGTGATACCAAATGCACTTATTAATTCCTCTACATGATGGAATTGGTTGTGGTTATCACATGTATCAATCGTGATCCTCTATAGGCTTTACCTGCAGTGGCATCAATTTACTTTTTTATTTGTCATATTTGTGTAGTATATTTGTTTTATATTTACTTTAACCTGATATAAAGTGGGGGTTTTTGTAGATTGTGCATAGAATAGTCTTGATCGTTTTTCTTTAATACATTTCAAGAAGTTTTTTTGGTTGGTTAGTTGGTTGGTTGATTTTTTGAGACAGGGTTTCTCTGTAGCTTGAGAACCTGTCCTGGAACTAGTCCTTGTAAGCCAAGGCTGGCCTTGAACTCACAAAGATCTTCCTGCCTCTTCCTGCCAGTGCTGGTATTAAAATCATGTACCACAACCACATGGCTAAAAGTTAATATTATAATTGGACCTCTGAAACTATCAACATTTTATATTTGTGTTAATATGTTTATACTTATGTCTGTCTGCCAATTTGCTGTTTTCTATTTTCTTACCTGTTATTGGGGGGAGGGGAGAGTCTCCTTTCCTTGCATATTTTTCATTAAATGAGGATATATTACTTTCCATTTCTGGCTTACTATCTCATAGTTTTATGTTAAAAAATAGTCCTCAGGTTTACAGCGTACACTCATTACTTGTATAGGCTGCTGATAAAAAGTATGCATAGCAGGTAAATTCTCTTCTTCCACCATGTAGCTTCTGGCATATGGTTCTGAACATCAGACATACAGGCAAGAGTCTTAAACTACTGAGCCTTCTTGGTGACTTTCCTATCATAACGACACCTTAGCATGCTTCCAATGTCCTTCCTCTCAACATTTTGTCATTGTAATCGTCTTTCTTCTAATAACTCATATGGTTGAGGTAATAACACTTTTATGTCCCTAAGAAATCTCAGAAACTAGACTGGACAAATTGCTCAGTAGGTTGGAGTGCTTGCCACAAAATAATGAGGACTTGAATGCAAAGATTAACTGCAACAAGGTAGAAGCCAGGTGTTGCCACTCTGTGGGAGGGATGAAGACAGAAGATATGCCAAGGCTTTCTGCCCATCATCACAGCTCCAGATTCAACGAGAGACATTTGCATATAAGTAAGGAATACCATGAAATAGTAGGATACCTGTCATCTTCCCTTGATTTCTATGCATGAAGAAACATATTCATATTTGCATACACACACAAATTTTCTTTCTGTCTCTCTGTCTCTCTCTGTGTGTCTCTGTCTCTGTCTCTCTCTCACACACACACTTGCACATATACCATACACAATACACCATATATATACAATGTACACACATACACAGTGGCATAAACACCACACACAAAATCTCAGACACTATCTCAAAATTACTTGTAAAATTTGGCTGAAAAAAACAATGCCTAAAAACTCCTGCTTCATAGATTCATATGTACTTTTCAACTAATATGGAGAAAATCCATTTCTCATTTGAGCATCATAGCTCACAGCTAGATTTCTACTGAACATTTAAATAATTACAGCCAACATTTCTATAACTTATATTTGATTCACCAAGTCCTTAATGTCCTCTCCCTCCATATGTGTTTTAACACTGTAACTTTAACACTGCCGACACTGTAAGGGAAGTACCATTTGGGCCACAAACTTAGGACATAGGCAGCACAACAAATTTCATACCAAAACAAAAACAAATGTCTGATTTACCAAAATCCACAACACTAGGAAAGTCATTAAATGTACAAACCATGCTTTTCTGCTTCTGTGGTTCCACTTCTGGCTAATTGTTAACTAACTGTGTTAACCCCGGATGTGGGTTCATGCTTAAAACTCTGAGAAAGGCTTGAGACTGCACTGGAATCCCAAATACCTAGTATAGCCTCCAGCCAGCTAATAAAGACATTTTTCTGGTTTAAACCCATGTCTGAATGGTCATCTCTGATGAACACCCCACAACAACACAGATTTCATCTATTTTGTAAACCATTTCTCAGTTGATATGCTAACATTGTCTATTCTTGGAGCCTTGGAGTTCCACCCTAGCCTACTTCCAATCCAGAAGCATTCTGACAATGGCAGACTTTGCTCTGGTTACGATAGTCTTTGGTTAACAAAGCAAGTTTGAGGGAATATAAGGCTGCATTATTGAGTGAAGCATCACTTCCAACTCTTCTGTTTCTGTAGATAGTGAGGCTATTACTCCAGGACCAATGAAGCCTGGGCAAAACATTGGGCTACAAATAGAATTTCCAGCCTCAGTTTCCTCTCCTTGCCTCTGCTCCAGGGAACAATATTCACACCATGTTTCTCTGACATTCTGGTGATCATAGTTTAAACATATGGTTTTCATAGTCTACAGTGGACCGGAGTCACTGATGCTGGACGTTTTCTTCCTGTACATACAAAGAAATGCTAGCATTAATTTTTTTCTGAAAGACAGTGGTATTTGCAGACACTTATGCTCTCTGGCTTCTAGTCAGGTTCAAACAGGTCTGGGGTGTGAAATTTGTGGGGTGAGTTGTCAGAAATATCACTGAGAATGTTCAAGTGTCTTTATTCACTTACCACATCAGAGATACAGGATATACTAACCTGGGGTCATGTTGACTTTCTGTTTCCCTTCCTTAAAATGGCTATATTTGTAGGAGGATGAACATTAGTGGTGGATACTCTTGGTTGAAATGTTGACTATGTCAGTAATTAACTTAAACTCAAGTAGCTGGGCACACTAGTTGGGGATTTTTTAATTAAATCATTTGAAATGTAAAGATCCACATTTAATTTTTAAAGTGTTTAATCTGGACCACACCTTCTGCTGTCAGCCCATATAAAAGACATGAAGAAAGTAAATTTCTTCTATTCTATTTCTTCTTGCTCTCATTGGCAGCTGCAATATACCTTCTCTGGCTTTAGAGCCTACTTCTTCAGGATTTTAGTGTATACAGAAGACCAGCTGAATCATCTAGCTGATTTCTTGGACCTTCCATTGGTAGACAGCTATTGTTGAACTAGCTGGACAACAGCATATAGGCCTTTCTAACAGTCCCATTTAGACATTCATGCTTAGAGAATTTCATCAAGAGGACAAGTGATCTATTTACGGATGTAATCCAAAGGTTTGTAGCTTATAAGCCAAGACAACCTTGGACTGATAGCAACCACTATGTCCGTTTACCCTGAACCTGAACTTAGGGAGTGAGGGGATGGAGAAGGAAAATTTAGTTGGAAAACTTAAAGAAATTCTAGTATTATAGTTAAGAGATACTCATTTCTAGCTGAATTCAAAGAAATGTCAGAGTGTAACAGCTTATCCATAAAAAAAGCTATCATCTGTCCAGTGGTAATGCAACATGACAGTGTTCTTAAGAAGAATTAGTAATTCCTCAGAGGAGTGTCTGCCATTTCCACTTTGAGCCACTCAGTGGTGCTTTAAAAACTTAAATTAAGAAACACTTTGGAAAATAGAAAAATATATACCTGTGGGGTGTGGGTTTGACATTCAGGGGTACAATCTTTTAAAATTTCACTTCATATTAAATCAGATATATGTATCGTGGGGATTAAAGTATGGCTTGTGAGTGCAAGGGCAGTCAGAAGCACTGGCAATCCTGGAGCTAGAATTAGAGGCAGTTGTGCGCCACCCGACATGGGTGCCTTTAACATGTCAGAGCAGCACATGTTCGTAACCATTGAGTCATTTCTGCAGCACAGGCATAAAATGTTAAGAATGTCAGTTCCGTGTCTGAGTGAGATTTCTCCATAGAAGAATTAAGAGACAGGTGGATCTGTTTATGAAAGGTAGAGAGGTCGATCTCTGAATCTGTCTCTGCTACTTTGGATAGCCCTAAATTTCTACTATAGTAACTTGCTATGTTTAAGATGTGACAGGTCTGGGCAATATAATATAATTAATTATGATGCCCTCCTTAGTTTAAAGAATCTACTCAGAAACCACAGGTGCCCCCCTAATAAGCACTACATCTCCCCCAGTGTGTTTCCACAGTAGGCTGACACATGCTAACACTGTGCATCTTTATAATCATTCTTTACGATCGCTATGCCTAGAATCAGGTAATCAGCTTTGTCTCCTCTGACAAAGGTGCAGAGCAGTGAGCCTCTTCTAAAACTCTTCATTACCTTGCAATGTAACCCAAGGAATGCTAGCTGTGGCCATTGCATTTGTCTGGATCTGTGGTCAGATTTGCAGTGTCAAACAGCTAATGAAGCTTTTGTGTGTCCTGAGGTCAGATGCCCTTTTATAACCAAGTGATGACATTTAAATCCCTCAAAAATGCTAATGAGGTAACTAAACCAGTATGCCATTCTGAAACGTAAGCCTAAGTCAGGCAATTAGTTCTCTATTGAGAACACTACAGGGCTACAGAGGTTGTAACTGGTTCTGTTTCCAGCTGTTACTGATAAACATGCAACACTGAATTCATCCTGCAAATAAGAAGCATTTCAAATAACTGACCTCTGTAGCAAACAATAAAATGAGATCAGTGTAAAGGGTATATGCATCGTTATTTTCCATCAGTTAGGCGAGGCCTAAATCAGACTTAAAAGATAAAAATCATTTTCTGCACACGTCATTGACCTGAAACGGCTTTCTACTTTTTAATATATTTTACAAAACTTTTAGTATTTTAATAAAGTCAAACTTGACGTGTGTGTGTGTGTGTGTGTTTATGTGTGTGTACACTCAACTGTGCAAGTACACGTGGAGGCTGGAGGTGTCAATGTATGGTGTCTTCCTCTGTCACTCTCCACCTTATTTGTAAAGACAGGGTCTCTCATTGATCCTATTACCACTGATGGGTAGAAGACTGCACAGTGATCCCACCTCACTACCCTAGGCTATAGTATGTGTGGCAATCCTAAGCAAGTGCTTAACCACTGAGCCATCCCTCAACCCTCAATATTTCACTTTATGAGATAAATGGTCCTACAGTGAACATCAATGTCTGTAATCCAAACACAAATATATTATGCAACTTATAAAATTTTATATAAATACATATTAAAATTTTATTGAAAAGAATCAAAGGGTAAGACTGGGGGTGTAGTTCAGGTTTTTAGAGTTTAGAAAGTTCTGGATTTAGCTGTTATGAACAAATCACACCTGTGATGCCAGCGCTGGGAAGCTAGAAGTGAAACAAACCAAAACTTTAAGTTCATCATCTGTTCCATTGCAATACAAGGCCAGCCTGACTGAATAAGAGCATGTTGAAAAACACAAAACATGGTGGTGAATGTGCTGTGGTGAGGAGGAAGGGTGGGTGAGTTGGTGAGAAAGGGAAAGGTGGGAGAAGAGATGGTGAGGGATCTACATGGAGCAGGGAGGCTCACCCAAACTCCCCTCTATGGCTTCCACTTCTTCCCACATTCCGTGTGTGCACTGTGTATGACTATCAAGCAGCATAGAGAAGCAGTTTCAGTTTCCCATTCGCAGCAAGGACAGGAAATGCAGCTCTTCTTGTTATTTTGGCTGAGAGTTCATTGGGAGTCCTGCATTCCTTCCCCTGTCAGAATGGCTTTCATTCTCCTTAGCAACTGTGAGCAGACATGGCCTACCCAGTCCGTGGGAAAACAACAGCAACAACAAAACACCAACAAAATCCACCTAAATTACAACCCTGGGAATGAGCTCCAAGTCTCTGTTGAACCCAAGTCACGACTCCCATTGAGACCACCAGGACCCAGTCAAGTCCAGAATGCAAAAGCAAGGTTTATTCAGAGTGCTATTCAGCCAGGCTGGGGTCTCGCCTGCTACTCGACACAGCACAGTAGGGAGGAGAGGCCCCTCATCATTTGGGGTTGACATTATACAGGCAAAATCTGCAAGCCAGGTTTATTTTGTGTCAAAGGAGTTAGTCTTACATAACAGCAGGTGTGTCTTACCTCTAATAAACCCCCTCCCCAAAATGGTTATGTCGAGTAGGTACCCACTCTCAAAGCCCTCCCCGAAGCGGTCGACTTTTCTGCTCCCTGATAGACCACAGAGCTAGGTGTTAACTGGTGGCCTGCGGCCAGGATGCCAGGAACACTTTGTGGTCTGCGCTTTGAGCTCAGCGTCTAAGTTAGACATCCTGTTTACAACCAGCCCTAGATGTCTTGCATTTGAACCCAGTGCACTCATCAGTTACTAAGCAAGCAAAAAGTCCCTTAAAGCCACATGGGAGCAACATCCCTTTCCTCTATTACATTGAGGGGGACATAGTTTTGTTGGACCATCAGCTGTATTGCCCCAATCTTTGCTTCATGAACTGTACTAAACTATTTATAATACAGGGCCCAAACGTTAACAGCAACAGGGGAATTATTATGGGTCCCACTAATCCAGTTACTAATGTAGCTAGCCAAGGGGAAGATAAAAACCAGGACTCAAACCAACCCTGGAAAGTCATGCTCCTTTTTTTTTTTCACTTTTCTGATCCTTCTCTAATTTTTGCCACGTTATCCTGAATCGCACCTTAGTGATCTCGGTAAAAGCAACATTCTTCTTTTAGTGCCATACAGAGACCTCCTTGTAGAAGGAATAAGAGGTCTAATCCCCTTCTCTTTTGTAGGGCTACCTCAGCCAGCGAGGTAAGGGACTCTTGCAAGCAAGGAATAGACAGTTCTCCTCTTTGGAGATCTAGGTCCAGACATATTCTCAGGGCTGAATATTGGCTGCTTTGCTGGACTAAGGCTGCTGCACCAGTGCCTATTCCGGCAGCTATCCCAGTTTCCACTAAGGCACTTGAGTTATTATTTCCCTCTTGGGCCTTGTCATTTCTGATCCTGCTATTTGGTCCAACATTTCTTCATAGGTATTATACATAAGTCTGGGGAGTAGGCATACCTGGACACAGTATCCGGCTGTTTGGTTAAGAACCGCAGCCGAGATACATGGGGTTATTCCTGTGGAGCAGGCCAACCAAGAGTCCTCATGGGAAATTATATGACTGTGGGAGTCCTGGACAGGGACAGGATCAGTTTTCTTGCAAAGATGTTGGTGAGACAATGGGATTGACCCTCTGCATAGTCCTCTGCCCTTTGTTTGACTAAGAGTGAGCATGTCCCCAGATCGCCATAGACATGCAGAGTCAGTTGTCTGGCTTGAATAGCTCCCCCAACTGCAGTCCCCTAAAGGAAGGGAAGGGCTATGTTGTGACATAGTCAGCAAGCTCTAGTAACATTGGTGTTGGTTGAATTCAGAAACAGGTAGGATTGTTGTAGGACCTGTAACATGGAGCTTTTCGTATCTAATGGGGACCGAGAGGTTGGGAGAAGGTCAATGCGAGCACAGGGGCGAGGTCTGTGCTTCTTATCCTGTCTGGCTGTGGCAAGCATCTTCCTATGGGGCATTTGCACCAGTTACTGGAAATTCGTAATAATTGCATTCGGTCCTATAGCCACTGGTGGACTTGCTGTCTGAGGTTCTGATTCATCTAGCCGGATGGCAAAAAGAACTGGGTTTGTCTCCTTGCCAAACCATCTGAGTTAGGAGTGCGTCAGCATTCTCCAGCTATAGCTGGCTTTCCAGCCAGTGGCCTCTTTACCTGCTTTGGTGAATTGGATCTTAATAGGGCTACCAGTGGGGTAAATGCAGAGATCAATGGGAGCTGCAGGGTTGGGGTTGTGCCAGCCGCAACAGGGGCATTTTACCCAGCTTACCTTGATGTAGTCCCCTGTAGTTTCTAGGTACCAGTGCAACCGCCCCGTGGAGCAACAGCTCCAAGTCCGACAATAGTAATCGTGGGCCCCAGCAGGCATTAAGCCTCCCCTTTATATGATATCCTGGGCAGACATAAAATAAGGGCCCATGGTCACTGGGTTGTATGCGATGGGTGTATATGCTGCAAGGGTCAAGAGTTATATGTGGAAACCAAGTCCCTGGAGGTGCGGTCTTTAATGTTGTGTTGACATTGCTGGTGGCCACATCATAGAGTGTCCAAGTGAGGTTCTGAGGCTGATGGGGACTTGGATTCTCTAGGAGCGTGTGGCTCCCCATCAGTATCTGGAGCAGGAGCAAAAGCAACAGTAGAAGTAGGGTTGTCATTGCAGTGAAATTTTAAACGCATGGGGATGCTAGGATCTGGGTGAGATTTCCAGGTCTTCTCTACCTGCAACTGGTGGAAGTGGGTGTGGTGAAGCCAGGGAACAAATCTGTCTACTTTGAGTGAGGTGGCAGTCATGAGAATTACCAGGAATTCCTGGAATTGCCATTCCAGTGCAGCTCAAAACTAAAACGTTGATGTGGCAGGATCAGAACCCAGTTTCTGGGCTGGATGCTATGGAGCATGGGGTGGGGAGTAAGCAGTAGAGTAAATCTCTTTTAGTCTTGGCAAGATCTCCACCCTAATTTGGGAGAGTGCTCTCAAGCTTTGGGTTAAGTCTATTTTCCCATCCTGTGCAATGAGTTCAGACTGCAGGCTGGGTATGAGAGAGGGGTGGGTGTCCAAACATAATCTTGAAGGGAGTTAAACCCAATTGATAGGGGGAATTCCTAACCCTAAATAAAGCATAGGGAAGGAGGGCCACCCAGTACTCTCCAGTCTTAAGGCTAATTTGGTGATTTTAGGGTTCGATTCATCTGTTCAACCTGTCCTGAACTCTGGGGCCTGTATGCACAATGTAATTTCCATTTGGCTCCCAGAGCAGTGACTATTCCCTGACTTACCTGAGAGATGAAAGCCGGGCCATTATCTGACCCTATCATGTGTGGGACACCAAACCTGGGAAGAACTATTTCTAGATTCTTCTTGACTACAGTGTGTGTAGTCTCATGTTTAGTTGGAAATGCCTCATCCATCCTGAGAAAGTATGTACAAAGACTAGCAAGTATTTATATCTATATTTGCCCAGTTTGGCTTCAGTGAAGTCTGTTTCCCAATATATTTTAGGGTGAGTTTCTCTTGCTCAGCTACCTTTTTCTCCTTTGTTTGGTAAGCATTAACCAATGGACATGCCTGGCAATTTTTAATAATGATAATAATTTAGTCACTTAGTTGACTGGCATGCCTAATCTTTAAGGGTGACCTTTGGAGTAAATCCTTATGTTTCTTAGCCCCCATGTGGGAGGACCAAAGAGCCGATACAATAAATGTTGTCCCATGGGTCCCACCGAAATTGGCTGTGGTGCATTGTCTAGGCAATCAAAAGGGGAACGGTTTGTTCACCAGAGGAAGTTGCACTAAGTAAAGCATACCACTCCCTATCAGTCCAGACACACCCAGGCCATGCACTCTTCCCCCCACCTAATTTGAAGAATTTTCCCATTAGGAAGGTACCACCAGTCGTTTTCTTTCTAAGCCTGCTCAACTTGTGTGTCCCAGGCATTTTCCTCTTGCTTGTAACAAGAAGGTGGGGGGAAGAGTGCGTGGCCCGGGTGTGTCTGGACTGATAGGGAGTGGTATGCTTTACTTAGTGCAACTTCCTCTGGTGAACAAACCGTTCCCCTTTTGATTGCCTAGACAATGCATCACAGCCAATTTCGGTGGGACCCATAGGGCCTGCAACAGGTGTAGGATTTCCTGTTTATATTTGATAGTCTTTCCTTCTGTTGTCTGCAAGCCTCCCTCCATGGATATATAAGGTAACAAAAGCTTACCTTCTATCTGTATAACTGTTCATTCTTTTGTCCTTTCCCAAGTCCAAGGCCTTTACCAGGGCTATTAGCTTGGCCCTCTGGGCTGATGTGTCAGGGGACAGTGTTTCTGCACAAATCACCTCAGTGTAAGGGATCTGGTCAGGATGACCAGCATGGGGCAGTAAACAACCCGTGCCACTCTATCCATAGTCTCCAGGTCGAAGGTTTTCCCCCCGCTGGCCATCGAACATTGAGCAAGGGCCATTCCACTGAGCAGAAGGTGGCCCGTTTGTGCTTCTGGACTGACACTCGGTTGTTGTTGGCTGTATACTTAGCTTCCTGCCAGTGAGCAAGAGTTAGATCCAGAGGGGTGGACGGGGCTTTTCCAATAGTCGTAGAGGGAGAGGGGGAATGGCTTAGAATGAACAGAGCAACAAAGACACAGACTCTGATCAAAGCAAACAAGGAACAAATCCAGACCTTGACAATATCCCAGGACAAAGAACAAGATACTTCCTCTTCTCTTGGCGAGGGAAGAAACCCAAAAACACTCCTGACTTGGAACCGAACTTCCACAAGACGTTCTTGATCGCTCCCTGCCAGAGGCAGTGAAACCTGACGTCAGCTATCTCGAGGCTTGCAGCAGCCAGTCTCACTGGCTACAACCTCAACACGACTATCGAGACTTCTCTCCATCCCTCCAGGATCACTGTCAGGACACTTCTGTCCCAGTGAGGGCCTGGTTAACACTTGGACTGCTTTCACCCAGAGAGTCCCAGTATGCTTTCTCTCTCTCTCTTCAGAGAGCTGCTCTGCCCTGGAGAGCCTTTCCTTCCCTCTGCCGAAGAGCTTAG
Source organism: Arvicola amphibius (assembly GCF_903992535.2). Classification (NCBI taxonomy): domain Eukaryota; kingdom Metazoa; phylum Chordata; class Mammalia; order Rodentia; family Cricetidae; genus Arvicola; species Arvicola amphibius. Next base: position 134,805,938 of record NC_052051.1, read on the forward strand.
AGAAACACATATATCAGACAATCAGCACATAAATATACATCTAACCGGTATTAGAACAAACCTCTAGACCTTGGGGGTCCCAACGGGTGTCTCCTAGTTTCGTGGCCAATGCACCAAATGTTGTGTCCAAGTTGCAAACCCCAGAGAGACCACCAGGACCAAGTCAAGTCCAGAATAAAAAAGCAATATTTATTCAGAGTTCTATTCAGGCAGTCTGGGGTCTCCTCCCCTGCTGGTCACAGAGCAGTAGGGAGGAGAGCCCCCTGATCATTTGGGGTTGACATTATATAGGCAAAAACCACAAACCAGGATCATTTTGTGTCAAAGGAGTTAGTCTTAAGTAACAGCAGGTGTGTCTTAACTCTAAAAAGCCCCCTCCCCAAAGTGGTTATGTCTAGCAACTACCAGTTATGTTTAGCAGGGCTCCCCCTCCCCAGAACCCTACCCGAATTTCTGCTCCCTGATGTACCACAGAGCTAGGAGTTAACAGGTGGCCTGCTGCCCGGATGCCAGGAGCACTTTGTGGTGAGCTCAGCTACCTACCTAGACATCCTGTTTTTAATCAGACATAGATGCCTTGCATTTAAACACAGTGCCCTAATTAGCTATTAAGCAAGCAAAAAGTTCCTTAAATTTTTCATGTCCTTACAATAACTCAATATCCAATGTCTAGAATCCACTCACAATCTTCTGTTCTGCTCCAAAGAGATTAGGTCCATTCTCTGGCTTCACCCTCTGCAGCACTAAATTGGGCTGGCTCCACCCCACTGCTGCTGCTGTTCTTCCTGGTCATCCCATAGTAATGGCATCTTCAAAAATGACGGGGTCCCTTGATACAATGAGGCTGCCACCAATAGCCACTCTGGGACTCTCTTCATGGAGCCAACCAAGCTTCCACTTCTTTCCATGAGTCCTCTGTCCTGGGGCTTCTACTAATACCCTGGCTGCATCTTCTCCAATGGCCTCTCTGGGCCTCTCACAGTGCCAAGCCTCAGCTGCTCTCCATGACCCCTTCATACCGTCAAAAAACCTGAGAGACTCTTATTCATTACCAGGATAGGCTGCTAGTAAGAAATAAAATATGGATGGGCTCTGGAACACAGTTTCTAATACACCGACTCTGAGGAAACACATAAGTGTTTTTGCCTAAGTGATGTTGGCCTCTTCTTAATCACTGCTAATTTCTTAGCTCCAGTTGACCAGCATCTATTGTCCCTGTAAAGCAAAGACTTACTTCACTGGCACTGTTCTTGTTAATTACAGCTAGTCATTTAGTCCCAGCTAACCAGACTCAGATCTCATCTTTAGTCTTGAAGTGAATCAAAAACTCCCTCTGGAATTTCGTAAGTTAGGCCTCCACTGTTTGCTTTACTCTCGACATCCTTATCTTCCAAGCGACCAATGAAAATGTCATCAAGCTTTGAACTCGTAATGGATTTCTAGGCCAAAGTTCCAAGGTCCTTTCAAAGTCTTTCCCAAAACAATATGCCAGATCTCTCACTGTAGCCCCAGAACCTGTTACCATGTTGTTTTGAGGTTTCTATTTCTGCAATGAAACACAACGACCAAAAAACCAGCTGGAGAGGAAAGGGTTTATTTGGCTTACACTTCCATATAACTGTTTGCCATCAAAGAACCCAATACTGGAAAACAAACAGGGCAGGGAACCTGGAATCAGTTGTTGATACAGAGACCCTGGCTTGCCCCTATGGCTTTTCCACCTGCTTTCCTTTTAGTCCCCAAGACCACAAACCCAAGGAAGCATCATCCATAGGGGCTGGGCCCTCCCCCATCAATCACTAATTTACAAAATGTTGTACAGGTTTGTCTGCTGCTCACACTGCTGAAGGAAATTTTTCTTTTTCGAGGTTCCCTCCTATAAGATGAATATGACCGTGTCAAGTACACAAAACTATCCAGAACGCTGGGGTCAAGAGAAAATAAACTCTAACGGGTCATGGAAGATCTTCTAACCTCGTTAGTAATTGACTCTGGAGTTCCTCACAGTGGCTAAACCTTAGGCTAAAATGCACCTTTGTTATTACGGAGATTTCTACTTCATTGAATTGAGGAATCAATGAGCCAAAAATAAAAGCTAGTTTAGTTTCACTTTCCTGTTCTTAAAAATGCAGGCAATTCAGAAAGAAAACTGGACCCACTCTCCTATGTGATTGGCTAGCACACTCTGAAGGTGGGACAAAAGTCAAGACAAAGGAGCTACCCAACTTCCTTGTTTCTGCTGCAAAGACTCCAGCACAGCTGAGGGCTATTCCTGTCTTGAGCAGTGAGAGCATCCCCTGGACACAGGATTTTCGGGTAACTAGGCATTCAGATCTGACTTCTCACCTTCCTCTGTCTCTTACTAGGGAATCTGTGAATAACAAGACATTTAGAGAGGAATCCTCAGAGCTGGGATCCTCAGGTTAAAAGCTAGGTCTCTTTGATTGGAGACAGGCAGGATTGACTTAAAGATGTTGTTAGGTCATTATTCAAGTTTAGGTAGACCTAAAGCAAATAATCAAGTTCTTATTTAAAATTCACCCAGTTGCTTTAGATTTGGGTTTTGTTTGTTTGTTAGATGAAAATGAGCCTTTCGGTATATATGTGTTGTGAATTATAACTATAGAATATATGAAAATATGAAGATTGTTGTGTCAATCTTGCTATTTCCCAGTATTTTTGTCTTGTCGCTTTCTACCCAGTACAACATATTTATTTCAAACTCTGGTGGAAGCGATACTTGCATGAAAGATGCCCTCTGTAAGATACTTCTGCTATAACTTGCTGGGGAAGAATTTTAAAATTTTCATACTCTTATTCTCTCTGGGATCCTTCCTCTTCCCATGGATGTCCCTATGTTTTCTTGTCTTTTTTACTTTTTTTTTAATACTCACTGATTTTAATCAGGATCACTTGCTTGTTCTGGTGTGGGGTTAATTACTGATCATGGTCAACTTTCTAGTGGTTATACCTCTAAAGAAAAATGAATCACTCTCCCCCCACCAGTCTCTAATCCTAAGCTAAGGATAAGGCCTCATGTGCCTCTGATCTTGTTCATGCTGGAATGTGAACAAGCTAAATCTTATGGAACTCTCCTGCAGGTAACCCCAGATGCCAGGAGTTTATACCTGCAAGTGCCGTGCCCTAGTCAGAAGACATTATTTCATGCCACTCCCCCCCCCCCCGCCCCAGCCTCTGTTTTCTGTGGTGTTTTCTAAACCTGGTTAGGGTGGGGGATTGATAAAAATTTCACTGTTTTATTTAAGAATGAGCATCAACCGTCATTTATTCTCATCATGTTGACCAGTTATGAGACTGTGCATTAGAACACTAGCCACTGAAAAGAAATAAATAAAAATTTAAAAACCAGACAAAAAAAACCAAATGGGGAATAAGGAACAAGAACAAAATCCTTGTCTGAGCAAGGCTGAAATCACCAGTAATCTCTGGTATAGTCCAAAGTATTTAGAAGGAAATTTCCCCATTTATCAAAACAGCAGCAGTTGATGCTGAGGGGCATTTTTAATGAGGGAATCCTCTTTAACTTGGTGGGTTTTATCATGAAGTTGGGGCGCTAGTGAAAAAATGCATCTTTTTGCACTGATTAATAGTTCATGTCACTATAGTTTGTTGTAGTCATACTCTGTGTAAGTCATTTAACACAATTTTTTCTTGTTTATTTTCTTTTTCTTGTTTTTGTAGTTCTTTGAGAATTTTGTGCAATGCATTTTATTGTTTTTATAACATTTATGTATTCATTCTCTGTGTCCTCATACACCGGGGCTAGGTGCTCACATGCTAGAGCATGCTTGTGGAGGTCAAAAGACAAGGTGTGGAAGTCAGTTCTCTCTGCTATGTGAGTCTTGGGATTAGAACTCAGATCATCTGGTTTAGTGACAAGTACCCTTGCCTGCTCAGCCATCTTGCTGGCCCAAGACAGTTTTAGAGTGTGCATAGGTAGACCAAGACATGGGGACCTAAAGGATGGGAGGCTTTTGTAAAAAGATCCCCAGCAGCTTTTGCTTTAGGAACTTTCCCCCAGGCTAAATGCAGAGGATCCAGGCTCTTGGTTACCCTGATAGATGCAACTACTTTCATTTTAATCCGGGTCCAGTCAGCTTTTGTAATTGGTCAAATTTATTACCAAATAGTTAATTTCAGTCGCTATCAGAATAGCTTAAATCTGATACCCCTTCCATCCCCAGCTCCACCACCCCCACCCCTCACTGCCTCCATCAGGTTTAGTGAGGCAGCCTGAGAGTTGAACCTGAAGGTCTGTCCAGCTTGAGAGGCAAGTAACAAAACCCAGAGACCCTGGCATTTTAGTAGGACTTGCCTAGCCAGGAGGCCAGGAGCTGAGAGCACCCCCACCACCCTGTAGAGTCATCATTTTTCTGAGGATGGAGAAGCAGGTCTGGCTTTGTGGCTGTTGTGGACGGTGCTCTGCTGTGCTGCTAGCGGTGCTGGGGCTGAGGGCCTGGCCCTGTTAGCAGTCAGGCCGTCAGCAGGAAACAGAAACAGTTGCTGCCTTAAGGAAACATAAAGTTTAGAAAATTATACAAAAAATATACATACCAATTTAGGTATTGAAATATCCAATCCCTTAAATGTGTATAAAAATGTATTATGTACTAGCCATGAACTGCTATTAGACACAATGTTTTGTGACTTATCACAACCTTTATCTTATGGTTCTGATGAATGTTATTTTAATTAAAGTCTACTTTTGTAAATGTTACCAAAAGAAAATCAGTATCTTAAGAGAACCTTGTTGATATAAATAAGATTAATTTTAGATTTGTATCAGTTTAGTGAGGTTTGACTTTAGGAATTTTAATGCGATTTAACTGTAGCTGACTCAGTCATACCCATATCCATTTTTTTAAATCTTCAGCCATCCTCTGCATTAAGACAGAACCAATTGAAACTCCTTTCCATCAGCATTTCTAAAAATATATATCAGCATATGTACAAGCTTTTAAATATTTATCTCCTACATATTGGATGATGCTTTACTTTTTTAATATTGTGAAACATGATGTTATAAATAAACAACTTTTAGATGGAATGGTATTTGTTGCCCTGTCAAACTGGGAGGGAATGTGAACTGATTGCTTTTTCATAGGGTCCTAAGCTTAATCACACCGATTTGACAGAACAGGCCGTAGGAACTGTTATCATAAGTGAGGTTATGTCCCCCAATACAACAGCCAGAGCTCTGAGGGGGACAGAAAACACAACACACAGATTCCTTCAACTAGAGGCTACACAGCTGGTACCCCAGAAGACAAACAGAATGGTTGTGTGCTTTTCAATTAGAAAGCAGTGGAATCCTAACTCTAACCATTTATTGGCCGTAAGACACTGAAACAAATCCGTGGCTGGCATTCTGAGCAGTAACTGTGCTCAGGTCTGAGTTTTAGTTAGTTATGCTCTGTTGTCTCTTAGTAGAAACTTTATCTTATCGAGAGTTAATCATGATAGTTTGAGCTGTGACATGTCATAGGAAAGCAAAGAACCTTGTATATTCAACAAACAAATATAAGTCCAATTGGCCAGGAGCTCAGGAAGAATACACACTAATAATTCAGAAGGTAAACTCAGCTTTCACCAATAAATCTAAGTTATTTGCCAAAGATTTATTTAATTTATGTGCGCTTTATGATTTAGTCTCATCTTATAGTTTCAATTTAGCTTAATCCCCTCTACAAGGGAATTTGGTGCCATGGAAACAGTAATGAGCATGGATGTAGATATAACACAATATATACATACATAAAAATCTATATCAAATGCATTTTAACATAACCAAGGAATATTTGTGAAATTTATCCTGCAGGTTATTTTTAAAGTCTTCTGCTCTGATTATCTTTTCCGTATCTCTAAGTGAGCTTCAATCTTAAATCTGTTCTTTAAAAGTTTTAATTTTCTGTTGAAGCAAATTAGAAAACTTCTGTCTCGGTAGGTAGTTCCTTAGACAGGATGAAAAACAGAATGTGGGTGAAGGTGGAAAATAATCAGTCAACATGAAAACTATTTCCTTTACTCAGCTGAAATTTTGACTTTGCTGCTTACAGAACCAAGTTGTAAAATCACACAGATCCCAACCTTCCCCCCTGAGACACAGGTCTATAGGATGAGAAACTCCATTTTTATACATTAGGAAAATCTGGGATTCTGGAAGCACACTGGGGAAGATTGTTGTTCGAGTAGGAGATTTGTTAAAAGGGTTGTGAATGCCATAGACAGACAGGCACACAGCATCATGGAAGAGACTCTGAGATCAGTCCCATGTAGCAGAACAGGGAATCCTTTCTTATGGATCTGTGCCATGTGATTGATAAGAAGCCTATAATGCATGCTTGCAGTCAAGGACTCTATGGGTGCACAAGCAAAGAATCCTAGGGATAAAAGTGGTTTTAGTCATAGAAACCAAAGCACTATCATTTCTGAAATGATCACCAATCAAAATGGGATTGCTTTACAAAATGATGTGCCCCTAGTTAGCACTTTAGATAGCTAGAATTTAGGCCCAGGGCTTCTTCCAATCTTCTAAGACCTCTTTTGAAGTGTTGGCACAGGAGTCCTACAACACTGGCCAGACTGGACAAACAGCTGAAGAATCAGAAAGGCCACAAGCTTTCTCTGGACCATCAGGGTATACAAGACCTGAAATCCAGGTCCCTGAAATGTCTCCCTTCTTTATCTCTGGCAATGGAGAAGGGTCCTTGCTAAGACAGGCCACTTTAGTTTAAACAACAATAGAAATTCATTGCATTTAATCCACAACTTAGTGTGTTCAGGGCAAAAAAAAAAAAAAAAAAAAAACAGGCAAAATATAACAGATTCAGTAAATACTTATTTTTTTACAGGAAAAATACTAACTTTGCCTAAGTTAGGCAAAGCAGGCACATAGCTATTTCCAAAGTGATGCTTTAACTCACTCCACAGCAAAAAGAGCATATAGCAATTTTATTCATGGGGTCCATATATATTCATGTAGGCATAGGCCAGCTTTTAAGCATACTCTTTTTAAAATTACATTCCCTCAGCATGCTGATTTTAAAGTGATGGATAGAAATGCCTCTCAGAATCCCCAGCTTCCACAATAATATTTTAGCTGACAATAAAGAAAATGAAAGTTTGAAGGAAGTGAATGCAGGAAAAAAATCTGTCCATGAAGGTACCGGCCTTGCTTAGTCAATAACAGATGGGCACATGTTCTTGTCCTATCTGCGCATCCACACAGAGAGGCTAATCTCACATGGCTGCACAGCATTCAGAATACCCAAATACTTTTATAGGAAGGCGAGTTGCTTTACCTGTTTTCCATCTCATGATAGCTTCTTCTGTCCAGATTTTACACAAATCCAAGGAATAGAGAGAATCTAGTGGCACCTGAAGGTTGATAGCCCTCTTTGCTCATGGCCTCTGCTTTCTGGTTTCCAGGACTCTGTGGGCTATGGAATGATGCATGAAAACCTACCATGGGATCTAAGTGCTGTAGAACTGAGTTATATGTGTCCATCTACTGTTGTTCCAGCAGTAACTGACCTAGTACCTGCCAGATCCCCCTTCCCACAGGGCCACCTATGAAGTCAAGCCTATGAACATAACGCAAGAGCCAATACAGATTGGCAAATTCAGGTTTCAGGAGTTGCTGTTATCTATATGAACTCAGCCCCCTGACTGCTCCTTCTCCTGTCTCCTGTTGTCCGTGTTCATTTGTAACGCTGCAGGTGTCCTGCTTATACCATCTGTGTACCAAGCATCCATTGGGATGGGTGATGTCCCTAATAGGTCTTTATCTGGCTTGGCTTCTTATTCAGTTATTCAGGGAGGCCAAGTGTCTTCTAAAGAAATTGGTCCTAGGACAAATCTGTTTGGCAATGGTGACTGGACTGGCTAACACTACACCCCATATAAATATGCATTATATTTTGCAAAGTTTCTCAGTTCACCTTGGAAAGAACTTGTCCATTGGCCTTCAATCCAACTTTTTATTGGAAGAGTGATATATATTAGAGATCAGTAAGGGTTCATGAATAAATCTTAAAAATAAGAGACTTTGGCAAAAGAGCAAATTGAGAAAATAAACATGCCAAGCAGATAAATAAGGGACTGAGTGATAACCAAAGGTTTGAAAGTGTGAGGAACATTACCATATCTAAGAAGACAAATAAGAAAAAATATTTTTCCTGATGGCTCCTTGGCCTTGAGAGGGACGGAGGGGAGGCATGGGTGGAGGGGAGGGGAGGGAAGGGGGAGAAGGAGGGGAGGGAAGGGGGAGGAGGAGGGGAGGGAAGGGGGAGGAGGAGGGGAGGGAAGGGGGAGGAGGAGGGGAGGAGATGGAAATTTTTAAATATAAAAAAATAAACCATGAGAAAAAAAAAGAAAAAATATTTTTCTTAAACATACCATGAGGACTGAAAAGTTCATAAAGGCCAAATAGCATAAATGAAAATGAATAAAAGAAGCAGGTACAGCCGGGCGGTGGTGGCGCACGCCTTTAATCCCAGCACTCAGGAGGCAGAGGCAGGCGGATCTCTGTGAGTTCGAGGCCAGCCTGGTCTACAAGAGCTAGTTCCAGGACAGGCTCTAAAAGAGCTGCAGAGAAACCCTGTCTCGAAAAACCAAAAAAAGGAAAAAAAAAAAAAAGAAAAGAAAAGAAGCAGGTACAGTCAGACATGCAAAACAACAGGTAGGCTGTAGTAAGGAGCTGCGGGCAGGCCTGCTTTTCATCCCACCCGGCTCTCGGCCACTTGGCTAGCTTAAGCCCCGAAATAACAACACACAAACTGTATTCCTTTAAACACTGCCTGGCTTTTAAGTTTCACCCTCTTACATCTTGATTAACCCATATCTAATAATCTGTGTAGCACCACGGAGTGGTGTCTTACCGGGAAAGTTTCAGCACATCTGACCTGGTGGCTGGCTTCATCGCATCTGTCTCTTAGGAGAGGCGTGGCATCTGACTGAGGCATCTACCTCACTTCCTTCTTCCTGTTCTGTCTACTCCACCCACCTAAGGGCGGGCCTATTAAATGAGCCAGGCAGTTTCTTTTTTTTTCTCATTTTTTTATTAAAAATTTCCATCTCCTCCCCTCCTCCTCCCCCTTCCCACCCCTCCCTTCCACCCATACCCCCACTCCCTCCCTCTCCAAGCCAAAGAGCCATCAGGGTTCCCTTCACTATGTTAAGTCCAAGGTCCTCCCAACTCCCCCTAAGTCCAGGAAGGTGAGCAACCAAACTGACAAGGCTCACAGTGAGCCCATCCATGCTGTAGAGTTCAAGCTCATCGCCGTTGTCCTTGGTTTCTCAGTCCTCCTCCACCGTCAGCCAGATTCAGAGAGTCCAGTTTGGTCGCCTGTTCCCTCAGTCCCATTCCAACTGGACTTGGTGGTCTCCCGTTAGATCTGTCCCACCGTCTCAATGGGTGAACGCACCCCTCATGGTCCTGACTTCCTTGCTCATGTTCTCCCTCCTTTTGCTCCTCATCAGGACCTTGGGAGCTCAGTCTGGTGCTCCTATGTGGGGCTCTGTCATTTTCTCCATCCAACGCCAGGTGAAGTTCTATGGTGATATGCAAGATATTCATGAGTATGGCAATAGGATCTGGACATTTTTGGCTCCCTCTCCTCAGCTGCCCAAGGAACTAGCTGGGGGCGTCTTCCTGGACACCTGGGAACCCTTCTAGAGTCAAGTCTCTGCCAACCCTAGAATGGCTCCCTTAATTAAGATATATAATTCCTTGTTCCCATATCCAGCCTTCCTATATCCCAACCATCCTATTCCCCCAAACTCTTCCCATCCTCCACTTCACACTTTTCTCTCCCAACCCCCCTATCCCCCCATCCCACCCCACCCCCAAGTTCCCATTTTTTGTCCGGCAATCTTGTCTACTTCCAATATCCAGGAGGATAACTATATGCTTTTCTTTGGGTTCACCTTCTTATTTAGCTTCTCTAGGATTTTTTACGAATTATAGGCTCGATGTCCTTTATTTATGGCTAGAACCCAATTATGAGTGAGTACATCCCATGTTCATCTTTTTGGGCCTGAGTTACCTAACTCAGGATGGTGTTTTCTATTTCCATCCATTTGCATGCAAAATTCAAGATGTCATTTTTTTTACCGCCGAGTAGTACTCTAATATGTATATATTCCACACTTTCTACATCCATTCTTCCACTGAAGGGCATCTAGGTTGTTTCCAGGTTCTGGCTATTACAAATAATGGTGCTATAAACATAGTTGAACAAATGCTTTTGTAATATGATTGGGCATCTCTTGGGTAAATTACCAAGAGTGGGATTGCTGGGTCCTGGGGAAACCTCCTGAGAAACCTCCACACTGCTTTCCAAAGCGGTTGCACAAGTTTGCATTCCCACCAGCAATGGATGAGTGTACCCCTTACTCCACAACTTCTCCAGCAAAGGCTATCATTGGTGTTTTTGATTTTAGCCAATCTGACAGGCGTAAGATGGTATCTCAACGTTTTTTTGATTTGCATTTCCCTGATTGCTAAGGAGGTTGAGCATGCCCTTAAGTGTCTTTTGGCCATTCGAACTTCTTCTGTTGAGAATTCTCTGTTCAGTTCAGTGCCCCATTTTTTAATTGGGTTCATTAGCATTTTAAAATCTAGTCGCTTGAGTTCCTTATATATTTTGGAGATCAGACCTATGTCTGTTGCGGGGTTGGTGAAGATCTTTTCCCAGTCAGTAGGCTGCCTTTTTGTCTTAGTGACAGTGTCCTTTGCTTTACAGAAGCTGCTCAGCTTCAGGAGGTCCCATTTATTCAATGTTGCCCTTAATGTCTGTGCTGCTGGGGCTATACGTAGGAAGCGGTCTCCTGTTCCCAAATGTTGTAGAGTACTTCCCACTTTCTCCTCTAACAGGTTCAGTGTGTTCAGATTGATATTGAGGTCTTTAATCCATTTGGACTTGAGTTTTGTGCATGGTGATAGATACAGATCTACTTTCATTCTTCTACAGGTTGACATCCAGTTATGCCAGCACCATTTGTTGAAGATGCTTTCTTTCTTCCATTGTGTGCTTTTAGCTCCTTTATCGAAAATGTTCATAGGTTTGTGGGTTAAGATCTGGGTCTTCTATTCGATTCCATTGGTCAACTTCTCTGTTTTTATGCCAGTACAAAGCTGTTTTCAATACTGTAGCTCTGTAATAGAGTTTGAAGTCACGGATAGTAATGCCTCCAGAAGTTCCTTTACTGTATAAGATTGTTTTGGCTATCCTGGGTTTCTTGTTCTTCCATATAAAGTTGATTATTGTCCTCTCAAGATCTGTGAAGAATTTTGATGGGATCTTTAAGGGGATTGCATTAAATCTATAGATTGCCTTTGGTAGTATTGCCATTTTTACTATGTTGATCCTCCCAATCCAAGAGCAAGGGAGATCCTTCCATTTTCTGGTATCCTCTTCAATTTCTTTCTTCAAAGACTTAAAGTTCTTGTCAAATAGGTCTTTCACTTCCTTGGTTAGAGTTACCCCAAGATATTTTATGCAATTTGTGGCTATCATGAAAGGTGACGGTTCTCTGATTTCTTTCTCTGCTTCCTTATCCTTTGTATATAGGAGGGCAACTGATTTTTTGGACTTGATTTTGTATCCCGCCATGTTACTGAAGGAGTTTATCAGCTGTAGGAGTTCTTTGGTGGAGTTTTTGGGGTCGCTTATGTACACTATCATATCATCAGCAAATAATGAAAGTTTAACTTCTTCCTTTCCAATTCGAATCCCCTTGATCCCCTTGTTTTGTCTTATTGCTATTTCTAGAACTTCAAGTACTATATTGAAGAGATAAGGAGAGAGTGGACAGCCTTGTCATGTTCCTGAATTTAGTGGGATGGCCTTGAGTTTCTCTCCGTTTAATTTGATGTTAACTGTAGGCTTGCTGTAAATAGCCTTTATTATATTTAGGAATGACCCTTGTATCCCTAATCTCTCCAAGACCTTTATCATAAAGGGGTGTTGAATTTTGTCAAATGCTTTTTCTGCATCTAATGAGATGATCATATGGTTTTTATCCTTCAGTTTATTTATGATGGATTACATTTATTTATAATAGATTACAATCTATTTATGATAGATTTTCGTATGTTGAACCAGCCCTGCATCTCTGGGATGAAGCCTACTTGATCATAGTGAATAATTTTTCTAATGTGTTCTTGGATTCTGTTTGCCAGTATTTTATTGAGAATTTTTGCATTGATGTTCATGAGTGAGATTGGCCTGTAATTCTCTTTCTTGGTTGAGTCTTTGTGTGGTTTAGATATCAGGGTAATTGTAGCTTCATAAAAGGAATTTGGCAATGACTGTTCTGTTTCTATATTATGAAATACCTTAAGGAGTATAGGTATTAGGTCTTCTTGGAAGTTCTGGTAGAATTCTGCATTGAAACCATCTGGTCCTGGGCTTTTTTTTGGTAGGGAGGTTTCTGATAACAGTTTCTAATTCTTCGCGGCTAACAGGACTATTTAGATTGTTCACCTGGTCCTGGTTTAACTTTGGTTATGGTACTTATCTTAAAAAGTGTCCATTTCTTTTACGTTTTCCAATTTTGTGGCATACAGGTTTTTGTAGTAAGATCTAATGATTCTCTGAATTTCCTCTGTGTCTGTGGTTATGTCCCCTTTTTCATTTCTGATCTTATTAATTTGTGTGTTCTCTCTCTGCCGTTTGATTAGTTTGGCTAGGGGTTTGTCAATCTTGTTGATTTTCTCCAAGAACCAGCTTTTTGTTTCATTGATTCTTTGGATTGTTTTCTGTGTTTCTATTTTGTTGATTTCAGCCCTCAATTTGATAATTTCCAGTCTTCTACTCCTCCTAGGTGAGTCTGCTTCTTTCTTTTCTAAAGCTTTCAGGTGTGCTGTTAAGTCTCCAATGTATGCTTTCTCCGTTTTTTCTAAGTGGGCACTTAGTGCTATGAACTTTCCTCTTAGCACTGCTTTCATTGTGTCCCATAGGTTTGAGTATGTTGTGTCTTTATTTTCATTAAATTCAAGGAAGACTTTAATTTCTTTCTTTATTTCTTCCTTGACCCAGCTGTGGTTTAGTAGTTGACTGTTCAGTTTCCATGAGTTTGTAGGCTTTCTGGGGGTAGCATTGTTGTTGAATTCTAATTTTAATCCATGGTAATCCGATAAGATGCAGGTGTTTACTAATATGTTTTTGTAACTGTGGAAGTTTGCTTTGTTACCAAGTATGTGGTCAATTTTCGAAAAGGTTCCATGAGCCGCAGAGAAGGAGGTATATTCTTTCCTATTTGGGTGGAATGTTCTATAGATGTCTGTTAAGTCCATTTGGTTCATTACCTCTATTAAGTCTCTTAATTCTCTGTTAGGTTTCTGTCTGATTGACCTGTCCATTGGTGAGATAGGAGTGTTGAAGTCTCCCACTATCAGTGTGTTTGGTTTGATTGCTGCCTTGAGTTCTAGTAATGTTTCTTTTACATAAATGGGTGCTTTTGTATTAGGGGCATAGATATTCAGGATTGAGACTTCGTTCTGATGGATTTTTCCTGTAATGAGTATAAAGTGTCCCTTTCCATCTCTTCTGATTGATTTTAGTTTGAAGTCAACTTTGTTAGAAATTAGTATGCCCACACCGGCTTGTTTCTTAGGTCCATTTGCTTGATAAACCTTTTCCCAACCCTTTACTCTGAGTAGATGTCTGTCTTTGTGGTTGAGGTGTGTTTCTTGTAAACAGCAGAATGTTGGATCCTGTTTTCGTATCCAATCTCTTAGCCTGTGCCTTTTTATAGGTGAATTGAGTCCATTGATATTAAGTGATATTAATGACCAGTGGATGTTAACTCTGGTTGTCATTTTTTATTTGGTAGTAGAGATTGTGTGTTTCCTTTCTTTGAGATGTGCTGGTGAAGGGTCGCTAGATGTCTGAGTTATTTTGGGCAATGCTGGACTCCTTTGTTTGTGAATTTCCTTCTATTACTTTCTGTAAGGCTGGATTTTTGGCTACGTATTGTTTAAATTTGTTTTTATCTTGGAATATTTTGTTTTCTCCATTTATAGTGAACGAAAGCTTGGCTGGGTATAGTAATCTGGGCTTGCATCAATGATCTCTTAGTTTCTGCAAAACATCTATCCAGGACCTTCTGGCTTTCATGGTTTCCACAGAGAAGTCAGGTGTTAGTCTGATAGGTTTACCTTTATATGTTACTTGACCTTTTTCCTTTGCAGCTCTTAATATTCTTTCTTCATTCTGTATGTTTTGTGTTTTGATTATAATATGGAGATGGGATGATTTTTTTTTTTGATCCAGTCTATTTGGTGTTCTGTAAGCTTCTTGAACCTTAATAGGAATATCTTTCTTTAGGTTTGGGAAGTTTTCTTCTAATTTTATCAAATATATTTTCTGGACCATTGAGCTGTGATTCTTCTCCTTCTTCTACGCCTATTATTCTTAGGTTTGGTCTTTTTATTGTGTCCCAGATTTCCTGAATGTTTTGTGATGAGAATTTGTTGGATTTGCTGTTTTCTTTGATCAGTGCGTTTATTTTCTCTATGGTATCTTCAAAATCTGAGATTCTTTCTTCTATCTCTTGTATTCTGTTGGTTATGCTTGTTTCTGTAGTCTCTGTTCGTTTACATAGATTTTCCATATCCAGCTGGCCCTCGGTTTCTGTTTTCTTCCTTGCCTCCATTTCAGTTTTCAAGTCTTGCACTGTTTCCATTATCTGTCTGATTGTTTTTTCTTGGTTTCCTAGGATATCGTTTACAGATTTACTCAATTCTTCAAACTTTTTGTTATTCTTCTCGTCCATTTCCTTAAGGGAGTTTTTCACCTCCTGTTTAAGGGACTCTATTACTTTCATAGAGTCAATTTTTTCTACTTCTTCTTGATTGGTGTGTTCAAGTCCTCCTGTTATAAGTTCGCTGGGTTCTGGTGCTTTCATGTTGTTTTTCAAATTGTTGGAGGAATTCTTGCATTGGTGCCTGCCCATTTCTTCCTCTGAATAATCCCCTTTGGGTCTTCTTTTAGAAGTTCAATTCACCCCAATGAATTAAATTCACTCACCCCAATGAATGATGGATCTTCTGGCAGACAGTCAGGTTTCCTTGCTGGCCAAGCAGCTCGGTGACCAGGCAGTTTCTTTATTAGCCAATGAGAGTCCTCCATCCGGAGGCGATGACCAAATACAGCTGATTGTACTGGAATCTAAAATGTGAGTCTACATGGCACAGAGGCACAGAGCAGACTGAAAAGTTAAAATGGATCTACAAAGAAACAATGGACACTAAAACATTAAAGTCTCGTGTGATGGTCTCAGATCCTGCACAAAGAATGGCCCTAATGGGTTGCTTACAGGTGAACTCTAGAGAAGCCAAACTTGTAGAGATGGAAGGCAGGGTGATGGGCAAAACTGTGGGAGAGGGAAATAGGATGATGTTGGTCAAAGACACAAAGTCTCAGATGTATAAAATGATCACAGTGGGAGATCAGATGCAGGACTACAATCATAAAGGATGGTATGTGGCAATATACTTGAAATTTGATAAAATAGAGATCCTAAATTTCATAAACATCCTCCTGACTCTCCCTTCTTTCCTTCAGTGCCATTATTTGCTCACTGTCATGGGTCAGCAGTTCTCTTCATCTAAGAATGAGCGCCAGCGCCACCAAGATTTGGCCTCCAGTTTTACCGAATATTTTAAGAAGTTTAAGGTAGAAAGCAAAATCATTCCTCAAGAAACCTTAGCTTCAATTGTGTTAAACTTGTCAAAAGGAAACATTCAGGTGGCAAACTCTTTTATCACTAATGCATTAAAAGAAATGGACAGCACCCCACTCAATGTTGCTGTGACCGGAGAGTCTGGATCAGGGAAGTCCAGCTTCATCAATGCCCTGAGGGGGATTGGGCATGAAGAGGAAGGTGCAGCTGAAATTGGTGTGGTAGAAACTACCATGGAGAGGCATCCCTACACACACCCCAATATTCCCAATGTGGTTTTTTGGGACCTGCCTGGGATTGGAACCACAAATTTCCCACCCAAAGATTATCTGGAGAAAATGAAATTCAACGAGTATGATTTCTTCATCATTGTGTCTGCCACACGCTTTAAGAAAAATGATATAGACCTCGCCAAAGCAATCCAAAAGATGAAGAAGGATTTCTACTTCGTGAGAACCAAGGTGGACTCTGACTTGAAAAATGAGAAGGAATTCAAACCACGAACCTTTAACAGAGACAAGGTCCTGTGGCAGATCCGTGATAGTTGTATGAAGACCTTTCAGGAGAATAAGGTTAAGCAACCACCCATCTTCTTGATCTCTAATAAAATCTTATCTGAGTATGATTTCCAACTCCTCATGGACAAGGTGGTGAATGCTCTCCCTGTATACAAACGTCACAAATTTATGCTCTCCTTGCCTATTATTACACGTGCAGCCATTGAAAAGAAGCGGCAGTTTCTGGAGCAGACCATTTGGCTCGAAGCCTTTGCAGCCCTATTCAATATGGTCCCTTCACTGAACATCTTAATGGGCGATGATGTGGAGAATCTTAGGTGCAGCATGAAGCGCTATCGAGCTGTCTTTGGAGTGGATGATGAATCCTTGCAGAGTTTGGCTGAGGACTGGCAAGTGTCGGTGGATCAGCTCAAGGCAAAGATGAAATCTCCTCATGTGTTTGAAACTAAAGAGAAAGAAACAACACAAGAAAGGCTTTCAAGACTTTATGAGGAGTTCTATTTGGCTAACGGGCACCTAGTTGCTAAGAATGTTTATGTTAAAGAATTGTTTTACCTGAAATATTCTTTCCTTGACATGGTGACAGATGATGCTAACGCTCTTCTCAGAGAGATATGTGTAAAAAATAACTTGGTTTCTGCTTAAGCTGAAATGTTGTAGCTGTCAAAAATCAGAATCAATGACAGAAAAATAGGACACTGATATTGCAAAACAACATACTGGGTTATTCAGGCCATGCAGGCTTTATCCATGCTTAGTGATCATATATCCACATTAGTTGTAGCAAGGGGATCAGATATGTGTGAATAATCTGAGTGCTAAAAACTATCTACTCACTTTGAATAAACTATCAGATCTAGTAATTTCACTTTTATACAAATTTATTTCATATAAATCAACATCCACTTTTGTGTTTAACGTTGTGATGGGTGGTTTGATCGACTGACTCTAGAATCACATGGGAGATGAACCTCTGGACTTGTATTTGGGAAACTATTTTGCTTATGTTAATTGAGGTGAGAAGCGCTGCCCACTGTGGGTGGCCCCATTCCCTAGCTGCTGATCCCTGACTGTGTATATGGAAAGAGAGGCTAAGCTGAGGCACACCTGCACTCATACACTGCTCTCTGCTTTCTTAACGTAGGTGGAGTGGACTAGCTGCCCCCAGCTGCTGCTGCGACTCCCCTATAACCTTGAGTTTCACACTTATGTCCTCTCTTCATAGTAATACCACAGGAAAAGCCATAACTGGGCTGGAGAATTGGCTCACTTGCCTTGCAAGTCTGAAGACCTGAGTTCAGACCCACAGAGCCCACAGAAAGCCATCTAAGCACCTGAAATCCATACATGATGGAGGCGGGTCTTCTATCAATCTGTTGATTGCATTGGTTAATTAATAAAGAAAACTGCTTGGCCTAATAGGTTAGAACATAGGTGGGTGGAGTAGACAGAACAGGAAGAAGGAAGTGAGGTAGATGGCTCAGACAATTGCCCTGCCTCTACAACCAGACGCGATGAAGCTCCAGCCCAAGATGGACGTATGCTAGAATCTTTCCGGTAAGACACCACTTCATGGTGCTACACAGATTATTAGAAATGGGTTAAAGCAAGATGTGAGTAAGAGGCTGAAAATAATGGGCCAGGCAGTGTTTAAATGAATACAGTTTGTGTGTTGTTATTTCAGGGCATAAGCTAGCCAGGCGGCCAGGAGCAGGGCAGCGGGAACGCGGTCCATCTGCCCCTCACTACAGACTGGCACCCAACGTGGATAACTGAATCCACAGAAAGCCTGAGAAAGCTTGGGAAAGACTAGAGTAAAGCATGTTTTCTTGATAACAGCAATTTCTCGGGTCTGAGCAAGCACTCTCATCTAAGAGAGGCTTCCTGACTCAGCTTCAGCTGCAAAACATTGCAGCTCTTTTAAGAGGTTCGGCTACGAAACACTTAAATGCTGTTGATGAAAATTAACTGCATGCTTTTCGGTTTTCAGCCGTAGCAGGAAAAAAGCTGTGTCGTTTTAAAATACCAGCTTTCTGGGCCGTTCTGCCAGGGCAAACTCTGACTCTTTCAAGCAGGCGGTCCTGACTATGGAGCTTTTGAGTATTGTTTAACACTTGCAGCTTGCTTGCTGGCAGGGACCTTGAACCGCCAAAGAGTTGTGGTACCTCTGTCACGAGGCTGGAAAGCTAGGGAATGGGCTGGATCTAGCCGCCAAAGTCACGGCTTTAGTCCTACTGATATTGTTTAGTAAAGACTCATGTAGTCAGAAAAAGAGATATACAGTAAAAGAAAAATTCAAAGTCGAAGAAAATGTCTAAGTGGTTTACACTGTGTTAAAAATATATGCAGGCTAAAGGTTAAAGTTCTTAAAAGTAAAAAAAAGGAAAAAGAAAAAAAAGGAAGTAGTTTGTTGTGGTGGTACACACCTTTAATCCCAACACTTGGGAGGCAGAGGTAGATTGACCTCTGTGACTTCAAGGTGTGGCAGCACACACCTTTAATCCCAATGCCTGGGAGGCAGAGACAGACAGATCTCTGTGAGTTCTAGGTGTGGTAGCATACGCCTTTAATCCCAGCACTTGGGTTGCAAAGGCAAGTGGATCTCTGAGAGTTCAAGGACATCCTGGTCTGGAGAGTTATTCCAGGACAAAGATAGAGAACCTGTTTCAAAAAGTAAAAGTAAAAATAAAAGAAATAGAGGTTAAAACAAAGCTGCACAAAGATGGAAAATACACAGAGAATCTTGATACTGTATACTATTATGCTCTCTTTGAATTGTTTGAATGCTGAGGAAGGAGCAACAGCTGCTAAAAGATATTTGTTTATAAATGCTGCTGAACTAATCCAAGATAGATATTTTGAAAATACCTTGACTTCAGAATTTGGATCTAAGGATATGATACTTTGGAAAAGAGATTCTTTTGTTTTTACAGAAAATAAGACACTGTGGATTGCTTTTATCCCAATATGGTATGACAGACCACGCCCTCCCGAAAGGTTGCTGTGAACACCTTCAGAAAATTACTTCACCCAACTGATGACTGAGATGAACCTGGCACACAGGTTACACCATGAAAGATCTGATTAACAGCATCCCCATTCAGCAGGAAGTGGTTTGGAGAGAAATAACTGCGCCCACATTCCCCAATATTGTTTATAAATGTTCTTTTACATCTAAAGGGGGATATGATATAGATATGAATAATTTGGATTGGTATAGATTTTGCTTTATTGATAGAGATTTAAGGTCAATTTTGTTATATGTATATGTATTTCTGATACTGATTAAGGTATTGTGATTGTGTAGTTCATTTTAAAAATGTAATATATATAGGTTATTAATGGATAATCATCGATAATATTAAAGCTTATAGTCGTGTAGTTATTTTCTAGATATATAGAGATATATTTCAGTTAGATAGGCATTCCTAATATCTTTCAAAGACTAGAGAATATTCCACTTAAATGTTTTAATAACTTAGGACTTTTCATAACAATGAGACATGTCAGCTCCTGGCAGCACCAATCTACTTTAAGAGGAAGATGGGCATTGAAGAGGATCCTTACGGAGCTTGACAGCCATTTGGGCAAGAAACTGCTCACAAGGAACCAGCAGAGAGAGGACTGTTGAACTTGCCTAAATGTGAGATGATTCTTTCGGGTTCCTGACTCATGAAAGAGTCTGCGAGACATTCTACAGGACACAGCAGATAGTGACTGAACTGTCTTTGAAATTTCCTGCTTCATGGGAAAGTCCGCTGGATACTGTGGGCCTATAGGCCAAAGATAGATGCCCCAACAATACAAAAGAACTTTGGGTGACTGTCCAGGCAGCAAGATGTCTCTATCATTTCTATCATTTCTAGAGTTTGGAAATTGCATATTTCTTATTTACTTAGGTAATACTGTGTCCTTCTGGAGTCTTTGATGGAGTTGAAGAATAATAGATAGATAGTTATAGTTGTTTTCCTTTGTTATGATAAAAGCTAAAGTAGATATAAATATTGTAACTGTAATTTTTGCATGATAACGGTTTTGTTATATGTAATTTTACTATGTTAAAGTTAAAGCCTTTCCTTTTTGTTTAAACAGAAAAAGGGGAAATGATGGAGGCGGGTCTTCTATCAATCTGTTGATTGCATTGGTTAATTAATAAAGAAAACTGCTTGGCCTAATAGG
This sequence comes from Arvicola amphibius, assembly GCF_903992535.2. Classification (NCBI taxonomy): domain Eukaryota; kingdom Metazoa; phylum Chordata; class Mammalia; order Rodentia; family Cricetidae; genus Arvicola; species Arvicola amphibius. Next base: position 134,826,346 of record NC_052051.1, read on the forward strand.
TTAGAACATAGGTGGGTGGAGTAGACAGAACAGGAAGAAGGAAGTGAGGTAGATGGCTCAGACAATTGCCCTGCCTCTACAACCAGACGCGATGAAGCTCCAGCCCAAGATGGACGTATGCTAGAATCTTTCCGGTAAGACACCACTTCATGGTGCTACACAGATTATTAGAAATGGGTTAAAGCAAGATGTGAGTAAGAGGCTGAAAATAATGGGCCAGGCAGTGTTTAAATGAATACAGTTTGTGTGTTGTTATTTCAGGGCATAAGCTAGCCAGGCGGCCAGGAGCAGGGTGGCAGGAACGCAGCCCGTCTGCTCCTCACTACACATACACTCCTGTGGGGAGACAGGAGGCAGAGGCAGAGAATCCTGGAAGCAGTGGGGCCAGATAACCTGCCACATGCAGCCGTTAAAAAGAGACCCTGACACAAGCAAATGGAAGGTAAAAACCAAAATCCAGTGAGCTCTGCATACATGCCATGTCATGGTCATCACACATGCAAATGCACAAGCACAAAAAGTTTTTCTTTAAATCTAAGAAGGAAGGTTTGGGGTGGTAACTCAGTGGTATAATATGCACATGCATGTGACCTTGGGTTAAATCCCTAGCACTCCAGAAACAGGGTAAAAGGTGGCATGGAGACATGGCTCAGAGGTTAAGAATGCTGGCTGCTCTTGCAGAGGCCCGGGGGTCAGTCCCCACATAATGGAACCCACATAGTAGCACACAGTAGCCTATAACTCCTGTTCCAGGGGATCTGATATCCTCTCCTGACAGCCATTGGGCCAGGAACACGTGTGGTTAATAGATACACATGCAAGACAAATAGTCATACAATAAAATTAAAGAAAAATGTAAGAGATATATGTTTGAACAAAGAGGGCAAGAGAGAGGGAAGCAATAACCATACAGATCAAAAAAGTCTTAATAATAACAGAAATTCTAAAAATCCTATTTAGTCAGAATCCTTGAGAAAATACTAAAGAAGCTCTCTAATTCTGTACCAGAACCAGTGAAGATCAAGAGATTTCTCTATTTTATGTTCATAGGCTTTTGAGTGTTGTGGTCACTAAATGACTGATTTACTCCATAACAATACCAAAAGCTATTTAATAAACTCTTTCTTTAAAAAAAGACATTAACTGTTACTTGATATTCCCAAGAACCCATAGTAGCTTTACAGTGACTGTTTATTACTATTATTGGTAATACTATATTATTACTAATGCATCACTATTATTGGCTTATTATCTCATTTCACACTCCCTGGCATACATTTTGTCATCCTTGAAATTAAGTGTAGATAAACAGTACATCTGTTAGTAAGACTGAAGGAGAGACACAGAGGAAAGAGAAAAATTATTTATGGAGAAGAACAATTTTTTTAAAGTTCGGGCAGCTATATTCCTATAGACTAGGTGGGTTAAACAATAGAATTTTGTTTTCACACTTCTAGTGACTGATTTATGAGATTCAGGTGCCTATGTGGCCAGACCCCCAGTAAAAGCATTCTTCCTGGTAAGACCTCACATGGCCTCCTATGGTGTGTCTATCCAGAGAATGGCTCCCTTCTTGCTTCTTCTATGACCCTATTGTTGTGCTTCATGTTCATGACCTAGTCTACATATATATACCTCCCAAAGCCTTTTCTCCTAGCATGAACCCTCTGAGGGGTTGGGCTACTAACATATGTTTTCCGGGGTCAAACAATCTGTCTATAACTGTTATGCAAATTATTCTGGTGGTTCAGCTGTTTTCTTTCTTTTTTTGATATTTATTGAGCTCTACATTTTTCTCTGCTCCCATCCCTGGCTCTCCCCGCCCTCTTTCAATCCTCCCCCAAGGTCCCCATGCTCCCAATTTACTCAGGAGATCTTGTCTTTTTATACTTTCTACTTACCATGTAGATTATATTTATGTAAGTCTCTCTTAATGTCCACATTGTTGTCTAAATTCTCTGGGATTGTGGTTTGTAGGCTGGCTTTCTTTGCTTTATATTTGAAAACCACCTATGAGTGAGTACATGTGATAATTTCTTTTTGTGTCTGGGTTTCCTCACTCAAAATAATTTTTTCTAGTTCCATCCATTTTCCTGCAAAATTCAAGCTGTCATCATTTTTTTCTACTGTGTAGTACTCCATTGTGTAAATGTACCACATTTATCTAATTCATTCTTCGATTGAGGGACATTTAGATTGTTTCCAGGTTCTGTCTATGACAAACAAAGCTGCTATGAGCATGGTTGAGCACATGTCCTTGTGGCACAATTGAGCATCCTTTGGGTATACCCAAAAGTGGTATTACTGGGTCTTGAGCAAGGTTGTTTCCTAATTTTCTGAGAAATTGCCACACTGATATCCAACATCCTTAGTCATCAGAGAAACGCAAATCAAAACAACTCTGAGATTCCATCTTACACCTGTAATAATGGCCAAGATCAAAAACACTGATGACAACTTATGCTGGAGAGATTGTGGGGAAAAGGAAACACTTCTGCATTGCTGGTGGGAATGCAAGCTGGTACAGCCCCTCCAGTCACGTATACCAAATACTCCAAAATATTTTCACCATAAATTGAGATGCAGACTTGCATAAATATGGCTAAGGAGAAACACTAGACAAAACCTTCTCTACTTAAAATACAAGCAAAGAACAAGCAGATGATGGTTGCTGACACTATTTGAAGAATGCTGCAATGCAGTGCACATGGAAGACAATTGTGGAAAATGGAGGCTCCAGGGGGTCAGGTCAAAAAGGGAACAAAGCACCTTGCATAGAGTACTCTGGATTCCCATCATGAGCTTGTTCGAATGTGGCAAGTCCTCTTACAACTCAGAAATTGTACATAGTAGATCCTAAATTTTCCATAATTACACCACAGCCATAAATTTTTCTGAAAGGCAATACTGCAGCCATCAATGGTTTTGAGCTCCACAAAGAGTTGTAATGGAATACACACTATTGCCCTGTTCCCCATGGGTACCTCTATTTACATAGCTCCCTCCCCTATGTAAGCTATTGGTGCATGGTGTCATTTTAAGACCAAATCTAACCACTCTTCATTCCAACTTTCATGTTCAAAGGCCACTTGAGTGGCTCCATCAGGGTACCACAAATTATATATACATCTTTGGTTATTAGAATGCCTTCATGCTGTGTGACCTGCTACAGATCAGGGTCTCAGAGTCATCAGTTATAGTCTGTAGAGACACCATGGATATCCAAACAGAACCAAAGCCTATGCAGCCTCCTTCATAATACCCAATTTCTTCAGGGGAAAATATTTTCCAGATTAATTCTCCCACCCTATTGGTAAGACACTGACACACCAGATGCATAAAAGAGGATGAAGAAACATGGGAATGAAAGACAAATTGATGCCACCAAGAAAACACAAAATCTTCTGTCAAGGGACACTGCAAAGGAAGCTGAGGAAATTCAAGAAAAAGAAAAGAATAATTCTAAAGGAATATACTGAGAATAAAGAGAATATATAGCATCACTACATAAAAGCATTAACACAATTCATTGCATAAATACTGAGAAGTTTATAAAATAAGTAGGTATATTTTTTTAAAGTGCTGTAGGGCTAGGGAAGTTCATGGGTAGAGTATTTGATCTACATGTATGAAGACCTGATCCCAAATGTATTTGTTGGAGTTCTCTAGAGTAACAGAACTGAAAAGAGAGAGAGAGAGAGAGAGAGAGAGAGAGAGACAGAGAGACAGAGAGAGAGAGACAGAGAGACAGAGAGACAGATGCAGATATAGACACCGATTACAGTGGCTTCATATTGTTATCCAACCTGCTCAACAACAACTGTTTACCAAAGGAAAGACCAGGAATCCAGTAGTTGTTCAGTTCACGAGGCTGGAAACCTTAGCTGATCTTCAGTATAGGCTGGAAAAAGGAAGAACTAGGCTCTAATGCCAGTGAGTCTGTATAGTATTGTGTTGAAGATTTTGAATGCTGATGGGCAAAAGACAACTGTTAGGAGATATGGGATTATGAACAGGACTGAAAATTTGAACCAATCTATATACTTTAGGACTATCTTAACTTTAAAAATGAAGTCAAAACATATTTGTCAAATGGAAATCAAAAATGCTTTGGAGTTTTATTCCCACAGGAGACAAGAAGCTTTGGATTCCTTCAGGAATAATATGGATCAGCTTTGAACAATGAGACCTCCTGAATCTTGACAGTTGGTAAATATCTATAAAAGTTATAGCTGATCTTCCCAGGACTTGGCCATTATCCCAATTTTCCACAGGGACCCCTAAATATGTCTATGCCCACACACAACAGGATGCAATTTGGAGAACACGATGCCCAAATTTCCAAGAGGAATGTAGGAGATTTTTTTGTTATTTGGTGGGTTATGGATGTTTCCTATCATTTAGGGAAATATAGGACTCTAGGATAAAAAGACAACTGTAAATCTCAGGTATTTTGCATTGTCACGAATTCTAGTACATTGATACAAATTTAAAGTTAATTTTGGCATTCCATCTGAACTGGTGAGTGAATGCGGACCCTGGGGCGACCTGCCCTGGAAGAGAGCACAGACCCCCTACACCCACTTCCCTCTGCAGGCTTGTGTCTCCCAAGCTTTCCCTAGTGTTCTCAGGTGTCCTGCTCCTGTTCTAAGGCCATCCACCCAAAGGGGTCAGACTCTGGCCTCCAGGCAGGTCTGAGGATTCCTGCGGAGGGGTGCGGGCTCCTTCACATTGTGCTGCCAGGTTCGCTGTGTGGTATTCCATCCCGCCCTGCCCCCACCTTGGCCCTTTTGTCTGGGCTGCGACCCTGGGCTGCCTGGAATCCCTGATCCTGTGCCCTGACATTCCATCTGAACTGGTGAGTGAATGCGGACCCTGGGGCGACCTGCCCTGGAAGAGAGCACAGACCCCCTACACCCACTTCCCTCTGCAGGCTTGTGTCTCCCAAGCTTTCCCTAGTGTTCTCAGGTGTCCTGCTCCTGTTCTAAGGCCATCCACCCAAAGGGGTCAGACTCTGGCCTCCAGGCAGGTCTGAGGATTCCTGCGGAGGGGTGCTGGCTCCTTCAGATTGTGCTGCCAGGTTCGCTGTGTGGTATTCCATCCCGCCCTGCCCCCACCTTGGCCCTTTTGTCTGGGCTGCGACCCTGGGCTGCCTGGAATCCCTGATCCTGTGCCCTGACATTCCATCTGAACTGGTGAGTGAATGCGGACCCTGGGGCAACCTGCCCTGGAAGAGAGCACAGACCCCCTACACCCACTTCCCTCTGCAGGCTTGTGTCTCCCAAGCTTTCCCTAGTGTTCTCAGGTGTCCTGCTCCTGTTCTAAGGCCATCCACCCAAAGGGGTCAGACTCTGGCCTCCAGGCAGGTCTGAGGATTCCTGCGGAGGGGTGCGGGCTCCTTCACATTGTGCTGCCAGGTTCGCTGTGTGGTATTCCATCCCGCCCTGCCCCCACCTTGGCCCTTTTGTCTGGGCTGCGACCCTGGGCTGCCTGGAATCCCTGATCCTGTGCCCTGACATTCCATCTGAACTGGTGAGTGAATGCGGACCCTGGGGCGACCTGCCCTGGAAGAGAGCACAGACCCCCTACACCCACTTCCCTCTGCAGGCTTGTGTCTCCCAAGCTTTCCCTAGTGTTCTCAGGTGTCCTGCTCCTGTTCTAAGGCCATCCACCCAAAGGGGTCAGACTCTGGCCTCCAGGCAGGTCTGAGGATTCCTGCGGAGGGGTGCTGGCTCCTTCACATTGTGCTGCCAGGTTCGCTGTGTGGTATTCCATCCCGCCCTGCCCCCACCTTGGCCCTTTTGTCTGGGCTGCGACCCTGGGCTGCCTGGAATCCCTGATCCTGTGCCCTGACATTCCATCTGAACTGGTGAGTGAATGCGGACCCTGGGGCGACCTGCCCTGGAAGAGAGCACAGACCCCCTACACCCACTTCCCTCTGCAGGCTTGTGTCTCCCAAGATTTCCCTAGTGTTCTCAGGTGTCCTGCTCCTGTTCTAAGGCCATCCACCCAGAGGGGTCAGACTCTGGCCTCCAGGCAGGTCTGAGGATTCCTGCAAGGGAGTGTGGGCTTCTTCAGATTGTGACGCAAGGAATAGGTCCTCCTCTGGCACTGGGGAGATCCAACCAGTTTCAGTCACAGCAAAGATTGGTCTAGGACACCAAACGCCTCCGGGCTCTTTTGAAGGAAGAGATGGGCAGGCGCCAATGCAGGAGCTCCTCCAACAACATGAAAGGCAACATGACATCACCACAAGCCAGACATCCCGAAACAACAAGAATTGAACACCCTACCCCAGAAGATATAGAAGAAACCGACCTTAAACAGTACTTTATGAAAATAATAGAGGACCTTAAACAGGAGGTAAAAAACTGCCATAAAGAAATGGAGATGACAAACAAAAAGGTAGAGGAAATAAATAAATCTCTCAAAGATACCCAAGAAAAACAAGAAAAACAAGAAAAAGCAATCAAGCAGGTAAGGGAAACAGTACAAGACCTGATAAATGAAATGGAGGTATTGAAGAAAACACAATCTGAGGGACGACTGGAAATGGAAACTCTGAGTAAACGAACAGAAACTTCAGAGACAAGTATTTCCAACCGAATACAAGAGATGGAAGAAAGAATCTCGGACTCTGAAGATACAATAGAGGACATAAACTCACAGATTAAAGAACTAAACAAATCTAACAAATTCTTAACACAAAACATTCAGGAAATCTGGGACACCATAAAAAGACCACACCTAAGAATAATTGGGGTAGAAGAAGGAGAAGAATTACAACTCAAAGGCCCAGAAAACATATTCAACAAAATTATAGAAGAAAACTTCCCCAACCTAAAGAAGGATGTTCCTATGAAGGTACAAGAAGCCTACAGAACACCAAATAGACTGGATCAAAAGAAAGCATCCCCACGCCATATAATAATCAAAACACAAAACATACAGAATAAAGAACAGATATTAAGAGCTGCAAAGGAAAAAGGTCAAGTAACATATAAAGGGAAACCTATCAGAATTACACCTGATTTCTCAATGGAAACCATGAAAGCCAGAAGAGCTTGGATAGATGTGCTACAGACACTAAGGGAACATGGATTCAAGCCTAGACTATTATACCCAGCAAAGCTTGCATTCACCATTGATGGAGAAAACAAGATATTCCAGGACAAAAACAGATTTAAACAATACGCAGCCACAAATCCAGCCTTGCAGAAAGTAATAGAAGGAAAATCACAAACCAAGGAGTCCAACAACGCCCACAATAACTCAGGCATCTAGCAACCCTTCACCAGCACAACTAGAAGAAGGGAAACACACAAACTCTACTACTAAAAATGACTGAAGTTAACAACCACTGGTCATTAATATCACTTAATATCAATGGACTCAATTCACCTATAAAAAGGCACAGGCTAAGAGACTGGATACGAAAACAGAATCCAACATTTTGCTGTTTACAAGAAACACACCTCAAACACAAAGACAGACACCTACTCAGAGTAAAGGGTTGGGAAAAGGTTTATCAAGCAAATGGCCCTAAGAAACAAGCGGGTGTGGCCATACTAATTTCCAACAAAGTTGACTTCAAACTAAAATCAATCAGAAGAGATGGAAAGGGACACTTTATACTCATAACAGGAACAATCCATCAGAATGAAGTCTCAATCCTGAATATCTATGCCCCTAATATAAAAGCTCCCACTTATGTAAAAGAAACACTTCTAGAACTCAAGGCAGCCATCAAACCACACACACTAATAGTTGGAGACTTCAACACTCCTCTCTCACCAATGGACAGGTCAATCAGACAGAAACCTAACAGAGAATTGAAAGACTTAATGGAGGTAATGAACCAAATGGACTTAACAGACATCTATAGAACATTCCACCCAAATAGGAAAGAATATACCTTCTTCTCTGCAGCTCATGGAACCTTTTCGAAAATTGACCATATACTTGGTAACAAAGCAAACTTCCACAGTTACAAAAAAATATTAGTAACCACCTGTGTCTTATCGGATCACCATGGATTAAAATTAGAATTCAACAACAATGCTACCCCCAGAAAGCCCACAAACTCATGGAAACTGAACAGTCAACTACTGACCCACACCTGGGTCAAGGAAGAAATAAAGAAAGAAATTAAAGTCTTTCTTGAATTTAATGAAAACAAAGACACAACATACTCAAACCTATGGGACACAATGAAAGCAGTGCTAAGAGGAAAGTTCATAGCACTAAGTGCCCACTTAAAGAAAACGGAGAAAGCACTCATTGGAGACCTAACAACACACCTGAAAGCTCTGGAAAAAAAAGAAGCAGACACACCTAGGAGAAGTAGAAGACTGGAAATAATCAAACTGAGGGCAGAAATCAACAAAATAGAAACACAGAAAACAATCCAAAGAATCAATGAAACAAGAAGCTGGTTCTTGGAGAAAATCAACAAGATTGACAAACCCTTAGCCAAACTAATCAAACGGCAGAGGGAGAACACGCAAATTAAAAAGATCAGAAATGAAAAGGGGGACATAACCACAGACACAGAGGAAATTCAGAGAATCATTAGATCTTACTACAAAAGCCTGTATGCCACAAAATTGGAAAATGTAAAAGAAATGGACAGTTTTTTAGATAAATACCATATACCAAAGTTAAACCAGGACCAGGTAAATGCTCTAAATCGTCCTGTTAGTCGCGAAGAATTAGAAACTGTTATCAGAAACCTCCCTACCAAAAAGAGCCCAGGACCAGATGGTTTCAATGCGGAATTCTACCAGAACTTCCAAGAAGACCTAATACCTATACTCCTTAAGGTATTTCATAATATAGAAACACAAGAGTCACTGCCAAATTCCTTCTATGAAGCTACAGTTACCCTGATACCTAAACCACACAAAGACTCAACCAAGAAAGAGAATTACAGGCCAATCTCACTCATGAACATTGACGCAAAAATTCTCAATAAAATACTGGCAAACCGAATCCAAGAACACATTAGAAAAATTATCCATTACGATCAAGTAGGCTTCATCCCAGAGATGCAGGGCTGGTTCAACATACGAAAATCTATCAATGTAATCCATCATATAAATAAACTGAAGGAAAAAAACCATATGGTCATCTCATTAGATGCTGAAAAAGCATTTGACAAAATTCAGCACCCTTTTATGATAAAGGTCTTGGAGAGATTAGGGATACAAGGGTCATTCCTAAATATAATAAAAGCTATTTACAGCAAGCCGACAGCTAACATCAAATTAAACGGAGAGAAACTCAAGGCTATCCCACTAAATTCAGGAACACGACAAGGCTGTCCACTCTCTCCTTATCTCTTCAATATAGTGCTTGAAGTTCTAGCAATAGCAATAAGACAACATAAGGGAATCAAGGGGATTCAATTTGGAAAGGAAGAAGTTAAACTTTCATTATTTGCAGATGATATGATAGTATACATAAGCGACCCCAAAAACTCCACCAAAGAACTCCTACAGCTGATAAACTCCTTCAGTAACGTGGCAGGTTACAAGATCAACTCCAAAAAATCAGTCGCCCTCCTATACACAAAGGATAAGGAAGCAGAGAGGGAAATCAGAGAAGTATCACCTTTCACAATAGCCACAAATAGCATAAGATATCTGGGAGTATCTCTAACCAAGGAAGTGAAGGATTTATTTGACAGGAACTTTAAGTCTTTGAAGAAAGAAATTGAAGAGGATACCAGAAAATGGAAGGATCTCCCCTGCTCATGGATTGGGAGGATCAACATAGTAAAAATGGCAATTCTACCAAAAGCAATCTATAGATTCAATGCAATCCCAATCAAGGTCCCATTAAAATTCTTCACAGAGATTGAGAGGACAATAATCAACTTTATATGGAAAAACAAGAAACCCAGGATAGCCAAAAAAATCTTATACAATAAAGGTTCTTCTGGAGGCATTACCATCCCTGACTTCAAACTCTATTACAAAGCTACAGTATTGAAAACGGCTTGGTATTGGCATAAAAACAGAGAGGTTGACCAATGGAATCGTATAGAAGACCCGGATCTTAAACCACAAACCTATGAACACCTGATTTTTGATAAAGGAGCCAAAAGTACACAATGGAAGAAAGAGGGCATCTTCAACAAATGGTGCTGGCATAACTGGATGTCAACCTGTAGAAGAATGAAAGTAGATCCATATCTATCACCATGCACAAAACTCAAGTCCAAATGGATTAAAGACCTCAATATTAATTTGAACACATTGAGCTTGATAGAGGAGAAAGTGGGAAGTACTCTACAACAAATGGGCACAGGGAACCGTTTCCTACGCATAACCCCAGCTGCACAGACTTTAAGGGCAACATTGAATAAATGGGACCTCCTGAAGTTGAGCAGCTTCTGTAAAGCAAAGGACATTGTCACTAAGACACAAAGGCAGCCTACTGACTGGGAAAAGATCTTCACCAACCCTGCAACTGACAAAGGTCTGATCTCTAAAATATATAAGGAACTCAAGAGACTAGACGGTAAAATGCCAATTAACCCAATTAAAAAATGGGGCACTGAACTGAACAGAGAATTCTCAACAGAAGAAGTTCGAATGGCCAAAAGACACTTAAGGTCATGCTCAACCTCCCTAGCTATCAGGGAAATGCAAATCAAAACAACTTTGAGATATCATCTTACACCTGTCAGATTGGCTAAAATCCAAAACACCAATAATAACCTTTGCTGGAGAGGTTGTGGGGTAAGGGGTACACTCATCCATTGCTGGTGGGAATGCAAACTTGTGCAACCACTTTGGAAAGCAGTGTGGCGGTTTCTCAGGAAATTCGGGATCAACCTACCCCAGGACCCAGCAATTCCACTATTGGGAATCTACCCAAGAGATGCCCAATCATACAACAAAAGCATATGCTCATCTATGTTCATAGCAGCATTATTTGTAATAGCCAGATCCTGGAAACAACCTAGATGCCCTTCAGTGGAAGAATGGATGAAGAAACTGTGGAATATATACATGCTAGAATACTACTCAGCGGTAAAAAACAATGACCTCTTGAATTTTGTATGCAAATGGATGGAAATAGAAAACACTATTCTGAGTGAGGTAACCCAGACCCATAAAGATGAACATGGGATGTACTCACTCATATTTGGTTTCTAGCCATATTTAAAGGACATCGAGCCTATAAATTTGGGATCCTTGAGAAGATAATAAGAAGGTGAACTCCCAAAAAAAGATATAGTAATCCTCCTGGATATTGGAAGTAGACACGATCGCCAGGCAAAATTGGGAACTTGAGGGTTGGGCAAGACTGGGCCAAGGGAAGATGGGGAGAGAAAAGTGTGAAGGGGAGAACGGGGGAGCTCGGAGGAATGGGGTGCTTGGGATATAGGAAGGGTGGATATGGGAGCAGGGAAGCATATATCTTAATTTAAGGAGCTACCTGAGGGTTGTCAAGAGACTTGACCCTAGAGGGGTTCCCAGGTTTCCAGGGAGATGCCCCCAGTTAGTTCCTTGGGCAGCTGAGGAGAGGGAGCCTGAAAAGGCCAGTTCTTATAGCCATACTGATGAATTTTTTGCATATCACCATAGAACCTCCACCTGACGATAGATGAAGAAAATGACAGAGCCCCACATTGGAGCACCGGACTGAGCTCCCAAGGTCCTGATGAGGAGCAGGAGAGAGAACATGAGAAAGAAAGTCAGGACCGTGAGGGAACCTCCAGCTGGCGACAGATGGGGAAGGTGACTGAGCCCCACATTGGAGCACTGGACTGAGCGCCCAAGGTCCTGATGAGGAGCAGAAGGAGCGAGAACTTGAGGGAGAAAGTCAGGAACGAGAGGGGTGCGTTCACTCATGGAGACGGTGGGACAGAACTAATGGGAGATCACCAAGTCCAGTTGGAATGGGACTGATGGATCATGCGACCAAACCCGTCTCTCTGAATGTGGCCAACAGCGGGGGGCTGACTGAGAAGCAAAGGACAATGGCTCTGGGCTCTGATTCTTCTGCATGGACGGGCTCTGTGGGAGCCTTCTCAGCTTGATCGATCACCTTCCTGAACCTGGGGGGAGTTGGGAGGACATTGGTCTTAGCATAGACTGGGGAACCCTGATGGCTCCTTGGCCTTGAAAAGGAGGGAGGGGAAGTATGGGTGGAGGGGAGGGGAGGGAAGGGGGAGAAGGAGGGGAGGGAAGGGGGAGGAGGAGGGGAGGGAGGGGGGAGGAGGAGGGAAGGAGATGGAAATTTTTAAATATAAAAAAAAATAAACCATGAAAAAAAAAAAAAAAAAAAAAAAATAAGAAAAAAAAAAAATAAAGTTAATTTTGTAACACTGTATATATGATTCTCCTCTTTTGGGGGATACTGTGTTTATGCAATTCATTTAAAGATGCAATGTATAAGAACATGTTGAAAAACAGATCATGGTAGTGAATGGACTGTGGTGAGGAGGAAGGATGGGCACGTGGGTGAGAAAGGGAAAGACAGAAGAGACAGTGAGGGATCTACATGGAGCAGGGAGGCTCACTCAATATTCTCCTGTATGACTTCCACTTTTTCCCACATTCCTTGTGGGCACCGTTTATGAATAGCAAGCAGCTAGAGTAGTTTCTGTTCCACATTCCCAGCAATGACTGGAAATGCAACTCTCCTTGCTATTTTTAACTAAGCGTTCATTGGGAGTCCTGCATTCCTTCCCCTGTCAAAACAGTTCTCAGTTTTCACTGAACACTGTGAGCAGACAGGCCTCCAGGGCCTGACCCAGCCTGAAGGAAAAAAAATAACAACAAAACACACCGAAATTACAACGTTGGAAATGAACTCTGGTGGCTCCAACTATGAAATTGACCATAGCAGGTGTCTTTATTGGTGTTGGTTGTCCCCTGTCACCAGATGCTACTCAATGTTCACCTAGATGAATTGCTTAGGATGAACTGTTCCTAAAAGTTCCTAAAAGAAGCTGCTTTAGGTGAATGGTATATTATTTCTCAAGGAAATTCAAAGAAATTGAAATTGGTTGGTCTGGGCATTTTACACCCTCTCAAGTTCCATCCACAAGGGCTGATTAATGTACACACAATGTCCATAAGATGCAGACTTGCTCAAAAAATCAATAAAGAGGTTCTGAGATAGCTGTGCACAGGCATGCACACACGTGCACACACAAACACACACACACACACACACACACACACACAGGATTCACAGCTCTGATTCCAACAGTCAAGAGGCTGAGGCAGGAGAATCACCAGGACCACAAAGTCAGTCTGGACTACATAATCCTACAGAGACTCCAGATCCACATGGTATACAAAGGAAAACACTGTGTCAGAAATATTTTTAAAAGACACCATCTCTTGAGTGATTAGGCATCTTACAGAATGAAAAACACTTTAACCAGCTTTGTACTGGACAAGGGATTAGAAAGTATAATCTGTAAATAAATATAAAACATCAAAAATAAACAACCCTATACAATGTGGAGCATAAACTAAACAGAATGTTCTCAGAAGATGACTTGCAAATGCCAAGAAATATATTTTTAGTTTTCAACATTCGTGTCCACCAGGGAAACACACGTTAAAACAACTTTGAGATTTGATGTCACCCCAGTCAGAGTGCCTAGAAACAAAAGCACAAATGGCAACAAATGCTGTTGTGGAGTTGGGAAGTAGAACTCTCAGTCCCCGCTGGTGGGAGGGCACACTGGGAAGTGACTAAGGTAATGTGTGGAAGCTCCACGAAAAGGGAACATAGATTTAACTACATGATCCAGCTGTACTACACATGGTGATATTCCCAAATGACTTCCTCTCCTAATGTTGAGCTATTGCTTATCCATCGCTCATGCTCTACTCACAATACCCAAGAAATGGGGACAACCTAGATGCCCATCAACTGATGGACGGATGAGGAAAATGAGCAACTTTACAGAATGGAACGTTACTCATCTGTTAACAAAATAAAAACTATGAAATTCGTGAAAAAATGGAGGGAGATGGAAAAAAACACATTCTGAGTAAGGTAACAGAGGCCCACAGAGACAGCATCATTTAAACCCCCTCGTGTGTAGATCTTAGCTTCCACCCTTCAGATATGTATATTCCATTGGGAATACCCACGGTGGTTTTGAAATTACTGTGGTGCCACAGAGCTATACTTATAAGAGAGGGAAGATAGGATTTAGATGAGAATTATGGACAAAGAAAGGTTAAATTGAACTGGGATGTGAGAATACGGGAGAGGGGTGAAAGTAGGAGGGATAAATAACACTAAACAGTTTTCAAAGTTGTCGTATGTAAACTACTAATGTGGGGACTTCCTAAATATATGTACACACACATAAAAATGAAGATGGAATTACCCTCTACTGGGGCAACAATGACCCTGATATACACCACAGGGTAACAAATAAAAAGCCCAAACCCAGGAATTACTTAGAATTTTTTGGACTTTTTGGCCAGTGGTGACCCCAAGCCTTAGAGGCCATGGTCAGTACTCTTGGTTACCTTACAGAAGTTGATGCTAAGATCCCATTCATGAAAACACCATGTTTGTCAGTTATAGAATATGGAGAAATCAAGCTGAAGCTGAGCCAGAAGCTCTATGCCTACTGGTTATTTTGCATAGTGGTTTAGCCACACTAGCAGAGGAGAAAATAAAACATACTCATATCCAGGTGTGAAATCTGTGAGCTACAATACTGACTGGCCATATAAGATACAACCACCAATAAAATAGTGACAATAATGTTGTGGTAGTAACCAATTCCTCTTTGATTGAATTTAATATTATTCCACAGGATAATAACCGTACTTTGAACCATATCTGGACAATAACCTAAGGCTATGCTGGTCTACACCCTGGTGAGAACCTACTTGTGTTACTTTACTAAAGGACATAACATTAAACCAGCTCCTGATGATTTTCCATAATACTCACAGGTTAAGAGAGTTAATTAACCCTTATCATGGAAGCTCTCATTTGCAGTAGATGATAAACAATACAGATATCCCCAGCGGCCCAGCATGCATAGAATAAGATATCGGTAAATGTCCAGACATAAATAGAATATACTTAATTCTGCTTCCAATGGCACAGGAATGGTTGTTGATGAAAGGGGGAAATACTGTAAGAGCCACAATCGGTGGATGACTTCAAGGAAACTGTATCTTCCGTACTCTGCAGAGCAGCCGTGTACTAACTGGCCGTGGTTGTGACATCATGTGTAAGACCTGTCAAGCCCAAGCCAGACTTAATCCCTAGATTGGGAGGGGAGTGGATTATGACAAGAATTATAGAATGTGAATATAAACGTGTGAAGAAGAATCTAAACTTGTGAAGAAATGAGGCTACAGTCATAGGGGGCCAAGTGGCTTGTGTCTTGGGTGAGCCTAAAATTGGCATCTGCACAGGACCTCAGACGATGTGTTGTGTGACTTTAGCTCGAGTTGCATTTGTGGAGTCAGGGATCACAAATCCTATCTTTCAAGGGTAGCCGTCCAGCCTAACTAGTAAGCTGCTTCTCTGTTTTCACTTTCTCTTTCCAAGCACTGCTCCATGTTGTTATTTTAGAACTGTCAGGCTTTTTGTGCCAAGAAGTGAATGTTGATAGAGTGAGGACAGCTGCTGGAGATACTTCACTTTCCTCTTCCTGTAAATGCAGGTGATTCTGAAAAGCAACTAGATCCATGCTCCTTCGTGATTGTCCAAATCACTCTGAGAGGGAGGGCAGAACCTAGAAGTTGATATAAGTCCTGCATAGGAAAGTAGGGGTGGGTTTTATATAAAGAACCTGGAGCACACTGGACGGTGGTGCCTGCAGCTGAACTAGAGTGAGCACACGCACTGGACTCAGGATTTTCTGGTAAGGGGATAGGAGCATTTGGATCTAACTTCTAACCCTCACCATCTCTCTTCTCTAAAGAGATGAGATGGAAAAAAGACATTTAGGAACATATTCTGGGAGGGAGGATCCTCTGGTAGACAGCTGGGATGCTTTGGTGGGAGATGGGCAGGACTACACACAAAGTGAAAGGATGGTGAATGATACAGACAGGTTCCATACTTCAAGCTGAGGTGGACCTAAAGGAAATGATCTGGACCTAGGTTTTGATGTTCCTTATTCTTCTCTCTAACATAGCTAGAATTGGATGTTTCAAGTGATGGACTATCTCTGCAATGGGCCTGAGGTTGTTGTATCTCCATCTCATCTTGCTTCCTAATTAAGGGTCAACTATTTAATTGCTTACATCCCAAGGCCTCTGGCCTGTCGAGAAGAGGTCTCTCTGCATGCTGTTTCTGCTGTAGCTGTGTCAGGGTGAGGTGACAGCTGTCATTTAGGCAGGTTTCCTTTTGTAATGCTTGCTGTGTCATAGCAATCTTGTTCCTTGTGTTTAATTAACTATGTTTAGCTTCTCTGGTTTCCCTTTGAGGACATTGTCTTTACCCACCCTTTCCTGACTTGTGTTTGCAGTCAGTTTGAACAAAGTTCTAGAGCTCTGGTTTCTTTTTTAAAAATATTTATTTATTTATTATGTATACAATATTCTGTCTGTGTATATGACCGCAGGCCAGAAGAGGGCACCAGACCCCATTACAAATGGTTGTGAGCCACCATGTGGTTGACAGGGAATTGAACTCAGGACCTTTGGAAGAGTAGGGAATGCTCTTAACCTCTGAGCCATCTCTCCAGCCCCAAGCTCTGGTTTCTTGAACAGCAGCCCCAACTCTTCCTTAAGATTAGTCAGGGATTGCCTGTGCAAGTTTGTACGTGCTTGTGCAGGGCTAAGGACGCAGTATGAGTCTAAGGAAATCTCTGTTTTGTATTAGTGCAGTTTTGTGGTCTCCCCAGACTCTTAGCACTCACTGTTTATGAATGTACTAAATACTTGAACATCCCCTTGACTGCTTCGAACTACCCAACAGACACAAATGTCCACAAGAAACATCAAATGTTTTCCTCATATTCCTCATTCATTTCCTGATGATTAACCATACACCTGTGTGTTGGTGATAAAGAAGTGAGGAGGGGAATAAAAGCACATTCTGCTGCCTGAGGTTCATTGTATTGTGAGAGAGTAACAGCACATAAACCTAGACATCATGTGTAGCAAGTGCTGTGGAGAGGCAGAAGCATAATGAAAGGAAGGCCGATGATGGCGGCAGGTACATGTTTACATCCCAATGTGAATATAAATCACAATTCTGCCTAATTGGAGCAGAACCAAGAGAAAGGTAATACAGTTAATAACCATGTTATTCTCCAGTTAACAACTGGGGAAGAGCAACATGGCAAGGTAGCAGTCACTAAGTACAAAGTCCTGAGAGTAGAAGACAGCCAGAGACAACAGGGTGACTGGGATTCAGACAGTAGTGGCCCCAGAAGGGTAACAATAAATTTCAGAGGTATGTTGTATGTAGCTCGTATGCTGTATACCTTAATGAACTTTCCCTGAGGGAAATGGGGATGCTTGTAGTCCCTTTTAGAATTGACTTAATATGACATGATTTCAGTGCCAATAGGAAAACTTGGGCTTTTTGATCATCCATGTTGTTGCAATGACAGGAAATATAGTAATGTGGATGACATAATCAAAGCTGAATTTGAGGTCATGAAGCAGATAATGTAGGAGGAATGATCAATTGTGATTGGATTTGAAAATAGAGATTAAGTCTGAGAACTGATTTGATATGGGTGAGACAGAGAGAGGAGGCTCCAGGGCGACAGTGGGGATTTGCTGCCTCCTTAACTGTTGGTGAGGCCCATTGTGCTGCCATGGGAGGTCTTGTAGGCAGGTTTGTGAAGAATAAATGGCATAAATATGAGATCGGAGTTGATCTGATTAATTTAAATGCCCAATAATCCAATTCAGGTCTGGTGTAGGAGGTCCTTCTGTTTATGTTTGTTTTCATTGGTTAATGAATAAAGAAACTGCCTTGGCCTAGTTGGTAGGGCAGAATTTAGGTAGGCAAGGAAGAAAGAACTGAATGCTGGGAGGAAGAGAGGCACAGTAGGGAAGAGACGCTAATGAGCCACCACCAGAGTCAGACATGCTGAATCTTTGCCGGTAAGCCACTACCACGTGGTAATTATATAGATTAATAAAAATGGTTAAATCAAGATGTGAGAGTTAGCTAATAAGAGGCTAGAGCTAATGGGCCAAGCAGTGATTTAATTAATACAATTTCTGTGTGGTTATTTCAGGGCTAAGCTAGCCAGGTGACTGGGAGAAATAAGCAGCTACTTCCCTTGTAACACAGGTCCTTAGACCTGGTAGCAAGTGTAATTTACCTGCTGAGCCATCTTTCTGGATTTGATATTTATTCTTTCATGACATGGACTCAAGTAGCACAGCGTAGCCTCTAACTCACTATGTATCTAGGATGACCTGGAAGTGCTGACCCTCTTACCTCAACTCCCTGAGTAACAAAATTACAGGGATACACACGCACCTACATTTGATGAAGTGCTGGAATTGAAACGAAGGCCCTTATTCAGGCTGGGAAAGCTCTCCATCAGCTGGCCTACATCTCCAGGGCTTTCCATAAAATAAAAGGTTTAGAAGAAAACAGTGACTCTAGATGATGACTTGAGAACACTGAAACAATGCATGGAAGAAATGGATTTTAACATGGACATTAAGGGTAAAGAAGTTCTATATTATTTCAAGTTTATATTCCTCATGAAGTGAGTTCCAAGAAATGAAAAAGACAGAAGGAATGTAAATCTAGGCAGATTAAGAATTATTTCAACCAAGTACAATAGTTTGACTTACTAACATCTTTTGAAAATAAAAATAAGACAGAGAAATATTTATGAGATCTTTAGAGACATTTATCATAAATTAAACACTGATGTCAATTAACATTCATTACTACTTAGTTTTGAATTTGAGAAACTAGATGTTTGTAGTTCTAAAAATTTGAGGCACACACTGAGGGAAGTGTGCACAGATGGAGAAAAATCCTGGATTTCATATAGAATACTCAAGTCATGGTAGAAGAAACACAATTGTTAGTGCTCTGGCAGTTTTTTTAACAATGACTAAAGGACACATAAATATTTTTATATTATTTTCCTGTACTTAAGTTTTAATGTTTCCATAACTAAGGGTTTAATTGAGAGCAAGTGGAAATCTCCATTCTACACTCAGATTGCTTCCATAACATCAAAGGGTTTAAAAGAAAACAGTGACTCTAAATAATGACTTGAGGACTCTGAAATATTGTACTGAGAAAATTGATGTTAACGTGGACTTTAAGGGTTAAAAAGGTTTATATTATTGCAAAATGATCCCCAAATCATGAAAAAGACAGAAGAAAAGTAAATCTAGGCAAATTAAAAATTATTTCAACCAAATACAATAGCTGGATTTTTGACATCTTTTGACCATAAAAATAAAACAGAGATTTATGTGATTGTTAGAGATTTGGCACGGATTAAACACTGGTGTCAATGATTCTTCATTTTTAATTGTTTTTCAGTTTGAGAAAGCAGCCACAGGTTGATTAAGTTGTTAGTCATGTGAAGGCACACACTGAAGAAAGTGTGCACAGTTGGAGAAGACATCTTGGGTTTCATACAGAATACTCCAGTCAGGGTAGATGAAACACAGTTGTTTGTGTTTTGATAATCATTAATCCTGGATAAAGGAATTATGTATATTTTTATATTATTTCCCCTACTTTACTTAAATTTTATTTTTCCATAATTAAGGGATTAGTTAAGAGCTAGTAGATGTCTGTTCTGGCTTGCGTTTTATTGCTGTGATGAACAGAATGATGGAAAGCATTTGGGGGAGAAAAGAGGTTGTGTTTTGGTTTATTTGTTTTTGACTTATACTTTCTGGTCACAGTCCATCACTGAGGGTCGTCTGAGCAGAAACTCAGACAGGAGCAGAGGCAGGAACAATGGGAGAATGCTGTCTCCTGGATCATTTGCTTTATCTTACAACTCAGGGATGGCACCTCCCCTTGTGGCTGGGACTTCAAACATCAGTCTCAGTCAAGAAAATGTCCAATAGACCTGCTGTTCCCAGTCCAATCTGATGGGGGCAATTCTTCAAATGAGGTCTTCTCCAACAAAAGGACTCCAGTTTGCATCTTGTTGTCAAAAATTGGCCAGCACAACATAATATGGAATTAGTCACTATCAGAACATAACTAAGGCTACAGCATAGAGAACACAGTACTAAGCATGAAGGTATCTTCAGGTTATTGTAACTTACTCTCCCTTCCTCCTTTCAGGGCCCTTTTCCAACCAAGTCATGGGTCAGGCAATCTCTGATGCATCTAAGAAGGAAGACAATGGAGATTTGGTTTCCAGCTTCATCACAAATTTTAAGAATATCAAGGCAGAAAACCAAATCATTTCTCTGGAAACCACCCACTTGATTGAGCTACATCTGAAACAAGGAAATATTCAGGGGGCAAACTCTATAATCAGAGATGTATTAAAAAACATTGATAACGTCCCCATAAACATTGCTGTGACCGGAGAGTCTGGAGCAGGGAAGTCCAGCTTCATCAATGCCCTGAGGGAGGTGGGGCATGATGAGGGAGATGCAGCTGAAGTTGGGGTGGTAGAGACAACTATGAAGATAACTTCATACAAACACCCAAAAATTAAAAATTTGAATATATGGGATCTTCCTGGTGTTGGAACTCTGAAATTTCCACCCAAAGATTATCTGAAGAAAGTAGAATTCCAAAAGTATGACTTCTTCATTATTGCTTCTGCCACACGTTTTACAAAACATGAAATAGATCTTGCCAAAGTAATCACATTAATGAACAAGAATTACTACTTTGTGAGAACCAAGGTGGACTTTGATATAGATAATGAAAAGAAATGCAAACCACGTACTTTTGACCGAGAAAAGATCCTGCAGCGAATCCGAAACTCCTATCTGGATACCTTTCGTGAGAATAAAATTGATGAGCCACAGATTTTCTTAATCTCTAATCACAATTTATCTGACTATGATTTTCCAAGCCTAGTGGACATCCTGATAAAGGATCTTCCTGCTCAAAAGCGCCACAATTTTATGCTTTCTTTGCCCAATATTACAGAGGCAGCCATTCAAACAAAGTACAGCACTTCAAAGCAGCTTCTCTGGTTGGAAGCCATCAAGGAAGGTGTTTTGACTGCTTTTCCTGTACTGAAGAGCATCAACAACAGTGAGGTAGAGAAGCTAGAAGCGAGTTTAAACCACTACCGAATCCTCTTTGGAGTGGATGACAAATCCCTAGAATTAATTGCTAAGGATTGCCAAGTGCCTGTCGAAAAACTGAAAGAAAAACTTAAATCTCATTCTTTGTTGACAAATAAGGAAAATGAAACATTAGGAGAAAAGCTTTTCAATTGTTTGGAAAATTTTCTCTCAGTTAGTGATGGGCTCCTTGCTACAGGTCTTTACTTTGGGAAAATCTTTTACTTTCAATTTCTTTTCCTTGACGCAGTGACTGAAGATGCCAAAGTTCTCCTTAGAGAGGCATATTCAAAAGAATAGCTCAAATTCAACTCACCCACAGCTACTGTTCATGACAACATCAAATGATTAATACCAGGGAGGCATTAGAATAAATTACCCCCTCCGACATCTTTTCTAGCCAATCCACTACCACATGGCAAAACATAAGGATAAGGGTCATGTGCGTTAATATGTCAGAACCTGACAACGCCCAATCTGTCTTCAAGTCTCTGTGTTCACCTACACCTTCTTTCAAGTCTTTCAACTACACACACTAACTTGAACACACACATACAGAAAGAGAAGGGGGAGAGAGGGGGAGGGAGGATGAGCTCTGTGTCACTTCTGTACTTCCTTACAATGATTTTCTGTTGCAACATTAACCTCTCTGGAACCTGTGCACAAACATTTCTTACTTTTCAGGCACCTTGCTCTGTTGTTCTCATTGTGTGTCACAACACATGCACACACACACACACACACAAACACACACACAGACACACGCATGCAAACACTCATGCATATTCACCTAAAAGTTACTTCTATCCTCATTAAGTCTGAGTTAAAAGAGTGACTAGCCATGGCTTGTAGATTCTATCAACAGGAAGACCTTAAGACCAAAGTCAATAGAAACCATAGCCACCAAGAACAAGTTTCTTAATAATCTATCAATTCCTAAAACTCCTCATCAGAATCCTTCTAGAGTCAGTAAAGAACATCTATAATTCTATGCCAGAACCAGCGAGAACCCTGAGTTCCCTCTCTCTGTCATTTCTTACCTTGGCAATGATGGTGAAGAACTACTTTGATTCGTAAGTGATGCTATAAAATAATACATAATAAATTGCTGATTACAAAGAGTGTCTGCTGTTGGTATTTGACATTCCCAGTATACCCATGATACACTCATGTCGGTTGCTGGCAGTGTTACTTTTGTTTGCTGATAATCCTGTCCCCTGGCCTAACACATTGTTTTCCTCAAAATAAAATGTGATAATCAGAAACTGAGTTAAACATCTGGAAGAGACACAAAAGAAGGCACTGATTTGACAGTTCAGGCTGCAATAATATCCTGTAGACTTAGCTCTCGTACTGCTGTGCACTAGGCATCTAAGATCCAGGTGCCACCAGTCAGGTCCTTGAGATCACCCACCCTCTTGTCCACACAGGACTTACCTTACTGCGTGAGTCGCTTGTTCTTGGTCTTTCTGTGAAAGCATCTTTCCTGTCGTTGTGTCCTCCTCATGACCTCCGGTGGCCATCAGAACCTCCCCAAATCTCTTCCCCAATATCATTCTGTATAGTTTGTTATTAATAAATTCATTTCACAAAGTAGGAGTGTAGTGCAAGTATTGGACCTAAGATACTTATTTCCAAAAGAAAAGAAACTCAAAATATTTTCAAGTTTAATAGATATAAAGATTGAGAATCCCTCAGCAAAAATGACTGAGCTAGCAAAGCCTTACTTTTCCTTATAACAAATAAGTGGCATAATCAAACTCTCAAGGAATGGCTCATATCATCTTATGGATTCAGAGTTTCCATGACATAACTGGTCAGATCTGACTTAGGTCTCTCGTGATGGTGCGGGATTACAGTAGTGGTCAACTTCACCCCACAGGCAGGAAGAAAAGCAATAGAAGGGACAGTATCATACACACAAATATATCAGCACCTTCACTAGATCCCACATACTAAAAAGGTTCCACAACTTACCAGGGCTAGAGATATGGCTCAGTTGTTAAGACCACTGGCTACTCCTCCAAAGGACCCAGGTTCAAATTCCAGAACTCACTTAGTAGCTCACAACTATCTGTAACTCCATTATTAGTTTATTGGCACCTTCAGGTGTCCCAAACATGATGCCCACTTACATACACGCAGGCAATACATCCAAGCACTTTTTCTTTACTTTTTAATATAATAAATAAATCTTTAAAAAAGAAATAGGAGAGTGTATTTAAAAAGAGAACAATATACAAGAAAGAGAATACAAATTCATGGAGAGCAGAAAACAAGGATTGACTTGGCATGAGGTAAGGACTTAGTAATACAATCACAATGACAATGGCAGGATCAAACCTGAGTATGAAGCTGAAAAATCACTTCTATAATCCTGCTACCTGTCTATCCTAGCAATAGCTTCATTTCCTAAGTTAAATTTGTGTTTATATGTAATATTCTCATATTGAGCAACAAATACAAAGGACTTAACATACACTAAAAGCTCAATAAGAAAGGATACTGTGGGTTCCAGTCAGATGACTTAGTGCCTAAGGGTGCTTCCTGCCAAGGCTGAAGATGTGAATTCAGTCTCCAGAATTCACATTGTAGAAGTTGAGAATAAACTCCTACAAGGTGCCCTCTGGTCTCTAAACACAAACTATGAATGTGTGCACTCATAGATAGATAGATAGATAGATAGATAGATAGATAGATAGATATAAACAAACAAGTGTAAAAACCTATGTAAATAAAATTTTTAAAATGAGAAAATACCGTGAATCATTTCAGGAGAGATTGTAATTTAGGTGGACTAAGAAAGGATACAAATAAGATGAATTACATCAAACTGTGTCATGTTTGAATGATTCATGGGTTCCCTCAAGGTGCTAGTGATTAATAGCAGTGATTAAGATATGGGCAGTTGATTGCTCAGACCCACAACGCCCATAAAGGACACCAGATAGGGTGGCATGTACTTGTAATGTTAGCATTGGGAGGTGGTGATAGCAGGATCTAAAGAAATCACAAGCCATGTAGTCAAGACAATTGATGAGCTTAAAAGTCAGTGAGAAACTGTATCTCAAAAAACAAGGCTACAATCTTGGTGGAACCCTGAAACACAGCTTTCTCTGATTCTGAGGGAACTTAGATGAGTGAACAACCACACAGAGGGACACCCCACTCTCTAGTACCTCCAAAGTGGGACAAAACCCTGAGCCCCTCTGCCAACTCCCTCTGCTTTTCTAGCCAGCCAGCAGGAGAGTTCCCTGTGGGTAGTCTCCCCTATTACCCAACACCATCCACTGGACCCTGCAAACTTCTAGCCCCATCCTGCCCCAAACTTGCCTATCCTCCTGCAACCTCGATGGAACTCTGAAACACAGCTTGCTACAACACTGAGGGGACAAAGAGAGTGAACAAAGAGAGAAGACCAAAAGAGAAGGCTTAGAGAGACCTCAGAGGCTTCTTGAGACAGACATTGACGGTACATAGCAAACCAAGAAAGCGAGGGGGGGGGGGAAGAGTGGGATGGAAAAGGGAGGATGGGAGGAAGTGGAAATGTTAAATAAACTTAAAAATAAATAAATGAATAAATAAATAATAATGTGGATGACATTATCAAAGCTGGAATTGAGGAGGTCGTGAAGAAGATAATGTAGGAAGAATGATCAGTTGTGATTGGATTTGGAAATAGAGATTAAGTCTGGGAACTGATTTGCTATGGGTGAGACAGACAGAGGAGGCTCCAGGGAGACTGCGGATTTGCTGCCTCCTTAGCCAATGGTGAGGTCCATTGCGCTGCCATGGGAGGTCTTGCAGGCAGGTTTGTGGAAGGAGAATAAATGCCAGAAATATGAGATCTGAGTTGATCTGGTTTAATTAAGTACCCCATAATCCAATTCAGGTCCTTAGGCCTGGTAGCAAGTGTATTTATCTGCTGAGCAGTCCCATAGCAATATTGTCACCCTCCCCAGACAGTTGGAAGTAATTCTAAGAATACAACATCCCCTCTACCATCAGGAGAGGTGTATAGTTTTTGTTTTTTCTTGGGGTTATACAGATAATTATCATCTGTAATGAGATGGTTATAAGTTGTTAAAGGGTTGGGGGCAGAGCAATAAAGATTAGACTTGGGAATCTCATTTGGAATAGAAAAAAAGGGGATATATATGATATGGTAATGAGGTAGATTATTATATCTACTTGTAAACTAATAATATAATTAAATAAACAAATATCAGTTTTAGATCATTTTCATTGTTATAGATTCTTGCATATTGATACAAATATAACATTATTTCTTTCCCTATTTAATTTGTATATTGTTATAAATTCGAAATTACTTTTTGTCATATTGTATATATGTTCCTACTTCTATTAAAATATTTTTGTATATTAATACAAATGTAAAAATATTTGTGTCATATTGTATATATGTTTCTACTCCTGTTTAGGATTTTTGTATATTGATGCAAATTAAGGTTATTTTTGTCATATTGCACTATACATTTCTAGCTCTGGTGAAAATATTTTTGTATATTGTCACAATGTCATATTCATTGTACTTATATTGTACATCTGTTTACAGGTTGTTTATTTTTATATTGTGAGGCTTTAGTCTTTAAGCACATAGGTTATTGAGAATTACAGATAGAGTCACCAATGTTTGACAAATTTACAGTCATGTTAGGTTTGCTAGATGCACAGAGAGGTATTTCACAATGATAGGTAATATTCAAACACTTAAAAGACCTACAGAATATGATGTGTGATGTTACTCTCTATATGTGTTGCTTTTATTGGTTGTTGAATAAAGCTGTTTTGACCAATGACTTAGCAGAGCATTGTCAGGTGGGAAATCTGAACATAGATTTATAGAGAGAATAGGCAGAGTCAAAAAGATGCAATGTAGCTGCCCAAGGAGGTAGACACCATGTAGCTGCCCAAGAAGGGGAGTAACTATTCAACACTTAAAATCTGAAATAGAGACAAGAAAGAAAACACAAGCCTAGGGGATTATAGAAACAGAAATCATGAGAAAACAATCAGGAACCACAAACGCAAGCATGAAAAGCAGAATACAAGAGATGGAAGAGAGAATCTCAAGCGCGGAAGATACAAAAGAAGAAATAGACTCATCAGTTAAAGAAAACATTAACTTTAACAAAAGTTGAACCCAAAATATCCAGTAAATATGGAACACCATGAAAAGGCCAAATCTAAGAATAATAGGTATAGAAGGAAAAGAAGTTCAACTCAAAAGCACAAAAAATATATTTAACAAAATCATAGAAGAAAACTTCCCCAACCTAAAGGAAGATGTGCCTATGAAGATACAAGAAGCTTATAAAACATCAAATAGGCTGGATCAAAAAAAAAAAGTCTTCTTGCCACATAATAATCAAAATACAAAGCATACACCATCCATTGGACCCTGGAAAGATTATTTAGAGCTGCAAAGGGAAAAGGCCAAGTAACACATAAAGGTAGACCTATCAGAATTACACCTGACTTCTCATTGGAGACAATGAAAGCCAGAAGGTCATGGTCAAGTGTTATGCAGACATTTAGAGACCATGGATGCCTGCCCAGACTAGTATACCCAGCAAAATTTTCAATCACCATAGAAGGACAAAACAAGATATTTCATGACAAAACTACATTTCACCAATACCTAGCCACAAACCCAGCCCTACACAAAATACTAGAAGGAAAACACCAACCCAAGAAAGTTGGCTACACCAACAAAAACACAGACAACTGATGGTCTCATAGCAGCAAATCCCAAAAAAAATGAGAAAACGCACAAATTAACATCACCAACAATGAAAACTAAATTAACAGGAGATAGCAATCACTGGTCATTAATATCCCTTAATGTAAATGGACTCACTTCACCTATAAAAAGGCACAGGCTAACAGATTGGATATGAAAACAGAATCCTTCCTTCTTCTGCATACAAAAAACACATCTCAGCCTCAAAGACAAACATCATCTCAGAGCAAAGGGTTGGGAAAAAATATACCAATCAAATGGACCTAAGAAACCAGCAGGTGTAGCTATCCTAATATCTAACAAAGTAGAGTTCAAGCTAAAATCAATCAAAAGAGACAACGAAGGTCATTTCATAATAGTCACAGGAAAAACCCATCAAGAAGAAATCTCAATACTGAGAATACTGTATTTCAAAGGTTTCTCTCCAGCCCAGCTAATAAGCTGTTTCTCTGTTTTCACCATCTTTTCCCAAGCACTGTTCCACAATGTTATTTTAGGGCTGTCCAGGCTTTTCTGCCAAGAAATGATGTTGATAGAGTAAGAACAGCTGTTGAAGCTACTTCACTTTCCTTTTCTTGTAAATGAAGGTGATTCTGAAAAGATACTAGATCCATGCTCCTTCATGATTGACCAAATCACTCTGAGAGGGGAGAGGCAGAACCTAGAAGATGATATAAGTCCTGCCTAGGGAGCAGGGGTGGGTTCATGTAAAGAACCTGGAGCACACTGGATGGTGGCTCCTGCAACTGAACTAGAGTGAGCACATACACTGGACACGGGATTCTCAGGTAAGGGGACGGGGGCATTCAGATCTAACTTCTAACCCTCATCACCTCTCTTCTCTAAAGAACGGATAGGGAACAAGACTTTTAGAACATGCCCTGAGAGTGAAGATTCTCTGCTTGAAAGCTATGGTGCTTTGGTGGGAGGTGGACAGGACTACACAGTAGATGGTCTTAGCAAATACTTCAAGTTGAGGTAGGCCTAAAGGAAATGATCTAGACATAGGTTTTGATGTTTCCTATTCCTCTCTTTTTAACATTGTTGCAATTGGATATTTCAGGTGATGAAATGTCTCTGCAATGTGCCTGAGGTTGTTGTATCTTAGTCTCATTTTGCTACCTAGTTCAGGGTCAATGATTTAATCCCTTAGATCCAGAAGTCTCTGGCCTGCAGAGAAGAGCTCTCTCTGCTGGCTGTTTCTGTTGTAGCTGGCTGTGGAAATCTGTGCCTGAAGGATCTTCTTCACTATGGTTTTCTTTACTGTCAAGCAGGAGTGCTAAGATCTTCTCTCCATCTGTGAGAACCTGAGCTGTGTCAGGGTGCGGTGACAGCTGTCATTTAGGCAGGCTTCCTTTTGTAATGCCTGCTGTGTCACAGCCTTCTCATTCCCTGTGTTCATATTCATGGAAAGACCTTGCAGACAACTGTCACACTGGTGTCTGATTCACAGATCCAGGAGCTATAACTGATATAATGAGAGGGAAAAACTGAAAAGATATAATAGTGTTTGTGTGCTTCAGGCACATTCTGTCTGTGCCCTGTGGGTAACTGTCACCTTCAACAGCGAATCAGGCAAAGGTGTTTATTTAAATAGTCTTAGCTTCCCCTTTGGGACATTTTCTTTATTCAGCTTTTCCTAGAATATATATAAAGTCAGTTTGAACAAAGTTCTGCAGCTCTGGTTTCCTGTAAGGTTGTCCCCATTGTTCCTTTAGATTGGACAGGGGCTGCCTTACAGTGAGTCTGTATGTGCTTATGCTCATACACAGCATGATTATGCCTGGACAGTCATCTAAAGTTCCTGTGCAACATTGGGGTATCCATCTTTGGCCTACAGGTCTAGCATATCCAATAGACTTTTCAATGAAGCAGGAAATTCTGAAGGGCTTTTCCTCCTTGTTTTGACAATGTTTGACAGTCACTTTCTTTTGTGTCCCGCTTGTTTAATTAGGACAGCATACTCTCAGCAGTCAAGGAAGGGGCATTTTCTTGCCCAGTGGCTTACTTTTGTCACAAAGAAAGTGATCTCCATGTGGAGTTTCTTTTGTGTCCATCATGTTTTCTGGAGTAGATTGGTGCTGCCAAGAGAGACATGTGTCATTGCCATAAAAAAATCAGCCTTTTCCTAACTCAAGGCAATTGCCCTTTGAACCTGAGTAGGTAGGTATCAAAGGTGTGGTGTACATATTTTAGTTTTCCAAATTCTACAAAATGGAATACATCTTTCTGCAAGATTTCATTCTTTTGAGTACACTTTGGATTACTTTCTGCAGGGAAAACAGCAACAACAAAACCCACCTAAAGTAAAACCCTAAAAATGAGCTCCCATGGCATAATTGACCATGGCAGGTATCTTCATTGCTATTAGCTGGTCTTTCCCTCTTGTGACCAGATGCTACTCCGTGTTCTCCCTGCATGGTAGCTTACAATGCACTTGAGTTCCTACAAACAGGTGTTATAAGTAATCTGTGTGTTATGTCTTATGGGAACTCACAAACATTGAAATTGCTTTGTCTGGGCACTTTACACCCTACCAGTCTCCATCCACGGGAGCTATTTAATGTATACCCAATGTTCATAAGCTCACAAAATCACGAATGAGGTTCTGAGCCAGGCAAACATGGAGATTCCCTGCTGTAATATCAGCAGTCAGGAGGCTAAGGTAGGAAAATCACCCGGAGCTCAAGATCAGTCTTTACTACATAGTGCTACATGGATACTAGACCTACATGGCATACAAAGGAAGATGCTCTCTCAAAATATTTTTAAGACACTATCACTTGAGTGAAGAGACAACTTACAGAATGGGAAAAATCTTTACTAACTGTGTAATGGACAGGGATTGGAAACTAAAATCTGTAAAAAATAAATAAATAAATATCAAGAAAACAATCAACCCAATCTAAAAATGGAGCATAAAATAAATAAGGAGTTCTGAAAAGATGACCTGCAAATGCCTAAGAAATATCCATCAGGAAAACATAGTTCAAAACAACTTTAAGATTTGACGTCACCCCAGTCAGAGTGCCTAGAAACAAAAATCCAAATGTCAACAAATGCTGTTGTGGAGGTGGGAAGTAGAACACTCAGTCCCCGCTGGTGGGAGGGCACACTGGGAAGTGACTAAGGTAATGTGTGGAAGCTCCACGAAAAGGGAACATAGATTTAACTACATGATCCAGCTGTACTACACATGGTGATATTCCCAAATGACTTCCTCTCCTAATGTTGAGCTATTGCTTATCCATCGCTCATGCTCTACTCACAATACCCAAGAAATGGGGACAACCTAGATGCCCATCAACTGATGGACGGATGAGGAAAATGTGCAGATTTACAGAATGGAACGTTACTCATCTGTTAACAAAATAGAAACTATGAAATTCATGGAGAAATTGATGGAGCTGGAAAAAATTATTCAGAGTGAGGTGACAGAGGCCCAGAGAGAAAAGTATCATTTAATCCCTCTCATGTGTAGATCTTAGCTTCCATCCTTCAGATTTGTATTTTCCATTGGGAATACTCACAGAGGTTTTGAAATTACATGGTGCCATGGAGTGATAATTACGAGACAAAGAAGATGGCATTTAAAAGAGAATTATGGACAAAGAAAAATAAATTGAACTGGGAGGTGAGAATAGGGGAGAGTAGAAGGGATAAATAACACTAAACAATTTTCAAAATGTCACATGTAACATGATAATGCAGATGCCTCCTAAATATATGTGCACAGAGATTAAAATCATGATGGAGATACCCTCTACTGGGGCAACAATGTCCTTGCTAGACACCACAAGGTAACAAGTAAAAGTCCAGACCCAGGAATTACTTAGCTTTTATGGACTTGTTGGCCAGTGATGAACCCGATCCTTAGAGGCCATTCTCAGTGTTTTGGTTCCTTTCCAGAACATGATGGTAACATCCTGCTAGTGAATATACCATGTTCCTGAGTTACAGAATATGGAGAAATCAAACTGATGCTGACCAGAAACTCAATCCCTATTGGTTATCTTTCCTACTGCTGGAATGCTCTAGACACAGTGGCAGAGGAGAAAATGAAACATTAATCATATTCAGGTATGAACTCTGTGAGGTACAATACTGACTTGACAGGTAAGATACATCCACCATTGGAATAGTGACAAGAATATCATGGTAGTAACCAACTACTGCCTGGTTGGATTTAGCATAGCTCCACAAGATGATACCCTTGCTTAGTACCATATCGGAACAATATCTTTAGGCTATGCTGGTTTACACCCTGGTGAGAACCTGCTACTATTATTCTGCTAAAGGACATAACATTAAACAGCTCCTGATGATTTTCCATGAGACCCATAGATTAAGACATTGCTTAACCCTTATCATGGAAGCTCATATTTGCCGTAGGTTATAATCAATACAGATACCCACAACTGGCCAAGATTCTTAGAATAAAACACTGACAAATGTCCAGAACTAAATGTAATATTTGTATTTCTACTCAAAAAGCACAGCAATTGCTGTGGAAGAAAGAGCAAAAAGAGTGTAAGGGGCAGAGTCATGGGTAACTACAACTATACAGTATCTTCTGGACACAGCAGGGCAGCTCCACATGTGAACTGGCCGTGGTTGAGACAGCCTGTGTAGGACCTGTCAAGCCCAAGCCTGACCAAATCTCCGCCTTGACAGGGAAGCTGAGAATGACAAGAATTAAGGAACATGAATCTATTGTGAAGAAAGAAGGTTACGGTCAGAGGGGGGTCACATCGGTTTTTGTCTTGGGTGAGACTAAAATTGGCATCTGCACAGGAACTCAGACAAGGTATTGTGTGACTTTATTTCAGGCTGCATTTGTGGAGTCAGGAACCAGGAAATTTATCTTTCAAGGGCTGTTTTCCTACATAGTCAACAATCTGCTTCTCTGTGTTCATGTTCTTTTTCCAAGCCCCATTCCACATTGTCCTTTTAGGAATGTCCGGCCTTATCTGCCAAGTAACAAAGTCTTGATAGACTGAAAACAACTGCTTGTTTTCCTCACTTTCCACTTCTTGGAAATGCCGGTGATTCCTAAAAGCAACTGACCCTTGCTCCTCTGTAATTGGCCAAAACACACTGAGAGGAGAGGGGCAGAACCTAAAAGGTCTATAAATCCTGCAGAGGAAGGAAGAGTGGGTTTCATGTGACAAGACTGGATTACTATAGGGGGTGGTTCCTGCAGCTGAATCACAGTGAGCGCACACACTGGACTCGGGATTCTCTGGTAAGTGGACAGGGGCATTCAGATCTAACTTCTAACCCTCACCTTCTCTCTTCTCTAAAGAGCTGAGAGGTAATAGGGCATTTAGGAACATGCCCAGAGAGAGGGGATCAGCTGGGGTGCTTTAATGGAAGGTGGACAGGACTGCATCATCGAAGGTCTTAGCCAATCTACAAGTTAGTAAAACCTAAAGGAAATGATCTGGATATTGATTTGGGTGAAAAAAGAAACATTTTCAATTGTTTTGGCTTGTTTCTTATTCCTCTCTCTGACATGGCTGTAAATGGCTGCTTCAGGTGATGGAATATCTCTGCAGTGTGCATAAGGCTTCTGTGTGTCACCCTCATCTTGCTTCACAGTTCAGGGTCAACTATTTAGTTCCTTACATTCTGAGGTCTCTGGTCTGTGGAGAAGAGGTCTCTCTGCACGCTGCTTCTGCTGTTGCTGGCTGTGGAAATCTGTGCCTGAAGAATCTTCTTCACTGTGGTTTTCTTTACTGTCAAGCAGGAGTGCTAAGATCTTCTCTCCATCTGTGAAGAACCTGAGCTGTGTCAGGGTGCGGTGACAGCTGTCATTTAGGCAGGCTTCCCTTTGTAATGCCTGCTGTGTCACTGCCTTCTCATTCCCTGTGTTCATATTCATGGAAAGACCTTGCAGACAACTGTCACACTGGAGTCTGCGCCACAGATCCAGGAGCTAGAGCTGACAGAATGAGAGGGGAAAACCCGAAAGATGAGAAAAGTTTGTGTGCTTCAGGGACATTCTGTCTGTGCCCTGTGGGTGACTGTCCCCTTCCACAGTGAGTCTGGCCATGGTGTTTCTGTAATCAGGTTTAGCTTCTCTTTGAGAACATTCCTTTTAATGACCTCTTCCTGTCCTGTGCCTGCAGTCAGACTGAACAAAGGTCTCAGCTCGGGTTTCCTGCACTGCCATCCCAACTGTTGTTGCAAATTGGACAGGGGCTGCCTGTGCAGTGAGTGTGTAGGCGCTTATGTTCATACGCAGTAGGATTCTAAGGACTTCCCTCTATTGTATTAGACTGTTTTTGTACTCTCCCCAAACTTTTGAGACCCACTCTCTATAAATGTACTTACTAGGTTTTCACTAACCCTCTTTCCTGTAATAACTACAGACAGGCACAGTTGTTCACAATAAAGTCCAAATGTTTTTTTTTATCATAGTCCTCATTCATTGTGATGATAAATTTCCATCCACAATGTGTTGGTGAGGAAGAAGTAAGCAAGACAGAAGTTCATTCTGCTATCTGAGGTGCATTGTACTGTGGGAGGCTGACAGCAAATGATCCCAGACGAGTACACATTATGGGGCAGCAGGTGCTGTGGAGAGGCAGAAACATAGTGCGAGGGTGGTGAAAGATGCAGGCAGGTACAGTTTTATATCTCAGTGTGAATGCTAAAGCCTGCCTAATCAAAGCAGAACCTAGAGAAGGGTGATTAATACCAATGTGGCTACTTGGGGAGGGAAAAGAAGCAGCCACTAAGTTGAAAATCCTGAATGAGAAGACAGACTGAGATACCAGGGTGTCTGGAATTCGGACACCAGATGTCCCAGAAGTGTAATAATTATATTCAAAGATATGCTGTATGTAGCATGTGCACTCTATACCTAATGTGTGGCCTGAGGGAAATTGGGATTCTTATGGTACATTTCAGGATTGGCATGACATGATATGACTTCAGTGTCATAACTCTGGCTGTTTGATCATCCATGTTGTTGCAAGAACCATCACAGGAAATATAGCAATGCCCGTGACATGCTCAAACCTGGTACTGAGGAGGTCTTGAAGAAGATAATGCAGGCAGAGTTATCAATTGTGTTTGGATTT
This sequence comes from Arvicola amphibius, assembly GCF_903992535.2. Lineage (NCBI taxonomy): Eukaryota > Metazoa > Chordata > Mammalia > Rodentia > Cricetidae > Arvicola > Arvicola amphibius. The sequence continues at coordinate 134,860,419 of NC_052051.1, forward strand.
GGAAATAGAGATTAAGTCTATGAACTGATTTGGTAGAGGTGAGACAGACAGAGGAGGCTCCGGGGTGTCAATGGGGATTGCTGTCTTCTTAACTAATGGTGAGATCCTTGTGCTGCTATTGAGGACTTTTAGCCAGGTTTGTAGAGAATAAAGGGCAGAAATATGAGATCTGAGATGCCTAAATATCCAACAAACAAATACATATCCTTGAGTCTGGCAGCAAGTGTATTTATGTGCTGAGTCATCATGATGAACTTGATAATCATTTTCTCGAGACAGGGTCTCAAGTAGCCCAGGCTAGCCTCTGTCTCACTGGGTATCAAGGATCGCATGAAAGTACTGAACCTTTTACATCTACTCCATGTGTAGCAGAACTACAGGGATCCATAAGCGCCTGCATTTGATGAGGTGCTGAGGACTGAATCCAAGGCCTTAGTAATGCTGGGAAAGCTCACTACCAGCTGATGTACATCTCCAGCGCACAGTTAGATTGCTCTTAAAAAATATAAGGTTAAGAAAATAGTGAATCTTGGAGAGATGGCTCAGAGGTTAAGAGCATTGCCTGCTCTTCCAAAGGTCCTGAGTTCAATTCCCAGCAACCACATGGTGGCTCACAGCCATCTGTAATGGGGTCTGGTGCCCTCTTCTGGCCTGCAGGCATACACACAGAATATTGTATACATAATAAATAAATAAATAAATATTTAGCCGGGCGGTGGTGGCGCACGCCTTTAATCCCAGCACTCGGGAGGCAGAGGCAGGCGGATCTCTGTGAGTTCGAGACCAGCCTGGTCTACAAGAGCTAGTTCCAGGACAGGCTCCAAAGCTACAGAGAAACCCTGTCTCGAAAAACCAAAAAAAAAAAAAAAGAAAGAAAGAAAGAAAGAAAATAGTGAATCTAAGTGATGAGTTGATGACTCTGAAATATTGTATTGAAGAAAAGGATTTTAATAGAAATTTTATATTATTACAAGTTTATATTCTTCATAGAGATGAATTCCAGTCAAGGAAAAGACAGAAGGAAGGTAAATCTAGAAAAATTAAAAATTATTTCAACTAAATACAGTAGTTGGGCTTAGTGACATATTTTGAAAAATCAATAAAACAGATAAATTAGATTTATGTGATCATTTCAGTCTTCACATTGATTAAACACTGATGTCAATTATTATTGCTTATTTTTCAGTGTGAAAAACTAGATGTGTGTTGATTTAATTTCTATTCATCTGAAGGCACACACTGAAGGAAGTGTGCACAGATGGAGAAAATATCTTGGATTTGATAGACAACACTGCAGTCAGGTTAGATGCAATGCAGTTGCATTTGTTTTTTGTTTTTGTTGCATTTATTTTTGTTGTTCTTGATGCTGGCTAAAGGACCCATGCTGTTTTTTATATAATTTTCCCTTACTTTAACTTAAGTTTTAATTTTTCCATAATAAAGGGTTTAATTGAAAACTAGAAGAAATTTATTTTAATTTCCTTCCTACTGCTTTTATACACACTATGACCAAAAGGATTTTGTAAAAAGAAATGCTTTTTTGGGGTTTACCCATTCTGCTCACACTCCATTGCTGAGGGAAGTCATGGTAGAACTCTACAGGAATAGAAGCAAGAACAACAAGAGAATGCTGTTTACTGACTGGCTCCCCATATTCAGACACTGCTTCCTTTTATTACCAAGGACCACCAGCCCAAGGATGGTACCATTCAGATTAGGCTGGGATCTCCCACATCAATCCTAAATCAAGAAAATGTTTCATGGGTATGCCCCAAGTACATTCTGATGGGAGAAATTTTTCAAATGAGATTTTCTGCTCCAATAGGACTATAGCTTTTATCTTGTTGATAAAAAAAAATCAGAGCAAAATGTATGGGAACTAGTCAATATCAGAACATAATTAAGGCTTCCGCACCGAGAAGAAACACAGTGCTAAGGATGAAGGCATCTTTGATCTTTTGCAACTTTCTCTCCTTTTCTTCTTTCAGTGACTGCTTTTTAATCACAAATATGGGTCAGTTATTCTCTGATGCATCTAAGAATGAGGACAATGGAGATTTGGAGTCCAGCTTCACTAAATATTTTAAAAAGATTAAGACAGAAAACAAAATCCTTTCTCAGGAGACCATCCATTTAATAGAACTTCATTTGAAAAAAGGAAACATTCAAGGGGCAAACTCTGTAATCAATGATGCTTTAAAAAATATTGATAAGGCCCCAATAAACATTGCTGTGACAGGAGAATCTGGAGCAGGGAAGTCCAGCTTCATCAATGCCCTGAGGGGGGTGGGACCTGAAGACCAAGGTGCAGCTGAAGAAGGGGTAACTGAGACAACTATGAAGAGAACTCCATACAAGCACCCCAAAATTAAAACTTTGACTTTTTGGGACCTGCCTGGCATTGGAACTATGAACTTTCCACCAAAAGATTATCTAGAGAAAGTAAACTTCCAAGAGTATGATTTCTTCGTTATTGTTTCTGCCACACGTTTTACAAAACATGAACTAGACCTTGCCAAAGCAATCAGATTCATGAAAAAGAATTACTACTTTGTAAGAACCAAGGTCGACATAGATTTACAAAATGAAAAGTAATCCAAACCACGCACCTTTAACAGAGAAAGGACCCTGGAGCAGATCAGAAGCTACTGTTTGAACACCTTCAGTCAGAATAACATGGATGCACCACAGATTTTCCTGATTTCTAACAAACATTTATCTGAGTATGATTTTCCAGTTCTGGTGGACATTCTGATAAAGGATCTTTCTAATCAAAAGCGCCACAATTTTATGCTTTCCTTGCCTAATATTACAGAGGCAGCCATTGACAGAAAGCACAAGTCTCTACAGCAGTATATTTGGTTGGAAGCCTGTAAGGCTGGACTTTTGGCTGCTATTCCTGTAGTGGGCATCCTCACAAATGATGTAGAGAAACTAAAGGTGAAGTTAAACCACTACCGAGTCCTCTTTGGAGTGGATGATGCCTCCCTGGAAGTCATTGCTAAGGATTCTCAAGTGCCTGTTGAACAATTGAAAAAAATCATTAAATCTCCTGATTTGTTAGAAACTAATAAAGAAACGTTAGGAGAAATGTTTTTGAAATATTTGGAGATATTTGCCTCAATTCGTGGTGGGCCCCTTGCTTCAGGTCTCTACTTTAGAAAAACCTTTTACTTGCAATTTCTTTTCCTTGACACAGTGACTGAAGATGCCAAAGTTCTCCTTAGAGAGACATACTCAAAAATATAGTTCAAATTCAACTCATTCACAGCTACTCACCATGACAAGATCAAATGGTTAATGCCAGGGAGTCCCTGGATAAATTCCCTCTATGATATCTTTACACTAGCCAATTCTCTACCACTATGGGACAAACTAAGGGTAAGAGTCATGTGTGTTAATATGTCAGAACCTGACAACCCCAACTTCAGCACTCTACCTTCCCCCTTGTCTTTCAGCTCCACATGCACACATACACACACACACACACACATATGAATGAATGCATGCATAAATGCACACACACAGTGCATAAAGCACTTGCCATGCCAAGCAGATAGAAAGAGAGCAATTTACAGAACCTGTATAAATGTTGAGTGCGTGTGACAGCCTCCTTGTATTCCAAACTCAGAATGCAGAAACAGTGGAACCATGGAGCAAGGTGGCCAGCTAGATCATGTAAGTCTGCAAGCTCTGGGTTCAACTGTCAGACTCTGCCTTGGAAAACAACAGAAAGCATTTGAAGATAAGGCCTAACCTAAGGCAGACCTGCCTAGACACATGTGAACATGAATACCATACAAGAGAAACATCTTAAATATGAAATAAAATGAAACTCAGGAAGTAAAAGAATCAAAAGTCTTAGGAACTACTGTTGTGAAATATAAATTGTAAGATGTGCCCAATGTGGGCAACTACATCCACACAAAACTTGAGAGAGTTTAATAAGAAATTCCAAACACAAAAGAACAGAGTTGAGCGCAGCTTCTTGGTAGTCACATTTTCTTTCCAGTGGGCTCTGTTTGCTGGTGGCAAGCCGGGGCACAGCAGCTCCTGTAAGAGAGAGGGCTTCCTGACTCAGCATTGGCAGCAAAGGCTGCACAGCTTCTTTAGGAGAGGTCTTCCTGGTTTGTGTGAGTTGCACAAACAACTCTGGCTCTTTCTGGAGACGGAGCACTTAAATAGGGTATGTGAGCAGCATGTTACAAATTGCTTAATGGTGATGTAGATGCAGGCAACATGCCCCTGCCATGTTAAAATGGGTCGAGTCAACAGGCAGGGCCACAGAGTTGGTCCTAATCATGCCTGCTTAGCATTTTTTTTAAAAAGTGCTTCTGGTCAAAATAATAATTACAGATACACAATCAATAAAGACAAATTTAGATTTTGGAAAAAAGACCTCTAAGTGGGTCACAGTGTTGCATAAATGTGCATAGGCTTGAGAGAGAGAGAGGAAAAAGTGTATAGAGTTATAATATATGAGTACAGGCAGTCATATTAAATGCGTAAAGATAATAAAATAAATATTAAACTTGAAGAAAAAGTAATAGGGTAAGAAAAATAAGTCACATAAAGATGTCAATATTATGTATAATATTGTGTTTTATTTGAATTTCTGGATAATATTGAATTTATTTGAATTTATGTATAATATTGTGTTTTATTTGAATTTTTGACTGTGAATGAGCTAAGTAAAGAGAGATATTTGATTCTGGGGGCTGCAATGCTAAACCAACTTATATATTTTAAAGGTATCTTGACTTCAAAATTTGGGCCTAAGGACATGTTCCTTTGGAAAAGAGGTTTTGCTTTTTTCCGCAGAGGATGAGAACCTGTATATTTCTTCCAAAGTAATGTGATTTAATGAACCAAGACCCTCTGAAAGGTCTCAACAGACCCCAAAATTACCTCGCCCAACAGAAAGCAAGAAACAGTTTGAAGAGAACTATATCCAAATTCCCAAATATCCTTTATAAATGTGTGTTTGCATTTAAAGGGGGATATCCTATAAAGATGAATACTTTGCATTTTTTTAGATCTTTGTTTATTAATACAAATTTTTAGGTCAATTTTGTCATATGTATATTTCTGCTCTTGTTTAAGGTATTGTGTTTGTAAATTTTATTTTAAAATATAATGTATACTTAAGAACAGAAATTAATAATCATTTGTAATAGTCAAACTTGTAGTCATTTTAGTTGGATTGTCTAGATGTACAGACTTATAGGTATTTTTGAAATCTTTCTAAGATATGCAGAATATGACATTTAAAATGTTTTAAGAACTTAAACTCTTCTCAACAGTAAGAGATGCCTGCTTCTGGCAGCACCAGTTACTTCAGAGAGCCTAATGGGCATTGAAGAAACTCATTGTGAAATTTGCCTTCAATGTAACTTCTCTTGCCTAGCCTGCTAGATGTTATGCTGTATGAACTGGACATGCAGGACCCACAAAAATAACTGCTAAACTTGCCTAAAAGTGAGATAGTCCTTCAGGGTTCCTGCTTCATAAAAGAGTCTACCAGACATTCTGCAGGAAACAAAAGAAAGTGAATGACAAACTGTCAATTGAGGCAAAACGGTCTTTGAAATTTTCTGTTTCATGGAAAAGTCTACAAGATACTATAGGCATGTAGGATGAATATGGATGTCCCAATGTTACAGAAGAACTTTGGGTGAATGTCCAGGCCATGAGATGTCTCTGTCAATTCAAGAGTTTTGGAAGTTGCTTAAAATGGACTTTTTGTTAACTTAGGTAATATTATAACCTTCTGGGGTCTTTGATGTAGTTGAAGAATAGATAGGTATAATTATAGTTTTACTTAGTTATGATAAAAAAAATAAAATAGATATAAATATTATAACTATAATTCTTGCTTGATACCTGTTTTTATGTTAAGTTTTGTTGTGTTAAAGTTGAAACCTTCCTTTTTATTTAGACATAAAAGGAGAGGTGATGTGGGATTGCCCTCTGTATGCTGTGAATGTGTTTTGTTGCCATTGGTTAATGAGTAATGTCGCTTTGACCTACAGAAAAGCAGAACAGAGAAAGACAGAATTCCAAGCAGAGATAGAGAAGAAAGTAGGCAGAATCAAAGAAATGCCATGTAGCTTTGAAAGAGAAAGATGCCTACCAGTAGACCACAACCTTGTGATGATACATAGATTAATAGAAATGGGATAATTTAAGATATAAGAATTAGCCAGGAATATGTCTAAGTCATTGGCCAAGCAGTGTTGTAATTATTACAGTTTCTGTGTGATTATTTTGAGTCTGGTCATCTGGGAAACGAACGAGCAGCCTCTGCCCTCAAAGTAGAAACAAAAATCTAAGCAAATGACACTTGTCCCAGTTCAGGGTATTGGCATTCCAGAGTTGGTGTGTGAATACAGTACCTCATCAGAAACCTCCAACAAGGCCATAAGCTTTAGCCTTGGCTTTTGCAACCCAAGAAGCAGGCAGAGCCAGCCACCAAAGCTGGGAAAGGATCCACATCACTTAGCAGTTTAAAGGTACATGAGGTCAAAAAACGCTAAATGATAAATTGTAAAAGAGGTTCAGACAGAAAAAAAAAAAACTGTAAACATGTTCCAGTGTGTTTAAGAAAGAAAAGAGAATTGTTGTAGATAGCCATAGGAAGAAATAGATTAAAAATAAAGAAGTCTTTAAAGAGACAATAAAAGTAAAAGAAAAAGGCCACATTAGATGGGAAATATACAAGGTCTGTATAGTATTGTGTTGAAGATTTTGAATGCTGATGGGCAAAAGACAACTGTTAGGAGATATGGGATTATGAACAGGACTGAAAAAACGAACTAGCCTATATACTTTAGGACTATCTTAACTTTAAAAATGAAGTCAAAACATATTTGTCAAATGGAAATCAAAAATGCTTTGGAGTTTTATTCCCACAGGAGACAAGAAGCTTTAGATTCCTTCAGGAATAATATGGATCAGCTTTGAACAATGAGACCTCCTGAATTTTGACAGTTGGTAAATATCTATAAAGGTTATAGCTGATCTTCCCAGGACTTGGCCTTTATCCCAATTTTCCTCAGGGACCCCTAAATATGTCTATGCCACGTACAACAACAGGATGTAGTTTGGAGAACACAATGCCCATATTCCCAAGAGGAATGTGGGGGGCTTTTGAATATTTGATGGGGTATGGATGTTTGTTATCATTTAGGGGAATATAGAAATATAGGCTAAAAAGACAACTATTAATCTCAGAATTTTGTATATTGATACAAATTTAAAGCTATAAATAAATTTTGTAACACTGTATATATGTTTCTACTCTTGGGAATACTGCACTTATGCAGTTCATTTAAAGATGAAATATATAAATAAGAAATGAAGTTAATAGTTAATCTATAATAATCAAAGTTGTAGTCACATTGGTTATGATTTCTAGGTTAAATAGGTATATTATTAGATAGATAAATGCTCTGCAAACAGTTCAAAAACCTATAGAATATGGCATTTAAAATTTTTATTAACTTAGGGCTTTTCATGACAATGAGACACATCTGCTTCTGGCAGCATGCATGAGCATCATAAGAGGATGATGGACATCAAATAAACTTCACAGAAGTTTGTTTTCATTGTGACATGATTAGACATTTGGAAAAGAAACTGGTTGTTCTTTGACTGCTTGACTGTGTACCTTGAAGATTGGACACACAGGACTCACAGGAAAATGGCAGCTGAAACAAGGCAGAACAGTCCTTCACATATCCTGCTCAACTGAAAAGTCTGTGAGATACTCTTCACCTGTAGGCTGAAAGTAGATGCCCCAGTGTTGCAGATGAACTTGGAGTGACTGTCCAGGCAACAAGTAGTCTCTGCTGTTAGTAATATTATATTCTTCTGACGGTCTTTGATGGAGTTGAAGACTAGATGCTAGAGTTGCTATTATCCTAAGTTGTTAAAGAAAGTAAATTGGAGAGGGGGAAGGGGGAGGTAAATGGGAGGAGGAAGGAGGCAGAAATTTTTAATAAAAAAAAGAAAGTAAATTGGATGTAAAACTTTGATTTCATTAAGATAGGATAGGTAATGGGTTATTTTCTCTGAATATGCTAAATAGAAATGAGCTAAATATTGTAAATGTAATTCTTACTTGATGACTGTTTTGTTGTGTGTAGTTTTGCTTTGTTAATGTTAAAACCTTTCATTTTTATTTAAACAAAAGGAGAAATGTTGTAGAATGTTACTTTAAGAAGTGTTACATTTTTTTATGCTGTGGAGCTGTGGAACAATTAAATTAATGATGCAAAGATGTGTTGCATTCTTTTATGGTGAATTTGCTTAATTCTGTGAAGCTGTGTGACTTTGCCTGTCCAAACACCTGATTGTTCTAATAAAGAGCTGAATGACAAATAGCAAGGAAGGAGTGAGGATATGAGGGGCAGGCAGAGAGAATAAGTAGATGGAGAAATCTGGGAGGAAAGATCAAGAAGCAAGAAAAAAAGGGGGCCAGCCATTCAACCACACATCCAGAATTGAAATAAGGAGGAAAGAAGAGATACAGAAATGGAGAATGGTAAAAGCCCAGAGGCAAAAGGTATATGGAAAAATTTAAGGAAAGCTGGCAAGAAACAAGTCAAACTAAGGCCAGGCATTTAAAAGTAATAAGTCTCTGTGTGCATTTGTTTGGGAGCTGTGTGGCAGCCCTCTCCTCCCCCCACTCCCCAACCCCCGCCGCCCAAAGAGGCAAAGAGTAAAAACAACAACATACAGAGATGTAAAAGATTCATGAAGTTCCCCTCAAAGATATATAAGCAAAAAGCATTTTGTGGTAGTGGAGATTCCAGAGCGGCTGTAGTTCCTGAAAATCATTCAGGGGGCCCCAAGGCAACAACTGTGGTGGATCGTTGCCCTTCTCAAGTGGGCTTTTCAGTGATGCAGTGTCCTCTGATTGGACAAACTGGCTACCTGGACGGTGTAGATCCGCAAGCTCAGAATTCAGTTGAGAGAAACACCCTTTAAGAAAAAGGTAGAAATGAACTGGGAAGAGGCCCAACATGAGCCTGACATGTATACACATGTGTACACACACACACCACAAAGAGACACATTTTACATGTAAAATAAACTAAGACTGAGGAAGGAAGTAAAAATCACAGGTCTTAGAAAGCACAGAAACACAATAGTCATGAAGCTCTCCTCAAGGTTATACAAGCAAAAAGCTTTCTGTGAGAGTGGGGCTTTCAGAGCAGCTGAGGAGCCTGTAATTCCTGCAGTGGGTTCCATGGCTGCAGCTATGGTGAATCACTGCCTTGCTGGAGTGGCCTTTTCAGTGATGCAACTGTCTCTGGGGGGATCGATGTTCCTGTAAGCAACCCTCACCCTATTGAATTTATTGAAATAATAATTTACTAACCTAGACTCAGAAGTATTGAAGTTTTTTAGTTTGGGGTTTTTTTTTTTTAGAGGTCTGTCATTGGTTCCTGGATTGGGTGAATAGATATTTGTGTCTCCCCAAGAAAAGACTACAACACAATTGATGCCTTGTCAGAAGAACCAGAGATGAGTTGAAGAGGACTGCCTGCTTTGTCTTACCACGGGTGCTTGCATACAGAAGTGAGGTTGTCCATTGATCAACCTCCTCAATCCCTTTAGTGATTTGAATGGAAACGCCCCCCCCCCATAGGCTCAAAGGGAGGGGCACTATTAGGAGCTGTGGCCCTGTTGTCAATCCAAGACACCACAATAAGCAAAAGGGGCTAAAGTCTGGGGTTGAGAAAACTACTCACTGCTGGGTCCGTCTATCCATGTTTCTTTAGGCTTCTGTTTCCATCCCTTGTTACAAACATTCTCAGTAATATATACTCTCAAAACCAGCAATTCCCCAGCCCTAGCAGAGTCCATGACCAGAATTCTTTTCTCCCATTAAAAAATCAGGTAAGAATTCTCTCTCTCTCTCTCTCTCTCTCTCTCTCTCTCTCTCTCTCTCTCTCTCTCTCTCTCCCTCCCTCTCTCTCTCTCTCTCTCTCTCTCTCTCTCTCTCACACACACACACACACACATAGAGAGAGAGAGAGAGAGAGAGAGAGAGAGAACCATGACTGTTATTTTGAAGGTGAGGGTATCTATTGCACATCTGGTAAATTCCTTAATGGAGAAAGTTAGTTAAGAAAGGAATTAAATCATCAGGGTTTTCTATAGGGTAAGGAATGGTGTGTTGCACCACATTTGTAGGTGGTAGATAAAAGAGCTAAACGATATCTTTTCAGTAAAATTATGAATAGGGCATGAATTGTATTTTAAACCAGCACACTGCTTCTTATCTCCCAGCATGCATAGAGGATACTGAGTAGCCAAGTAACCTATGTAAACAGTCAGGGGGAAGCTAATGGCTCCTGATATGATTAGCACATTCACCTGACAATGCAATTTTTAGGGGCCTAGAACCAGAGTTAGATTTATAGCTCTAAGCAGCCAAAATGAAGAGGAGACACGGGCCTTAAAATGATCAGTTCCTGGGTATGCTGTTATCAGTCGTTCTGACCATGGTCATTTGTAGGTCTTTAGTGCCATTTGGGAAGGAAGCCTTTCTCTGGTAGCAGTTAAGTATCTCTTGTGCTGTTCTTGAGAGTAAAACACAAGCAGTAAATTTCCTGAACTAAAATCATCAGTGAACTGGGGTGAGGGTGAGTGTAAGGGGCTAGGAATCTCTTGATATAAAGTTAGTTGGGGTCACTGTGTTCCTTATTTATCAGTGAAGGAAAACCAGAGCAGCAGCTTGGGCAAGTAGTCATTCTGTGTCCTTGGATATCTGTGACTATGTTAAAAGGAGTGCTTTTTCCTGGTCCCTAAACACTGACCTTCTTGTCCACCCTTGCTAGAATCTCCATTCCTTTACTCGCATTGGAGCCTATCTCAGTTATAGGCAGAGATTAAGTCAGTCCCTAAGTTTTGTAACTCTAGAAAACCCTAACTAATACAGTAAACTCTGTCTTCTTGGATAAGCATGACCTGCTCAGTCCTGCACACAGTAACTCCAATTGAATCACTTTCTGGTAGTTTAGTTGTTTAGTTTGGTAGTTTGTTTGTTTGAGAAAACTCCAGGTTCAATAAGTTGTGTAGCTGTTATCTTCAGCAACGTGTCCTGGACGTCATTTGGTAGAAAGAAACCTATACTCTTGGCAATAGCCTAGGTAGTTTGGGAGATCCTGGGAGACCAGTTTGGGCAACAACTAAGGTACAGGTAACAAATTCCCAGTCACAGAAGCTACATTGGGTGACAACAGATGTTTATTGGAAGTTCTGTCTTCCCGTTATTTTGCAATTATATTAAGATTACCATCATATATGCACATATTATAGAAAACTTCTAATATATTAGGTTTCCAAACTAGCCTTCAAATAACCCCTAATTTTAGCTGTATCAGTGGAGGACAACCACAGCTCTGCTTCATGCCTTTTGGCTTCGGTAGACAGAAATCAATCAGCAGTCACCTGGAGCCAGATCAACCAGGTGATTTGGATCATTCTGGTGAATGAGTACGTGGTGGAGGGAGAATGGGAGAGAGAAAGGGGCAGATCTTAGGTGGCAGGGCAATGAGGAATGGGCTGACATGGCTGGCTGGCTTGTTACCCAGATCCATGGTTGTGTCCTGGCATTGGCTGCTGCTGAGGGCCATGTCAGGGTCTGTGTTGATGTTTGTTGCCCTAAGGGCCAGGCAGACTCCTGAAGCCTGGCCCACCACTTGCAACCATGTTAAACCCTGAATAATATGCTCCCACAGGGGCCATGGTGATCTGTGAGGCCTTCATGGCCACCTGGAACCCTGGTGACATCAGGGTCTGGAATGCTTCCTGGCTGTGTATGAGTCCATGTCACTGGTGGAAGTACAATCTGTATTGAAGTCCATGGCTTCTGCCACCAAGGGTTGTGAAGAGAACCCTGACCTGGGCTGACACTTAAACCATGTCAGTCGCTAAGGATAAAGCTTCCATTGGGGCTGTGCCAATCAAGGTGACCTTCAATGCCAAAAGGGTCCACAATGACACCCAAAGGGAGTGGCACTATTAGGAGGTGTGGCCTTGTTGGAGAAAATGTGTCACTGTTGGCCAACTTTGAGGTTTCCGATGCTCAAGTCAGGCCCAGAATCTCATTCTCTGCCTGCTGCCGGCTAATCAAGATGAAAACTCTCAGCTACCTATCTAACATCATGACTGCATGCTTTCTTCCATGGTTGTTGGCATGATGATAATGAACTAATAATGGGGCCCATAAGAGTCCAGAGCTTAACAAATCCCTCTCAGGGCTTAATCAATGACACCACAATAAGCAAAGGTATCTAAAGTCTGAGGATTAAGAAACCTACTCACAACTGGGCCAGTCTATCCATGTTTCTTTATTGGTCTCTAGACACTTCGCTGATGGTATTTATCAGTTGTAGAAGTTCCCAGATAGTATTTCTGGAATTGTTAAATTATTAGTATGACATCTTTTCAGGTTGTTTTATTTCGCTTTGCTTTGTTTGTTGTTTGTTGTTGTCTCATTGTAGGCTCTGAACTTACTTCTTAGAAACACATTCATTGCTACATAAGTATGAATATGTTACGAATTCATTTATTCAGTTCTAGAAAGTCTTTAATTCTTTCTTAATTTCTGTCTTGATCCGTTTTTCATTCAGTAGAGAGTTGCTTTGTTTTCATGAGTTTGTATGTTTCCTGTTGTTTCTGTAGTTGATATTCAGTTTTAATGTGTGATGGTCGGGTATAATGTGAGGTGTTATTTCAATTCTATTGTATCTGTTGAATCATTGAATAGTGTTTGGAAGATTCTTCTAAAGAAACACCTGGGGAAATTAAAAATATATTTTGGGGGGAGTGGGCTTGGCATTCAGCAGTTTAGTTTTTTTAAAGAGCGACTTTATTTTCAGTCATGTATATGAATTGTGGGAATTGAAGTATGTGCATGTAATTGCAGGGGCAGTCAGAGGGACTAGAAATCCCTGGAGCTAGAATTAGAGACAGTTGTGAGCCACTGACATGGTGCCAGTAACATGCTTGGTTCTTCTTTCAGAGCAGTACATGCTCTTAACCACTGAGCCATCCCTCCAGCACAGGCATATAAAGTTGAGAAAGCAGTTATTCCCCTATCCAAGTCAGAATTCTCCATAGAAGATTGATAGAGAGGTCAGTCTCTGCAAGTGTCTATATCTACTTTGGAAGGGGTCAGAATTCTCCATAGAAGATTGATAGAGAGGTCAGTCTCTGTAAGTGTCTATATCTACTTTGGAAGGGGCCTAAGATTTCTACTTTAGCATCTCACCATGTGTAAAATGTGACAGACCTGGACAATATATTATAATTAATTTACGATTCCCTCCTTGGCTTGGTATCTACATCAGAAACCACAGGTGCTTTCCCATTAAGCACTACATCTCCCCAGTGTATTTTTACAATATACAACACACACTAACACTGAACAGCTTTATACATCATAAATCTTAATGAGAAAGAAACAAAACCTGTGGAGAGACAATGAAAATAGAAAAAAACTACTAAACTGAATCAACCTGTATACTTAAGAGATGTGTTGACCTCAGAATTGAAACCAGAATATGTGGTAGTTGGGGAAGGGGTTCCACTATTATTTTTACAGGAGAGGAGAGAGACCTCTTAAGAAGGTGAAATGATACTTCATCAATAGATATGACAATTCTACATGTCAAAAGGAAAACTCACCAAATAAGGATCAGGGCAGAGTTCTGTTATTGTCTTTACGGGAAACTGGAAATATCCATCTTCAAGAAGTCAAAAGACCTTGAACATCTAGACGTCTAAAGAAGAATGGAAAACTCTCTGGAAACAAATTACCAAGCCAAGAAATATCTGGCCTAACTCTACAAATATTCTCTATAGGGTAAATTCTCAGTACCTAAAAATTAAATCTCTTTACTTCTCAAAAAAAGTGTAGTCTTCATTCAATTAAAAAGCAAAGGTGGCCTTGGAGTTGGAGTGTGGTTCTCTTCTTCTCTAAATCCAAGCATGCTGTTAAAAGAAAATTCTAGAGACTCTATCTCATTTGAGAAGAACCATCTGATATAAACAGAAGAAACTCAAAATCTAAAGACAATTGTTGTCACAAATCTCTTTCCCCTCATACTTATTTTTGACTCTTTAGAACCTGTCTTTAGATATATACAATCCTAAAATTTAAACTTTCCATTTTGATATTAATACTGTTTAAATTTTCCAAAGTGAACAAAAAATTTCCTTACAGTAATCTCTGAAGTCTTCAAAAGGATGATGGGGCTCCACACCAATGATTCTACTTGGTTCGTAATAATGCTATCTAGCCAATAAACAGTACTCAAGGACCGGTTTTAGGCTACAAACTGCTCAGGATGATTCCAAGGTGGCTAGCTGAAGTGGTCCATCTTCTTACACCACTCTAGCCAGGATTTCTGATGAGCTTTATGCAGTATAGAAACTGAGTACAAATGTTATAGCTAGTCCTCATGAGGCTTAACCGTTGTTTTAGCCTTTTATAGGATCCCATAGAAATATTGTCACCACCCCCCAGATTGGTGGAATTAATTCTAAGAACAACACCCACCTCTACCATCAGGTGTGGTGAATGTTTTTTTTGGTTTTTCTCAGGGTTATAGATAATTGTCATCTGTAAGGGGTTGGTTATAAGTTGTTAAAGGATTGGGGGCAGAGTAATAAAGATTAGACTGAGGAATCTCATTTGGAATAGAAAAGGGGATAGATAAGATAAGATAATAAAGTAAGTTATTATATCTACTTATAAACTAAGTAATCAACAATCAGTTTTAGGTAATTTTCATTGGTATGGATTCTTGTATATTGGTACAAATGTAAAATTATTTTTCATTCCCTATTTAAGATAATTTGTATATTGATATAAATTCAAAAATACTTTTTGTCATATTGTATATATTTTCCTACTTCTATTTAAAATATTTTTACATATTAATGCAACTGTAAAATTATTTTTGTCACACTGTATATATGTTTCTACTCCTCTTTAGAATATTTTGTATAATGATGCAAATTAAGGTTATTTTGTCATGGTTCACTATACATTTCTACCTCTGGTGAAAATATTTTTGTATATTGCAACAATTCCAAGGTCATTGTGCTTGCACTATGCATCTGTTTACAGGTTGTTTATTTTTATAACATTAAGCTTTAGTCTTTAAGCATATAGGTTATTGAGAATTACAGGTTAATATGCACCCATGTTTGTCAAGCTTATAGTCATGTTAATTCTGTTTTCTAGATGCACAGAGATGTATTCTACAAAGATGAGTAATCTTCAAACACTTAAAAGACCTACAGAATATGATATGGGATGTCCTTCTGTATATGTGTTGTTTTTATTGGTTAATAAATAAAGTTGTTCTGGCCAATGGCTTAGCAGAGCAAAGTCAGGCAGGAAATCTGAGCAGAGATAAACAGAGAGAGAAGGTATAGTCAATAAGATGCCATATAGCAGCCGAAGGAGGCAGATGCCACATAGCTGCCCAAGAAGCAAGATGTAACAAACCACGAGCCTTGGGGTAAAATATAATATAAATGAGTTAATTTATGAAAAGAGCTAGCTAGGAATATGCCTAAGTCATTGGTCAAATAGTGTTGTATTAATATAGTTTCTGTGTGATTATTCAAGTCAGGGCAGCCGGGAAATGTACAAGCAGGGTCTGCCAACTAGAATATGACATTTAAATATTTTAATAACTTAGAGTTCTGTTGACATGAGGCACAACTGCTCCTGGCAGCACCGAACCACTCCTGAGAGGCTGATGGGCACTGAAGACATTTCATATAGAGTTTGTTTTCTTCTTGGCAAAACTAGTCTATTGGGAAAAAATTGTCCTTGCTTTGCATGTTGTACAATCAGGACAAGCAAGACACGAGGAATAGCTTCAGCTGAACCTTGCCAAGACAGGGTAAAACAGTCCTTCAAATATTCCTGCTTCTAAAAATGGTCTATCAGATATTCTAGGCATATAACAAAAGTTGGGTGTCCCAACATTGCGGAGAAACATTGGGTAACTATCCAGGCAGCCAGCTGTTTCTATCATAACTTGTATTTTTCAGAAATCACTTGCTTCCATGTCCTGCTTACTCAGGTAATATTACTTTGCTTCTCAGGTTTTTGATGGGGTTGAAGACTAGAGAGTTACAGTTAGATCCTCTAAAATCTTAGCTAAGGGCATATTAAGTACAAGACTTAGACGCTTCAGGAAAGGACATCTAATGGAGTAATCTCTGTAATTTGCCAAATATCTATGGTAGGAACATCTAGAATTTGTTTCTTGTTTGATGTTGTTCTTGTTGGTTGTAACTTCATTTTTGTTTATTCTATTAACTTTTATTTCTTCTGGACAATACTTGATAACTGTTCTTACTGTGTGTGATTTTATGTTAAGATTTGAGGCTTCTTAATTAGCTCAAAGGGGGGATACTGTGAGAATTCAATCTGTTTAGCCAATGGTATTTGGGGTGACTAGCCTTATGGGCATGGTCCTCACTCGGTATGTGAGTAGATAAGAAGTGAGTTTGAGGGGCCGTGTACTCTCTCACGGACATGAAAGGCTCCTGACGCCACAGTTACGTCACGTGGTCCAGAGTTTTCACCGTATTCCCCTGGTGGACAAAAAAGCAAGCAACACTTCATTCTGTATTCATCAGTGTGTTGTTCCCATTTTTTCCTTTTATAAATAAGTCTTGATCCTAGACATCCATAGTTTTGTTTTGTTTTGTTTTGTTTTTTGTTTTTGTTTTTGTTTTTTTTGCTTTACACCTCAATCACTTAGGGCTAGAATCGGGTGAATCAGCATTGCCTCCTCCTGGCCAGTGCGGTGCAGCGCAGTATGTCTCTTCTGAAACTCTTTAAGGCCTTTCAATCTAACCCAAGGGATGCTAGCTGGTAGACCGCAATGGTCATTGCATTTCTCTGTATGCATGATTAGAATACACTGTCAAACAGTTAATAAACCTTTTGTGTGTCCTGAGATCAGATGCCTATTTTTATAATCAACTGATGACATTTAAATCCATCAAAAAGTTAATGAAGCAACTAAACAAGTATGCTTTACTGAAATGTAATTCCTAAGCCTAAGTAAGGCAATTCTCTTTTGAGTACACTACAGTCCTACAGAGGATGCCACTGGTTCTGTTCCAGCTGTTACTGATAAATATGAAACACCGAAGTCATCGTTAAGATGATCTCAAGTAGCTGACGTCTGTAGCAAACAATAAAATGAGATTTGTATAAAGAGCATATACATCATTATTTTCCATCAGTTCGGTGAGGCTTAAATTAGCCTCAGAAAATGGGAATCATTTTCTGTTCGTGTCATTGACTAGAAATGACTTTTTACTTTTTAATATATTTTACAAAAACTTCTTGGTATTTTTAAAAATTCAATTTGACATTTGTGTGAGTGGCGTATGTTCGTGTGAGTGTGTGTATCCATATATGTGCACTCAACCATACATGTACATGTGGAGGGTGCAGGGAGGTGGTCAAGGTATGGTGCCTTCCTCTGTCACTCTCCACCTTATTTTTCAATGTAAGGTCTCTCATTGATCCTAATAACCATTGATAGGAAGAAGACTGCACAGTGATCCCACCTCACCATGCTTGGCTTTAGTGGGTGTGGCAAACCTAAGCAAGGTCCTCACACATGCACAGCAAGTGCTTTACCGTCCCTCCATCCTTCAATATTTAACTTTAAGAGGTAATGGCCCTACAGTGATCGCATCTGCCTGCAACCCACCCCTCAGAGACCAAAACCAGGCAGATCTCTGTGAGTTACAGGTCAGTCTGGTCTACGTACTGAGTTCCAGGACAGTCAAGGTGACATAGTGAGGCACAGACTCAAGTAAATGAATAAATAAGTAAGATTGCGGATGTAGTTCAGTTGGTAGAGTTTAGAAAGCACTGAATCACCAAATATCACCTGTGTTGTTTGTTATTTCCCAGCACTGGGGAGCTAGAGATGAAGCAAACAAAAATTTACGCTCATCCACTGTTCCATTGCAATTCAAGAACAGTGTGGCTGAATAATAGCATGTTGAAAACTAGCAAACATGGTAGTGAATATGAAAGACTGGTGTGTTGGTGAGAAAGGGAAAGATGGGAGAAGGAACAATGAGGGATCTACGTGGAGCAGGGAGGCTCAACCAAAGCTTCCCCTCTGTTACATGTACACCTTCCCACACTGTGAATGTGCAGCGTTTATGACTAGCAAGCAGCATAGAGAAGCAGTTTCAGTTTCGCATTCCCGGCAATGACAGGAAATGCAGCTCTCCTTGTTATTTTGTCAAAAAAAAATTAATGAAGTGTCCTGCATTACTAACACTGTTAGAAAAATTCTCACTTTTCTCTCAGAACTGTGAGCAGACAGTGCCCCAGGACCTGACCCAACCTGAGGGAAAACACCAACACCAACAACAACAAAACCAACCTAAATTACAACCCTGGAAGGAGCTCCAGTGGCTCAGATGATGACATTGACCATAGCAGGTGATTTCATTCCTGTTGACTGATCTCTGCCACTTGTGAGCAGGTGCTACAGATCAACAGTACTCAGCCAGCAGAATTGCTTAGGATGAACTGGAGCTCCTGAAAGCAGTTGCCATAGGTGAACTGTGTATTATTTCTCAAAGGACTCAGAGAAATAGAAATTGCTTTGTTTGGGCACTTTACACCCTCTCAATCTCCATGCACAGGGGCTGTTTAATGTATACCCAATGTCCGTAAACTGTAGACTGGCTCACAAAATCAAGAAGGAGGTTCTGAGCCGGGGAAACACGGGGTTTCACAGCTGTAATCTCAGCAGTCAGGACACTAAGGTGGGAAAATCACCAGGAGATCAAGATCGGTCTGGATTACATAGACCTATGGGGATACCGGACCTACACTGTATACAAAGGAAGACACTTAACTCAAAATACTTTTAAAAGACACCATCACTTGAATGAAGAGGCAATTTACAATACTGAAAAAAACTATCAGCTATGTAGTAGACAGGGGATAAGTATCTAGAATCTGTAGAGAAATATTGAACTTCAAGAAAAGTAGAAACCCAATCTAAAAATGGAGCATAAGCTAAACAGAGTTCTCAAAGATGACCTGCAAATGTCTGAGAAATATTTTTTTGTAATTTTCAACATTCTTGTATGTCAGGAAAATACAAGCCAAAACTACTTTGAGATTTCACCTCAGCCCAGTCAGAGTGACTGGAAACACAAGTACAAATGGCAACTAATGCCATTGCGGAAGGTGGGGAAGGAGAACACTCAGTCCCCATTGGTGGGAGGGCAAACTGGAGGAGTTCCTACGGTACTGTGTATGGAAGCTCCACACAAAGAGAAAATAGCTTCGCTACATGATCCAGCTGTGCCACTCCTGCCAATATTCCCAAATGACTTCATCTCCTTCTGTTTACCTACTTGCTTATCCATCATCTACACTCTGTTCACAGGAACCAAGAAATGGAAACAGTCTAGATGTTCATCAGCTGATGGATGCATGCTGAACACGTGCAACTTTACAGATTGAAAGACTTTTCATCTGTTGACAATTTAGAAACTATGAAATTCCTGAGTAAATGGATGGTGCTGGAAACAACCATTCTGGGTGAGGCATCAGAGGCCCAGAGATACAAACATCATTTGATCCCTCTCCTGGGTAGCTCTTAGCTTCTACTCTTCAGATGTGTGTTTCATTTGGAACACCCACAGAGTTTCGAAATCACTATCGTGTCATGGAGTGGGAACTGACATCTGCACAAGAACTCAGACAATGTGTTGTGTTGTGTTGTGCGACTTTAGTTCAGGCTGCATTTGTAGAGTCGGGGATCAGGAAATGTATCTTTCAAGGGCTGTTTTCCAGCATCGTCAGTAAGACACTTCTCCATGTTTCTGTTCTTTTCCAAGCCTCGTTTCACGCTGTTATTTTAGGAATGTCCAGCCTTTTCTGCCAAGTAAAGAAGAGTTGATAGAATACAAAACAACTTTTGGTTTACTTCATTTCCTCTTCTTGGAAATGCGGGTGATTCCTACACTTGATAGCAAATAGATCCATGATCCTCCATGATTGGCCAAAGCACACTGAAAGGAGAGAGGCAGAACCTAGAAGAATCTGTATGTCTTGAAGACAAAGCACGGGTGGGTTTCATGTCAAGAGACTGCAGCACAGTGGACAGTGGCTCCTGCAGCTGAGCTACAGTGAGCGCACACACTGGACTCAGGGTTCTCTGGTAAGTGGACAGGGGCATTCAGATCTAACTTCTAACCCTCACCATCTCTCTTCTCTAAAGAGATGACAGGGAACGGGACATTTAGGAGCATACCCTGAGAGTAGGGATCCTCTGTTTGGAAACTGGGATGCGTTGGTGGGAGGTGAACAGGACTGCATCATGGATGGGCTTAGCCAGTTCTTCAAGTCAAGGTACTTCTTAGGGAAATGACCTGGATACTGATTTTGGTAAAATGTTCTAAATTGTTTTGGCTTATTTCTCTCTCTAACATGGATGGAAATGTCTGCTTCAAGTGATGGAATATCTCTGTAGTGTGAATGAGGTCGGTGTATCTCACCCTCATCTTGCTTCCTCGTTCAGGGTATGCTATTTAGTTCCTTACACCCCGATGCTCTTGCCCACTGAACCAGCCCTCTGGATAATGTTTTATATGAATGCAACGTTTCATTTTTCCATGAATTTTTTTACATATTTATATATTTATGTGACTGCATATTAGGCACATAGGTGGAGGTGAGAGGACAACCTGCCAAAATGAGTTCTCTCCTTACCGTGTGGTTCCCAGAGATTGAACTAGGTTTGTCTAGGTTTGGCTGCCGTCTCAGTGGCCCATTTTATTTTCCTTTGGTAAGTACCTACCTGTTGGGGCCAAGAAGTACAGGTCCATTTCCCACCTTATCTGAGGGTCAGAGCATTTGGGGAATAATAAGCATTTATCATTATCAGTCAGGGGGGTGGCTACCCGGCCTCTATTTGAAATTAAGATAGCTCAGCGCCATCCTGACAGGTGGTCAGGACTGCCAATGTACTTCTGTTCCTTCCACTGTAACTTATGAGATCACTGGGGAGGGGGTGTTTTCTGCCTACATGACCAGTGTCGGTGAGTCAACCCTGACTTGAGTCTTCCTGCTACCTAGGCAACAGAATGCTAATGATGGGAAGTCTCAGGCTGTCATGTTAATGAAGCCTTTGTTACCTTCTCCCCCAGTTTACCTTAAGTATAAAAACTGTGGAAAAATAAATGCAGGTGATTTCAGGATCTGAAAAATCCCTGAAACTCATTCCCAATAGTCTTATGGTTCCTTTCTCTATTTTCCCACTCCATTACCTTGATAAGAAGTGTTTTTGTTGAGGCCAGTCCTCGGGTCCTCAACATCAGGAATACTGGGTAAAGTGGAATTTATGTTGTTGAAGACTGGCAAACTGTTTCTCAACGGGAGCATTCCCAGCAGCATGAGACAAGGTTATACTTGCTAAGCATCTTAAATTAGATTTGAAATCCTTCTCCACCTACTGGGTATGTGAAGTTTTCATTAGAATTCCCCCAGTAGTGACTGTATAGTCAAGTGATTATTTGACATCGGTGTTTCTTTTTGCTAATGTGTCTATTTAAGTTTTAGCCCTGTTTAGAAAATCGAGTTCCTTGTTTTCTTACTATTGAGTTTTAGGAAATCTTTATATGTTGTGCATAAGGTCTGATTCTTAATTTGCAATTTTCCTCCAAATCAATAGTATGTCTTTTTCATTTATCAACTTTCTTTCAAAGAAAAATTTGATATTTCTATTAACTTACTTTTTTCTGCAAGATATTCTGATTGCCTTCCCTATGTCTTCGTGTGAATGACAGCTTTGAATGGTGTTCTGGAAGTTTTGATTATTATGCCCCTACGGAGAACACTAATTTCTTTTTGGCCTAGTTGTGTTTTGTTTCTTTGTTCGTTTGTTTGTTTGTTTGTTTGTTTTGATTTGGGGTTTTGGGTTTTTTCAAGACAGGGTTTCTCTGTAGCTTTGGAGCCTGTCCTGAAACTCACTCTGTAGACCAGGCAGACCTCAGACTCACAGAAATCCGCCTGCCTCTGCCTTCCAAGTGCCGGAATTAAAGGTGTGTGCCACCACCGCCCAGCTATTTATTTTTTATTTTTTATTTTCTGTCTGATGTCTGCTATTTGGTTCCAACAGAACCGCAATATCCCAAGCTTCACCAGTACTAGTTGAAGCTGTTTTGAACTTGCTCCATCTAGTGGACAGCTTTATACTAGTGCGGCCGGCCGCCTATGCCACACTTTTCAAAGCTTTTGGTTTGTACATCCTGTTTATGCAAAAAACCAGACTATCTTAACTTGGGGCTGAGTCCCTCTGGCCTTGGATAACGTTCTGGAATTGTTTCTTTCAACCCCCTTTTCATGACTGATTCCCAAACACCTTCTTTTGCCCGGTGCCCCTTTCCTGGTTCTGGAAATAGAAACAAAGGCTTAAGCATCTGGACTTACTGGGGACTGAAGACACAGAGGGGAAAAACTGGGGACTTGCTCCTACTTGGACACAGTTCTCAGGTCAGAGACAAATGCTGCTTGCTCCCTCAGCTTAGGTGCCTGGCGCTGTTTTTTGGAGCAAAATAAAGGGCTTCTGTTGGAACACTGCCAGCTGCAAAAAAAGCAGGAAGTGCCTCTACTTTAAACAGAGCAAGAAGCTTTTCTTCTTACTCTTCCCCTTGTGCCAAAGAGAGGCAAGGAAAGAGAAAAATTTGAGAAACAAAGTTAATTAAATAAAGGAACAAGGGAGAGAGTAGAGAAGGCATAGAGGGGAAGAGAGAATAGCAAGAGATTAAAAGAAAATTAAAAAGTTTTCTAACCATAGAAAAACTCATAACCAAATCAGTTACTATAAGTAGAATAAAAATAAAAATAAAAATAAACTCTTTATTTAAAAAAATTTATTTATCATTGTTATTTATTTAGGAAAATAAGCTGTTTATTTGAATAGTGGAGTAAAGGCCAAGAGATGGATCTTTCACCCTGTAGGACTGACTGGACTCCATGTCTGTTTATAGTTCCACATTCTGCTTTTTTGTTTGTTTCTTAGCATATATTTTAATTGATTTATTTCTTTAGAATTTCACAGCATGTACCCAAATCCTATTCATTTCCCAGTACTTTCATGTCTGCCCTCCACCTTGTAACACTAGCCAATCCACTATCAACATGGGAAAACCTAAGGGTAGGGTTCATGTGTGTTAATATGTCAGAACCTGACAATCCCCAACCTCAGCTCTCTACCTTTCTTCCTGATCTTCAACTCCACATGCAAAGTTGAAAACATATATGCACAAATACACACACATACACACACACTCATGAATGCACACATGCACACATGCAACACCCAAGCATGCACAAGCGCAGACACAAATGATTAAATAGTTGTATTATTGTTCTTTCCTCCTAATCATTCTAATGAAAACTCAGGAAGTGGAGGGAATCTATGATCAAGTGCATAAAGTACTTGCCATGCATGTATGAGGACAAGAGCTCAATTTTCAGAACCCACATAAATGCTGAGTGGGTGTCCAGCCACCTTGAACTCCCATGCTCAGAAGACAGAGAGAGAGAACAGAATCATAGAGCTAGCTGCCTACCTAGAGTGTGTACATCTGCAATCTCCATGTTCAATCAAGAGACCCTGCCTTGATGAAAAAAGTAGAAATTGAGGATCAGGCCCAACATAAGCCTGACATGCCCACACATGTGTGAACATGCACACTAAACAGAGAGACACATCTTAAATATAAAATAAAATAAAATGCAGGAAGTAAATGAAAATAGTATCTTAGATAGTGCAAACCTCAAAAGAGTCATGAAGCTCTCCTACAGGGTATAAAAGCAAAAATTGTTCTCCAGGACTGGGGATGTCAGGCCAGCGAAGATACCTGCAAATGATGCAGGGGCCTCCAGGGCTGTGACTCTGGTGAATCATTGCCACTCTAAGATGGGCTTTGCAATGACACAGCTGCCTGTGAGTGATCACACTGTGTTTGATAAATGTGCATGCACTTGTGAGGAAGAGAATATGATACAGACAGAGTCATAGATTAAAATAAATAAATTTAAGGGTAGTAAACTGAGGTACTTAAAAGATAAAGAGAGTAAAAAATTTATATTGGGTCATGTAATGATGGAAAATACACAGAGTCTAGATTATGTATATTATTGTGTTTTCTTTGAATTTTCGACTGTTAATGAGCTAACTGAAGAGAGACATTTAATTGTGGGATCTGCTAAGCTAAACCCATATAAAGGTATCTTAACTTCAAAATTCAGGTCTAAGGATATGTTGTTTTGAAAAAGAGGATCTTTTGTTTCCAAGGAAGATGAGAAGATGTGGATTTGTTCTATGTTAATATGGTTTGATCAAAAAAGACCTCCTGAAACAGCTTCAAGGCAACTGGCTGAGATTAAACAACCTCACTGACTACTGCAGCCATGATTTAACCATAATTCTTAATTTTCTCAAGGTCCCCATAAGACCACTGCACTCAACAATCAGCAGGGAGTAGTATAGAAAACTATACCAAAATTCCCAAATACTGTGTATAAATGTTTGTTTTCATTTAAAAGGGGTTGCTTATAAACAGCTGATGGTCACAGTCAATATCTTTCTAAAGAAAGATATGATGTAGAATATGAATAGGATATGATATAGAAATGATAATTTACATTGATATAAATTTCCATTTATTGCTACAAATTTAAGATAATTTCTTATATTGTATATTTCTTTCTATTCTTGTTTGAGGTATTATGTTTGTGTAACTCATTTAAAATAAAAGTATAATTAAAAATGCAAATTAATAGTCATCTATGTAGTCAAACTGTAGTCATATTATACTACCAAAGAATGAAAGTAATCATGAATCATACCAGTCTGTGAACTCTATGAACTACAATGACTGGACAGATAAGACATGCTCTCCAGTGTATTAGTGGCAAGAAAGTCATCCATGTAACTAATTGCTTCCTGATTAGATTCAATAGCGTCTCCACTAAATGAAACCCACACATGGACAAGAACTTAAGGCGAGACAGATTATTGACTCTAGGTAAACATAACTATTGTTATCCTGTTAAATGGGTATAATATTAAGCCATATCCTCTTGATTTATCATTATACCCATAGATTGAGGCATCTCCCAACCTTTATTATGGTTTTTCATATTTGCAGTAGATGAAAACCTATAGAGACCCACAACTGGCCAAAATGCAGAGAATAGGACACTTAACAATATCCAGCCCTGAATGGAATATATATAATTCTAGTTCCAAAGCGCAGGAATGGTTGTTGAAGAGGAGATTAAAGGACTATAACAGCCAGAGTCAGTAGAGTAGACAGCTACAGCGAAACTGTGTCTTCTGGACACAACAAGGCAGCTGGATGTATAAGCTCACAATGGTTGTGACAACATGTGTAAAACCTGTCACGCCCAAACCAGGCCAAATCCATACATTGACAGAAGAGTTGAGAATAAGAATTAAGGATCATGAATCCACAATTGTGAGGAAATAGGTTGTGTCGTGGGTGAGCCTTAACTTGGCATCTGCACACAACCCCAGACAATGTGCTGTGTGACTTCAGTTCAGGCTGTATTTGTGGAGTCAGGGATCCCAAAAGTTATCTTTCAAGGGCTGTGTTCCAGCCTGGTTAGTCAGCTGCTTCTCCGTGACCGCCCTCCATTTCCAAGCCCCACATTCTACACCTGTACTATTTTAGGACTGTCCAGACTCTTCTGCCAAGAAACAAAGGTTTAATGGGATGAAACACAACTGGTCACTTTAGTTTCACTTCCCTTTTCTTGGAAATGCAGCAGGTCTGAAAGCTACTGACCCGTGCTCCTCCGTGATTGGCCAGCACACACCGAGAAGGAGGGGCAGGGCCCTGGAGAGAGTGTGAGTCCTGCTGAACTGTCAGAAACCTGCTGCTTTCCACAGAGGAAGGAGGGGTTGGTTCATGGGAAGAGACTGCAGCACAGTGGACAGTGGCTCCTGCAGCTGAGCTACAGTGAGCGCACACACTGGACTCGGGGTTCTCTGGTAAGTGGACAGGGGCATTCAGATCTAACTTCTAACCCTCATGACCTCTCTTCTCTAAAGAGATGATAGGTAACAAGACATTTAGGAACATACCCTGAGAGTAGGGATCTTCTTAGAAACTGGGATGTTTTGGTGGGAGGTGAACAGGATTGCATCATGCATAGGCTTAGCCAGTTCTTCAAGTTGAGCTAGACCTAAAGGAAATGATATGGGTATTGATTTTGGTAAAAAGTTTAACATTGTTTGGCTTGTTTCTTATTCCTTTCTCTAACATGGCTGTTGCAGCTGATGGAATATCTACAGTGGACCTGAGGTTGCTGTCTGTCATTCTCATCTTCCTTCCTAGTTCAGGGTATAGTACTTAGTTCCTTACACGCTGAGGCCTCTGGCCTGTGGAGAATAGGTCTCTCTGCTCGCCCACTTCTGCCATAGCTGGCTGCAGAGATCTGTGCCTAGCAAATCTTGTTCACTGGGTGTCTTTTTATTGTAGAGAAGGAATGTTAAGGATCTTCACTCCATCTCTGAGAATTTGAGCTGTGTCAGGGTGCGGTGACAGCTGTCATTTAGGCAGGCTTCCCTTTGTAATGCCTGCTGTGTCACAGCCTTCTCGTTCCCTGTGGTCATATTCATGGAAAGACCTTGCAGACAACTGTCACACTGGAGTCTGCGTCACAGATCCAGGAGCTAGAGCTGAAAGAATAAGATGGGGAAAACCTGAAAGATGAGAACAGCCTGTGTGCTTCAGGGACTTTCTGTCTGTGCCCTGTGGGTGACTGTCCCCTTGAACAGGAAATCAGGCTATACTGTTTATTTAATCAGATTTTGCTTCCCTTTCAGGACATTCTCTTTACCCACCCCTTCCTGTCCTGTGCCTGCAGTCAGATTGAACAAAGTTCTACAGCTCTGCTTTCTTGCACAGCTGTCCCCATTTGTCCTGTAGATTGGACAGAGTGTCCTGTGCAGCGAGTCTGCATATGTTTGTGCTCATACACAGTAGGATTCTACTCTCTTGTATTAGACTGTCTTTAAGTTCTCCCAGAGCTCTCGGTACCCACTCTCTATGAATGTACTAGGTCTTCAATAACCTACTGGCCAGGGAAAACTACAGAATAGACACAAATGTTTACAATAGACATCTAGTGTTTCCCTCATAGTCCTCATTCATTGCCTGATGATAAACCACCTTTGCTGTGTGTTGGTCATGGAGAAGTGAACAAGGCAAAAGCACATTCTGATACCTGGGGCTCATTATACTGTGGGAGGCTGACAGCAAGTGAACCCAGATGAATGCACATCATCTGCCAGCAAGTGCTGGGTAGAGCTGGAAAGATAAAGGATGATGGGTGATAGAGGCAGGTACGATGTTATATCTCAATGGGGATGGCAATGCTAAAGCGTGCCTAATTGATGCACAACCTAGATGAGGGTGACTAAGTTAATAGACCTGTGGTTCTGGAGGGGAGACCAACAAGGAAAGGAAACAGTCATTCAGTACAAAGTCCTGAGATGAGAAAATAACAGCCAAGATACATGGCTGTTATTCAGACATGAAAAACCCCAGAAGCGTAATAAAAAGTTCAATTTATGTTGTATGTAGCATGTGCACTCTTTACCAAATTAACTTGCCCTGAGGGAAAGTAGTATCCTAATGGTACATCTCAGAATTGACGGGACATGATATGACTTCAGTGTCAATGGGACAACGCTGGCTGATCATCCATGCTGTTGCAAGAACAATCACAGGGAATACAGTAATGTCAATGACATTATCAAAGTTGGGATTGAGGAGGTCTTGAAGAAGATAACATAGGAGGGATGATCAGCTGTGAGTGGATTTGGAAATAGAACTTACATCTGCAAACTGATTTGATATGGATGAGACAGGAAAAGGCTCCAGGGTGAGAGTGGAGATTTGCTGCTTTCTTAACTGATAGTAACAGCCATTCTGCTGCCATGGGAGGTCTTGTAGACAGGTTTGTGGATAATACAGGACAGAAATATGGTATCTGAGCTAAAAAACAAAATACCCAGCAATCAAACTCAGTTCTTTAGCCCAGTATTTACCCCCTGAGTCATCTTGCAGAACTTGATATTCATTTTTTTGAGACAGGGTCTCAATTAACCCAGGCTAGCCCTTAACTCACAGTTTACCAAGGATGACCTAGAAGTACTGATACTCTTACCTCTACTTCCTGAGTACCAGAATTACAGAGATCCACAAGAACCTGCATTTGATGAGGTGCTGGGGATTGAACCCAAAGCCCTGTTCATTCTAGGACAGCAATTGACCTATAACTGCGGGGCACAGTTAGAGTGCTTTCAGAACATGAAAGGTTTAAAAAATATATTAAATCTATATGACTGAGGACCCTGTAATAGTGTATTGAAGAAATGGATGTTAACGTGGACTTTAAGGATAAGAAGTTTTATATTATTATAAGTTTATATTCCTAATGGAGGTGAGATAGCTCCAAGACTTTAAAAAGACAGAAGGAAAGTAAATCTAGAAAAATTAAGAAATATTTCAGCCAAATACAATAGTTGGACTTAATGAAATCTTCTGGAAAAATCAAGAAAAACAGAAACATTTATGTGATCATTAGAGATTTAGCACTGGTTAAACAATAATATCAAATATCACTCATTATTATTTATTTTTCAGTGTGCAAAATAGATGTCTGTTAAGTTTCCATTCATTTGAAGGCACACACTGTAGGAAGTATGCACAGGTGAATACGATATTTTGGATTTGTTATACAATACTGCAGTCAGGTCACATACAGCGCAATTGCTCATGTTTTTATACTTGTTGATGCTGGCTAAAGGACTCATCTGGAATTTTATATGATTTTGCCTTGCTTTACTTCAGTTATAATATTTTTGTAATTAAGGGTTGAATTGGGAGCTGGCAGAAATTTATTCTAGATTCCTTTTATTGCTTTTATAAACACCATGAACAAAAACATTTTGAAAAGCATATGACTTTGGGGGCTAACACATTCTGATCCCAGTCCATCACTCAGGGAAATCAGGGCAGAAACTCTGGAGGAGCAGAGGCAGGAACAATAGGAGAATGTTGTTTGCTGACTTGCTCCCCATAGTTTGATAATGCTTTCTTAATTTACCCAAGACTGCCAGTCCAAGGATGGTACCACCCACAGTGAACTGGCACTTCCCACATCAACATTGAATCAACAAAGTCAAATCTGATGGGAAAAATTCCTCAAATGAAGTTTTCTTCTCCAATAGGACTATAGCTTATATCTACTTGATCAAAAAAAATAGCACACTAGTCAATAACAGAATGTAACTAAGTTGGCAGCACAGTGAAGCAAAACAGTACTAAGAATGAAGGCATCTGAACCAAGATTAATAAAAGCTCAAGGTCAGAAATTGGGGTTCAACCTGAAGATCTGAAAAGCAAAACAACCAGCTCCTGGCTCTTACCTTGACCTCAGTCTGAAATGGCAATCCTGTCTCCTGGAATTTCAGAATGAGACTGTGTGTTAAGAGCTGTTTTCTCCTGTTTTATAATCCTCTCTAGATCTGGGATTAAAGGCTTGTACCATTATTATTAAAGGCATGCATCGCCTGGTTTCTATGGCAACTAGTGTGGCTGCTAAGATTAAAGGTGTGTATTACCATTTCCTGGTCTGTAAGGCTGACCAGTGGGACTGTTTTACTCTCAAATCTTCAGGAAGTATTTTTTTTTTTTTTTTTGGTTTTTTTCGAGACAGGGTTTCTCTGCAGCTTTTTAGAGCCTGTCCTGGAACTAGCTCTTGTAGACCAGGCTGGTCTCGAACTCACAGAGATCTGCCTGCCTCTGCCTCCCGAGTGCCACCACCGCCCGGCAATTTATTAAAGTACAATTAAAATGCCACCACAGGCATCTTTGATCTTTTGTAACTTACTCTTCCTTCCTTCTTTCAGTGACTTATTTCTTTAATCACGATCATGGGTCAGTCATTCTCTTCTACATCTGAGAATGAAGACCGTGGAGACTTGGAATCCAGTTTTACTGCATATTTTAATAATATTGAAATAGAAAATAAAATCATTCCTCCAGAAATCATCCGTTCTATAAAAAGGTCTCTGAAAAAAGGACATGTTCAGCAGGCACATTATAGAATCATTGGTGGATTAGGACATATTAATTATGCCCCAATAAACATTGCTGTGACAGGAGAGTCTGGAGCAGGGAAGTCCAGCTTCATCAATGCCCTGAGGGGAGTTGGACCTGAAGAGGAAGGTGCAACTCAAGTTGGGATAGCAGAGACTGCTATGAGGAGAACTCCATACAAGCACCCCAAAATTGAAACGTTGACTTTTTGGGAGCTGCCTGGCATTGGAACTATGAACATTCCACCAAAATATTATCTGGAGAAAGTGAAATTCCAAGAGTATGACTTCTTCGTGATTCTTTCTGCCACACGCTTTAAACTACTTGAACTAGACCTTGCCCAAGCAATCAGATTGAAGGGAAAGAATTGCTACTTTGTAAGAACCAAGGTGGACAGAGAAAAGACCTTGCAACTGATCAGAAGCTACTGTGTGAACACATTCATTCAGAATAACATGGATGTTCCACAGATTTTCTTGATTTCTAACCATGATCTATTAGACTATAATTTTCCAGTCCTGATTGACACCCTGATAAAAGATCTTCCTGCTCAAAAGCGCCACAACTTTATACTTTCCTTGCCTAATAATACTGAGGCTGTCGTTGACAGAAAGCATAAATCTATGCAGCAGTTTATCTTGTTGAAAGCCTGCCAGGCTGGAATTTTGGCTACTGTTCCTACAGTGGACATCCTTAGCCTTTCTGATGTGGATGAGTTGGAGGAGTTGAAGGTGAAGTTAAACCACTACCAAGTCCTCTTTGGACTGGATGATGAATCCCTGGAAGTCATGGCTAAGGATTCCCAAGTGCCTGTTGAACAACTGAAAAAAATCATTAAGTCTCCTTATTTGTTAGAAACTAAGAAAGAAGAAACATTGGGAGAAATGTTTTTGAAATATGTAGAGAAATTTGCTTCGGCTAATGGTGGGCCTCTTGCTACAGGGCTTTACTTTGAGAAAACCTTTTACTTAAAACTTTATTTCCTTGACACAGTGACTGAAGATGCCAAAGTTCTCCTTAGAGAGACATATTCAAAAAACTAGTTCAAACTCAGCTCATGCACAGCGACTGACCATAACAAAATCACAAGATCAATGGTTAATACCATGGAGTCATTAGATAAATACCCCCTCTTATATTTTTTCTTTCCACTAACCAATCCACTATCAACCATGAGAAACCTAAGGATAAGGGCCATGTGTGTTAATATGTCAGAATCTGGCAATCCCCAGCTTCAACTCTCTCCTTTCCTTTCTGTCTTTCAACTCTGGTGCGGAAGAGTTGTCTGTATTCTGTCAATCATGTTTTAAATAAACACTGATTGGCCAGTAGCCAGGCAGGGAGTATAGGCAAGACAACCAGACAGGAAGTAGAGGCATGGCAATGAGAACAGGAGTATTCTGGGAAGAAGGAAGTTCTTTCTGAGTCCTGTCCAGACACCGACGAAGCAGGATGTGACCTGTCCCACTGAAAAAGGTACTGAGCCATGTGGCTAACATAGATAAGAATGATGGGTTAACACCAGTTATAAGAGCTAATACGAAGCCTGAGCTAATGGGCCAATAAGTTTATAACTTATGGAGACCTCTGTGTGATTTTCTTTGGGGCTTACCAGCTGCGGGAACCAGGCAGGACAGGAACCAACAAGCAGGCCTTCATGTTACACAACTCCACATGTACACTTGAAAACACACATACACACAATCACACACAGACACACACAGTGCATAAAGCACTTGCCATTCCATACACATATAATGAGCAGAGCTCAATTTCCAGAACCTATATAGAAGTTGAGTGGGTGTGGTAGCCACTTTGGACTCCAAACTCAGAAGGCAGAGATGGTGGAACCATGGAGCAAGCTGGCTGTCAAGAGTGTGGATATCTGCAAGTTCTGGGTTCAACTGAGGGACCTTATCTCAGTGACAAAGACCAGAAAGCAACTGAGAATAGGACTTAACATAAGCCTGACATACATACTCTTACACACACATGAACATGCACACCACACAGAGAGAGACACATTTTATTTTTTAATATTTTTGTTTTACATACCAACCATAATCCTCCTATCCCCTCCTCCCCTGCCTCCCATAAGCACACCCCAATTCTCTCCTCAGAAATGCTAAGGCCTCCCATGGTGAGTCACCAAAGCCTGGCACATTCAGTTGAGTCAGAAGCAAGCCCCTCCCCTGCCAGAAGCAAAGACCTGTATTTTGAGGTCTGTATTTTGTTTACAGTCATCTTAAGTTCACAAGTTATTCCCCTCTGCAGGGTAAATTCTGGGCCTAGGAAATCAACCTGGTATCTTATCTCCTAATGAGACCTGCAGGCCCTAGGCTTTTAGAAACAATTAGCATTTCCTTTGTTAGTCAACAATCACAGACACTCAGTATTTCCTTATCAGCTAGGGATGTCTCTGGACCTGAATTCCAGCAGACCTGACACCTTCCCCTCCCACTTGCCTTTTTTTTTTTTTTTTTTTTTTTCTTTTTTTTTTTCTTTTTTTTTTTCTGCATAACAGCTTCTGAGAAATAATAAAACACAACTTGATCAGAAAGCCTGTCTTGCCGTCGTTTCTCCCATCTCTTGCCCTTCCATTCCTCTCCTCCATGTTTATCAGGGACCCCCCCCCCCCCCGTTCGTATCCCGCTGGCCGGGATAGAGTGCGCCCAATGCGGGGCTCGAACCCACAACCCTTAGATTAAGAGTCTCATTCTCTACCGACTGAGCTGGAGATGGATGTGAATCTATTATCAGTCTTCTACATGTTGACATCTAATGAGGCCAGCAGCATGAGTTAAAAACCTTTCTTTTCCATTCTTCTATCAGTTAGACAGACTTACACCTTAAGAGGAGCATAGCTTACAAACTTTTAATTATATATTCAATGGCTAAAGCCCTAGTTATAATATTCTTATGGGAGACCTTGAGCCACTAGGTAAAATTCTTGAAGGGAGCAATAAGCCAATTTCCAATAGAAAGCTTATAGAAGCTGCCAGACAGGTAAAATATAGATCAACAGGTTTGGTGTCTCAGAAGTAATCTGTACATTGTCTTAGTTTCTTTCTCTGTTGATGAGAAGAAACACTAACTGTGAGAACACCGTCCATGAAGGAAGCTGTGTGAGGAGATTGCTGAGAGCTTTGAGAAACTCCAAGTACACAGGACAAAGCCTCCCTGGCCACAGCCACCATCATATCGGCTAGATTAATACAGGTCCCCTTATATCTACCACATTGTTCTCTTCCCATTGTCAATCATTCCTCTGGGAATGAAAGCCTCAGTACAGCTGGGGAGGAACCTGCAACTAGAAAGGCTTTGCCTTTCATTTGGGATTTGTTTGTTTGTTTGTTTGTTTGCTTGCTTGCTGCTGGTAACAAAGAACATGGACAGTCCATTTCAGAAAAAAAGGGGAAATAAATTCTTATATAATATTTCCAGGAGTGGGGTGAGTACCAACTTTATATGCAATATAATTTGAAGACTCGGTGTAAGTCAGAGCTTCAGGTATACTGTGTCCCACAAGAAATACCAGCATCACTTGAGCCTGTTTGGAGGCAGATGTATTTGGAGCTGCAGTGAAGTGATGGTTATGGCCTCAGAGTCTGTGGCACCTGGGACTTAGTCTCATATTCACTCTTAAGGCTCTGGGGAGTAGAGAAAACAAATACACATACACCCACAAAAAAAGGAATGCACAACACACACAGGTCTGTGTCTCAGATATACGGCTCAGTAGCTCATTCAAGAAGGGATGTGACAATATCTCTGTCCCTGGGGAACAGAGACCAGCACTACCATGGCTCTAACAGAAAAGGGATGCTCCAGAGACTCACACTTGGTAGGACAGAACTCTATTCCAAAATGAGTTGTCGTTGCCAATAAGACAGTATTTCAGACCTACAGTGGTAAGGCATGCTGCAGTAGTGACTCTGGCCCCTGGGATAAAGGCAGAGGTCCATCACTAGGTTCTTTAAAGACATTTTAAAAGGAGAAGAAAATAAGCTGGGAATGCCTGGCCATAGCTGGACCTTGAGTCTTGGAGTCTTGAGTCATAGTGAACAGGTTTAGATGCCAAGATTTTTGCAGAAAAGAAAGGCAAGTGTTCTTCCCATGGAGACTGGTCTTTGACCAAATCCCCAGTCACATAAGACTGTTAATTACTGTTCTCCCTCAGCAGGCTGCATAGTACCCTCCAATACTGTGAACATTGGTCACAAAGCACGAAGCTTTCTGCTCAGTACCAATATTTCTCTATGTCCTGTGACCAAAATATATGGTGTCTTCAGCAACAGAATCTTACCATCAGGGTCTGGTGAGGAATAAAAAATAATACCAATAGCTGACTGCGTTATTTTGAGGTCCCTGGGACCTTACTAATCAACAACTCAGGGGCAGGTACCACAAACTGGCACTGAGCTTTAGTTTGATAAGTGTGATGCTGATTCTTGGTTGTCAACTTGACTATAACTGGAACAGTCTAGAGTCCATAAATGGAGGGTGCATCTGTAAGATGACTGGACAACATATCTGTATACAGTTCCACATTCTGCTTTTTTGTTTGTTTTTTAGCATATATTTTAATTGATTTTTTTTTCAAATTTCACAGCATGTACCCAAATCTTACTCATTTTCCAGTCCTTCCATGCCTGCCCTCCACCCTTGTAACACTAGCCAATCCACTATCAACATGGGAAAACCTAAGGGTAGGGTTCATGTGTGTTAATATGTCAGAACTTGACATTCTCCAACTTCAACTCTCTACCTTCCTTCCTGATCTTCACTCTACATGCACACTGGGATAGATATATGTGGACACGTGCACACGCACATACGAATGGACACTTGCATGCATACAACACAAACATGCACAAGCACAGACACAAATGATTAAATAATTGTATTATTGCTCTTTCCTCCTAATCATTCTAATGAAAACTCAGGAAGTTGAGGGAATCTATGGTCAACTACATAAAGTACTTGCCATGCATGTATGAGGACAAGAGCTCAATTTCCAGAACCCACATACATTCTGAGTGGGTGTCCAGACACCTTGAACTCCCATGCTCAGAAGACAGAGAGAAAGAACGGAATCATAGAGCAAGATGCCTACCTAGAGTGTGTACATCTGCAATCTCCATGTTCAATCAAGAGACCCTGCCTTGATGAAAAAAGTAGAAATTGAGGATCAGGCCCAATATAAGCCTGACATGCCCACACATGTGTGAACATGCACACTAAACAGAGAGACACATCTTAAATATAAAATAAAATGCAGGAAGTAAATAAAAATAATATTTTAGATAGTGCAAACCTTAAAAGAGTCATAAAGCTCTCCTACAGGTTGTAAAATGCAAAAATTGTTCTCCAGGACTGGGGATGTCAGGCCAGCGAAGATACCTGCAAATGATGCAGGGGCCTCCAGGGCTGTGACTCTGGTGAATCATTGCCACTCTAAGGTGGGCTTTGCAATGACACAGCTGCCTGTGAGTGATCACACTGTGTTTGATAAATGTGCATGCACTTGTGAGGAAGAGAATATGATACAGACAGAGTCATAGATTAAAATAAATAAATTTAAGGGTAGTAAACTGAGGTACTTAAAAGATAAAGAGAGTAAAAAATTTATATTGGGTCATGTAATGATGGAAAATACACAGAGTCTAGATTATGTATATTATTGTGTTTTCTTTGAATTTTCGACTGTTAATGAGCTAACCGAAGAGAGACATTTAATTGTGGGATCTGCTAAGCTAAACACATATAAAGGTATCTTAACTTCAAAATTCAGGTCTAAGGATATGTTGTTTTGAAAAAGAGGTTCTTTTGTTTCCAAGGAAGATGAGAAGATGTGGATTTGTTCTATGTTAATATGGTTTGATCAAAAAAGACCTCCTGAAACAGCTTCAAGGCAACTGGCTGAGATTAAGCAACCTCACTGACTACTGCAGCCATGATTTAACCATAATTCTTAATTTTCTCAAGGTCTCCATAAGACCACTGCACTCAACAATCAGCAGGAAGTAGTATAGAAAACTATACCAAAATTCCCAAATACTGTATGTATATAAATGTTTGTTTTCATTTAAAAGGGGTTGCTTATAAACAGCTGATGGTCACAGTCAATATCTTTCTAAAGAAAGATATGATGTAGAATATGAATAGGATATGATATAGAAATGATAATTTACATTGATATGAATTTCCATTTATTGCTACAAATTTAAGATAATTTCTTATATTGTATATTTCTTTCTATTCTTGTTTGAGGTATTATGTTTGTGTAACTCATTTAAAATAAAAGTATAATTAAAAATGCAAATTAATAGTCATCTATGTAGTCAAATTGTAGTCATATTATACTACCAAAGAATGAAAGTAATCATGAATCATACCAGTCTGTGAACTCTATGAACTACAATGACTGGACAGATAAGACATGCTCTCCAGTGTATTAGTGGCAAGAAAGTCATCCATGTAACTAATTGCTTCCTGATTAGATTCAATAGCGTCTCCACTAAATGAAACCCACACATGGACAAGAACTTAAGGCGAGACAGATTATTGACTCTAGGTAAACATTACTATTGTTATCCTGTTAAATGGGTATAATATTAAGCCATATCCTCTTGATTTATCATTATACCCATAGATTGAGGCATCTCCCAACCTTTATTATAGTTTTTCATATTTGCAGTAGATGAAAATCTATACAGAGACCCACAACTGGCCAAAATGCAGAGAATAAGACACTGGACAATATCCAGCCCTGAATGGAATATATATAATTCTAGTTCCAAAGCGCAGGAATGGTTGTTGAAGAGGAGATTAAAGGACTATAACAGCCAGAGTCAGTAGAGTAGACAGCTACAGCGAAACTGTGTCTTCTGGACACAACAAGGCAGCTGGATGTATAAGCTCACAATGGTTGTGACAACATGTGTAAAACCTGTCACGCCCAAACCAGGCCAAATCCATACATTGACAGAAGAGTTGAGAATAAGAATTAAGGATCATGAATCCACAATTGTGAGGAAATAGGTTGTGTCGTGGGTGAGCCTTAACTTGGCATCTGCACACAACCCCAGACAATGTGCTGTGTGACTTCAGTTCAGGCTGTATTTGTGGAGTCAGGGATCCCAAAAGTTATCTTTCAAGGGCTGTGTTCCAGCCTGGTTAGTCAGCTGCTTCTCCGTGACCGCCCTCCATTTCCAAGCCCCACATTCTACACCTGTACTATTTTAGGACTGTCCAGACTCTTCTGCCAAGAAACAAAGGTTTAATGGGATGAAACACAACTGGTCACTTTAGTTTCACTTCCCTTTTCTTGGAAATGCAGCAGGTCTGAAAGCTACTGACCCGTGCTCCTCCGTGATTGGCCAGCACACACCGAGAAGGAGGGGCAGGGCCCTGGAGAGAGTGTGAGTCCTGCTGAACTGTCAGAAACCTGCTGCTTTCCACAGAGGAAGGAGGGGTTGGTTCATGGGAAGAGACTGCAGCACAGTGGACAGTGGCTCCTGCAGCTGAGCTACAGTGAGCGCACACACTGGACTCAGGGTTCTCTGGTAAGTGGACAGGGGCATTCAGATCAAACTTCTAACCCTCACCATCTCTCTTCTCTAAAGAGCTGACAGGTGACAAGACATTTTGTAATATGCCCTGAGAGTGGGGATCCTCTGCTTGGAAACTGGGGTGCTTTGGTGGGAAATGGGCAGAACTGCCTTGTGGATAGTCTTTGCTAATCATACAAGTTGAGGGACCTTAAGGTAATGATCTGGATGCTGTTTCAGTAAATGTATGCAGTTGTTTTGGCTTGTTTCTTATTACTATCTTTAAAATGGTTGTAAATGGATGTTTCAGGTAACGGAAAATATCTGCAGTGTGCAGGAGGTTTATTGTATCTCACTGTCATCTTGTGTCCTAGAAAAGAGTCGACATTTAATTCCTATACCCTGAGGTCTTTGGCCTGTGGAGAAGGGGTCCCTCTGCACACTGCTTCTGCTGTGGAAATCTGAGCCTGAAGAATCTTCACCATGGTTTTCTTTACTGTAAAGCAGGAGTGCTAAGATCTTCTCTCCATCTGTGAGAACCTGAGCTGCGTCAGGGTGTGGTGACAGCTGTCATTTAGGCAGGCGTCCTTTGTAATGCTTGCTGTGTCACAGCCTTCTCGTTCTCTGTGTTCATATTCAGTGGAAAGCGTGTGTGTGTGTGTTTCTGTGTATGTGCGTGTGCGTCTGTGTGTGTATGTGTCTGTCTGTCTGTATATCTGTATGTGTGTGTCTGTCTGTTAGTCTATGTATGTGTGCCTCTACTTCTGTGATTTTTTTCCCTGAGCCCTGGGTGTAATGGTTACATTGTAGATGTACCCAGAGTCACCCCTTCTCTGTGTGGGAACCGGGCGTGGGCCTCTGTACCACTCCTTGACATACACTCAAAGGACTCTATGCCCTACTGAGGAGACACCATTTATTTATTCTCTTAGTTGTGGATTCTAACTGAGAACCTTTAGATTTGAGGATACAATCTGAGATAACTACAGAAGCAATGAAAGAAGACAAAGACCACAGGGAAGGAGAGAAAAGAAACTCTGTAAAAGAGGATAGCAGAATTCCCTTATGCTATAAAGATGGAAAAGGGGAAGTAGGAGGAGCTGTAACTGCGGGCAAGACAATATGGAGGAGAGGAAAGAGTGAAAGAGAAATAACAGTAAGGCCGTTTGAACGCCATGGGGAAACATTTTATTTTATAAACCTACTTTAGAATATATATATGAGATATATGTATAAATAAAGATGCATGTATTTAATGGAATCATGCAGCATTAAGTAATAAGTCTCCCCCACAAGAACTAAAGACCATCTAATGAAAATCCCAGTCTTGGGCATGGGAAACCTTTCTTTGACTTATAAATCAGAGGGTCCAGAAATCCACCAGAACAACAAAGGCCATTTCCATTGCTCTTGGGGGCCTCCCAGAACTTGAAGATAAGGCCCTATTACTGAATACACCTTGGACACAGGACTTGGAGGAATCCACCTGGAATTGGTCTGGAAGCCTCCTCACTGAAACTAGCTCTCCCAGTCGCAGCTGCTATGCAAACTGCCAAGGGAGAAAAGCAAACAATAGGCCTAACTCCACTGCAGCATGATGAAATTGAAACGAAACTGACCTTTGGTGTCATTTAGCCAAGAGAGAGCTGGTTTGTCAGGAGAGATCTGCTCTCTCCTCTGACCTGGTCCATTGAACAAGGGATATCACCTTTATTCATCAGCACAGCAAATATGGTACCAAGGAGGAATGAGGGACAATCAATCTTTTACAGAGCCTCACAAGGGGAGAGATTGTTCTTTGGCCCTATTAACTCAGAACAGCACACAGTTTCATAATCAGATGCTATCAGTCTGTACCCACATGTGGCTTTCAACATCTTTTCAGTAACCTCACTGTTTTCAGTAAAAGTGCTTAGGTCTAGCCACTGCCCCTTATGCATACATACATTGTCCTGAATCAGGGGTGTGAATGGATCACAAAGGAAAAACAAGGAACATGGTCCATCAGGGAGTCCAAAACATAGTAATACTGATTACATTGTTTTTCTTAAAGGGCAGCTGTTTCTGACTCAGTATGTAAGAAGAATGAGTGCATAGTTTTAAATGATTTCAAAGCACATTATTAACTTGGTTAAAGGTTGGGTGAAAGTTTGATTTGTAAAGACAAGCTTCAAACAGCATTGAAAATCCATCCCCACACAGCTATAAAGCCTATGAACCACAATGACCAGCCCAGCAAACACCTCTAATGGTACAATGGTGACAATTCATATTGTGGGTAATCAAAGATGTATAGCTGAACTAAGGCCCATCCTATAGAAAGGAATTTATGCCTACTGTAAACATAGACAACTATCCATAATTGGAGAGGTCGTAGACATTAGAGAAGCACCTGTTACTGTGTCTTTCTAAATCATTTTTTGCTTTGATTGTGTTGGAAATTCTTATCTTTATAACCACAGATAAATGTAGCTCTCACTCCTCTTCAAAGAAACTTCTTTCACATATAAATCTATTTAGAACTTCATACATGAGTAATTTATACACGAGTATTTATATCAATTCTATTTCTCCCTTTTTCCTTTTCACCCTGTGTCCTCCCCAATTCATGACTTCCTTAATTATTGTTGTTGCGTATACAGACCAAAGTATATATACATAGACAACTGACTGAGTCTACCTAATGTTGTTTGTATATAGATGTATTCAAGGGTGACCTCTTTTGGATTCATCCCATGAGGGTTAAGCTCCTAGAATGTATACAGGACATACTGTTTTCAAAACAAATATATCAAATCCCATCCATAATGAGAGAATGAACAAAACAGACAGTCCTCAAAAGAAAAAAAAATGCCCAAAGAATACATGACAATAATCTTCAGAATCTTTAGCCCAGGAAAATGCAAATCAAAAACAACAGTGAGGGACTGGAGAGACAGCTCAGTGGTTAAGAGAGCTTGCTCCATAATTATGATGACCAGCATTCACATCCTAGCAAGCATGGAACGAGCTGGGCAGATCAGCAAATGCCTGTAACACTAGCACTGAGAGGATTCAGAGACAGAAGGATTTCTCAGGCTTAATTACTTCCTCACTAGGAGAGAAGTAAGCCCCAGATTCAGGGAAGCCCTGTTTCAGAGTAATAGGCACCAAGTGGTCCAGAGAAGAAATTTTTTTTCTGGCTTCTGCACACATAGTCACCCAGCAACACACACGTGCTACCCCCCTTCAAATCACAAATCAATACAGAAAACTCTTAAAACAAACTCCAATGAAATTCTGTTTCATCCCCAGGAAAAATAGCTATCAATCAAATCAATAAGGGTAAAAAATAACACAAATCTTGGAGAGAAGGGAGGTGAGAGGGGAAGGAACATCTAAATATTGTTATTTGCTGGGAGTACAGGAATGTAAATATTAGTTCCTCTACAATGAACAATTATAATAGTAGTTTTCCAACAAAGTAAAAAGAGAAATGTTTACACACTTTTGTATGGGAATATCTAGCTTTCCTAGACCATTTGCTGAAGATACTGCCTTTTCACCTGTGTATATTTTTGATGCCTCTGTCAAAGAGTCCATGGTTGGGTTTGTTTCTGGCACCTCTGTCCAGTTACCTGACATGAATTTCTGTGAGTGAGTGGGTTGCTTGATTACGTGCTTTACCAATACCAGGCTGCTGCTTGTCAATGTGATTGCAATCTAGGCTGTCCACAATCACTCTTGATTTGTGATTGCTGTGGGTCTTCTGTCCATCGGTGTGGACTTTAAGATTGGTTTTTCTATCCTGTGAAGAATGGGACTGTAATTTTTATGTGTTGCTCTGTATCCAAAGATCAGTTTTAGTGATACAGCAGTTTCCACCGTACTAATTCTCCTACTTCATGAGCACAGAAGGGCTTTCCATATTCTAATGTCGTCTTCAATTCCTTTTTTCAACGTTTCAAGTATTGATTGTAAAGGTCTTCGGCCTCCTTGGTTATGCTTATCCCCTGGTGTTTGTATTTTAGTTACTTTGGTGGGATTTCTCACCCCTGCCGCCCAATTTATTTCTTAGGAAGCTTGTTACTAGCATATAGAATAGCTACTGATTTTTGTGTTGATTTAGTATTCTGCTACTTTGCTGAAATTGTTCTTTTCTATGTTCTATGTAAGTCTGCTCTTTGTTGATGTACTAGAACACTGGCTAAAAGTAAATTGGGAGGAAAAGGCTTATTTGGCTAACATATCTAGGTCACAGTCCATTGAGAGAAGTCAAATCTGAGGCAGGAGCCTGGTTGTCCTATTAGCTCTGGTTTATTTATTATTATTAACTCTTACAACTTAAATTAACCCCTAATTCTTACCTATGTTTAGCCATTTGGCTTGGCACCTTACTCAGTGCAGCATTCTCATCTTGCTTCTTCTCTGTCCGGCTGGCAACTGTACACTGACCCCTTCCTCTTCCCAGAATTCTCCTAGTCTGGTTGCCTTGCCTAAACTTCCTGCATGACTACTGGCCAATCAATGTTTTATTAAATCAATACAAGTGGCAAATCTTTACAGGGTACAAGACCATTATCCCACAGCACTTCCCCTTTTTCTTTTCAAAACAAGATTATATCTGTAAGAGTAGAACAGTCAGCCACCAGCTCTTACCTCTACCTCAGTCTGAAATGGTGATCCTACCTCCAAGAATCTCAGAATGAGACTGAGCCTGATAGCTGTCTCCTCCCATTTTATAATACTCTCCAGGGCTGGGATTAAAGGTGTGCACCACTAAGATTAAAGGCATGCACTGCCTGGTTTCTATAGCAACTAATATGGCTTCTGGGAATTAAGGTGTGTGTTACCACTGCCTGGTCTGTAAGGCAGACCATTGAGGCTATTTTACTCTCTGATCTTCAGGCAAGCTTTATTTATTAAAATGCAAATAAAATGTCTTAACACAGATGATTATATGAATACTCATACTTTCATTGAGTTTTAAATTTTCCATCATAAAAGACTTAACTGAGAGCAAATAGAAATACATAAGAAAGAACTAGCCCATATCAGAATGCAATAGGCATCTGTCTGGAGGACACAGTGTTTGAAGAGGGCAAAGCACAAAGTCATCCATCTGGCATCAGCCTATCCCATCTTACTCTCCCTTCTTCCTTTCAGTGCCTTTATTTGCTTACTGCCATGAGTCAGCTGCTCTCTGACGCGTCTAAGGATGACGACGTGTGCAAATACTTTAAGATGATTAAGGAACAAAACAGAATCATTTCTCAGAAAACCATCACTTCAGTTGAGTTACACCTGGCACAAGGAAACATTCAGAAGACAAATAATGTAATTACTGATTCATTAAGAGAAATTAGCAGTACCTCACTCAATATCGCTGTAATAGGAGAGTCTGGAACTGGGAAGTCCAGTTTCATCAATGCCTTCAGGGGGATTGGACATGAAGAGGAAAATTCAGCTCCAATTGGTGTGATAGAGACAACCATGAGTAGAACTCCATACACACACCCTAATATTCCCAATGTGGTTATTTGGGACCTGCCTGGGATTGGAACCACAAATTTCCCACCCAAAGATTATCTAGAGAAAATGAAATTCAACGAGTATGATTTCTTCATCATTGTGTCTGCCACACGCTTTAAGAAAAATGATATAGACCTCGCCAAAGCAGTCAGCATGATGAAGAAGGATTTCTACTTCGTGAGAACCAAGGTGGATATAGATTTAGAAACTGGAAAAGGATGCAAACATGCCTTTGGCAGAGAAAACTTACTGCGGCAGATCCAACGTCATTGTGTGAATACCTTTAAGGAAAATAACCTGAATGTACCACCAATCTTCTTGATCTCTAACAAAAATGTATCTGACTATGATTTCCCAATCCTGAAGGACATGCTGAGAAACAAACTTTGTACTCCCACACTTCCAAACTTTATGTTTTCTTCACTGAGTAAGGCTGAGGCAGTCATTGAAAGAAAGCGTGAGTTGATGCAGCGGTTTATCTGGCTAGAAACCATAAAGAATGAAGCTTGGACCAGTCTTTCTGTAAAGGGCATCCTCAAGGACAGTGATATGGAGAAGTTGAAGGTGATTTTAAGCCACTATAGAAAGCTCTTTGGAATTGACGATGGAACCTTGAAACTCATGGCGAAGGATTCCCAAGTGCCTGTTGAAAAACTGAAAAAAGTCATTAAATCTCCTTATTTGTTGGACACTAAGAAAAGGGAAACATTAGAAGGAAAACTTTTGAAATATTTGGAGAAATTTGCCTCAGCCAATGGTGGGCTCTTGGCTACAGGTCTCTACTTTAGGAAAACCTTTTACTTACAACTTCTGTTCCTTGACACAGTGGCTGAAGATGCCAAAGTTGTCCTTAGAGAGACATACTCAAAAATTAGTTCAAACTCATGTCATCCACAGCTATTGACCATGGATAAGTGTTACTCTTTCCTCATGTCCTTGACAGGATTTGTGGTTGTATGTTTTGTTTTGTCTTATCTTAGGCTTTAGGCATGGAATGAGTTGTAATATCCAAATAA
This sequence comes from Arvicola amphibius, assembly GCF_903992535.2. NCBI lineage: Eukaryota > Metazoa > Chordata > Mammalia > Rodentia > Cricetidae > Arvicola > Arvicola amphibius. Next base: position 134,904,745 of record NC_052051.1, read on the forward strand.
TTTTTTTAATATTCATATTATTTTAATCTTACTATATAATAACACAAATATGTAATTTTTAAACATATTAACATGAGTTAATTATACAATGGCCTGTTTATTCAATTACTTGGAAGCCTAGGTCTCCAACCCAGGCCTTGTAGATGCTAGACAAGCATTTTATCACTAAACTATGCACCTCAACTTGTGGTAGCCTTTAGATTTAAGTAAGACAAATGTCTGACTATTCTGAAATTCTGAGCTTATACTATTTAATTGCCATATCTGCCCATCTAACAAAAAATGATAGGATGTAGATTACATATTGCCATAATTCTGACAAATAATGTAAATGAAATAGGTTCTTCAATGTTCAACATAATCGTATGTAGCAAACCAATAGTCACATATTTTTTAAGTTGTTAATAGTAAGTCAGAATTAATTTGAATCCCTCAAGGACATTTGAAACTCTTTTTTCTGAATCATTTATCTTACTTAACTTACAGGTGCATGTGGAGGCCAGAGGGTAACTTGCTTAGTCAGTTTTATCCTTCTACCATGAGGGTTCAGAGCATCTAACTCAGTAACTCAGGCTTGTTGCTCAGGACCTTTACCTGCTGCAGCATCTCACAGCACTAGCCTGAGTGAGCCTGGACCAGACAGTTAGCACAGTGGAGATGCTCTGGCTCCTCAGAGGATGCTGAGCTGACTGTGGACTGCACAGGACCAGCAGGACTGGGGATACTTTTGTCTCAAGCTCATACAAGGTAGGCAGGATAGAAAGCAGCCCCACAATGGGAGACAGACATTATTAGGTCTGCACCAGTGATGTTGCACACTTTTTCAAATGCTAATTGGCCATTTTTATTTCTTTTTTGAGAATTCTCTGTTCAGTTCCATGGCCCATTTTTTTTATTGGGTTGTTTGTTTTCCTAGTGTTTACTTTTTAAATTCTTTATACATTGTGGCTAATTCTCTATCAGATTTATAACTGGCAAAGGTTTTCTCCCATTCTGTGAGGTGTTTCTTCTTTGTCTGACAATTTTCTTTCTTATACAAAATATTTTTATTTTATGAGTTCCAAATTATTGATTATTGTCAATATTTGCTGAGCTATAAGAGTCTGATCCAGAAAGTCCTTGCCTATGCCTCTGTCTTAAGTGGACTCCATGTTTTCCCCTATAAATTTGCAGTGTCTGGTCTTACGGTGAGGTCCTTGGTCTATTTGGGGTAGATTTTTGTGCAGGGTGAGAGACAAGAATCTAATTTTGTTGTCCTACATGTAGCTGTCCAGTTTGTTTGTTGAAGATTCCCTTTTCTCCAATTGATTTTTCTTTTGTGATTTTGTTGAAAATCAGATGGTTGTAGTTTATGGTCTTGTTGTGGATATTTCAGCACAGTTGTGTGGTGTTACACGGGTCCGGGTCCCGAGAAATGAAGACTCAGAAACACACGAGAATGAATGTAGCCTCTGCGGCTGCAGGGGGCGCTGTCTCCGTGAACTGAAGCCTTGCCTCACCTCCCAGCATCTTTATTTTTTCCTATATTTACACTTTAGCTAGAAGATTTCCATATTTCAACACAAACTGATAGAAGCTTCTGAAAACACAGTGCCAGGTGCGAATACCTGATTCATGAGGTACCGCGGTTTTTCTCTAAACCAAGTTTTGCATAGGATATGTATCCATGGGAGACTCTCAGTCAAGATTTACATGGGGCAACAGAAGGTATTTGTAACACAAAGGAAGACCTAGAGCCTGAACTAGCCATCTTTTTAACCAGATAAAACTTTCAGTGGAAAGATTGGGACACAAACGCAGCCACAAAACCGTCAACCTACGGTTTGACCTTCCTATAAGATGTGCTGGGATTCAAGTGGTGCAGAAATTATAGGAGTGGCCAAGGAATGAATGTTCCAGCTTAAGACCCATGCCATGAAAAATAGCCCACTTTGACACAGCCTATTGGGCCAGGACCCAGAGGCTAGATAGCAAAGGGAACTAGAATAGAAGCAAATATGACTGGGAAAGAAAAAAAATTAATGAAATAATATGAATAATAGGACATGTTACCCCTATTTTACTCAAGAAATCTTAACAATCAGTTAATAGAATTACAAGAGCTCTTCCTGAAAATTGCAATGATTCCTCACATTTATTAGATCCCACTATAGTTTTTGCTACTATGGCCTTATTGTTACCTGTCCCAGGACTTGGTGTATTACAACAAGAATTTCTAAAATACCCTGTCTAATTTCAAAAGCTGTTAATATTACAGCAGAAATATTCACTAACATTATTAAGAAATAGAAGGCTTGAGAACAACTGTTCTATAAAATAGAGATATTATAGACTTCCTGTCACTTAAACATAATGTTACTTGTCAGCAATTTACTGGAGTGTGATATTTAATATCTCTGATATTTTTCTGTTGTAGAAGAAGCGGGCTGCATCCCACTGCCTGGCTAGCTTAACCCCCGAAATCACCACACAGAAATTGTATTAATTAAATTACTGCCTGGCCCATTATATCTAGCCTCTTATTAGCCAACTCTCACATCCTGATCTAACCCATTCCCACCAATCTGTGTAACACCATGAGGTCGTGGTTTATCTGGAAAGAATCTAACCTACATCAGTCTCAGGCGGGAGATTCATGGTGTCTGCCTGACTGTTCTTCTTCCCAGCATACAGTTCTGTCTTTTCTGTCTACCTAAGTTTCTGCCCTATCAAAAGGCCAAGGCAGTCTCTTTATTCAACCAATGAAAGCAACACATCCTACACCATTTTTCTCATACTATTGGCATCCAAATTGATGATCACATAAAATAGACAAAAATCTCCCAAACAAATTTTCATTGGCCAATATGGCTTAGATGGTTCCCCCTTCATCTGCCCTCTAATGTTACATCTACTGGTCATTGTAATCAGGACCTGTGCTCCACAATGTGTCACTCACTCAGTCACCTGTCAGACAAACAACTCAAGCACCATTGCTACTTAAAAACATAATTTAAGTCAGTCCCCTCTCAAGCCATTGACAGAGACACATAAATCCAGGGGTGAATTAAGAACCTGCCTGACTCCATTTGGAAGGCAGGAGCGAGCCATTACAGTGTATTGTTAATATGAGTTTTTATCTCTGCTTCCTGAAACTGACCCTTCCCCAACCCATGACCTTGACTTGTATTGGGGAACACTCAAATGCTTTGTTTCCCTCTCTGATTACCCAGACCCCCCCCCCCAATCATGTGACAACAACATGGTGGCGGCCTGGCTTTGTTGCTGCTGTTTTTTTGTTTTGTTTTGTTTTCATAAGATTTTTCTGTAATTCCTTACTGCTCCATTGATTTCTATAAACCTGCTTTGCAAGTACTCCTGATTTAACCCTTAAGAGAGCCCTAAGAAATTAACTCAGAGTTGCTCTCTTTAACTGGACCAGAGAGGCAGTCTCTGGCCAGCTCTCAGGTGCACTGCAATAAAAATCAAGTTTGTTTCAAATTTGGCTCAAAATGGTGAGAGTGATCTTATTCTCACCCAGTGTGGTTCACAGACTTGGTCTGCCACAAAAAAAGGGGGAATTTTTTTGTAATGAAGCCACACAAACAGAAGAAAGTAAAACTAAATGCAAATCAACTGTATTAAAATCTGTAAAAAGAATCATCAACTCAAAAAGGAAACATATCAAAATAACATCCAATCTCTAACCAGCAACCCTAAGTGACAGGGAAATGTGGGGTGGTGAATCTCAAGCCCTAAATGTAAATCATTTCAGTTAATATCACTATATCCACAAAGCTATCTTTTAATATTGACAGAAAAATAAGAACGTTTTAAGACAAGCACAAATTCCGACAGTTATGACTATTAATCTAGTACTCCAGAACATACCTAAATGAATACTATAAGCAGAAGAAGGAAAGGACAGTCTCAGTTGTGACATCACAGGAAAGAAAGCAATCCATGAGAGAATAATGAACAGGGAGGAATCAGAAAAAGTGCATCTTGTCCAGCGCAGTGAACCCGCAAACAATGGGGTGTGGGAGGGGACATCTAATCAACCAGAAGAATAACCAAGATTACAGAATTTAGCAAAGCTCTCTCAATAGTTATCTTCAATGTAAATGACATCAAAAATAAAAGAATGAAGAAGAGCTGACTGGATTAAAAACAAACATTAAAAAAAAAACTTTTAAGGGTCCTTGTTCTCTCAAGTAATATGAGATATGAATATTCACACCACCTCACACTGAACACAACCAAAAGCCCTAAACAGAATGCAGAGAACCTCCCTGAGGCTCTGAAAGAAGGGAACACTGGAGTGTCCAACCCTAAGTAGGACATCTCTACCATATCCCCTGGTCTTAGTTAGGGCTTCTCTTGCTGTGAAGAGACACCATAGCCATGGTAACTCTTATAAAGGAAAGCATTTAATTGGGGTGGCTTATAGTTTCAGGGTTTTAGTCCACTATCATCATGGTGGGACATAAAGATGAGAAGGTGGACATGGTGCTGGAGAAGGAGTTGAGAGTTCTACATCTTGATCTCAGACAACAAGAAGCGGTATGTGTGTGTCCCTAGAACTGGAGTTACAAGCTACTGGGACTCAATTGTTTTTCTTAATCATTAACCTAATGTCACAGTCTATACTGCTCCTCAATAAAACTCATGTGTTCTAGCCATGTGACACTTCTTTGTTTCATTTTCATTCCACAAAACTCTTGATAAACTAACTAACTAATAATAAATAATTATTATTATCAATCAGACAGTACAGCTTAGGAAGGAATCATCTTCATAATAATCCACAGATAAAAATGCCCAGTATGATGTGATATTTACAAGAGATAAACACACTACATACTAGGCAGTGGGGATCTCACCACGCCATATCAGATGAAGATAGCAGCACAAATAGACAAAGGCACAGCAAAAGCAAAAGACCTCCCTGGGTCTGTCTATCCCATCTGAGATTCACCTCCTAGTAGGCTGACACTTTGAACTTTAATTGCCACCTGCTGCTCCAATGACATGGCCAGCATCAGCCTGACAGGAAACAGAACCCATATTAGGTAACTACCCAAAGCCCTAGAGTTCCAGAAGTTTCCAAAGTCATTGACTTTACCAGGCCTCTCAGGTGTGATTCAGTTATTGTGAATATTTCAAAGTAAGCTAATCTTATGAATTACATGCATAAATATTAACAAAAAGAAGGAAAGAAAGGAAAGGCAAACAAAACTCTGGCCGGAGTGGCAGGTAGGTGAGTTGCAGATCTTCATGTCTCTATCTTCTCCTGAAAATCTAGTCTTCCATTCCCCTGCCTGGTCTTCAGCTGACCACCTGCTTCAGCCTCTCCTCACTCTGCCCCCATTCCCACAAACCAAAGCAGATCCCCGTGCAACACTCTGCTTTCCTACCTCCTGTGGGCCTCCTAAACCTCATATGGCAGCCCAGCCCTGTTCCTAAGTGTCAGCTGCCAATACCTAGAAACACATTGTACCTGTAATCCTCATCGGCTACAACTATTAGAATCCCAGAAGAATTTGCCACCATGCAATACACAATTACCATACTGTCCTAGAAAACACTGAGGGTAATGAAGTCTAAGGAATAAAATATTCACCCAGCAAAGACAAAACAACTACAAATACAATCTTGCCAAATCCTAATGGCTAGACAAGAGTGTAAAAACACAGTCAGTAATAAACAATACCATATTGTTGCAGGAGTTCCTTCCACTCCTTCAGCCAATAACCGCTGAGATACCAGCCCATTGGGGCGTGGTCTCTCTTTTTAAAAATGTGGCCACTTCCCTCCACTCACTCTCTGGCTTCCGGCTCTGCTTCCAGCGACTAGGCTCCCTTCCTGATTGTGCAGAGGGCTGTTGGCTGGGACAGTGATCTGTAAGTTTTTTCCCCTTTAAATAAATAACCATTCTGTTAATCATAACTCCAAACTGGTGTGGGATTGTTTGTGATTTACGCCTTCACCATATGTCTCTGCTAGGGCACATCAGCCCTACCACAACAGGTTTTCATATTGCAACACAGCTGAAGCACAAGGAAGTGAACTTAAAGTGGCCTTTATAAACATGATTGATGTCAATTTTAAGGGGAAATGAATTAATGCCTTAAAGAAATATATAATAAAGAAACCAAACAAAGAGTGAAAGGAAAGTAATAAAACAGTTCAATACCTGAAAGTGGAAATGAAAGTAATCAAGAGAAGAAAACAGGGGGCTGGCGAGATGGCTCAGAGGTTAAGAACATTGCCTGCTCTTCCAGAGGTCCTGAGTTCAATTCCCAGCAACCACATGATGGCTCACAACCCTCTGTAATGGGGTCTGGTGCCCTCTTCTGGCCTGCAGGCATACATGGAGGCTGGTGTGTACATAATAAATAAATAAATCTTTGAGAGAGAGAGAGAGAGAGAAGAAAACATAAACTGAGGGATCTGGAAATAAAAAATTTGGGAACTTGAGCAGGCACCTCAGAGGAAAGCCTCACCAACAGAACACAAGAGAGGGAAGAAAGAATCTCAGGCACTGAAGAGATAAAAAAAAAATCAATAACTTAGTCAAACACAATATTTAATAAAAAAAAAAAGAAAGAAAAAATACTAACACAAAATGTTCAGGAAATCTGGGACACTATGAAAAAACCAACTCTAAGAATGATAGGAATAAAGGAAGGATAAGAAAAGCAGGTCAATAGCACAGAAAATATTTTCAACAAAATCATAGAAACTTGCCCTAATCTAATGAAGGGATTGCTTATTAAGGTACAAGAAACAGAACACCAAGCAGACTTGAGCAGAAAAGAATGTTCCCTTGGTGGATAATAATTAAACTACTGCAGACTAAAGAAAAATATTAAATGTGGCAAGAAAAATTAACCAAATGACATATAAAGGCAGACCTATTAGAATAACAATAGACTGCTCAGTTGAGACCCTAAAAGTCAGAAGGACCTGCAGAGATGTTGTTCAGACTGTGAGAAAGCACAGATGCCAACCCAGTCTAATACACCCAGCAAAACTGTCCAATCACAATAGATGGAGGTAATTCATGGAAATCCCTGCTCCACATTCCCCTTTCACAGCAATGCTTAATGGGATATTATCATCAATATTTCCCTAATGCATCACTCATTACAGATTTAGCAGTCCGAATGTTTCCTTTTGTCAGGTATAACTCAGTTGAACTGATGGTTTCCTGAGAAGTGATTTTGTTCTCTGCCCTAAACTTGTTTAAATATGCAGTGAAGCCGGAGTCCATATCTTCTTGGTCTTCATCCTTAGATGCACCAGAGAAGATCAAGTGAATCTTAATAGAGGGTATTAAAGTTGACTTTACTGTCAACTGGCCACAGATTAGATTCACTTGATAGGGAGCCTCACCTGAAGAAGTGTCCCTCTTGCTTTGGGTGAGGGAAGAATAACACCCAGAGGCCAACAGCAAGGCAGGGTGACAATCACTTGTCTTGTGATGGCTTGGCCTTCCTGTTTACTATGGCTTGATTTACCCTGTCTCTTCTGCTCATTCCTTCACTGATACTAAAACAAATCTTTCCAGGCTTCCAACGTGACCTCAGGATCAGTGGATTTCCAGGAAGCTTCCAGAATTTCAGTACCAGATTGGGATTGTGGAGGTACCCAACCTTGTGTCCTGAACAACTATGGGGTTGTTAGCCTGCCAAAGGAGAGAAAATCATTGTGGGACTACGCTAACTGCTAAGGCATGCTCCAAGTATGGAACAACCAGCAGGTTCTCAGCCTCTCAGTTGTGATTCCTTTGTTGATACTATCCCAATGTAATCTGCCTTAATATATTATTCTATATATTATGCATGTATTACATTTATTCATTCCATTGATTCTCTTCTTCTAGGGAGCTCTGAATAATACAGAGGAGATTAGTAGAACACAAGAGGTATGAAGAGGGAAACGTGAATAATGGGGAGGAGGTTGGAGGGCAGGGCAGAGGAGGAGGGAGTGAGAGAAGGAATCACTGACTGAGGATGTCTGACAGCACTGAACTGGATCCTACCTTTTATGTGTGCTTAAGGAGTTTAACTGGAGTTATTGTTCACAGCAATGAGAGAGTAATGCTCATCCAAGAAGATAGAGCTTATTGTATCAGTCGGGTTTCTCTAGAGTCACAGAACTGAGAATTAATCTCTCTCTCTCGTTATGCATAAAATAGGATTTATTGGAATGACTACAGTCTATAGTCCAGCTGATCCAACAATGACTATATGTGAAAGGAAACCCAAGAATCTAGAAGTTCATCAGTCCTACAAAGCTAGAGGTCTCAGGTGGTCTTCTCTATACTCTGGAATCCCAACAAAACAGACTCCAATGCCAGTGAGGGAGTGGATGTGCTAGCAAGCTGAGGGCAAGCAGGGAAACAGCAAAAGCTGCCTCCTTCTGTGTCCTTATATATGCTGTCAGCATAAAGCATGGACAGATTAAAAGCTCTTGTCTTCCTACCTCAAAGGTCCAGACTAGAAGTGAATTCACCTCTTTTAACCCTAGCAGAAAATCTCTCACAAATGTGCCCTCAATTTCTGGATTATACTTTATTCCAGATAAAGTCTGGAACTTATTTCTGGAAATAAGTTGACAACAAGAAGAGCTATTGGGGGTTTCAAACAGAAACTCAGTGTCAGCTGTGTAGTACCTGTCCCTCAGTTGTTGATTGGGAGGTCCCAAACACAATGCAGGCTACTGATTTTATTCTTGAATTCCCACCAGAATCTGATGGCAAGAACCTATTGATAAAAACATCATATATGTCACAAGACATATAAATATGTTGGTACCACCCAGAAAGCTTCCTGCTTTGTGGCTAACATTCACAGTATTGGTGAGTGCTACTCAGGCTGCTGAGGAAGTCTTATGTGACTGAGGATTTGATCAAAGAACAGTCCCAATAGGAAGAACACTTGCCCTGCTCTTCTGCAGAAATCTTGTTATCTAAACCTTGATCACTTCCCCATGACCTCAAGACCCAGGGCCCAGCGATGTCCTGCCATTTTCTTACTTTATCCACTGGCTTTAAAGAGTCTAGTGACTGCTGTGTCCCTTTATCCAAAGGTCTAGAGTAACTACTGCAGCAGGGCTCATCACTGTGGATCTGAAATGCTGTCCTTTGGACAGCTATGACTCATGTTGGAATAGCGTCCTGTTCTACCAAGTGTGAGTCTCTGGAGAATCCCTTTTCTGTTAGAGCCATGCCAGTGCTGTGCTCTGTTCCATAGGGACAGAGTTATTGCCACATCTGTTCTCATGGAAATGAGATATTGAGCCTTATGCCTGAGTCGCAGACCGTGGATATGTGATCTGTTTTCTCCTGAGCCATAAGAATGAATGTAGGCTTATGTCCTAGGTGCCACAGACCCTGGGGATCTTCATTTCACTACTGCTCCAAAAAGAACTGCCTTCAAACAGCCTAAAGTGATGCTGTGGTTTACTCTGGGTCACAATGGACCTGAACCCTTTCAAAACAGCCCTTCCTTACACTGAGACTTCTAAAGCTCAATTGTATTGCACATAAAATTCACACTAACCACACACCCAGAAAAGTTTTTTTAAGAATTTAGCTTTTCGTTTCTCCTAAAATGTATTGTTCATGTTCTTTGTTATAAGCAAACGCAAACAGTCCCAAATGAAGGGCAAAGCCTGTCTAGTGCAGGTTCCTCCCTAGCTGTACTGAGGCTTTCATTCCTAGAAGAATGATTGACAATGGGAAGAGAAGAATGTGGCAGATATATGGGCACCTGTATTAATCTACCCGATATAATGGTGGCTTTGGCCAGGAAGACTTCACCATGAACAATCATACCTGTAAATAGAGACTCGCCAGAGTGCTGGGATTAGAGGCCTGAACCCCTTTGCCTCACTTGCAAGAGGGATTCTCAATTGAGGAATTCCTTTAATCAGATTGGCTTGTGGGAATATCTCTGGGGCATTTTCTTGATTGATAAATAATGTAGGAGGACACAGCCCACTGTGGCAAGTGCCATCCCTAGGAATGTGGTCCTGGGATGTGTGAGAAAATAGGGTGAACAAGCCATGGAGATCAAGTCAGTAAGCAGTGTTCCCTCCCAGTCTCTACTTCAGTTCCTTGGCTTCTTTTCATCATGGACTGTAACCTGCCAGTCAACTAAATACTTTCCTCCCTCAGGGTGACTTAGTCAGTGTTTCTGCCGTATTTGGCAGCATGAAATCGGAGAGTGGAACCTAAAAATGAGGTGGTCTAAAGTCTCATGCAAAAACCAACTTTATTCAGGGAATCACACATTTTATTCTATTCTTTTTTTTTTTTTTTTTTTTTTTTTTTTTTTTTTTTTTTTTTTTTTTTTTTGGTTTTTCAAGACAGGGTTTCCCTGTAGTTTCTAGACCCTGTCCTGGATCTAGCTGTTGTAGACCAGGCTGGCCTCAAACTCAGAGATCCCCCTGCCTCTGCCTCCCGAGTGCTGGGATTAAAGGCGTGCACCACCACTGCCCAGCACACAATTTATATTCTGAGGGCATTTTGGGAGTCAAGCAAGATCATGTGAGCAAAGCTCACTTGAGTTTAAGTTATGATCAATCACAAAGGCAAGGTCACCTGGGTTTATGCAGTATAGAGTCAGGAGGACAACTTCTGTTTGGAAACATCATCCTGAATACTAGTGGTAAGAAGACAGGAAATCTACAGTAAGACCCACTCCTGTTTATTCCACCTCAGAGGGGCACGACAGCACATTCCACAAAAAAAAAAAAAAATGCTGTGGAGGAACAGAAGTTACAAAAAACTTGTATGTAAATATGGAATTTTATGATGGCTTTAGCCAGGCGGTTTTGTCTTTTTGTCTTTGTCCTGGAGTTTTCTCACAAGCTCTCAGGAATCTCCTCACACAGCTTCCTTCACTGACTGTGTACCAACAGCTTGTGTTTAATCCCATTAACAGAGATACAAACTAAGACAATGTACAGACTCCTTGTAAACCTTGAGGAGAGCTTCATGAAACTTTTATGTTTCCATACTTTATAAGACTTGAGGTTTTATTTCATTCCTGAATCTTATTTTTATTTTATATTTAAAATGTGTCCCTGTGTGGGTGTACATGTTTACATGTGTGTGGACATGTCAGGCTTATGTTTGGTCTCCTGCTCAGTTACTTTCTATCTTTTCTACTAAGACAGGTTCTATCAGTTGAATCCCGAGCCTATAGATCTACACAGTCCAGCAAGCCAACCTGCCCCATGGTTCCACTGTTTCTGCTTTCTGAGTGTGGAAGTACAAGGTAGCTGCCACACTCACTGAACTTCTACATCGGTTCTGGCAATTGTGCTCTGGTTCTCAAACATGCATGGCAAGTGCCTCCAGCTTCCTGAGATTCCACTAGAATGTTTGATTAGCTGATTAGGAGGAATTAGCTACAATGTACTTATTCATATCTTTTGTGTGTGTTTGTGCACTTTGGGTGTTGTATGTGTACATTCGTGGATATGTGCATGTGTGTGTGTGTGTGTGTGTGTGTGTGTGTGTGTGTGTGTGTGTGTATTCAAGTGTGCAGGTGAATGTACCAGGGTTTGTTTTGGGCCACCAATCAGCTCCCAAATAATGACACAGAGAGCTATTAGCATTGAATTCTGGGCCTAGCTCTGGCTGGTTTTACTAAACTGTGGCTTCTTTTTTTTTTTCAGCTTTATTAGGACCTACATGAAAATACAGGCCCCACATTGGAATGCCAAATGTACCATGCTTTTTACACAGTTAAGGCCATATTCTGCAGCATAAACAAATGTAACACATCTTTGCCCACTTAAAAGAATTTTCCTCAACAGATGGAGTTGAAGACAGGAAGGAGGGTAGAGAGGGGAAGAGGGACTGGGGTTGTCAGACTATGACATAGTAAGAAGCAGGGTCCATCTTTAGGTGTCTCCATGGTGATAGTCGTTTGGTTAGAGTAAAGAAAATATGTCAGAAGGGGGAATTCATCTAATGACTTCTTGATAGTAATCATTTGATCTTGTCACGGTCAGTAGCTGTGGATGAGGTGAGTTTAAACTACTTTCTTAAATTTGTCTAAGGAGAACTTTGGCGTCTTCAGTCACTGTATCAAGGAAAAGATATTCCAAGTAATAGGTTTTCCTAAAGTAGAGACCTGTAGCCAAGGGCCCACCAGTAGCTGATGTAAATTTCTCCAAATACTTCAAAAACATTTCTCCTAATGTTGTTTCTCCCTCAGTTTCCAACAAATAAGGGGATTTAATTTTTTTTTTCAATTGTTCAACAGGCACTTGAGAATCCTTAGCCATGGCTTCCAGGGATTCATCATCTACTCCAAAGAGGACTCGGTAGTGGTTTAACTTCTCCTTCACCTTCTCCACATCATCCCTGAGGATGCCCACTACAGGAACAGTAGCTAAGAGTCCAGCCTTGCAGGCTTCCAACCAGACAGCCTGCTGCATAGAGTTGCGCTTTCTGTCAATGGCTGGTTCTGTAATATTAGCCAAGGAAAGCATAAAATTGTAGCGCTTTTGATCAGGAAGATCCTTTACCAGTGTGTCCATTAGGAAAGGAAAATCATAGTCAGATAAATTGTTGTTAGAAATCAAGAAAATCTTTAGAGCATCCATGTTATTCTGACTGAAGGCATTCACATATATGCTTCTGATCTGCTGCAGGGTCTTTTCTCTGTCAAAGGTGCGTGGATTGCATTTTTTCTCATTGTCTAAATCCAGGTCCACCTTGGTTCTCACAAAGTAATAATTCTTTTTCATGAATTTGATTGCTTTGGCAAGGTCTAGGTCAAGTTTTGTAAAACGTGTGGCAGAAACAATAATGAAGAAATCATATTCTTGGAATTTCATTTTCTCCAGATAATCTTTCAGTGGAAAGTTCACAGTTTCAGTGCCAGGCAGGTCCCATAAAGTCAAAGTTTGAATTTTGGGGTGTTTGTATGCAGTTCTCCTCATAGTTGTCGCTATCACCCCAACTTCAGCTGCATCTTCGTCTTCAGGTCCTACCCCCCTCAGGGCATTGATCAAACTGGACTTCCCTGCTCCAGACTCTCCAGTGACAGCAACGTTTATTGGGATGTTATCAATATTTTTTAATGCAGCACTGATTACAGAGTTTGCCCCCTGAATGTTTCCTTTTGTCAGGTGTAACTCAATTGAATCGATGGTTTCCTGAGGAATGATTTTGCTTTCTGTGTTAGTCTTAAAACATGCAGTAAAGCTAGACTCCAGCTCTCCACAGTCTTCATCCTTAGATGTATCAGAGAATAGCTGACCCATGAGTGTTGATGAAAAGGCCCTGAAAGAAAGAAGGGAGAGTAAGTTGCAAGAGATTCAAGGCGCCTTTATGCTTCGCATTGAGTTCTCTATGTGGCGGCCTCACTTATGTTCGGATGCTGACCAGTTCCCGTATATATTATGATAATTATTTTCACCCAACAGGATATAAGCTGTAGTCCTTTTGGAGGAGAAAATCTCATTTGAGAAATAACCTCCATCTGATTGGACCGGAAGCACACTTAAATGATATTTTCTTGATTGAGTATTGGTGTGGAGCTACCAGTTCACTGTTGGTGGGACCACCCCTGAGCTGGTGGTCCCGGGTAAATTAAGGAAGCATTATCAAAGTATGGGGAGCAAGACAGTAAACAATATTATTCTTGAAGCACAACTAATAAAAACTCAGAGAGAGAAAAATGGGTTTCAACATGAAGGCCAGAAGAGCAAAGCAGCCATCCACTGGCTCTTACCTCTACCTCAGTTTGAAATGGCGATCCTGCCTCCAGGAGTCTCAGAATGAGACTGTGTCGAAGAGATATCCTTCCATTGTATCATCCTCTCTAGGGCTGGGATTAATGGCATGCACCGCCTGGTTTCTATGGCAACTAGTGTGGCTACTGGGATTTAAGGTGTGTGTTACCACTGCCTGGTCTGTAAGGCTGACCACTGAAGTTGTTATACTCTCTGATCTTCGGGTAAGCTTTATTTATTAAACTACAAATGAAATGCCACATCATCTCCCACTGATCCTACCTCTGCTCCTGCCGAGCTTCTGCCCAGACTTCCCCCAGTGATGGACTGTTAGCAGAGTATGTAAGTCCAAAAAACCATTTTCTTTTAGAAATTCTTTTGGTCACTGTGTTTATATCATAAATAGAAAGGAAACCAGAACAAATTTATACTAACTCTCAATTAAACCCTTCATTATAGAAAAAATATTATTTGCCGGGCAGTGGTGGCGCACGCCTTTAATCCCAGCACTCGGGAGGCAGAGGCAGGCGGATCTCTGAGTTTGAGGCCAGCCTGGTCTACAAGAGCTAGTTCCAGGACAGGCTCTAGAAACTACAGGGAAACCCTGTCTCGAAAAAAAAAAAAACCAAAAAAAAAGAAAAGAAAAAATATTATTTAAGTAAAGAAAAATAATATAAAATCTGCATGTGTCTTTTCGCCAGCATCATCAAATTATCAAGTATATGTAATCAACCATGTTATCAACCATGAGTAAATGTGTCACATCTAACTAGAACTGGAATATTTTGTATGAAATATGAGATTTATTCTACATCTGTGCACACTTCCCTTAGTGTGTGCTTTCAAATGAAAAGAAATTAACACACATCTAGTTTTACACACTGAAAAATAAATAATAACGCATGACAATTGACATCAGTGTTTACTCAATGCCAAATCTCTCTACTGACCACACAAATCTGTTTTTGTCTGTATTATTTTGTTTTCAAAACATTTCAGTGAGTTCAGCTACTGTGTTTTAATGAAATAATTTTATTTTGTCTAGATTTACTTGCCTTCTTTTTCATGACAAGGAACTCATCTCCATGAATATAAACTTACAATACTATAAAAATTCTTTACCCTTAAACTCTGTGTTAAAATTAATTTATCCAAAACAATATTTCTGTGTCATCACGTCATCATTTAGATTCACTATTTTTTTTCTAAATCTTTTATTTTATGAAAGCAGTCTAACTGTGCCCTGGAGTTGTAGCTCAGTTGGTAGAGAGTTTTCCCAGCATGAATAAGGCCTTGAGTTCAATCCCCAGCATCTCATCAAAAGCAGGTGATTGTGGATCCCTATAATTCTGGAACTCAGGGAGTAGGTTAAGAGGTTCATCTTTGGTAGTGAGTTAGACGCTAACCTGAGCTACTTGAGACCTTGTCTCAAAAGGAAAAAAAAATAGTATCAAGTATATTAAGAAGGCTCAGCAGGTAAATACACTTGCTGCCAGGTCTAAGGACCCAAGTTTAATTATTGGGTATTTAACTAGCTCAGATCTCATATTTCCACCCTTTATTTTCCACAAACCTGCCTACAAGACCTCCCATGACAGCATGGTGGACCTCACAGTCAGTTAAGGAAACAGCAAATCCCCATTGTCACCCTGGAGCCTCCTTTTTCTGCCTCTCCCATATCAAATCAGTTCACAGACTCAGGCTCTATTTCCTAATCCACTTACAAATGATCATTCCTCCTCCTTTACTCTCTGCAAGACCTCCTCAGTTCCAGCTTTGATGATGTCATTGATATTGCTATATTTCCTGGGATTGTTTTTGCAATAACATGCATGATCAAGCAGCCAGAGTTATCCTGGTGACACTGAAGTCATACCATGTCAAGTCATTCTGAGAGACGCCACAAGGATGCCCATTTCAGCCAGGGAACATTCATTGGGTACACAGTGCACATGCTCCATACATTATACCTTTGAATACTTGTTGCATTTCTGGAGCCTCTGGTGTCTGGATTCCAGCCCCCTGGTGTCTTGGGCTGTCTTCTCATCTCATCACTTTGAACCTCGAGACTGCTTCTATGTCTTTTTGTTCTCTCCCCGTAACCACAGGGCTGTTAATCACCTTTCTCTAGGTCCTGCTTCAGTTAGGCAGGATGCAGGATTTAGATTCACATCGGGATGTGCACATATGTCTTCTTCTTAGCATTTGTCATCCTTTTGTAATGTTTCAGTTTCTCCACAGCCCTTGCTGCCACTTAGTGTGTATTTGTCGTTCATTTGCTGTTACCCTCCCACAATATAATGAACCTCATGCAGCAGAAAGTGCTTTTGTCTTGCTCACTTCTTCACCATCAACACACAGATATATGATCAGGCAAAGAATGGAGACTATGAAGAAAGCACTTAGAATTTACTATGAACACTTGTGCCTGTTCTGTAGTTCTAACTGCTCAGTGGGAACCTGAAGTCTTAATACATTATAGACAGTGGGTGACAGCAGTCTGGGGAGAGCATAAAAACAGTCTAATACAAAACAGAGGTGTCCTTAGAATCACACCGTGTATGAGCACAAACACATACAGACTCAGTGCACATACAGCCCCCGTGCAATCTACAAGACAAATGGGTACAGCTGTGCAGGAAACCAGAGCTGCAGAACTTTGTTCAGTCTGACTGCAGGCACAGGAAGGGAGGAGGCCAGTAAAGAAATTGTCCTGAAAAGGAAGCTAAACCTGATTAAATAAACACCAAAGCCTGATTTACTTTTGACGGGGGAGGAGGGATCACAGACAGAATGTCCCTGAAGCACACAAGCTGTTCTCATTGTTTCAGTTTTTCCCTCTCATTTTTTCAGCTCTAGCTCCTGGATCTGTGACGCAGACTCCAGTGTGACAGGTGTCTGCAAGGTCTTTCCATGAATATGACCACAGGGAACGAGAAGGCTGTGACACAGCAGGCATTAGAAAAGGAAACCTGCCTACATGACAGCTGTCACCACATCCTGACACAGGTCAGGTTCTCACAGATGGAGAGAAGATCTTAGCACTCCTGCTTGACAGTAAAGAAAACCACAGTGAAGAAGATTCTTCAGACACAGATTTCCACAGCCAGCTTCAGCAGAAGCAGCGTGCAGAGAGACCTCTTCTCCACAGGTTGGAGGCCTCGGGATATAAGGAATTAAATAGTTGACAATGAACTAGGAAGCAATTTGAGATGGGATACAATAAGCCTAATACACATGGCAGAGATATTCCATTACCTATTACAACCATTTTAGGGAGAGGAATGCGAGACCAAGCCAAAACAATTTAATGAGTTTTTACCAAAACCAATATTGAGATCATTTCCTTCAGGTCTACTTCAACTTGAATGATTGGCTAAGAACATATACATACTTGTCCTGCCTGACTCGTACAAAGTTCCTTAGCTTCCAAACTGTGCCTCCCTCCCCACTTTCAGGGCATGTTTCTAAATGTCCTGTTACCCATCATCTCTTTAGAGATGGTGAGGGTCCAAAGGTAGATCTGAATACTGCTGTCCACTTACCAGATTATCCTGTGACCAGTGGATTTCCTCAACAGGTTCAGCTGCAGGAACCACGCTCCGCTGTGCTACAGTCTTTTCTCTTGTAGCCCCTCTCTGCTTCCTCTATGAAAAAGCAGCAGGTACAAGGCAGCAGGACAAGACTTATACACTCTTCTGACTTCTGCCCCTTCCCTCTCAGTGGGTTTTGACCAATCATCATGGGTCTTGTTTTTTCTGAATCCCCTGCACTTCCGAGAAGAAGAAAGAGAAAGTGAAACTATTGACTGTTTATCATTCTATTAGCTCTCCATTTCTTGCCAGCAAATTTTGGAAAGTCTTAAAAGAATAACGGAGTAGAATGTGGCCTTTGGAAGCAGGGACAACATGGACAAGCAGCTGGCTAGATAGGCAGGAAAACAACCTTTGAAAGGTAATTTTTATGATCTCTAACTTCACAAATGTAACCTGAGCTGGTCACACAACACATTGTGCTGAGTCCTGTGCAGATGCCATTTTTTGTCTCATTCAATAAAATATTCATTTCCCCCCCTCATGGTTGTAAATTCACATTCCTTAATTCTTGTTTTTCTCTATTCCCCTGTCTATGCTGCTGTTCAGTTCAGCATGGGCTTGGCAGGTCTTACACATGCTGGCACAACCATAGTGAGTTCGTATGTGGAGCTGCTGTGCTGTGTGCAGAAGACCCTGTTTCCCTGTCACCATCCACCAACTCTGGCTCTTTCGGTCTTGTCATCCTCTCTCCCACAACCATTCCTGTGCCTCTGGAAGAAGCATTAATATATTCCATTTAGGGCCGGATAGTCTTTCATGTTTTAGTCTCTGTGTCTTGGCTCTTTGCTGATCTCCGGGTTGATGATCATCTGCTGCAAACACAAGCTTCCACAATGAGGGCTGAGAGATGCCTTGTATCATTATGCCCATGGCTTATGTCATTATACCCATACCTATTCTATGGGTATAATGATAACTCATTGGGAGGTGGCTTGATATTATGTCCATTTAGCAGAATAACAATAATAATTCTCACCCAGGTTCTATGATCTCTCTAGCCTTAGGTTCATGCTCAGATACATGTTTCTTCTTGTGGAGAAGCTATTAAATCTAACCAGGAAGTATCTGATTACTCCCAAGACATTTCCACCACAATTATAAGTGAAATGAATATGTCTTGTCTGGTCAGTTATTATTGTAGCTCACAGAGATCACAACTGGTTTTAATTAATGATTCCTTTTCCCCCTTGGTATTATGGCTAGAACCTTCCAGCACCATGAAAGCTAGCCAGTAGGGATGAAGCTTCTGGTCAGTATCAGCTTGACTTCTCCATGTTTTCTAACTTAAGTGTTTGGGGTCCTCACTAATAGGGTTTTACCTCCAAGTTCTGGGAGGTAGACAAGAGCACCTACAAAGACCTGTAATGCTGAGGGAACTCACTGGAAAACACCTTAAAAAATCAAACTACATTCTGGATCTTATTTGTTACCCTGTGGTGTCTAGCAGGCACATTGTTGTCCTAGGAGAGGACAACTCCATCTTAATTCTTCTGTGTATGTGCACAGATTATTTTAGGAAATTTCTGTAGTAGCAGATTTCCATATGACTTGTGGGAAATCCTTCAGTGTTCTTTATCCCTCCCACTTTCCTTCCTCTACCTTCATCCTCTACCCTTTCACTCCCCATTTTACCTTTTCTTAGAAACATAATTTTCCTTATCTCTTTATATCAGTGTGTATTATCTTTCCTCTATTGATGATTCCACCCCATGGCCACATAGTAATATAAAACCACTGTGGGTATTACCAATGGAACACTCATATATATATAGACTGACTCCCAAAAATATAAAAGAGGTTTTTGAGTGAAGCAGGCACAGCGGCTCACAGCCATACTCTTAACACTCAGGAGCCTGAGGCAAGAGGATCACCAAGAGCTCAAGACCAGCCCAGACGATATAGTCAGTACCAGACCACTCTGGGATACAGAGTAAGACATTGTCTCAAAAATGTCTTTTGTAAAAGACACCATCGCCCAAGTGAAGAGGCAGCCTACAAAACAAGAGAAATCCTTACCAGTTCTATTCTTAGTATCTCAAATCTATGAAGAATTGTTACACATTAAGAAAACAAGCCACCCAACATGAAATTGGAGCATGAACCAAAATACAGGGCTCTCAAAAGGTAAAATACAATTGACTGAGAAATGTCTTTTAAAGGTGTAACCTTCCTATCCTTAAGGAAAATAAAAATCACAACCACTTTGAAATTTTATTTTATCATGAGATTTTACCCCAGCCAGTGTAGCTGGAAACAAAATTACACATGTCAAAAATGCTGTTGTGCCTGTGGAGAAAAGAAAACCCTCAGTGCCTGCTGGTGGGTGTGCAAACACATACAGTCACTAAGGTAATTTGTGTGGAAGTTCCCCAAAAAGTAAAACTATATTTATCACACAATCCAGCTTTATCACTCCTGAGAATACTCCCAAAGGACTCTCTATGCTGATACAGTGATACTTTCTCATCCATGTTCATTCCTCCTCTGTAGGCCCATATTTCTATATGTTATGGCAGCCAGGCTCAAAAGCCATAGGCCATATCTGAGATGGTTGTACCTAGTCTATAGATAAGGAAAGCAATGACCTAAAACTAACCTTGTATTAAAAGATTCCCAATCCCTCACTTTACGATTGCAACATTTCACTGATGACTTTAGTTTTAGGAGATTTACTATTTGTGTCTTACTTTCAGGAAAAAATAACTAACTAACCATCTACACACAGCCTGGAGGAAGACAAACCTCCACTGGTGACGCTGATAGCCATCAAGCAAACACACATGCACACCTGATCTTAGCGCAAAGATATAAACTTGAGATCTAAAAAATCTTTTAGAGGTTGCTAACATTTGGCAAAAGTGATAATGGAGCAGGGACCATAAACTTCCCTTGTCTGTTTACTAGGTTGCTTGGTTATCTATGCCTGCAAGTTTTTGTGGGTCTATGGCTGAGTAATGACAAAGAGAATTAACAGAAGTAGGAACGGGAGCTAGAGAGAAGTTAGAGAAGAAGCCTCCCAGAAATTAGCAGATTTAGGAAAACGAAGAAAGAAAAAAGAAAAGAAAGTGTATAGCAGAGAATTGGAATTGGAATTAGGATTGAGATAGAGAATAGAGCTAAGAAATTATAGATGGAACAGATGAATTAGAATAAAATGCAATGAAGAGAGAACAATTAAGAGACTTGTTGAGGAAATTGCTTTCCCTCAGATCCCTTAGTTATTGTCCTTCGCCAGCTGTACCACCTTAGTTAGATCTTGAAGCTCAGTTCCCACTGAGCTTCCCAGTCCCACATTCTACATACTTTATTATTTTAGAATGGCCCAGCTTTTTTTTTCTGCTAAGAAATAAAAGGTTAAAAGAATGAAAGACAGCTGATAGTTTGGTTTCACTTTCCACTTCTTTGAAATCCAAGTGATTCTGAAAACAACCTTGTCCATTCTCATCTATGATAAGCCAACACACGCCTGGAGGAAGGCACAGAAGTCAGAGGAGTGTATAAGCCCTGCCCACCAGCCTTGTACCCGCTGCTTTCCACAGAGGAGGCAGGACTGAGTTGCAAGTGGCGAGCCTGGAGTAGAGTGGAGTGGTTCCTGCAGCTGAATCCAGTGCCTGAAGGATTTTCTAGAAAGGGGACAGGGACATCCAAATCTAATTTCAAGCCCTTATCATCTCTTTTCTCTCAAGAGCTGATAGGTAACAAGACATTTAGGAATATCCCCTGAGAATGGAGATCCTCAATTTGGAAGCTATGATGCTTTGGTTGGAGGTGAACAGGACTGCATTATGGATGGGTTGAGCCAACCTTTCGAGTTGAGGTGATTCTGAAGGAAAAGATCTGGGTGTTGTTTTGGGTAAAGTATATCAAGTTGATTTTCTTGTCTATTATTCCTTTCCCTAAAAATGATTTGTAAATAGATGTTTCGGGTAATGGAATATCTCTGCAGTGTGTGTGTTGTCTCTCGTGCTCATGGATTTCCCGCCTGGCTTAAATCATGAATTTAACATCTGCTCCACAAAAGGTCAATGCATGCCATATGAGACTACACTTCCTTGAATCTCCGTAAATCTAACATTTTCGCAGGAGTTCATTCAGCCCTTGCGCAGCCTTGGGGAAATCTATCATTTAGCAGTTGATCCTGTAAAGTTACTGGATAAATTAAAGTTTGAAAACCTTAGGCTGTTCCTCTCTAACCTTAAAGTGCAATGCTGAGATTGGTTCCCCTTTAAATATCTCTATCTGGTTCTCAATATTTCTAAGAACTGTTTTAATAAGAATTTATGAAACTTGTATCTTAGCACTCAGATTAAACAACTTCTTTAGTAATAAGAGAAAAAGCAATAAAACTGAAAAAGTTTATAGTTGGCAGTACATAAATTCCATCTAAATCAGTTATTCTTTCATTTAATTGTTCCATTTTGAACCATCCAGTATATTATTATACAGAGACCTAACCAACATTGTTAAAGTGTTGTTTTTTTGTTTTTTTTTTTTTTTTTAGGTTTTTTGAGACAGGGTTTCTCTTTGTAATAGCCCTGGCTGTCCTGCAAATCAAATTGTAGACCAGACTGGCATCAAACTCACCAGAGATCTGCCTGCCTCTGCCTCAAAGTGCTTACTCTCTCCTTTTTCAAAAAAACAAATTCCCCCACCTTTAAAAATTCCCAATTGTCACAGCAAATCTGCCACCAATAATGATTCACAATACAATGGAGTGCAAAGCTGACTGCTGCTGAGTAGAGCAGTAGAAGCCTGAGTGGATTTCAAGGCAGCAACCCCAGGAGCGGATGTGGGGAAAACTCACACCTACCTGGAGAGGGAACCCACTGTCTAAAAAACGCACACCAGGATCATGGGGGAAGAAACGTATGCTGCAGGAGCTGCCTAAAGGGAGAACCAGCTGGTGGTGAGGGGCTAACTCTGGCAGTGTTTGGAGCTCAAGCTTCTGAGGTGTTCGCTGCATGTAGGCCGCAACAGAAATATCCCAGACCTGCTCAGAGGCTTAGGGAAAAGGGGAGGAGAACCTGACTGTCAGGGCTGTGACTCCAGCCATGAATAGCTCCAGTCTATGAGGGTGAATACAAGGCCACAGGCAAGCAAGCGGCTTTTTCATGAATTTGTGCCCTGAAGTTAGAGCACCAGATGCAGTGGGAAATCTAATTGGCCTTAATAAATAAAAAACCAGAGTCAGATATAGGGGCAAATGCTGAAAGATCAGAGAATAAAGCAGCCAGCTGCTAGAGATATTCTACACCTGTTAACCAAAATGAAAGGGAACTCCTGTCTCCACCTTGCTTTATCACCTCCTCTCTCTGCCCAGCCATATGATTGCCTGTCTATACAGACCTCCAGACCTCTATGGTTAACTAGTGGCAAGCCTCTCCCTCTCATCTTCAAGCAAGCTTTATTTGTTAGAGCACAAACAAAATATCAGCACACAGTGGGTAAGAATGCAGTGTGCCAAGTCTGAAGATTTGAAATCCGTCCCCAGAATTCACATGATAGAAGCTGAGAATAAGCTCCCACAAGGTATCGTCTGGTCTCTACGCAAAAAACAAAAACCATGACAAATGTACACTCCTATACATACACACAGAAAGACAAACAAACAAATATAAAAACAAATTTTTATATTTGACTAAATAAAATTTTTTAAATGAGAAAGTATTATGATTCCTTCCAGAAATAACGCAAATCAAAAGGACCAAGAAAGAAGGAAGAAATAAGATGAGTTACATTAAACTGTGTCACATTTTAAGAATTTGTAGGTTCTCTGAAGGTGCTGGTGATTAATAGCAATAATTAAGGCATGAGTAGTTGATGCTTGAAGAAATGGATCAATGGATCAAAGATAACTGTTTTCTGCACAAGCATGAAGACTTCAGCTCAGACCCACAGCTCCCATGAAGAAAGATAGAGTGGCATGTACCTCTAATGCCAGCATTGGGAGGTAGAGGCAGTAGGATCTCAAGAAATCACAGGCCACTAGTCTGGAAACTGAACTCAAAACTCAATGAAAAACTCTTGTCAAAAAAAAAAAAAAAAAAAAAAAGATGAGCTGCAGCGGCTCCGGCGCGGACCCCGAGGCGGCGCCGGCCTGTGCCGCCTCGGTCGCGGGTCCGGCGCCTCCGGTGTCGGCTCCCGCCACGCTGCCCACGAGCACAGCCGCGGAGAGCAAGGCCAGCCCCGCGGGGACGGCAGGGGGACCCGGGGCTGGAGCCGCTACTACGGGCACGGGCCCCGTAGCGGCGCGAGCCGGGGAGCCGGCGGAGCGGCGCGGGCCGGCCTCGGTGGCAGCAGGCGGCGCGGCTCCCCCTGAAGGGGCAATGTCTAACGGGGTTTACGCCCTGCCGAGTGCGGCCAACGGAGAAGTGAAGCCCGTAGTGTCCAGCACGCCACTGGTGGACTTCTTGATGCAGCTGGAGGATTACACCCCTACGATTCCAGATGCAGTGACTGGTTATTACCTGAACCGTGCTGGCTTTGAAGCTTCAGATCCACGCATAATCCGGCTCATCTCACTAGCTGCCCAGAAATTCATCTCAGATATTGCTAATGATGCCCTACAGCACTGCAAAATGAAAGGCACAGCCTCTGGAAGCTCCCGGAGCAAGAGCAAGGACCGCAAGTACACCCTAACCATGGAGGACTTGACCCCTGCCCTCAGTGAATATGGCATCAATGTGAAGAAGCCACACTACTTCACCTGAGCCACCTAACCCAGATGTATTTGTCTTTTTCTCTGTCCCCACAACAGCCTGTTTTCATAATAAACTTTATTGTGACAAAAAAAAAAAAAAACAAGTTGGTGGATGATCAAGGAAGACAGGCAATGTCAATCCCTGTACTCTACACATGCAAAAAGGAGTCTAAGCACCCTCACATACACATCATCACACACACACACACACACACACACACACATATGAGAGAGAGACAGAGAAATGTGCTGAGCTGTTGTATAGCTGTGTCTCAGTTGAATTTGTCTCATTCTCAAGAAGAAGGGACTGGGGACATGTTTCCGTGGATGAAGGGCCTGGAGTGTAGGAATGAACCCAGCAGGTCAGATCCCTATAACCCATGTATTAGCTGAGTGGATGTAGGTAACTCCAGCTCTCTCAAACATAGACCAGGGATTTGAAGTGCAAACTAGATAAAGTAGCTAACTAATCTAGCTTTATAGGCAAGCTCTGGGTTCAGTTGTGAGCACTGGCCTCAATGAACAAGGTCGAAGATAACAAAGAAAGAGTCTCAGCATCAGCCTTGGACATGCAGATGCTGTCTTTCACACAAGCACTGAAAGTAGAGAAAAGGAAGATGAAGTGGAGATATTGTCTTGCTAGTTCACTGGTGGCAGAATGCAGGAAGCACAAATTACATTAGATCTGTACTAAAGAGGTCTTCATGGGATCCTAAAACTTGGAACCCATGGGAAGAACTGAAGAACAAGGAAGAAGAAATCTGGGTAAAAATGATAAAAAAAAAAAAAAGAGAGAGAGAGCCCTGAAGCCCCACCTTTTTATACAGAGAAAGGGAAATTCCATGATTCAACAAGCAGCTGGGGACCTAAAGAATAACCTATGAGAGGACACTAAGAGAATCAAGGAGCATAACAAACTGAATTGCTCTAATTGGAATTTTTAAAACAAACAATAACAGAGACTCCCACCCCTAGTTCATGGGGCTGTGGGATGTGAGGATAACTGAATGAACCTGAGGACGCTGGGAGTGCACAGAGTAATAGAACTGCCTGTTCTCCTTGAGCTAGAGGTTACATAATCCAAGGCAACACAAGGTCATCATTCATTGGTGGACAGTACCACAGGAACCATCAGGAACCCTTGGTCACCACATGAAAAGGTCCCATGATATAAAGAAGAAAGGACAGACATTACAGAGAGAATTGGGCATGAGAGAGCCAGTATTCAATGGCCACCTTATTAGGCCAGATAGAACTGCATTCATGAGAGAGCTAGGAGGACACTGTCAGGCATGTGCTTGCTGTGCAAACAAGGGGACATTTATTGGAATCTCCAGCGTCCACATGGAACTTCAGAGGTTGAGAAACATGTTCAAAACCTAGTCCTGGGAGCATGGGAAGAAGAACATCCCTGGAGCTTGCTGGAGAACCCATTTAGCTGAGTCAGTGAGCTCCAAGTTCAGGGAGAGACCCTGTCTGAAGAAATAAGATGGAGGAGCAACTGAAGAAGACAGCAAATGTTTTCCCTTTTGTCCCTTAACTTTTATGCCTATACATTTGATGGTATATTTCCTTGGTGGTATTTTAATTTTCTGTCTCCTCATTTGTTATTTTAAGATGTATTTTATTTTATTAATTGTGTGCATGTGTGTTTATCTATGTGATATTTGCTATTTGGAGGATTACATAAGCCAGAGGCATGAGAACTCCAGGAGCCAGCTTGGCAGGTGGTGTGAATCACCTGATGTAGGTGCTGGGAAGCAGCACGTGCTCTTAAACCCAGAGCCATCTCTCCAGCACCACCCCTTAAATGTTTATCTGATTTTTTTTTGTCTTTATTGTGCAACCATTTTTTACTCTCATATTCACCCTTTCTCTTTCTGCTTCAGTTTAGTAGTATTTAACTTTATCTTGTCCCTTTTCCTTTAAAATAATGTTATAAAGCTGATGAAGTATTGGAAGTGTCCAGGTGAGACATGGATAGGAAATTGCTTAGTGTGAACTTCAGAAAATAATTCCTCAAACGAGAGGTCTGGAGGCCTTGTGTAAGCTCTATATTATTCCCAGAGTTTTATATCAACTCTGAGAACAACTGGAACTGTATGAAACTACCACTATGTAATTGTCACCCAGATAGTCAGAACTGTGGCTCTTAGAATTCAGAAACTGTTGAGAGTAAACTAAAGATAAATACTGTATATTGGGCTTATAGTCAATAAGATTGGGAGAAGGAAGGAAGGAGGAAAGACAGAACATAAATTACGTATTAAATGAACTTTGAACAGATGGGTTGGATAAAGGTGGACTTTGAAAAGAGACTGGGTAAAGATGGATTTTGAAATGATAGGGCGGATGGAGATGGACTTTGGAAAGATAGGGTGGGTAAAGGTTGACTTTGAAAATTTAGGGTGCCTAAGTGACCTAGTTTGCTATCTGTTTATGTGATAATCATTGTGACTATGGTGGTTTGAAGTCAATACCCCACATAGATAGGCTCGTTTGAGTAATTGGTCCCCAGTTGGTGGAACTGTTTGGGAAA
Source organism: Arvicola amphibius (assembly GCF_903992535.2). NCBI lineage: Eukaryota > Metazoa > Chordata > Mammalia > Rodentia > Cricetidae > Arvicola > Arvicola amphibius. Next base: position 134,931,323 of record NC_052051.1, read on the forward strand.
GATTAGGAGATGTGGCTTTGTTGGAGGTGGTGTGTTAGTGAGGGTAGGGTTTGAAACATCATTCATTGCCAGGTATCTCTCTCTGCCTCATGCTCATAGATCAAGATGTAAACTCTCAGCTACTGCTTCAGCAACATGCCTCCCAGCTGCCATGCTCCCCACTAGGGTAGTAATGGATACACCCTCTTAAACTGTAAGTTTCAAATAAATTCTTTTTTTCCATAAGTTGCTTTGATCATGCTATCTTATCACAGATAAAGAAAAGTAAAGCAATGACCAAAAGCAACTTGAGAAGGGAAGGATTTATCTTATCTTAAAACTTTCAGATCACAATCCATCATTAAGAGAAGGTAGGGAAGAAACTCAAGGCTATCACTTAGGACAGAAATCATGAAGAAAGGCTGCTTACTGATTTGTTCTGAGTCCAATTTAGTCAAATTTTTTATGCAGTCCAGGGCCACCTGTTCAGAGATGGTGTTACTGGCAGAGGACTGAGCCCTCTCACATCAAACACCAACCAAGAAAATTTTTCATGGCTATAAAGATAGACCCAGCAGTTTAGAGAATTGGCTGCTCTTCCAGAGGACAAGAGTTTGATTTCCAAGCACCCGCATGGAGGCTCAGAGCTGTCTATAACTCTAGTCTTAGGGATCCAACATCTTTTTCTGGCATCTAAAAACACAAGGGACACAAGTGGTTTATAGGTATACATACAGACAGAACGCCCATACACATTGAATTAATTAATTAAATTTTTTTAACTCTCTCACAGACATGGCTAAGTGTGTTTCTTGAATATTGACAGTTCGTCAAAGGAGGAGGAGACAAGGAGGGTGTTTGGATCACTCACTTGGGCCCTCCATCCACTTCTCCCAGTCAGCTGTATGCAATTCTGCCCGGGTTATATATGACCTCAGGGTCTTAGGGAGAGTCTAGAGTACATAGGCTGGAAGAAACTAGAGGGAGGGGCTCCATCTCTGCAGCCATGGGCAAGCCGTCACCCATGCTGGTTACAGACCGTCTAGGGCAGCTTCTTTAGGGTTACCATGACTCTTCTTATAGCCCTTCCCCTATGCTCCTTAAGTCATTATAATGAACTCATTTATTAATAAACTTTCTCTCAGGGTAAACTTTGCTGGAATTGAATTTAAGTTTTCATTGAAGCCTTATAAATAGGGAGGTGGACATTGTTTGGTCCTCCCAAGGTGAGAAAATACGTTTAACAAAATAAAGGTGTATACCTAAAAAAATAAAATAAAATAATTGCATAAAACCAAATTAAAAGCTGAAAAGAAAAGCTCCAACTCACAGCCACAACTGCTTTAGGGTCACCATTTCAGTGCCTATAGCTCCTTACCCATGCTCTATAAGTCAGTCTAATAAACTCATTGTTTCTCTCAGGACGAACTTTGGTGGACTCAAGCCACAATTTGTCTGGAGATTTTATGAGGAGCTGAGGAACTGCCTGACTCCATTTTGAAGGCAGGAGCTATTATGCTGTATTTAAAAAAAAAAATAAGCTTCTGTCTCTGGTGGTAACTGGGTTGGCCTCTTGCCTACACTCTTCTTAGGGCCTACAGTACTCCCTGCTAAGAAAGTTCACCCTATGAAATAATCTATTGATGATCACCTACCTTGATCCTTGGGCATATGCTGGACTATTATATGACTGCTCCGCTTCAATCTCTGAGTCCTTAAAAAGATTACAACTAACCTTGGATAAGATTTCCCTCAGGTTCAGACTGCTCAATCAGTTGGCTACCACCTGCCTGATCATCATTTCCATCCTGGGGATCCTACATTGTTCTGCTGCTTCAAAACTGACCAGCTTGAACTTGGGAAGGCGCTTACATTGGGATTCTCCTGATGCCAATGTCTGTTAAGGTTGCTGGTATTCTTGCCTGGGTTCATCACTCATACCTCAAGAATGCACCCTGGGAGCACACAGAAGAGAAGCCCAACCTCTAGAAGTAGAAAGTGACTGAAAAAGAACCATTAAATAGCCAACTTTCTAAGGTTTGAGTGTCTAACATGACTGGACATTGTGTTCTTGCTATTGGAATCTGCACCATGATTGAACTATGGCCAGAAGTTTTATTGTGTTATTTTCAAACAAGGTAAACAGAATCTAAACGCTTCTTGACAGGGGAAATAAAAGGCATCCCTGTCATAGGAAACACTGTGATGTTGTCTTGCCTTGCAAAAAGTTTGCATTTATCCACCAGGGCCCATAGTTTCAAAAAAAGAAGAAAATAAATATTCTTCAGCAAGATGAATCTAGGATACTTGGGATAGACTAACTTAACTGACCAATCCTAAAGTAATAATAAAGACTTCACATAATCAAATATTTTTTACAAGATTCTGATAATGAAAATTGCAGGTGTGTGAACAAAAGGCGGGAAGGGAAGACTCACTAATCACTTTATTGAACTTAACATACCCAGAGTAACCTTGTCTGTAACTCAGGAGTATAGGGTACAATCTCTGGGTCCAACTAGCACTAAAACCCCAATGAGAAAACCCCTTTTGTGTCAAAGGAGATCCCTCTCTTTCTAGGCTCTTAAAAAGACATTTGTAAATAATAAGGGTTTCATATGCTGATTATATAAGGATAACAGGGGACAAAATGAAATATGCCCCCACTAATGTTTTTTTCTTTTCTTTTTATTACTTAAAAAAATAATACCAATCAAAATTCCCACTTCCTCCCCACCTCCCACTTTGCTCCCGCTCCCCCCATACACTCTTCCCCCACCCCTCTCTAGTCCTAAGAGAGGGCAAGGCACCCTGCCCTGTGGGAAGTCCAAGACCCTCCCCACTATATCCAGGCTGAGCAAGGTATGTATCCAAAGAGAATAGGATCCAAAAAAGCCAGTACAGGCAGTAGAGACAACTCCCAGTGCCATTGTCATTGGCCCCTCTGTCTGCCCCAACTGTCAACCACATTCAGAGGGACCAGTTTGATCCCATGCTTATTCATTCCCAGTCCAGCTGGAGTTGGTGAGCTCCCATTAGCTCAGGCACACTGTTTCAGTGGGTGAACCTCTCATGGTCCTGACTTCCTTGCTCATATTCTCCCTCCTTCTGCTCTTCAACTGGACCTTGGGAGCTCAGTTCAGTGCTCCGATGTGGGCCTCTGTCTCTATCTCCATCCGTCGCCCGACGAAGGTTCTATGGTGATATTCAAGATAGTCAGCAGTCTGACTACTGGACAAGGCCAGTTCAGGCACCCTCTCCTCCACTACCTAAGGTCATCCTTGTGGACTCCTGGGAAACCTTCCAGAGCTAAACTCTTGCCAACCCCAAAATGGCTCCCTCAATTAAGATATCTCCTTCCCTGCTCCCATATCCATCCTTCCTCCATCTCAACCATCCCACTTCCCCAAGCTCTTTCCAACCCTCCCCTTCTCCCCTCTCCCTATCCCTCTTCCCTCCACCCCTTCTCCACCCCCATGCTCCCAACTTTTGCCAGGTGATCTTATCTGCTTCCAATTTCCAGGTGGATCTATATATGTTTTCTTTGGGTTCACCTTATTACTTAGCTTCTCAAGGATCATGAACTATAAATTCAATGTCCTTTGTTTATGGCTAGAATCCACTAATGAGTGAGTACATACCATATTCATATTTTTGGGTCTGGATTATCTCACTCAGGATTTGCATGCAAAACTCAAGATGTCATTGTTTTTTACCACTGAGTAGTATTCTAATGTGTAGATGTGCTACACTTTCTTCATCCATCCTTCCATTGAGGGACATCTAGGTTGTTTCCAGGTTCTGACTATTACAAATGTGCTGCTATGAACATAGTCGAACAAATGCTTTTGTAGTATAATTGGGCATCTTTTGGGTATATTCCCAAGAGTGGAATTGCTGGTTCCTAGGGTAGGTTGACTCCAGATTTCCTGAGAAACGGCTAGACTGATTTCCAAAATGGGTTGCACAAGTTTGCATTCCCACCAGCAATGGATGAGTGTTCCCCTTACTCCACATCCTCTCCAGCATAAGCTATCATTGGTGTTTTTTATTTTTTTTTACATCTTTGCATATTGTTTACAGTAATTCTCTAACTGATTCAATGCTGATGAAGATTTTCTCCCATTCTGAAGACTGCTACAGTAGAATAATGTTTCCTTGCATGGTGTGTAACTGTTGAAATTTATAAAGTTGCACTTCTTGAATGATGGCTGCATTTCTTGTGTGAAGAGGTTGTATACAGAAAGATCATAATTTAACCTATATTGTGAAATGTACATCTTATAGAAGGCTCAGAATGGCAGGTGTAACCTTGAAGTCTTTGATTAATTTGAAACTGATTTTTGGACAAGGTGAGTGTAATAATCAAATTTAATCTTCTTCATATTAAATATCAACTTTTCTCAACACGGTATCTTGTTGGGCATTGTACACTCCTCTCAACATCCATCCACAGAGGGCTGTTTAATATGCACATATCATCAATAAGCTGTAGACTGACTTCCAAGATTATAAAGAAGGTTTCTGAGCCCTGTGGATATGTGGAAAGGAGAGCACCCAGTCACTGCTGGTGGGAGGGCAAACTGGTACAGACACTGAGGTTATTTGTGAGGAAGCTCCACAGACAGTGAAAACAGATTTAACACAAGATGCAGCTGTGTCACTCCAGGGCAGAGTCACGAAGTCTCTATCCAACTACAGAGCTACTTGCACATTCGTGTTCATAAATGCTCTATCCACAATATCCAGGAAATGGGAACAGCCTAGACAGCATCAACTGAGGAAAGGATAATAACAATGTGACACCACTACAGAATGAAGTGTTACTCATCTGTTATGAAAAATGAGACTACAAAATTCCTAGGAAAATGGACAGAGCTGGAATCGCCATTCGGAGTGAGGTAAAACAGGCCCAGAAAGATAAACATCTCATTCCTCTCATTCGTGGATGTTAGCTCTCACCGTTTAAATATGAATGTTTCATTGGGAACACCCACAGAGGTTTTGTATTACTATGTGGCCATGGGGTGGGACCAGCAAGAGAGGAAAGATGAAACACACTGATATAAAGGGCTAAAGAAAACTATGGCTCAAGAAAGGTTAAAATGGGAAATGAGGGGGTAGAGGATAAAATAGAGGAAGGAAAGGGGCAGGGATAAAGAACACTGAAGGATTTTCTAATAGTCATGGAAATCTGCCGCTGCAGACATTTCCTAAAATGAGCTATGCACATACATAGAAGAGTTAAGATGGAGCTGCCCTCCACTAGGACAACAATGTCCCTGCTAGACACCACAGGATAACAAAGAAAAAGCCCGGTGCCAGGATGTAGTTTGATTTTCTTTAAGGTGTTTTCCCAGTTAGTTCCCTCATCATTTCAGGTCATTTTAGGTGCTCTTGTCTGCCTCCCAGAACTTGGAGGTAAAACCCTATTAGTGAAGACACTATACTCTTGAGTTAGAGAACATGAAGAAGTCAAACTGACCAGAAGCTTCATCCCTACTGGCTAGATTTCATGGTGCTGGAAGGTTCTAGCCACAACACCAGGGGGAAATAAGGAATCATTAATTAAAGCCAGCTGTGAGCTCTGTGCACTACATTAATAACTGACCAGACAGGGCTGGAGAAATGGCTCAGTGGTTAAGAGCATTGCCTGTTCTTCCAAAGGTCATGAGTTCAATTCCCGGCAACCACATGGTGGCTCACAACCATTTGTAATAAGGTCTGCTGCCCTCTTCTGGTCTGCAGACACACACAGACAGAATATTGTATATATAATCAATAAATAAATATTTAAAATATAACTGACCAGACAAGACATATTCATTTCACTGTAATTGTGGCAAAGATGTCTTGGGAGTAACCAACTGCTTCCTGGTTAGATTTAATAGCTTCTCCACAAGAAGAAACATGTATCTGAGCATGAAACTAAGGCTAGAGAGATCATAGACCCTAGGTGAGAAATATTATTATTCTGCTAAATGAACATAATATTAAGCTACCTCCAAATGAGTTATCATTATACCCATAGGATGGGTATGGGTATAATGACATAAGCCATGGGTATAATGATACAAGGTATCTCTCAACTCTCATTCTGGAAGCTTGTGTTTGCAGCAGATGATCATCAACACAGAGATCAGCAAAGAGCCAAGACACAGAGACTAAGACACAAAAGACTATCCGGCCCTAAATGGAATATATTAATGCTTCTTCTAAAGGCACAGGAATGGTTGTGGGAGAGAGGATGATAAGACCGAAAGAGCCAGAGTTGGTGGATGGTGACAGGGAAACAGGGTCTTCTGCACACAGCACAGCAGCTCCACATACGAACTCACTATGGTTGTGCCAGCATGTGTAAGACCTGCTAAGCCCATGCTGGACTGAACAGCAGCATAGACAGGGGAATAGAGAAAAACAAGAATTAAGGAATGTGAATTTACAACCATGAGAAATTAGAATTGTAGTCAGAGGAGGGGTAAAATGAGTATTTTCTTGAATGAGACAAAAATTGGCATCTGCACAGGACTCACTACAATGTTTTGTGTGACCAGTTCAAGCTGCAATCGTGAAGTCAGGGATCATAAAAATTACCTTTCGCCGGGCGGTGGTGGCGCACGCCTTTAATCCCAGCACTCGGGAGGCAGAGGCAGGCGGATCTCTGTGAGTTCGAGGCCAGCCTGGTCTACAAGAGCTAGTTCCAGGCCAAGCTCTAAAAAAAAGCTGCAGAGAAACCCTGTCTCGAAAAACCAAAAAAAATAAAAAATAAAAATTACCTTTCAAGGGTTGTTTTCCTGCCTATCTAAGTCAGCTGCTTCAGCTGCTTGTTGTCCCTGCTTCCAAAGGCCACATTCCACTCTGTTATTTTATGACTGGCCATCATTTGCTGCCAAGAAATGAAGAGATAACAGAATGAAAAACAGCCGATAGTTTCATTTTCTCTTTCTTCTTCTTGGAAGGCAATATAGAAAAACAGCAAGATCCATACGCTTAGATGATTGGTCAAAACCCACTGAGAGGGAAAGGGCAAAAGTCAGAAGAGTGTATAAGTCCCGCCCTGCTGCCTTGAACCTGTCGCTTTTCCACAGAGGAAGCAGAGAGGGGATTCAAGAGAAAAGACTGTAGCACAGCAGAGCGTGGTTCCTGCAGCTGAACCTGGTGAGGAAATCCACTGGTCACAGGATAATCTGGTAAGTGGACAGCAGCATTCAGATCTACCTTTGAACAACCCTCACCATCTCTGAAGAGATGATAGATAACAAGACATTTAGAAACATGTCCTGAGAGTGAGGGGCCTCAGTTTGGAAGCTAAGGAATTAAATAGTTGATCATGAACTAGGAAGCAATTTTAGATGAGAGTTAATAAACCTCCTACACAATGCAGACATATTCCATTACTTATTAACAACCATTTTTTTTTTGGAGAGGAATAAGAGACAAGCCAAAACAACTTAGGAAGCAGGCAGGATTGGTTTGTGGATGGTCTTAGCCAATCATTCAGGTTGAGGCAGACATAAAGGAAATGATCTCAATATTGATTTTGGTAAAAACTCAAGTTGTTTTGGCTTGTCTCTTATTCCTCTCCAAAAAAAAATGGTTGTTAATAAGTAATGGAATATGTCTGCATTGTGTAGGAGGTTTATTAACTCTCATCTAAAATTGCTTCCTAGTTCATGATCAACTATTTAATTCCTTACATCCCAAAGCCTCCTATCTGTGGAGAAGAGGTCTCTCTGCACACAGCTTCTGCTGAAGCTGGCTGTGGAAATCTGTGTCTGAAGAATCTTCACCATGGTTTTCTTTACTGTCAAGCAGGAGTGCTAAGATCTTCTCTCCATCCGTGAGAACCTGAGCTGTGTCAGGATGTGGTGACAGCTGACATTTAGGCAGGCATCATTTTTTATTTTTTATTTACTTAATTTTTTATTAATTAAAAGAAATACCAATCCAAATTTCCACTTCCTCCCCTCCTCCCAGTCCCCCTCCCTCTCCCTCCACAGACCCTCCCACCTCACCCCTCCAGCCCTAAGGGAGTGCCATGCACTCTGCCCTGTGAAAAGTCCAAGGCCCTCCCTACTGAGTCTAGGTTGAGCAAGGTTGACATCAAAAGAGAATAGAATCCCATGAAGCCGGTGTCTGCAGTAGAGACACATCCCAGTGTCACTATCAGTGGTCCCCCAGTCTGCCCCAGCTGTCAACCCCCTTCAGGGGGGCTTGGTTGATCCCATGCTTGTTCACTCTCAGTCCAGTTAGAGTTGGTGAGCTCCCATTAGCTCAAGCAAACTGTCTCAGTGGATGAAAGTGTGGCACATCTACACATTAGAGTACTACTCAGCAGTAAAAAAAAAAAATAGCGACATCTTGAATTTTGCATGCAAATGGACGGAATGAGAAAACATTATCCTGAGTGAGGAAACCCAGACCCCAAAAAAACGGATATGGTATGTACTCACTCATAAGTGGATACTAGTCATAAACAAAGGGCAATGAGCCTATAGTTCAGGATCCTAGAGAAACTAAGTAATTAGGTGAACCCCCCAAAGAAACATATATAGACCCACCTGCAAACTGGAAGAAGACAAAATTTGGGAACAGGGAGGCAGGGGAAGAAGGAAGGGGAGAAGGGGGGTTGAGGAGAACTTGAGGGAATTGGGATAGTCGAGATGGAGAAAGGACAAATATAAGAGCAAGGAAAGAGATACCTTGATTGGGGGAGCCATTATGGAGTTAGCAAGAAATCTGGATCTAGAAAAGATGCCCAGGAATCCACAAGGATGACCCCAGCTAAGACCCTAAGCAATAGCGGAGAGGGTGCCTGAACTGGCCTTACCCTGTAGTCAGACTGATGACGATCTTAAATATCACCATAGAACCTTCATCCAACAACAGATGGGAACAGAGGCAATGACTCACATCGGAGCACTGGACTGAGCTCCCAAGGTCCAGTTGAAGAGTGGAAGGAGTGAGAACATAGGCAGGCATCATATTGTAATGCCTGCTGTGTCACACCACGGCCTTCTTGTTCCCTGTGTTCATAGTCAGTGGGAAGACCTTGCAGACAACTGTCACACTGCAGTCTGCATCACAGATCCAGGAGCTAGAACTGAAAGAATGAGAGAGAAAAACTGAAAAGATAATAACAGCTTGTGTGCTTCATGGACATGCTGTCTGTGTCCTGTGGGTGACTGTCACCTTCAATAGTAAATGAGGCTATGTAGTTTATCTAATCTGGTTTAGCTTCCCTTTCAGGACAATCTCTTAACCACCTCTTCCCATCCCGTGCCTGCAGTCAGACTGAACAAAGTTCTGCAGCTCTGGTTACCTGCACAGCTGTACCATTTGTCTTGTAGATTGCACAGGGGCTATATGTGCACTGAGTCTGTATGCGCTTGTACTCATATACAGTGTGATTCTAAGGACACCTCTGTTTTGTATTAAACTGTTTTTATGCTCTCTCCAGACTGCTGTCACTCACTGTCTATAATGTACTAAGACTTCAGGTTCCCACTGTGCAGTTAGAACTTCAGAACAGGCACAAGTGTTCACGGTAAAGCTCAAGTGTTTTCCTCACAGCCCCCTTTAATTGCCTGATGATATATCTGTGTGTTGATGGTCAAGAAGTGAGCAAGACAAAAGCACTTTCTGCTGCATGAGGTTCACTATTCTGTGGGAGGGTAACAGCAAATGAACGACAAATACACACTATGCAGCAGCAAGGGCTGTGGAGAAACTGAAACATTACAAAAGGATGACAAATGATAAGAAGAAGACATATGTGTACATCCCGATGTGACTATAAATCCTGCATCCTGCCTAACTGAAGCAGGACCTAGAGAAAGGTGATTAACAGCCCTGTGGTTACGGGGAGAGAACAAAAAGACATAGAAGCAGTCGCGAGGTTCAAAGTGATGAGATGAGAAGACAGCCCAAGACACCAGGGGGCTGGAATCCAGACACCAGAGGCTCCAGAAATGCAACAAGTATTCAAAGGTATAATGTATGGAGCATGTGCACTGTGTACCCAATGAATGTTCCCTGATGGAAACGGAAATCCTTGTGGTGCCTGTCAGAATTGCCTTGACATGGTATGATGTCAGTGTCACCAGGATAACTCTGGCTGATTGATCATCCATGTTACTGCAGAAACAATCCCAGGAAATATAGCAATATCGATGACATCATCAAAGCTGGAACTGAGGGCTGGAGAGATGGCTCAGAGGTTAAGAGCATTGCCTGCTCTTCCAAAGGTCCTGAGTTCAATTCCCAGCAACCACATGGTGGCTCACAACCATCTGTAATTGGGTCTGGTGCCCTCCTCTGGACTGCAGGCATACACACAGACAGAATATTGTATACATAATAAATAAATTTAAAAAAAAAAAAGCTGGAACTGAGGAGGTCTTGCAGAGAGTAAAGGAGGAGGAATGATCATTTGTAAGTGGATTAGGAAATAGAGCCTGAGTATGTGAACTACTTTGATATGGGAGAGGCAGAAAAAGGAGGCTCCAGGGTGACAATGGAGCATTTGCTGTTTCCATAACTGACTGTGAGGTCCATCGTGCTGTCATGGGAGGTCTTGTAAGCAGGTTTGTGGAAAATAAAGGGTAGAAATATGAGATCTGAGCCAGCTAAATGCCCAACAATTATACTCAGGTCCTTAGGCCTGGCAGCAAGTGTATTTACCTGCTGAGCCCTTACTGGACTTGAGCACAAGTTAGCCTCTCACTCACTACCAAAGATGACCCTCTTACTCTACTCCCTGCGTTCCAGAACTACAGGGATCCATGAGCACCTGCATTTGATGAGGTGCTGGAGATTGAACCCAAGGCCTTATTCATGCTGGGAAAGTTCTCTACCAATAGAACTACATCTCCAGGGCACAGTTAGACTGCTTTCATAAAATAAAAGGTTTAAAAAAATAGTGAATCTAAATGATGACTTGAAGACAAAAAAATATTGTATTAAATTCATCTTAATGCAGAATTTAAGGTATAAGATGTTTTGTATTATTTTAAGTTTATATTCTTCATGGAGATGAGCTCCATGTCATGAAAATGATAGAAGGAAAGTAAATCTAGGCAAAATTAGAATTATTTCAGCAAAACACAATCGCTGAACTTGTTAAATATTTTGAAAACAAAATAACACAGACAAAACCGGATTTGTGTGATCATTAGAGAGATTTGGCATTGATTAAACACTGATGTCAATTACCATTCATTGTTATTTATTTTTCCTTTTTTTTTTTTTTTTGGTTTTTCGAGACAGGGTTTCTCTGCAGCTTTTTTAGAGCCTGTCCTGGAACTAGCTCTTGTAGACCAGGCTGGCCTCGAACTCACAGAGATCCGCCTGCCTCTGCCTCCCGAGTGCTGGGATTAAAGGCATGCGCCACCACCGCCCGGCTCATTGTTATTTATTTTTCAGTGTGCAAAATTAGATGTATGTTAAATTTCTATTCATTTGAAAGCACACACTGAGGGAAGTGTGCACAGATGGAAAAGACATCTCGGATTTCATACAAAATATTCCAGTTCTAGTTAGATGCGACGCAGTTACTCATGATTTTATACTTGATTACTTGATGAAGCTGGCGAAAGGATATCTGTACATTTTATAATATTTTTATTTACTTAAGTATTATTTTTTTCTATAATGAAGGGTTTAATCGAGAGGTAGTAGAAATTTGTTTTGGTTTTCTTTCTAATTATAATTTAAACACTATGACCAAAAGAATTTCTAAAAGGGTTTTTGGACTTACACATTCTGCTAACAGTCCATCACTGGGGGAAGTCCGGGCAGAAACTCTGCAGGAGTAGAGGCAGGATCAGTGGGAGATGATGTGGCATTTCATTTGTTTTTTTTTTAATAAATAAAGCTTCCCTGAAGATCAGAGAGTAAAACAGCCTCAATGATCAGCCTTACAGACCAGGCAGAGGTAACAAACACCTTAAATCCAAGTAACCAAACTAGATGCCATAGAAACCAGGCAATATATGTCTTTAATCCCAGTGGTATGTGCCTTTAATCCCAGCCCTAGAGAGGATTATAAAATGGGAAGAAACAGCTCTCAGACATAATCACATTCTAAGATTCCTGGAAGCAGGGTCACCATTTCAGACTGACGTAGACATAGGAGCCAAATGGATGGCTGGTTTGTTCTTCTGGCCTTCAGGTTGTGGTGCAAGACAATTCTGTATTCTGTCAATTGTGTTTTAAATAAATTCTTATTGGCCAGTAGTCAGGCAGAAAGTATAGGTGGGACAACCAGACAGAAAGTAGAGGTGGGGCAAGGAGAACAGGAGAATTCTGGGAAGGAGGAAGCCCATTCCTCCATAGTCCTGTCCAGACACCGAACAAGCAGGATGTGACCTGCCCTGTTGAAAAAGATACTGACACATGTGGCTAACATATACTAGAATAATGGGCTAATATAAGTTATAAGAGCTAATATGAAGCCTGAGCTAATGGGCCAATCAGTTTATATCTAATGTAGACTCTCTGTGTGATTTTCTTTGAGGCATAACGGCTGTGGGAACTGGGCAGGATAGAAACCCCAACAAGCAGGCCCTCATGTTACAAGGTTGAACCCCAATTTCTTTCTCTGAGTTTTTAATTAATCGTGCTTCAAAGAGAATATTGTTTACTCTTCCTGCTCCCCATAGTTTGATAATGCTTTCTTAAATTACCCAGCCCAGAGGTGGTACCACCAAGAGTGGACTGGAAGCTCCCACATCAATATTTAATCAAGAAAATACCACATAAGGATGCACCTGGGCCAATCTGAAAGAGGTACTTTTCCAAATGAAATTTTTCTCCTTCAAAAGGACTGCAGCTTATATCTTGTTGATTAAAAATAATCAGCAAATGAACTTGCCTAAAGGTGAGATGGTCCTTCGGGGTTCCTGCTTCATGAAAGAGTCTGCCAGACATTCTGCAAGACAAAGAAAAAAGTGACTGACAAACTGCCAATATAGGTGGAACAGTCTGAAATTTCCTGCTTCATAGAAAAGTCTGCTGGGTATTATGGGCTTGTAGGCTAAAGATGGATGCCCCAACAATACAGAAGAACTTTGAGTAGTTGTCCAGGCAGCGAAAAGTCTCTGTCATCTTGATAGATTTGGAAGTTGCTTACAATGTACTTCCTCCTTACTTAGGTAATAGTATATCTTTCTGGAGTCTTTGATGGAGTTGAAGAATATGATAAACAATTAACATAAACAATTAAGTAGATATAAATACTGTAACTGTATTTCTTCTTTGATACCTATCTTGCTGTATGTAATTTTACTATGTTAAACTTAAAATCTTCCTTTTATTTAAACAGAAAGGGGGAAATGGTGTGGGAAGTCCTTCTATATATGTGTTGCTTTTATTGGTTAATGAATAAAGAATCTGCCTTGGCCTGTGGGGAAAAAAAGAAAAGAATCAGCATAATATATATGGTCAACATCAGAACACATCTGAGACTGCAACATAGAGAACTCAATGTTAAGCATAAAGGCTTCTTGAATATCTTGCAACTTACTCTCCCTTCTTTCTTTTAGGGCCCTTTTATCAACAGTCATGGATCAATTATTCTCTGATACATCTAAGAATGAAGACAGTGGAGATTTGGAGTCCAGCTTTACTGCATATTTTAAGAAGACCAAGAAAGAAAGCAAAATCATTCCTCAGGAAACCATTGATTCAATTGAGTTACACCTGACAAAAGGAAATATTCAGGGGGCAAACTCTATAATCAGGGATGCATTAAAAAATATCGATAATGCCCCAATAAACATTGCTGTCACTGGAGAGTTTGGAACAGGGAAGTCCAGCTTCATCAATGCCCTGAGAGGGGTTGGACCTGAAGAAGAAGGTGCAGCTGAAGTTGGGGTGGTAGCAACAACTATGAGGAGAACTCCATACAAACACCCCAAAATTCAAACTCTGACTTTATGGGACCTGCCTGGCATTGGAACTCTGAACTTTCTACCAAAAGATTATCTGGAGAAAATGAAATTCCAAGACTATGACTTCTTCATTATTCTTTGTGCCACGCGTTTTACAAAACTTGAACTAGACCTTGCCAAAACAATCAGATTTATGAAAAAGAATTATTACTTTGTGAGAACCAAGGTGGACCTGGATTTAGACTATGAGAAGAAATGCAAACCATGCACCTTTGACAGAGAAAAGACTATGCAGCAGATCAGAAGCATATGTGTGAACACCTTCAGTCAGAATAACATGGATGTATCACAGATTTTCTTGATTTCTAACAGACATTTATCTGACTATGATTTCCCAGTCCTGATGGACACCCTAGTAAAGGATCTTCCTGCTCAAAAGCGCCACAGTTTTATTCTTTCCTTGCCTAATATTACAGAACCAGCCATTGACAGAAAGCACAACTCTATGCAGCAGGCTGTCTGTTTGGAAGCCTGCAAGGCTGGATTTTTAGCTACTGTTCCTGTAGTTGGCATCCTCATGGATGATGTGGAGGAGCTGAAGGAGAAGTTAAACCACTACCGAGTCCTCTTTGGAGTAGATGATGAATCCCTGGAAGTCATGGCTAAGGATTTCCAAGTGCCTGTTGAACAACTGAGAAAAATCATTAAGTCTCCTTATTTATTAGAAACTAAGAAAGAAGAAACATTAAGAGAAATGCTTTTGAAATATTTGGAGAAACTTGCCTTAGGTAATGGAGGGTTCCTGGCTTCAGGTCTCTACTTTAGGAAAACCTTTTACTTGCAATTTCTGTTCCTTGACACAGTGACTGAAGATGCCAAAGTTCTCCTTAGAGAAACAAATTTAAGAAAGCATTTTAAACTCAACTCACCACAGCTGCTGACCATGACAAGAACAAATGATTACTATCAAGAAGTCATTAGATGAATTCCCCCTTCTGACATATTTTCTTTACTCTAGCCAAACGACTATCACCATGGAGAAACCTAAAGATATGGACCACGCTTCTTAATATGTCATAGTCTGACAACCCCAGTCCCTCTTCCTCTCTCTACCCTCCTTCCTGTCTTCAACTCCACATGTTGAGGAAAATTGTTTTAACTGGGCAAAGATGTGTTACATTTGTTTATGCTGCAGAATATGACCTTAACTGTGTAAAAACCATGGTACATTTTCTCATTCCAACATGGGGCCAGTACTTTTATGTAGGGCCTAAGAAAACTGAGGGAAAAAAAAGAACAAAAAAGAAGTTGTATGCTAAGAAAAAATAGTCAAAGTTAGGATCAGCATTCAAAGCTAATAACTCTATGTCATGGATTGGGAGCTAATTAGTGGCCCAAAAGAAAGATAGTCTGGTACATTCGCCTGCACACTTGAATACACACACACACACACACACATATGCGCATATCCACGAATGGACACATACAACACCCAAAATGCACAAACATACACAAAAGGTATGAATAAGTTCTTTGAAGCTAATTCCTACTAATAAACTAATCAAAACATTCTAATAAAAACTCAGGAATTTGGAGGCACTTTCCATGCATGTATGAGGACAAGAGCTCAATCTCCAGAACCCACATAAATGTTCAGTTAGTGTGGCAACCACCTTGTACTTCCACACTCAGAAGGCAGAAACAGTGCAACCATGGAGCAGGTTGGCTTGCTGGACTATGTCGATCTACAAGCTCAGGATTCATTTGCGAGAACCTGCCTTGGTGAAAAGGTAGAAAAGTAACTGAGCAGGACATAAGCCTGACATGTTCACACACATGTAAACATGTACACCCCTCACAGGGACACATTTTAAATATAAAATAATATTTAGGAAGTAAATAAAAATCACAAGTCCTAGAAAGTATAGAAACATAAATGTTTCATGAAGCTCTCCTCAAGGTTTACAAGTAGTCTGTACATTGTCTTAGTTTGTATCTCTGTTAATGGGATTAAACACTAGCTGTTGATACACAGTCAGTGAAGGAAGCTGTGTGAGGAGATTCCTGAGAGCTTGTGAGAAAACTCCAGGACAAAGACAAAAAGACAAAACCGCCTGGCTAAAGCCATCATAAAATTTACATATTTACATACAAGTTTTTGTAACTTCTATTCTTCCATAGCATGGGTTTTTTTGTGGAATGTGCTGTCGTGCCCCTCTGAGGTGGAATAAACAGGAGTGGGTCTTACTGTAGATTACCCGTCATCTTACCACTAATATTCAGGATGATATTTCCAAACAGAAGTTGTCCTCCTGACTCTATACTGCATAAACCCAGGTGACCTTGCCTTTGAGATTGATCATAACTTGAACTCAAGTGAGCTTGGCTCACATGATCTTGCTTGACCCCCAAAATGCCCTCAGAATATAAATTGTCTGATTCCCTGAATAAAGTTGGTTATTGCATGAGACTTAAGACCACTTCATTTTTAGGCCCACTCTCCCAAGTTCATGCCCCCAAATGCAGCAGAAACACTAACTAAATCACCCTGAGGGAGGAAAGTATTTACTTGGCCGCCCAGTTACAGTCTATCATTAAAAGAAGCCAAGGAACTGAAGTAGAGACTGTGAGGGAACACTGCTTACTAACTTGCTCTCCATGGCTTGTTCACCCTATTTTCTCACACATCCCAGGACCACATTCCTAGGGATGGCACTCACCACAGTGGGCTGGCTCCTCCTACATCATTTATCAGTCATGAAGATTTGGATTCCGGCTTCACTGCATATTTAAAGAAGTTTAGGGCAGAGAACAAAATCATTTCCCAGGAAACCATCAGGTCAATTGAGCATTATCTGACAAAAGGAAACATTTGGGGTGCTAAATCTGTAATGAGTGATGCATTAAGAAAATATTGATAATAGCTCATTCAGTATTGCTGAGATAGGAGAGTGTGGAGCAAGGGTTTCCATGGATTACCTCCATCTATTGTGATTGGAAGTTTGGCTGGGTGTATTAGTATGTGCTGGCATCTATGCTTTCTTAGAGTCTGAACAACATCTCTGCAGAGCCTTCTGTCTTCTAAGATCTCCATTGAGCAGTCTAGTGTTATTCTAATACATCGGCCTTTATATGTTATTTGGTTATTTTTTCCTTGCAGCATTTAGTATTCTTTCTTTATTCTGTACATGTAGTATTTTTATTATTATCCACCAAGGGCTCTTTTCTGTTCCAGCCTACTCGGAGTTCCATATGTTTCCTGTATCTTGATAGGCATCCCCTTCTTTAGGCTAGAGAAATTTTCTATGGTTTTGTGGAAAATATTTTCTGTGTCATTGACATGGGTTTCTTCTCCTTCCTTTATTCCTATCATTCTTAGATTTGATCTTTTCTTAGAGTTCCAGATTTCCTGAAAATTTTTGTCAGAATTTTTTTCTTTTTTATATTTAATATTGTCTTTGACCAAGTTATCCATTTCTTTTATCATCTCTTCAATGCTTGAGATTCTTTCTTCCCTCTCTTGTGTTCTGTTGGTGAGGTTTAATTAACATTAAGCATGAGACTTCCTTTCATCAGCATCCTGTTGCCTAGGTAGAGGGATGACTCAAGTCAGGTACACTTGGTCAACACTTGATTACACAGGCAGAAAACACCTCCTCCCCAGGTAGGAGCAGAGGTACATTAGCATATCCTGACCACCTGTCAGGATGAAACTGAGTTTACTTCGCTTCAAAAGGCGGCCAGGTGGCTCCCATACTAGAAGGTGTGATTAAGCCTTGTTATTCCCCAAACTGTCTGACCTCCAGATAAGGTGGGGAATGGGCCTGCATTTCTCAGCCCTCACAATTCTTTCACTGATATTAAAACAGTCATTTCTAGACTTCCATCTTGGACTCCTCATCAGTGGCTTTCAAGGAAGCTTCCAGAATTTCAGTGCCAGACTGGGACCATGGAGTTACCCAGCCTTGTGGTCTAAACAACTGTGGGGTACGTGGCCTGCCTAGTGAGAGACAGCCATTGTGGGACTACCTGAACCGGTGAAGCATGCTCTATCAAATATCGAGCCAGTAGCAAGTTCTAAACCTCTTAACTGTGATTCATGTGTTGATACTATTACAATGTAAGCTGCCTTAATAAATTATTGCATACTTATACATAATATACATATATTCATTCCATTGATTTCTTCCTAAAGAGAACCCAGAATAATTCCAAAGGGGTTGGCAGAACACAAATGGTATGAAGAAGGGGGGGTGATAATGGAGATGAGTTTCAGTAGGCAGGAGCATGCGAGGGCAGGGCCAAGGAGGAGGGAGTTGGGGAAGGAATCAATAACTGAGGGTATCTGAGAACACTATAGTGAATCCTACTTTCAATGTGTGCTTAAGAGGTTTAACTGTATTAGGAGTGAGGGGGTAATGCTCATTCAAGAAGACATAGCTTATCAAACAGAAGCTCAGGGCCAGGTGTGGGATACCTCCCCCTGAGTTGTTGATCAGGGAGGGAGATCCCAGAGACTGTCAAGCAATGTGGTCTATTGCTTGTTCTTGATTCACCTGAACCTGGTGGTAGGATTCTATCACTGAAGACACCATACACTTAGTTACAAGACATTGAGAACTGATGGTACTAGCCAGAGCTTCCTAACATCTGGCTAGCTTTCACAGTATTGGAGCGTGCTACGCAGGCTGCTGAGGGAGAGCAGTCATTAACAGTCATTAACCTGACTGAGGATTTGTTCAAAGACCAGCCATGTGCGAAGAACACTTGCCGTCCTCTTCTGAAGAACTAATGGCATCTAAATTGACTATCACCCCCATGAAATCAATACCCAAGGTCCTCCAGTGACCTGCCATTTTCAGTTTATTTTATTTTACCTTATCACCTGGCTTTACAGAGCCTAGTCACTGCCATGTCCTTTTATCCCAGGGTTCAGAGTCACTACTACAGCAAGCCTCATCACTGGCGGGGGGGGAGGGGTCTCAAATGCTATCTTCTTGGCAACTATGATTCATGTTGTATTAGAATCCTGTTCTACCAAGTGTGAGTTTCTGGAGTATCCCTTTTCTGTTAGAGACATGTCAGTGCTGTGCTCTGTTCCATAGGGGCAAAGTTATTACCACATCCTTTCTCCTGGAAATGAGCAACTAGCAATATCGTCTGATTCCACCAACCAGTGTACACTCATATGTGTGTGTGTGTGTGTTTGTATGTGTGTTTGTGTGTATTTGTGATCTGTATTGTCCTGAGCTTTAAGAATGAATAGAAACCTCAAGTCCCAGTTTGCACAGACCCTAAACACAGGATCATCACTCCACTGCAACTCTAAACACATCTGCCCTAGAATGAAGTGTTGCTATGGTTTCCTGTGGATGACATCATACCTGGACCCCTTACAAAAGCTGCTGAGGGGAAAACGTCATCACTGATTTGTGCCAAATCTTCAAAAGTTCAATATATTGCATATAAAGTTTTATTTACCTCACTTGTAGACTTATAAAAATTTTGTTTTCCTCTTCTGCCTGAAATGTACTATTTTCTTTACTACAAGAAAACCAACCAATAAACAAAAGTGATCCAATCAACCAAACATCATCATCAACAACATTAAAACACATGAGGCACAAATTGTTCCCAGTTTTTCAATACTAGAAAAATGGTTGAGAATGGAATGGAGTCAACTTGGTAGATATAAAGGGAACTTTAATAATCTGGTCAGTGTGATGGAGTCTTTGCCCAGGAGGCTACACTGGTGTCACAAACACAAGACTACACCACATGCTGACTAGACATTTCATCACTTCCAGGCTTCATATGTTACACATATGCTGATCTTATATGGACTCTTAGAGGAAACTACACAAGAAGAAATGTTTCTTTGTCCTTAGTTAAGACATCAGTGTGAGCAATTTTACCTTTACTCGATATATTGGTTAGGTTTTATCAACTTGATACAAACTTAGACATACCTGGGGAGAGGGAATCACCCTCCCGAATCTACTGGGATTAAGAGGCTTGAGCCACATTGGCTCAGTCAGAAGAGGGACTCTCAACTGAGGAATTCTGTCCATCAGATTGGCTTGTGAGAATGTCTCTGGGACATTTTCTTGATTGATAAGTGATGTAGGAGGAGCCAGCCCACTGTGGTGAGACCCATCCCTAGGAAAGTGGTCCGGGGATGTGTGAGAAAGCAGGGTGAGCGAGCCCTGGAGAGCAAAGCAGTAAGCAGTGTTCCTCCACAGTCTACTTCAGTTCCTGCCTTGGCGGAACTCTAAGTTCCCTTGATGGTCGACTGTAACCTGGCAGCCAATTGAATCCTTTGCTCCCTCAAGCTGATTTGGTTAGTGTTTAATCACATCAATAGAGAAACAAACTAAAACAATGTACAAATTCATTCTTGGGGCCTGTGACACTGAACTGAGTATTGTGACAATGGCTATTGATGCCCAAACATCTCCATCCCTGTATGACTTTTCCTGAAGAGATGAAGTAATGTCTATTTAGTGCACTGATGACAGACTAAAGAAGTGATTCCACCCAGGTCTGCTTTAATGACCCAGTGAGTTTATTAGGGTATAATTGGAACTTTGATTGTTCCCTGTCTTCCTATTTAGGCAGTCACATACATGAGGATGATGTAACATCCTGGGACTTCACTTGATTTGGGATTTACATACGCTCTTCTGACAATGCACTGGGGAACCTAGGACCTTCACCTGCATGCATTTTGCATGCGAATATTAACACTGCACCTACCAAGCTAGGAGATTACCCACCCCTAGTTGGGATGCATGTAAACCCCACTATAGAAAATGGACAGGATTCTTTGTCCCAGCAACACACTAAGATCTACCCTTTTGTGTCTAGTTTGTATTCACATATATCTGAATATGGGATTGAGGGGGCCGATTACACGGACAGCCTCACTTTCAAATGTCAGCACCCATTGTGAAGACAAGACAACCACACCTCCTTAACTCACCTTTGATTCTTACATTTCCTTTTTAATGCAGCAATTGTGTTGTACAATCTGCCTGGGGGAAACACAAACGAATGACCCCAGATAGGCACCTATGGTAGACTCTAGCTACATGAATGAGTGGGTTTATTAGGGTGAGTGTAACTTACAGGAGCATTGATCACTCAGTGGCAGCTGCATCACTGAATAAGCCCCCCTTAGCAGGGCAATAGCTGCAGCCATGGAGCCCCCTGCAGGATTGGCAGCTCAGCTGCTCTGAAATCCCCCCACCAAGAATACTTACTGGTTATATAATGTTGAGAAAAGAATCATGACCCTTTTAATGTTTTGTACTTTTTAAGACATGTTTTTATTTACCTTTAGAGACTTTCTTTTATATTTAAAATGTGTCTGTATGCGTGCTATGCATGTTCCCATGTGTATTGGCATGTCAGACTTATGTTGCTCTCCTACCACAATTAATTTCTACCTTTTTCATCAAGGAAGTTCTCTCAATCCTACCCACTACTTGGATGTCTATACAATCTAGCTAGCGAGCTTGCTCCATGGTTCCACATTCTCTGGTTTTTAAGTGTAGGATTATAAGGTGGCTGCCACATCCACTCAATATTCATGTGCATTCTGCAGATTGAGCTCCGATTCTCATATTTGCATGGCAAGTGCCTTATGCACTGTGTGTGTGTGCTTGTGTGTATCTTTGTGTGTGTGTGTGTGTGTGTGTGCATGTGCATGTGTATGAGCTTGCGCACATGCTCATGCATGCACACACACAAGTAATTGTAGATGCCTGGTAAGGTCAAAGACTTTGGAAACCTCTGAAGCTATGGGGCTTTGGGTAGTTTCCCAGTGTGGGTGCAGAGTGACAGATAAAGTTCAAAGTGTCAGCCTACTAGGAAGTAACTCACTGATGAGTGAATCCCGGATAGGATAGGCCCTGAGACCCCAGACCCCAGAATGTCTTTTGCTTCTGCTGTGCCTTTATATATTTGTGGTGCTGTCTTTCTCTGGTATTTGATATGGTGTGGATGGGTGTGGGTAGATCTCCACTGGCTATGATGTAGTGTGTTTATCTCATGAAAACATCCTGCTCTTCTGAGTATTTTACCTGTGGGTTATTATGAAGATGATTTCTTCCTAAGCTGTACTGTCTAATTGATAATAATAGTGTCAGTTTAAATAGAGCTTTGATGATTAAAAATAAAACAAGGAAGTGTTGCACAGCTAGGAACACATGCGTTTCTATTGAGGAGCCATATAGACTGTGATTTAAGGTAATGATTAAGAAAATCAATTGAGTCCCAGTAGCCCGACTAGTTTAAATTCTTTTAAGCTTAATGTTGGGAGATGTGTTCTCAGGTTTCTGGGTGCACAGCTGAAACAAGGCTTTGAAAATAACTTAAAGTTAGACTAAGATGTTTCTGTTAAATAGCTTTGAGGTGAAAAACCCAGGAAGACAACTAAGACTCCTTCTGGAGTCTTTGATGGAGTTGAAGAATAGATAGTTATAGTTTTCCTTAGTTATGATAAAAGATAAAATAGATATAAATATTGTAACTGTAATTCTTGCTTGATAACTGTTTTGTTATATGTAATTTTACTATGTTAAAGTGAAAGCCTTTTTTTTTGTTTAAACAGAAAAAGGGGAAATGGAGGGCTTTCTGTCTATGTGTTACTTTCATTGGTCAAATAAAGAAACTGCCTTGGCCTTTTGATAGGACAGCAGCTTAGATAGGCAGAGTAGACAAAACAGAATGCTGGGAGAAAGAAGGCAGAGACAGAGAGCTGCCGCCATGAAGCTGCTAGGTCAGACATGCTGAATCTTTCCTGGTAAGCCACCAGCTCGTGGTGACATACAGATTATTAGAAATGGGTTGAATCAATATGTGAGAGTTAGCCAATAAGGGGCTGGAGATAATGGGCCAGGCAGTGTTTAAATGAATACAGTTTTCGTGTAATTATTTCCTGTATAAAGTTGGTGGGAAGAGGCCCGCCGCTCTCCTTTTACAGAATGGTCCCACGTTGGGTGCCAAGTATAAGTGTTGGAGTATTCGGTTAGTATGCTAAATAACCAGACCAGCTCAAAACAACAGATATAATTTAATAATTAAAAAATGGAGAAACTCACGCTAACAGAGTGGAAGGTCTGAAGTCCAAAAAGGTCCAGCAAGCACCACATAGAGAGCAAGCGCACCTATCTACCCCGTTTTTTCTACCTGGGCTCCAGGGAGCCACACCCTAGCCAGATTTGATTGGCTGAGCTTCCCCATCACATGTTCACAATACAGCATAATGGCTCCTGCCTTCCAAATGAAGTCAGGCAGGTTCCTGATTCAACCCTTGACTTATGTGTATCTGTCAACTCCTTGAGAGAGGACTGTCTTAAATAATGTCATTAAGTAGTAATGATGCTTGAGTTGTTTGTCTGACAGGTACTGAATGAGTCACACATTGCAGAGCACAGGTCCTGATTACAATGACCAGTAGATGTAGCATTAGAGGGCTGATGAAGTAGGGGGACCATCTTAGTCAAATTGGCCAGTGAAAATTTGTTTGGGAGATTTTGTTTATTTCTTTATGTGATGATCAATTTGGTTGTCAATAGTATGAAAAAAATCAGAGATATTAAATAGCACACTCCAGTAAATTGTAGACAACCAAGATTGTGTTTAAGTAACAGGAAGTCTATAGTATCTCTATTTTGTAGAACAGATGTCCTCAATCTTCTCATTTCTTGATTAATGTTGGCGAATATTACTGCTGCAATATTAGCAGCTTTTGAAATTAGACAGGCTATTTTAGAAACCTCTTGCTGTAATCCAAAAAGTCCTAGGATTGTTTTTTTTTTTTTTAAAAAAAAAAAAAAGGCCACAGTGGCAAAAACTATAGTGGTATCTAATAAATGTAAGGAATCATTGCAATTTTCAGGAAGAGTTCTTGTGATTCTATTAACCAATTGTAAAGATTTCTTGAGTAAAATAGGAATAACACGTTTCATCCCACATACACCCTTATATCCAGCAGAGAGTGTAGAATAGACTTTTCAGGAAAAGTCTATCCTAAGGGCAATTGTATTAAGGTTGGATGAAGCAACACAGTATGAGGAAAATGATCCCCAAAGCAGGCAAAGTGGCAGGATACAAGGTTAATACACAAAAACAAGTAGCCTTACTATATACCCATGACAAACAATCTGAAATAGAAATTGGGGAAGCAATCCCATTCAAAATAGCTTTACCAAAAAAAGAAAAAAAATGCCTTGGAATACAGCTAACCAAGGCCATGGAAGACTTTACAATGAAACTAAAACGTCTAAGAAATACACTAAAGAGACACAGAGGGATGGAAAGATTCCCATGCTCATGGATTAGAAGAAGCAATATTGTGAAAATAGCTGCTTTATTGTAAGAAACCTACAGAGTCAATAAAATCCTAATGAAAATTCGCATGCTTTTCTTCACAGAAATAGAAAAACATCCTAAAATTCATATGGATGTAAAGACACCCCTGACAGTCAAAGAAATCCCAAGTAAAAAGTGTACTGTTGGAGGTTATGCCATGCCTGTTTTCAAGTCACCCTACAGAGCCATGATACTGGCACAAAAACAGACTCAGATCTATGCTGTAGAGTAGAGGACCCAGCTACAAGGCCATAAACTACAACCATCTGATTTTCAACAAAATCACCAAAGAAAAATCAACTGGAGAAAGGAGTATCTTCAACAAGCAGCGCTGGGAAACTGGACAGCTACGCGTAGGACAACAAAATTAGATTCTTGTCTCTCACCCTGCACAAAAATCTACCCCAAATAGACCAAGACCAACATAAGACCGGACACTGCAAATTTATAGGAGAAAACATAGAGTCCACTTAAGACAGAGACATAGGCAAGGACTTTCTGGGTCAGATTCTTATAGTTCAGCAAATAAGGGCAATAATGAATAATTGGGAACTCATAAAAAATATCTTGTATAAAAAATTGTCAGAAATTGGGAGCATAGGGACCTTGGAAGAGGGTTGAAGGGGAGGGGAGAGGCAGGGAGGGGAACAGAGAAAAATGTAGAGCTCAATAAAGATCAAAAAAAAAGTTGTCAGACAAAGAAGAAACACACCATAGAATGGGAGAAAACTTTACCAGTTATAAATGTGATAGAGAATTAGCTACAATGTATAAAGAATTTAAAAAGTAAACACTAGGAAAACAAACAATCCAATAAAAAATGGGCCATGAAACGGAACAGAGAATTCTCAAAAAAGAAATAAAAATGGCCAATTAGCATTTGAAAAAGTATGTAACCTCGCTGGCTTCAGAGATATGCAAATTCGAACTACTAAGGGGCTGCAGACCTAATGTCTGTCTCCCATTGTGGGGCTGTTTTCTATCCCTCCTATCTTGTATGCACTTGAGACAAAAGTATCCCCAGTCCTGCTGGTCCAGTGCAGTCCACAGTCAGCTCAGCATCCTCTGAGGAGCCAGAGCATCTCCACTGTGCTAACTGTCTGGTCCAGGCTCACTCAGGCTAGTGCTGTGAGATGCCGCAGCAGGTAAAGGTCCTGAACAACAAGCCTGAGTTACTGAGTTAGATGCTCTGAACCCTCATGGTGGAAGAATAAAACTAACTATGCAAGCTGTCCTCTGGCCTCCACATGCACCTGTAAGTTAAATTAAAAAAAATGCTTCAAATAAAGAATTTCAAATGTCCTTAAAGGATTCAAATTAATTCTGACTTACTGTTAACAACTTAAAAAAAATATGTGACTATTGGTTTGTTACATACAATTATGTTGAACATTGAAGAACCTATTTCATTTACATTACCTGTCAAAATTATGACAATATGTAATCTACATCCTATCATTTTTTGTTAGACGGGCAGATACGGCAATTAAATTATATAAGTTCAGAATTTCAGAATAGTCAGACTATTGTCTTACTTAAATCTAAAAGCTACCACAAGGTGAGGTGCATAGTTGAGTGATAAAATGCTTGCCTAGCATCTACAAGGCCTGGGTTGGAGCCCTAGCCTTATGAGTAATTGAATAAACAGGTTATTGTATAATTAACTCATTTGTTTAAACAGTATGTATTTGTATTCTTATATAATGAGATTAAAATAATCTGAATGTTAAAAAATTATTTGGAGATTATACCTCATCCCATGCCCAAAGCCTAAGATAAGACAAAATAAAAAAAACGACCACAAATCCTATCAAGAACATGAGGAAAGAGTAACACTTATCCATGGTCAATAGCTGTGGGTGACATGAGTTTGAACTAATCTTTGAGTATGTCTCTCTAAGGACAACTTTGGCATCTTCAGCCACTGTGTCAAGGAGAAGAAGTTGTAAGTAAAAGGTTTTCCTAAAGTAGAGACCTGTAGCCAAGAGCCCACCATTAACTGAGGCAAATCTCTCCAAATATTTCAAAAGTTTTTCTTCTAATGTTTCCCTTTTCTTAGTGTCCAACAAATAAGGAGATTTAATGATTTTTTTCAATTGTTCAGCAGGCACTTGCGAATCCTTAGCAATGACTTGCAGGGATGCATCATCCACTCCAAAGAGGACTCGATAGTGGTTTAATTTCTCCTTCACCTTCTCCACATCATCCCTGAGGATGCCCACTACTGGAACAGTAGCAAAGAGTCCAGTCTTGAAGGCTTCTAACCAGATAGTCTGCTGCATAGACTTGTGCTTTTTGTCAATCGTTGCTTCTGTGATATTAGGCAAGGAAAGCATAAAACTGTGGCGCTTTTGAGCAGGAAGAGTCTTTACCAGGGTGTCCATCAGGACTGGAAAATCATAGTCAGATAAATTGCTGTTAGAAATCAAGAAAATCTCTGGTGCATCCAAGCCATTTTCCTTTAAGGTATCTATATAGGAGTTTCGGATCTTCAACAGGATATTTTTCCTGTCAAAGGTACGTGCTTTGGATTTCTTTTCATTTTGTAAATCATTGTCCACCTTGGTTCTTACAAAGTAGTAATTCTTTTTCATGAATTTGATTGCTTTGGCAAGGTCTAGTTCAAGTTTTGTAAAACGTGTGGCAGAAACAATAATGAAGAAATCATACTCTTGGAAATTCACTTTCTCCAGATAATCTTTCGGGGGAAAGTTCAGAGTTCCAACACCAGGCAGGTCCCATAAAGTCAAAGTTTGAATTTTGGGGTGTTTGTATGCAGTTCTCCTCATAGTTGTCTCTACCACCCCAATGTCAGCTGCATCTTTGTCTTCAGGTCCTACCCCTCTCAGGGCATTGATCAAACTGGACTTCCCTGCTCCAGACTCTCCAGTGACAGCAACGTTTATTGGGACATTATCAATATTTTTTAATGCAGCACTGATTACAGAGTTTGCACCCTGAATGTTTCCTTTTGTCAGGTATAACTCAATTGAATCGATGGTTTCCTGAGGAATGATTTTGCTTTCTGTCTTAAACTTCTTGAAATATAACGTGAAGCTGGACTCCAAATCTCCATGGCGTTCATCCTTAGAGGAGGACTTACCCATGGCTGTGGTGAAAGGGGCCCTGAAAGAAATAGGGGAGAGTAAGTTGCAAGAGACTGAAGATGCCTTTGAGCTTAGCTCTGCGTTCTCCATGCTG
Source organism: Arvicola amphibius (assembly GCF_903992535.2). NCBI lineage: Eukaryota > Metazoa > Chordata > Mammalia > Rodentia > Cricetidae > Arvicola > Arvicola amphibius. The sequence goes on from NC_052051.1 coordinate 134,958,772, forward strand.
CAGCTTCAGTCATGTTTTGATGTTATCCAGTTCCCGTGTATTTATGCTTTCTTTTTTGTCAACAAGATACAAAGTATAGTCCTTCTGGAGGAGAAATCCTCATCTGAGGAATTGCCTCCATCAGACTGAACTGGGGGCACGCCTATGGGGCATTTTCTATACTGAGGATTGATATGGGATTTCCTGGTCCAAGGTGGGTGGCACACCCCTGGACAGGTGGTCCTGGGTAATTTATTTTTTTTTTTTTTTTTTCCTGGGTAATTTAAGAAAGCATTATTTAACTGTAGTTGGACTTTTTCATGGAGACTACCACCTCCCCAATTATGACATGGGGACTTATTATTAATTATAAAAGTTCATCCAATAGCTTAGGCTTGTTTGTAACTAGCTCTTATACCTTAAGTTAACCCCATATCTTTTATCTACATTCTTTTATGTGGCTCAGTTACCTTTACTCTTTACTGTCATGCTGCTTCCTTTTATCTGCTGGTGGCTCTTCCTTTCTTCCTCCCAGAGTTCTCTCTCTCTCTCTCTCTCTCTCTCTCTCTCTCTCTCTCTCTCTCTCTCTCTCTCTCTCTCTCTCTCTCTCTCTCTGTTTCTCTGGCTGTCCTAGCTATCTCTCCTGCCTAATTAATGGCCATGTAGCTTTTCATTAAACCAATCAGAAGGCACCTTGCAAAGATACATCTTTACAGTGTACAAAAAAAATTATTCCACAACTTTGAACTATGGAGAGCAAGCCAGTAAACAACATTCTCCTATTGTTCCTGCCTGTATTCCTCAGGGTTTCTGCCCTGGCTTTTTTCAACAATGGACTGTGTTCAGAATGTGTAAGCCCCCAAAACTGTTTTCTTTTCAAAATGCTTTTGGCCACGGTGTTTATAAAAGAAATAGAAAGGAAAGTAGAAAAATTTCTACTAGCTCTCAGTTAAACCCTCAAATATGGAAAAATAAAAACTTAAGTAAAGCAAGGGAAAATAATATAAAAATATACACAAGTCCTTTAGCCAGCTTCAACAAGTATAAAAACATGAACATCTTTGTAGTGTATAAACTAACTGCAAAATTCTATATGAAATCATATGTTTTCTCCATCTGCGCACACTTCCTTCAGTGTGTGCCTTCAAAATTAATGGAAATTTTTTTTTAAATATTTATTTATTATGTATACAATATTCTGTCTGTGTGTATGCCCGCAGGCCAGAAGAGGGCACCAGACCCCATTACAGATGGCTGTGAGCCACCATGTGGTTGCTGGGAATTGAACTCAGGACCTTTGGAAGAGCAGGCAATGCTCTTAACCTCTGAGCCATCTCTCCAGCCCCAAAATTAATGGAAATTTAATCAGCATATGTCTGGTTTTACACTCTGAAAAATAAGTAACAATGAATGGTACTTGACACCAGTATTTAATCAATGACAAATCTCTCTAATGATCACATAAATCTAATTTGTCTGTTTCATTTTTGTTTTCAAAAGATTTCAGTAATGTCAGCTATTGGATTTTGTTGAAATAATTCTTTATTTGCCTAGATTTACTTTCCCTATGTCTTTTTCATGACTTAGAACTCATCCGCATGAAGAATATAAACTTGCAATAATATAAAATTCTTTACACTTAAAGTCCATGTTCAAATCCATTTCTTCAATAAAACATTTCAGTGTTCTCAAGAAATTATTTCAATTCACTGTTTTCTCTTAACATTGTATTTTATGAAAGCAATATAACTGTGCACTAGAGGCACTGGTCAATTGGTAGAGAGCCTTCCCACCATGGATAAGGCTTTGGGTTCAATCCCCAATACCTCATCAAATACAGGCGTTTGCAGATCTCTGTAATTCTGGTGTTCAGGAAGTAGAGGCAAGAAGGTCAGTACTTCCAGGTTATCCTTGGTACATAGTGAGTTAGAGGCTAGCCTGGGCTATGTAAGACCCTATCTCAAAAAAAAATGAATAGAAAGTCCAGCAAGATGGCTGAGCAGGTAAATACACTTGCTGTCAGGCCTAAACACCTGAGCTAGATTGTTGAGTATTTAACTACTTCAATCTCATATTTCTGACTTTTGTTCTCCACAAACCTGCCTACAAGACCTCCCATGGCAGCACAATGGGCCTCACCAACAGTTAAGGAGGCAGCAAATCCCCACTGTCACCCTGGAGCCTCCTCTGTCTGTCTCACCAGCATCAAATCAGTTCTCAGACTTAATCTCTATTTCCAAATCCAATCACAATTGATCATCCCTCCTACATTATCTTCCTCAGGACCTCCTCAATTTCAGCTTCAATTATTGTTGTAACAACATAGATAACCAAATTGGCCAAATCAAAAACAGTCTTATACAAGCCAGGGATCTCCATAGGATCATTCTGAGCATATGGGCCTGCGTAAGCACATACAGACTCACTTCAGAGCAAGCGACTGTCCAATCTACAGGACAAATGGGGGCAGCTGTGCAGGAAACCAGAGCTGCAGAAAATTATTCAGCCTGGCTGCAGGCACAGGACAAAAAGAAGGGGGGGGGCGGTTAAGAGAATGTCCAGAAAGAGAAGCTAGAATATGGTATAAACACTGTAGCCAGATTTACTGTTGAAGGGGACAGTCACCCACAGGACACAGACAGAATGTCCATGAAGCACACAAGCTGTTCTGTCTTTTCAGTTTTCCCTTCTCATTTTTTCAGCTCTAGCTCCTGTATCTGTGATGCAGACTCCAGTGTGACAGTTGTCTGCAAGGTCTTTCCACTGAATATGAACACAGGGAACAAGAAGACTGTGACACAGCAGGCATTATAAGCTGATGCCTAATTTAATGTCACCACATTCTGACACAGTTCATATTCCTCACAGATGGAGAGAAGATCCTTAACACTCCTGCTTGACAATAAAGAAAATCACCATGAAGAAGATTCTTCAGGCTCAGATTTCCACAGCCAGCTACAGCGGAAGCAGCATATGGAGAGAATCCTTCTCCACAAGCCAGAGGCCCCTGGATGTAAGAGATTAAATACTGACCATGAACTAGAAAGCAAGATGAGCGTGAGATAGGACAACCTCATGCACACGGCAGAGACATTCCATTACCTGAAAACTATCTATTTACAACCATATTAGGGAGAAGAAATACAAGACAATCCAAAACAACTTGTGTGTTTTTGCTAAAAAAACCAGTATCAAGATCATTATCTTTAGGTCTAATTCAACTTTCATAATTGACTAAGACCATCCACAAGCCAGTTCTGCCTGTCTCCCACCAAAGCTCCTTAGCTTCCAAACTGAGGCCCCTCACTCAAAGGGTATGTTCCTGAATGTCTTGTTACCTGTCAGCTCTGATGAGAAAAGAGATGGTGAGGGTTGAAAGACAGATCTGAAGACTCCTGCCCACTGCCCAAACTGTCCTGTGTCCAGTGGATGCACTTAACTGTAGTTCAGCTGCAGGAACCACTCTCCACTGCGCTCCAGTCTCTCCACTTGCAGCCCACCTCTGCTTCTCTGTGGAAAACATCTGGTTCAAGGCTGCAGGGTGGGACTTATACACTCTTCTGACTTTTGCCCCTTCCTTCTCAGTGTGTTTTGGCCAATCATCAAAGCGTATGGGTCTTGCTGTTTTCCAGAATCTCCTGCATTTCCAAGAAGAAGAAAGAGAAAATGAAACTATCAGTTGTTTTTCATTGTGTTCTCTCTTTGGTTTTGGCAGCAAATATTGGACAGTCTTAAAATAGTAAAAGAGTGGAGTGTGGGGTTAGCACTGACAATGATCTGTAATGCTGAGGGAACTCACTGGAAAACACCTCAAAAAAAAAAATCAAACTATGTCCTGGGACAGGGCTTTTTATTTGTTACCCTGTGGTGTCTAGAGGGGACATTGTTGTCCTAGTAGAGGGCAACTCCATCTTAACTCTTTCATACATGTGCATAGATTATTTTATTTTTTTATTATGTATACAATAGTCTGTCTGCATGTATGTCTGCAGGCCAGAAGAGGGCACCAGACCACATTACAGATGGTTGTGAGCTACCATGTGGTTGCCGGGAATTGAACTCAGGACCTTTGGAAGAGCAGGCAATGCTCTTAACCACTGAGCCATCTCTCCAACCCCATAGATTATTTTAGGAAATGTCTGCAGTGGCAGATTTCTATGACTACTGGAAAATCCTTCAGTTTTCTTTATCCCTCCCATTTTCCTTCCTCTACTTTATCCTCTACCTCCTCACTCCCCACCTTAACCTTTCTTGAAAACATAATTTTCTTTTAACCCTTTCTCCAGTGCATACTATCACTCCTCTCTTGCCTGCCCCACCCCATGGCCACATAGTAATACAAAACCTCTGTGGGTGTTCCCAGTGGAGCACTCATATTTGAACGGTGATAGCGAACATCCACAAATGAGAAGAATGAGATGATGTTTATCTTCCTGGACCAGTTTTACCTCACTCAGAATGATGATTCCAGCTCCATCCACTTTCCCTTAAGTTTTGAAGTTTCATTTTGCTTAATAGATGAGAAATATTTGATTCTGTAGTGGGGCCACATTGTCATTATCCCTGTCTAGGCTATTCCCATTCCCCATCTAGAAATATCTATTGTGGATAGAGCTTGAATGAACACAGATGTGCAAGTAGCTCTGTAGTTGGATAGAGACTTCATGAATCTGCCCTGGAGTGACACAGCTGCATCTTGTGTTAAATCTGTTTTCACTGTCTGTGGAGCTTCCTCACAAATAACCTCAGTGTTTTTCCAGTTTGCCCTCCCACCAGCAGTGACTGGGTGCTCTCCTTTCTACATATCCACAGGGCTCAGAAAACTTCTTTATAATTTGGGGAGTCAGTCTACAGTTTATTGACGATATGTGCATATCAAGCATCCCTCTGTGGAAGGATGTTGAGAGGAGTGTACAGTTCCCAACTCTTATATTCTCCAGCAGATTATTTGCCTGCTTGCTGCCATAGCCATGATGTTCGTGGACTGACCCTCTGATTCTCTAAGCAAGCACCCAATTAAATGTCTTTTTTAAATATGCTGCCTTGGTCATGGTGTCTATTCACAGTCAAAGATAATAATCTAAGACACCGATTTTAAGTTATACTAGTAAAAATAGCATGGTCCTATCAAAAACACATAATAATTAGTGGACTAGGACCTACAATCACCTGATTTTTGACATGTATGACAAAGATAAATACTGGAGAATATATACTGTCTCTAAGAAACTGTGTTGTGAAAACTGGATCTTTAATGTGAAGAAGTTGCTATCACTCACCTTGTCCAAAATTCACTTTCAAATTAATCAAAGACTTCAAAGTTACACTAAAATTCTGCACCTTCTATTGCAATATCTAAGGAGTACATTTCAGAATATAGGCTCAGTTATGATCTTTCTGTATGGAACCTCTCTACACAGGGAATGCAGTCATCAATCAAGAAGTGCAACTTCATGAAGTTAAAATGCTTACAAAGAGTGAAAGCAACTTTTATTCTAGTGTAACAGCCTTTGTGATAGGGAGAAAAATCTTTAAAATCATTAAATTAGTTATGGATCGCTGTATATAATATGCAAAAACATAAAAAGACCTCTAAGAAAGCAACTCAATTAAAATTGATTACGGCACTGACCAGAGCATTCCCAAAAGGAGAAACACAAGCAAGAAATAATGAAGAGTGATCAACATCCTAGTCATCAGGAAACCTCAAATTAAAACTATTTTGAGTTTTCATTGAACCTGAATCAGAATAGCACCTTCATCCAGCAACTGATGGAAGCAGATACAGCGAAGCACTGGGCCGAGCTTCTGGAGACCAGTCCAATGGAGGAAGGAGTGATAATATGAGCAATGGGGTCAAGACCATGATGGTGATATGCACAGAAACAGCAGACCTGAGTTATGAGAGCTCACTGACTCTGGACTGATAGCAGGGGAACCTGCATAGGACCAAACTTGGTCCACTGAATGTGGGTAACAGTTGTATGGTTGGGCAGTCAGTGGGGTCACTGACAGTGGGACCAGGATTTATCCCTAGTGCTTGAACTAGCCTCTTGGGGCACTTTCTCTTTGGAGGGATACCTTGCTCAGCCTAGATATAGGGGAAAGTGCCTTGGTCAGACTTTGTTGACTCCCCATGGGAAGCCTTATCATTTCTGAGGAGTGGATGGGGGAGTGGAAGGAAGGGAAAGGCAGGGGAAGGGGAGGGAGTGGAAATGGGGATAGCTATGAAAAACAAGAAAAAATTGTATTTTAAAATTCTTAATTAATATATATATAGTTAAATATATATTAAATAAACTAAATAATTTGTTGAATTTGTATAGGGAAAAGAGAAAAGAAAATACACAAGACTGGCCAGGGAAGCAGGTGGGCTAACTGTTGATCTTCACCTTTCCCTTCCCGTCTCCAAATGCCAAAAACAAAACAAAACAGGCCTTTTAGGGATATTAAGCCGAACATAAATAGCAAATTACAGTAAAACTAGATACAACCCCTCATATCAATGATTGATAGATGAGGCTGCCCAGCAGGAGTAAAAGGGTTCCAAGTGCAGGCAAAAGAGTCAGAGACACCCCCGACTCCCACTGTTAGGAGTCCCACAAGAAGTGAAGAAACATCTTAATGGAGGGTATTGTGGTCGATTTTAATGTCAACTGGCCACAAATTAGAATCACTGCATAGGAAACCTCAGTTGAAGAAGTTTTCTGATTTTCTTGGTTGATGATGGAAGACCCACCCAGATGACAAGGATACAGCAGGGGGATCAATCACTTGCCTTGTGCTGGCTTGGCTTTTCCTCTAACAACTGCAGGTTGATTAACTCTGTCTCTGATGCTGGTTCCTTCACTGTTATCAGAACAAGCATTTCCAGGAATCCCTCCTGGACTCTGGACTCTGCAGAAAACTTTCCAATTTTCTGTGCCAGACTGGGCCTGTGGAGGTACTCTGCCTTGTGCCTGAGCAATCATGTGATTGCAGGGGAGTCATTGTGGGGCTCCCCTGACTGCTGAGGCACACCCCCTCAAGTATTGAGCAGTTAGTAAGTTCTCAGCCTCTTAGCTGGAACTCGGCTGTTGATACCATTTCAATGCAAGCTGTCTAATATATTATTGTATATTAAGTACATATTATACATATATTCACTCCACTGAATCTCATTCTTCAGAGAACCCTGACTAATACCAAGGGGGTTGGAAGAGCAACAGTGGTATGAAGAGTGGAGGTGAATAATGGAGATGGGTTTAAGTGGGGAGGAGGGTGGGAGGGCAGAGGAGGAGAGAGTGGGGGAAGGAATCACTAACTGAGCATGTCTGAAAACACTGTACTGAATCCTATTATTTTATGTATGCTTAAGGAGCTTAACTGGAGTTACTGTGTGTAGGAATGAGTCAGTAATGCTCATTCAGGAAGATATAGGTTATCAAATGGAAGCTGAGTGCAAGATGTGGCATACCCACCCGTGACATGGTGATCAGAGGTCCCAGAGATCCTAAACAATACAGGCTACAACTATTTCTCTTGATTCACCAGAACCCAGTAGTAAGATTCTATTGCTGAAGACACCATACACGTTGGTGACAGGATAAATAGAACTGTTGGTACTGACCAGAAAGCTTCCTGCCTTCTAACAAGCACTCAGCGTTGGAGAGTCCTGTGCAGGCTGCTGAGGGAGAACGGTCATCAGTATTCTTACCTGAGTGACCCCTGGCTTTTTTCCAAGTTCAGTCCCCATGGGAAGAATAATTACATTCCTCTCCTGCAGAAATCTTGGCATCTAAGTTGACTACTGTCCCATGACCTCAAGACCCAAGGCCCAGTTCTGCCATTTCTGGCTTACTTCCCCTACCCTATACTTGGCTTTACAGAGATGAGTGACTGCCTTGTCCTTTCATCTCAGTGTGCAGTCACAGTTGCAGCATGCCTGCCACTGTGGGTCCAAAATGCTGTCTTATTAGCAGTGATGACTCATGTTGGAATAGAGTCCTGTTCTACCAAGTGTGAGTCTCTGGAGCATCCCTTTCCTGTTAGAGCCATGCCAGTGCTGTGTTCTGTTCCATGGGAATAAAGTTATTGCCACATCCCTTCTCCTGGAAATGAGCTACTGAGTCATTTTTCAAAGTCCAAGATGTTGTGTGTGTGTGTGTGTGTGTGTGTGTGTGTGTGTGTGTGTGTGTGTGTAAATCTATATGAGATCTGCACTCTCCTGTGCCACAAGAATAAATATGAACCTGGGTCCTATGTGACACAGACCCTGAGCCAAGGACACTCACATCTGCAGCTCTAAACACATCTGCCTAGCTGGAGTTTCCATCCCAGTTGTACTGGGACTTTCAATACTAGAAGAATGACTGAACGGCAGAATGTAGTGAATATATGGGGAACTGGAATAACCTAGGACATATGGTGGTGACTTAGGCCAGGAAGGCTTTGACAGGAACACAATCATATCTAGTAATGGGGGAATCACTAGAGTGCTGGGATTAGAGGCATGATCCACATTGACTCACTTGGAAGAGGAACTCTCAATTTGGAATTGCCTCCATCAGACCTGGTTGTTCATATGTCTTAATTGGTTAATTGATATAGGAGGAGCCAGCCCACTGTGGTGAGTCCCATCCCTAGAAATGTGGTCCTGGGTAAGAAAGCAGGGTGAGAGAGCCGTGGAGAGCAAGGCAGTAAGCAGTGTTCCTTCCCAGTCTACTTCAGTTCCTGCCTCGACTTCCCTTGATGGTGGACTGTAACCAGTCAATGAAATCATTTCCTCCCTAGGTTGCATTTGGTTAAGTTTAATCACATCACATGCATGCATATATATACATACATACATATATTCATAAATGTAACCTATTCAGCCTATTAGTTGTACATAAGCTCTCATGACTGACCATTTGGTACTGGATAACCAATAGGTGTGCTCTGTCTGGAAAGATCGGCTCTCAGTTTTCATCTTTGGCTATAATTTTTCGTGTAGGGTTGAGTCCTCAAAGACTTTTCCTTGTCAAGTTTGACATGCTCATAGGTCATCCTTTCTCAGATCACATCTAGGCAGTGAGACAATAGCCCACTAAGTCAAACTAGTGCTTCCCATATGCCCATGGGTGAAGGTAGAATTCATGGGAATATGGGTGACTACCATGGGCCATCCCACTAAAAAAAAAAAAACTACTCTCCTCCCTCAGCATCCATCAACTACCTATGACTCCTCAAGTAAAAGGAGGGGTTCTATTTCTCTTTCCCTTCAATAATGAGGTGTTAACTAGCTTGAATGTGTGTGGATTGGTACCAGCAACCACTGCTACTGGGAGCTCATAACCACAACTGCCCTGCCATGTAAGGGAGACACTAGTGCACAGCTTATCTGATCTCTGGCTTTGACGTTTTTTGCTTCCTCTACTTTGCTGTGCTCTTTAGGCTTTGTGGGTGAAAGTTGTATGGTACAGATGTCCTATTTAAGGCTGGACACCCCACTGTTACCTTCTGTCAGAGCTTCTGTCAGCTGCTCTGGGCATCTGTTCAGGGCTTTGCTTGTACTCACTGAGTGAGATGGTGTGAGTACTCATATCTCACATTGCTTGTTAGAAGAACACTGACTCTATATAATTTAATTTATTGTTTTTAGTGAGCTATATATTTTTCTCCACTCCCCATCGTTCCACTCACCTCCCCTTCTACCCTCTCCCATGGTCACCAAGCTCCCAATTTACTCAGGAGATCTTGTCTTTTTATACTTCCCATGTAGATTAGATCCATGTATGTCTCTCTTAGGGTCCTCATTGTTGTCTAGGTTCCCTGGGATTATGATTTTTAGGTTGGTTCTTGATTGCTTTATATCTAAAAGCTACTTATGAGAGAGTACATATGATGTTTGTCTTTCTGAGTCTGGGTTACCTCACTCAAAATTATAATTTCAAGCTCCATCCATTGCCTGCAAATTTCAAGGTGTCATTGTTTTTTTTTTTTACTGCTGTGTAGAACTCCATTGTGTAAATGTACCACATTTTCCTTATCCATTCCTCAATTGAGAGGCATTAGGTTGTTTCCAGGTTCTGGCTATGACAAACAATGCTGCTATGAATATAGTCGAGCACATGTCCTTGTGGTGTGGTTGAGAATCCTTTGGGTAAATATCCAAAAGTGCTATTGCTGGGTCTTGAGGTAGGTTGTTTCCTAATTTTCTGAGAAATCATCATAATGAAATCCAAAGCAGTTATACCAGTTTGCACTCCCACCAGCAATGCAGGAGTGTTCCCTTTACCCCACATCCTCTCCAGCATAAGTTGTCATCAGTGCTTTTGATCTTGGCCATTCTTACAAGTGTAAGACAGAATCTCAGAGTTGTTTTGATTTGCATTTCTCTGATGGCTAAGGATATTGAGCATTTCCTTAAGTGTCTTTTAGCCATTTAAGATTCCTCTGTTGAGAGTTCTCTGTTTAGGTCTGTACTCCATTTTTTGTTGGACTATTTGTTATTTTGATAACCAATTTCTTGAGTTCTTTCTATATTTTGAAGATCAGCCCTCTGTCCGATGTGGGGTTGGTGAAGATATTTTTTTCCGCATTCTGTAGACTTCCATTTTGTCTTGTTGACTGTGTCCTTTGCTTTACAGAAGCTTCTCAGTTTCAGGTCACATTTATTAATTGTTTCTTACAGTAGTCTCCTGTGCCAATGTGTTCAAGTGTACTTCCTACTTTCTCTTCAATAAGGATCAGTGAGGTTGGTTTTATTTTAAGATTTTTGACCCATTTGGACTTGAGTTTTGTGCATGGGGACAGATATGGATCTATTTTCATTCTTCTACATGTTGACATCCAGTTATGCCAGTACCATTTGTTGAATGATTTCTTTTTCCATTTTATATTTTTTAAGTGTCATTATTTTATCCTATTAATATTTATCTGATTTGGTTATGAGTTTTGCCATGGTTAGGAAACTTTTTAGTTTTTTTTCTAGTCTCTTGCTCTTCTCTCTTCCCCTCCATGGCTTCACTCTCTCCATTGTCCCTTCATTTATTTAACTCTGTTTCTCAAATGTTTCTCTTTCCTTGCCCCTTTCCTTTGTCACAAGGGGAAGAGAAAGAATAAAAGCTTCTTGCTGTTTAACACAGAGGCACTTCCTGCTTTTTGGAGCTGGCATTGTTCCAACAGAAGCCCTTTATTTAGTTCCAAAAAGCTGCGCCAGGCACCTAAGCTGAGGGAGCAAGCAGCATTTGTCTCTGGCCACAGAACTGAGCACAAACAGCAGGAAGCCCCGTTTTTTTCCTTTCCCAAGTCCCTATTAAGTCCAGATGCTTAAGACTTTGTTTCTATTTCTAGAACCAGGAAAGGGGCACCGGGCAAAAGAAGGTGTTTCGGAACCAGTCATGAAAAGGGGGTTGAAGGAAAAAGTTCCAGAAGGTCGTCTGAGGCCAGCGGGGCTCAGCCCCAAGCTAGATGCTCCCGCTCTTTCCATAAACAGGATGTACATACCAAAGCTTTGAAAAGTGTGGAATAGGCTGGCAGCACTGGTATAAAGCTGTCCACTAGATGGAGCAAGCTTGAACCAGCTTTCACTAGCACGGACTAGGCTTGGGAAATAGTGATTCTGCCGGCACCAAATAGCAGACATCAGGCAGAAGAGGAAAAGGAAAAGAAAAAAACAAAGCAAAACAAAAAAATATGGGTGACCTCATCAGGTCCAAAAGAAATTAGTGTTTTCCATAGGGGCATAATAATCAAAACTTCCAGAAGACCATTCAAAACTGCCATTCTCATGAAGACATAGCAAGGACAATCAGAACATCTCTCAGAGAAACAGTGAGTTAATAGACCTGTCAAATTTTGCTTTTAAAAAAAAAGTTGGTAAAATGAAAAAAACATGTTACTGACTTGGAGAAAATATTTACAAATTAAAGAATCAGACCTATGTTACTGAGAGAACTCGGGGGGCGGGGGGGAGAGGGAAGCGGACCAGGCTCTCCTAGTAACCTGACAGAAATCTAAGCCTTAGTTTCCATTGACTAAAACGGGACAGAGCTAAACGACAACCCTCCGGAAAAACCTCAGCCTTCTGCTGGCTCAGCAGGCGCCCCCCCCCCCCCCCACCAGTCTCCTGATAACTAAAAAGTTTTCCCTAGCCTAGCAGGAAGGTCCCTAACCACTAGGAGCATCCATCAATCAGTCCCCATACTAATCTTTCCTCCACCAATCAGCCCCAGATTAATCCCTTCCCTGTGGAATTCCCCTAACTCCACTTAAAAGGAGCTTCTGATCTTCTTTGGGGGTTGCCAAGTTGCCACCCTAACAGTGGAATTAATAAATGCTCTTATTATTGCATAAGTGACTGCTGGTCTTCTTTGGAGGCTTCTCTTGGACCCTAACAGGGACTTTTGCTCAATTGTGCTCATAGCAGCATTATTTGTAATAGCCAGAACCTGGAAACAACCTAGGCGCCCCTCAACCAAAGAATGGATAAAGAAAATGTGGTACATTTACACAATGGAGTACTACTCAGTGATTAAAAACAATGACCCTTGAAATTTGCATGCAAATGGATGGAACTAGAAAAAAAACATTCTGAGTGAGATAACCCAGATCCAGATAGACGAGCACGGTATGTACTCCCTCATAAGTGGATATAAGACATAAAACAAAGGATAATCAGCCTATAGTCCACTATCCCAGAGAAGCTAGAACCTTCATCCAGCAACTGATGGAAGCAGATAGAGACTTCCAAGCAAAGCACTAGGTCAAGCTTCCAGAGACCAGACCAAAAGAGGGAGAAGCGATAATATGAGCAAAGGGGGCAAGATGGTGGTGGTGATACCCACAGAAACAGCTGACCTGAGCTAATGAGAGCTCACTGACTCTGAACTGAAAGCTGGGGGAACCTGCATCCACTGAGGCTTGGACAGTCTGTGCGGTCACTGGCAGTGGGACCAGGATTTATCCCTAATGCTTGAACTGACATCTTGGAGCACATTCTCTTTGAAGGGAGACCTTGCTCAGCCAAGATATAGGGGGGAGGGCCTTGGTCCTGTCTCAGAGTGATGTCAGACTTTGTTTATTCCCCATGGGAAGCCTTACCCTTAATGAGGAGTGGATAGGAGGGCAGAGGAGAGGTTGGGCAGGAGGAGAGGAGGAGTGGGAACAGGAATAACTATATAAAACGAGAAAAGATTGTATTAAAAAAAATCTTACATCAAAAAAAAAAGAATCAGACCTTATGCACAACATCTAAAGATTTCCTAAAACTCAATAGTAAGAAAACAAACAACTTGATTTTCTAAACAGGGCTAAAACTTAAATAGACACATTAGCAAAAAGAAACACCGATGTCAACTAAGCACTTTTGACGATACAGTCACCATTGAGGAAATTCAAATTAAAAGTTCACATATCTACTAGATGGGGAAGGATTCCAAATGTGATTTAAGACACTTAGCAAGCAGAACCTTGCCTCACACTGCTGGGAAATAGTTTGCCAGTCTTTGATAACATAAATTCCACATTACCCAGCATTCCTGATGCTAGGTACTTACCAAAGAAAAATCAAACAAGGCCAGTGAGACGGCTCAGCTGGTAACGATATTTGCGGCCAAACCTAGACACCTCAGTTCAGTCTCTGGGAACCACACGGTAAGGAGAGAACGAATTTTAGCAGGTTGTCCTCTCGCCTCCACCTATGTGCACTAATATGCACTCACATAAATTAAGAGATGAAACGCAGCATTCATATAAAACATTATACAGAGGGCTGGAGAGATGGTTCAGTGGGGCATACGGACCTGCATTCAAATCTCAAGTGTGTGCTGGTAACCCCTTACTGAGAATTCCAGGGAAGGGATAGGCAGAGCCCAGAAACTTGCTGGACAGCCAGCCTGTCTAAAATGGAAAGCAGATCATTAAGAGACACTGTGTCAGGGCAATAAGTTAGAGAATGATAGAGGACGAATACACCAAGCCTTCTCTGCCCCCTGAATATTCACACATACTCGCATGCACCATACACAAATACAACACACACACACACACAATTTTAAAAACCTCTGCATATGTAATGGTCATACATTCCTTAATTCAAAAGAAGAATTTGAAAGCAATCCAAATACATATCTTTTGGGTAAGCAGGATGTGGCACAAGCCTGTAACAGAACAGAAACGAGTAGATACACAGAATAAAGTACATCTGAATGCATATGCTTTCAAAGAAACAAGCCTCAGAGACACACACACACTCCAATACTGACCTAGCATTCCAGAAAAGGCCAAACTACACTGTCCGAGAACAGATCGGTGGTAGCTCTGAATCAGGAAGACAGGCGATTCTACAGTCAGAAAGAGCACACAATGTCTTAGGGTGGCAGAACTCCTCTGTTCCCTGCTTCCTCATCAAAGCCATGGGAACAGCTGTCCCTGATGGTCCCCCTACAACATTTGAAACCAACTCTTCCACATTTTCCCTGATGATGAGCTGAAACTGAGCCAAAAGAAACCTGTCCTCCTTCCTGCTGGGTCAGGTGCTTTGGTGACAGGAGTGTAACAGTACCCAACACCCAGCCCAAGTGGACAAGACACATACATTCCCCTGCCAGTCTCCCCACCCCTTCGGCCTTTGCCTCTTTACTACAGTGCTCTCCCTGGGAAGCTTTGTTCTCTCTGCTTTGGCTTCCTGGTAAAGCCTGCTCAGTCCTCAGCCCGTGTGACTGGACCCTTCCTTCATAGTGCATGGGTCTTTCCATCTCCTTGATTCTGTCCTCTTCTCCTCCCCTTACACTCCTACTTAGCAACCTTCAGCCTCTAGACCTCACTCCACACTGTGTAGAGTGATCCTGGCCACTACACTGAGAACCGGATGAGCCCGCATTCGAGAGATGCTGACTGCAGAGGCCGGGCGCAGAAACAAGGAGGTCATGATGACAACGGTAGCCAGGATGCGGAGGACAGGATCACACTTCATGTCTTCTAAACCATAACTACAACTGCAAAAATCCTTCCAAGAAACTGCATCCTGAAGGAAGGGCCCAGAGCTCTGTGGGAAAGCTGTTGCCTAACATGAACAAAACCCTGAATTGATACCAGAAAAAGTAAAATACAGTTGAATTGAATCCTTTCCTCTAGTTCTAGGTTCAGGTAGATGTTCTTCAAAGAAAAATTCAGACATGCTCAGTGAGGCACTTTATTGGAAATTGGATGCATACATCAATGAAGTAAAATCAAAGTAAGCATCATTTGACACAATAACATCCTAATATCTATGCTATCTTCTTACATAACAAATCCCAAGATGCCCCTGACTTGGGTATCAAAGGGCAAGCTTTAATGGTCTAGAAATATCTCCATATAAATATAAACCATAGCATCTAAAATAATCATCGCTGTTTTGAGTCGGGTTCAAGAGTCCTGGGAAATCTCGTCAAATAATAAGTACTTTAGATGGCTGCTGGAACTACAAGGGTTGGGGACATAGCTCAGTGGCAGGGCATGGCCCTATGTTCTTCATTGACACAAGAAATTAACAAAAATATGAAGCTAATGATAACAAAGTTCAGAGAGGGGAAAATTCTCTACTGTGTGATACATAAAGGGGCTGGAATGCTGGGCAGAAAACTCAGCCACCCTGCACTTCCAACACTGCTTGAGTGTCAAAGCTAACAGACGTGAGGCTCCATGCAGAAAGCAGGTCATCACTCACCTCTTTTGGCATTGTTAAATTATGGCAAAGCTCTCCTTCGGGTTACACAGGGCAGAAATTGGCAGAGAGGTTTTTGAAACTTGTGCTCATCTCTTTCCCCTGCCATACTAGCTCCCTCTCCCCAACTGAGAAAAACGGAAGAAGTGTCACAAAACGAAAAAAGTTTGGTTTGCTGAGGATGGGATACACTTTGCATCGTTCGGCGTGAGAGGCACGGACTGGCCAAAGCTGCTCTTTCCCAGTCTCCCTCACCTCCTTCACCGTCAGCAGCTCCAAGGGTCTTTGGTTCTTCAAAGCTTCTTATTGCACGGCACAACATCTGCGTGGCTTCACTGCTCACAAACACCTGTCACCTCCACTAAGTCACACAGTTCTTAACCCTGTGAAGTAGGATGGAGGGATCATGACCACTAGTTGAAAGCTAAGGAGCCTAGTACCCACAGGGTTAGGTCTCTTGATCAAATCCACACTGTTGGCCAGCTGCAGAATCAAAACTAAAATGCAAGTCCAACTCCTGAGTCTTTCTGAGAACAATCTGGGGGAGACTTGTGTCCTTATCAGGTGCCATCCACTCTCAAGGGTCTCAGACAGCCCCATTGAGAACGGGATGAGTCCGCATTCGATAGATGATGACTGCAGTGGCGGGGCACAGAAACAAGGAGGTCATGATGACAACGGTAGCCAGGATGATGAGGACAATGGCCCAGATATCCAGGATGTGCTTGGGAAGCAGGACATCCACAGGTGACTGACTGATCGCATCCATGTTGGCCCTGGAATGGACAGGAAAGAAGAGTCAGTTGTGTGCACCCTCTCCCTGCCTTCCTCCTAGGAAGGAGATCTCCAGGAGTCAGAGTTACTGTGATCGATCATTAGTGGTGATAATGGCATCATTTGCTGGGGAGTCCTATTACCAAGAACTCTTTTTAATATTTTATTACATGTGTGTGCATACAAGTGCACACCTCTACACTCATATGGTTGCCTGCAGATACCAAAAGATGATGTCAGGTTCCCTGCAGCTGGAGTTATAAGTGGTTATGGGCTGCCTGACCTGTATTCTGTGTCCTCTGCAAGAGCAGCAAATGCTCTTAACCACAGTTATCTTTCCTGCCCATTAAGCAGGTCACTTTGTATCTATTAACTCATTCTAGCCCATTAACCACCAATCCAATGAAGAGGGAGTCCAATAACTGTTCATTTAATGTTTCTTAGTGTTTATCTTCAGTTATCCCCATGATTCCCATATTCCATTGATTTAAAATGAAAATCAAACCATGTAGGTGTCATGAAGTAGGCCTAGGAAATAAACCCAGATAGATGGGGACTTTTTATGCTTATTGTTTAAACTACCACTCTGTTTCCCTCGTCCATAAAGGGATAATTCACTATTTTTTGCTCTGTGTCCCATTGCTTATTCTTTTTTTGGAGGGGGGAGAGGATGTGAGGGAACATGTGTGTACAAATGCACATGAACATGCATGATGTCATTCCTCAGGTATTATCCATCTTGCATTAGGGTAGTTTTTTTTAATACATAGCCATGGTTTTTTAATTGGGTGGGAAGTAGAAAAGAAAGACCCTATACTGGGCCTTATTCAAGGCATCTTTGGGTTCTACGGGGTTAAGGAAAACAAGATATTCCTTAAGGAAAGATCTAGGTGACCCCTGGATTTGTATACTGTGGCCCCTCACAGCCTCTATCGCTACAGAACCTAGTGTATTGTGCTCTGGAACCCTAGGGCAGGAAAAACACCACTTTCATTCCTGCTTCTTAAAATTATTGACAATCACATGGTGATGGAGAAACACAAGCAAGAAAAGGTGGCACACCAAGCTCTGTGGTACAGATGGCAAGTGCATATCCATAATCACCGTAACCACTCAGTTCCAGTGTGCAACCTGGTTTCTGAGTCGGGGTCTCTCGCTGGGACCTAGGGCTTGTAGATTCAGTTTGGCAGACTGCCAGCCAATTCCAGGGCTCTGCCTGCCTCTGCTCCCTGGCTCTGGAATTATAAGTGTGCACCACCACGCCCAGTTTTTTACACAGACACTGGGGATTCAACTAGGGCCCTGTTGTTCGTGGCAAGCACTCTACCAAATGAGGCAAGTTCCTTTTTTCTAGAGAAAGCCTGCCTACTTATTCCTTGTGGGTTCCTCGGGACACCCACTATGCACAAGGATGGGATTTGACTTAGGCATAGCATGGTGAATATCAATAGCCACACTGGGAATCTACAAGTTACTCAGACCAGTCCACCAAAGTCTTCTCCAGTACTTTTATGCACAAGCTCTTGGGAAAGGGTCAGGGTGGCTATTGAAAGGATGTATATCTGGAAAGGGTAAGGCTGTTTTGTTCACAGGCAGAGCACCTGGCTTAGAGTTAAACACAGGTGGAGCCTTGACAGTTATCACCTGATATCACTTGATAGTGAGTACCTGAACCCAGCCAAGTTTGATGCCATTTTTGCAACCCTAGACACGCCACGCATATGAGCCAATAATTTCCAGGTTCTGCTTAAACCAATGTCCGTTTGGTATCTCTCCTTTGCATCTTAAAAAAATATTTTTCAACATGCCTGTAATACAAGGGCTTGAGAAGATAGGTAAAAACATCAGAAGTTTGAGGCCAGCCTGAGCTACATTATCAAGACCATGCCAAAAAATATAACTAAATTCAGATGGGTAAGATATTCTGGTTCATAGTGTTCTCAGTGTCTTGGTAGTTGTTTTCAAAGCACCACAGGCCAAAGAAGTATCTTACATTCCATGTACTAAGTAGTTAGGTTCCAACAATTTAATAAGTATTTCTGTTCTAACAAGTTATTATGCATGTACCTGTTGAGCAATGCTGCATGTGTCTGTGTGTGGGTATGTACATACAAGTGCAGGTTCTCTCAGATGCTAGAGGTATGGACTCCCCCTAGATGTTGGTTTCGTGAATCAAACTCTGGTCCCCTGGAAGATCAAGACGTGCTATCAACTGCCATGCCATCTCTCCAGCCCCTGTGAAACTTTTTACACTTTAGGACATGACTACACAATGCCATCTTCTTTTCCTAGTCTATATTAATTTTTGTCCAGAACTAACATATCCTAACAACCATCAGAAAGAACTGCATGAGATACCACCTCCAAAAACAACATAGAAAACTCAGTGTTAAACTTGATCCAGCAGTTAAGCAGCCTGGAAGATTTTCAACATCATTATTTCTGTCAAAAATGTTACTGATAGGGAAAAGGGGCCAACAACTGACAAATAAGACCTCATGAATCTTCAAAGTTTAGGATGGCAGTGGAAATTGAGTAAAGATACCACCTACAGAATAGGAGGAAATCCTTGTCAGCTATAAATTTGACAAAGATTAATATCTAGAATACACAAGGAACTCAGAAGAAAAAGTAAACAACAAGAAAACATGTATTAGTCAAAAACGTCCTGTGGAAGCAAGCAGAGTTCTGAAAGGTGAAATACAAATGGCCAATAAATATTTTCTAAGTAGAAAATATCCATAGGCATCAAGGAAATACAAATTACATCTACTTTGAGATTCCATCTCACCCTAGTTAGATTGGCTACGAGAGAGAAAGAGAGAGAGAGAGAGAGAGAGAGAGAGAGAGAGAGAGAGAGAGAGAGAGAGAGAGAGAGAGAGAGATGCTGAGAGGACAAGGATGTATAGGAAAGAAAGTCCTTATTCACTCACTATTGGTGGGAAGTGTGGCTGTCATGAAACTCGGTCTAGAGGCTTCAGATAGATTAGATAGATAGATAGATAGATAGATAGATAGATAGATAGATAGATAGATAGATAGACAGACAGATACAAAGCAGGCAAATCTCTGTGACTTAGAGACCAGCCTGATCTACATAATGAATCCCAGGCCAGTCAGGGATACACAGAGAGAGTCTGTCTCCAAAACAAACAATCATATGACCCAGCTATACCACTCCAGAGCATATATACAAAGTATTCTGTACTCAACCACAGAGATTCTTGCATATCATCCATGTTTGTTGCTATGCTACTCATAGCAGCAAGGAAATGGAACCAGCCTAAGTGCCCATCAACTGATGAATGGATAATAATTACATAGTACACAAACACAATGGAATTGCATTCAGTGATAAAGAAAAAGCTATGATATTTGCAGAGATATGTATGAAACCAGAAAAATATGCATTCTCTTAATACGAAGATCCTAGCTTCCAATTTTTATACATTTGCATTTATGTAGACACCAGAAAACTACAAAATAACCTGTGGGAAGGAGGAAAGAGGCTTTAAGGGGTGAGGGTTGGAGAAGACATTTGATAGGAATACGGGGTAAAATGTTTAGGCAAGGAGGGAGCCAGGGGATGAGGTGGAGTAGGGGACTGGGAAGACTACAATTAAAGGTCAAATTAAAGATGCGTGAAAGGGCCAAAAGGAAAGCTGAGTTTAAAATATTTTTAAGCATTTGAGTAGAGATACCCTTCATGGGAGGATAAAGCTATTCTCAGAAGCCAAATTATTAAATGAAATCTCAGTGACAGAGAGTGGGCGACCTCCCTACAAGTTGTTAGTCACGAACGCCCTCAACACTCCCAAAACATGCAAGCAAAGTGTGCCTGCTGTTGGTTTCCCATCAGACATAGTTAAGACCTCACTGCTAAAGATGCCCCTGATCCGGATGGGACAGACAGAACTCA
This sequence comes from Arvicola amphibius, assembly GCF_903992535.2. NCBI lineage: Eukaryota > Metazoa > Chordata > Mammalia > Rodentia > Cricetidae > Arvicola > Arvicola amphibius. The sequence goes on from NC_052051.1 coordinate 134,979,114, forward strand.
ATGCAGAACTGGGATGAAGCTCCTTCCCTCTGTCTAGTCTTCATAGTGCTGAAGGCTCTATGCTGGGGAGAACTGTCATTGACAGTCTTACTGAGCCAAAGATCCCGAGTGCAAGCAACACTGCCCAACAGTCAAGCAAGATGTGCCCATTAGTGCAGTAGTGGCAAATCTGGTATAGGAATAGCCAAAGGGTTTCTGATTGGACTTAAAGACCACTCCACAGTAGGGAATTCACATCTGATACTATAAATTCCATCCAAAGCTCATGGGGATGGAGAGTTCATGGGCCCCAGTGGGGAAGCTACTGCTGTTATGCTAAATTAACATGATGTGTCCATGAAACTGCCTTCTAAATAATTAAGTTTATACCCATAAATTACTGCTGCTCTCAGAGAAACTTATTTTTACAGTGGGCCGCACTAGCTACAGAGACTCATAACTGGTCAAAGTGCTGAGAGTGACTACTGAACATCACTCAATATAAATAAAAACATAAAAAAATAAAACATTTATGTCACCTTCCTACGAAGGTTCAGAAAACACTGCAGAAGAAGTGGCAGAAAGAACGTGAGAGCCAGAGAACGCTGAAGATTGTGGTGGAATGCTGCCTTCTGGATACACCATGGCCTTCTCACTCTTAATATCAAAGCAGCTGTCATTACATACATGACACTAGGCCCATCAACATCCTGCCATGGATAAGTGGGAGTTCATGGAGTCTCCCCCTTCCCAGAGAATCACTGGGCAGTCAATGGCTGCAGGAAAAACACTTTCTTCAGTGGTGTGGCCATTAATAAGAAGCCTATGCTCCTGAAAATAACTTTTCACCCATGTCCCCTAAACAGCTGCAATGAAGCTCGATGGGTCACTGAAAATAGAGGGGTGTGGTGGGGTGGCTCAGCAGGTAAAGGAACTTGCCCTCACCCCTGACCATCTGAGTTCAGTCCTTGGGATTCACACAGTGGAAGGAGAGAAATGAGTCACCTAAGTTGTCATCTGACCTCCACATAAATGGTATCATCAAGTGCACACACACACACACACACACACACACACACACAAAGTAAGCGGTTTTTTTTTTTTCTTAAAGACATGAATGTAAAAAATAGGGGTTAGTTAGGAAGAGGATCAAAGGAAGCAAGAGGGAAACAAGAGAGTAATAAGAAATATGATCAAAACAGATTAAACATATATATGAGAATGCAATAATTAAACCTATTATTATGTATGATTATATATGATTATAATAAAAACAAAATAATGTCTAACATGTGCACAGAAATATATTAAGGAACCTACAGCACCTCCAGTGAGTTGAATATGACTCCCAGGTCACCTCACAATGCAGTACATTCTGTGTCCAGGCAACATGAGGCTGGCACAACTCCTATAGCCCATCTAACCTAGCATCTATGACCCTACATCCCAGTAAAATTCCCAATTCCATTCTTATTTCCTTTCCCTAACCACCAGCTTTTCTTTTTTTTCTTTTTTTTTTTTTTTTTTTGGTTTTTCCTAATGCCTTTGATTCGGTGTCTCTGCTAGCACTCTAAGTTAGCAGCCATCACACCCAGGACCAGTGGAGTACCCAGCACATACATACAGCACATTTCTGCATTCTCTGCTGTAGCGATGGATACAATTAAACTGTCCACTAATAATAAGATAAACGAGAAATATCCATATGCTGTGGTTTAGATACAGATTGAGTGTGTCCTCCATGAATCCCTGTTTAAGCTAATCTCCATTTCAAGATATTCAGAAGGAAGAAAGTTAATTAAATGGTGGTGATTTGAAGTGGAGCCCTTGACAGCTGGGCATGTAAGCACAGGCCTGTAATTCAGTATTTTGGAGACAAACACAAGAGGAACCCAAGTTTGAAGCCAGCCTAAGCAACATAGAGAAATTATTTGAGAGAGGGGTTGGAAAAGAGGGAGAAAGAGATAAGGAAGGAAGGGTGCAATAATCTGACACTGGTGAACTCCAAAATATTTTTTAAGATTTTTTTTAATTTTATGTGTGTGAGTGTTCTGGTTGCATGTATGTCTGTGTACCACATGTGTGCAGTGCCCATGGAGGTCAGAAGACAGAGTGGGATCCCCTGAACTGGAGTTACAGGCAGTTGTGAGCCACCACATGGATGCTGGCGAAATCAAACCCAGGTCCTCTAAGAGCAACAAGTGCTCTTAACTGAGGAGCCATCTATCCAGCTCCACCCACCCCCACCTGCTGCCAATATTTTCTTAAAATGAGAAGGTCTCTCAGTGACCTAGGCTGGTCTTGAACCTACTATGTAGCCAAAGATGACCATGAACTTCTGATCCTCTTGCCTCCACCTCCCAAGTGCTGGGCTCACAGGTGTGCACGATGCTCAATTCATGCCGTGCTAGAAAACAAACCCAGGGTTTCAGGCTTGCTAGGCAAACACTGACCTGCTGAGCTACATCCTCAGCCCCCACCAAAGTAATTTAAGTGGGGAAAAAAGGACAAATAAAGTACAAGATAGTGTGCATAGAATAATTCCTTCAGTTCGGATTTTGTGGATTGAGTAGATAGGAAAGTAAGGGCACAGCTGTGGAAAATATCTGCAAGAGTGATTCATCCAAAGAAAGGGTTAATAGGAGTCACCTTCCGGTAGAGTTCACCAACAATTCAAGATGCTTTTGCTTTTTATTTTTTGTGCTATTAGGCCATCTGAATTTTCTAAAGAAGAGCATTATTATAACCTCTTTATCTTGACTAAGTAGAGGGGAAAATAGAATTGGAGGGGAAGTCCTTTATGCTTTTCTGTATTGAAAAGGATCACTACATCTATAATTTTTAAATAAAATTAAGATTTGAGACGATCAAGAGTCATCAAATTTTATACACTGTGGGAAGTAAGAATCACCTTGGGATAAAACAACAAGAACACTGCTTCTTGGGCCTCAACCTTGATGACAGAAAGATTCAAGAACGATGGAGACAGCTCGTCCTGTTCCCCAGGTGATGTGAATACACAGCCAGGTTTGGGAGGGCCTGGCCTCAGTCTCTGGAGTCTTAGGCCTTTTCTAGCACTAAGATTTGAGAATCAGTGCCAGTGTGCCAGGCTGCTCAGACTTGATGGGGAGCCTCTGGCAGGGGGCCCAGCACCAGGACGGTCAGGCCAGGGCCTGCAGAGAAGGGAGAGGCACAGGCTGCTTGACTCAGCCCTAGAGATGTCGTCACTTTCTCCAAAGTCAAAGACACAGAATCTTGACTCACAGCAGACACAAACTGTTCAGGACACAAGGGGGCGGGAGAAATCGCTCTGTGGTCTCCTGATTGCATCAACAGCTAGCCTGCCTCAGGCCTGAGGAACCCCACAAAAGTCTTCCAGGAAGTCCATTAACATCAAACAGTCTCTGGAACTTCAGATGCCGGGAACACAACTTCCCTGACAGATCTTTCCTAAGCAAAGCCTGTCATTTACAGTAAAATAGGCTTTGGGGCTCATCCACACTAAGAAATCATGGACATGAAAGCTTAAGTCAGTCCTGTGTCACAGAACCTGTGAAGTAGGAGGCCTTCAGCACTTTGGCTCCTACCCTTCTGAAGTAAGCATTGAATCCCACTCCACAGCGGAGAAACCTGTGTATTCTGGTATTGTATCCTCAGTTAAACACATATTCTCATCATACCCCTGCTCCTACAAAACTAAGCAAGCAAGATGTGTAAATAAACACTTGTTATAACCCACATCCAAGACTATACCAGCACTGTTCTGGTGCAAATGAATGGGTTATGGGATTTGTGTCCATTTGAGTACATGTGTACACATGTATGTGGGGGAGGCAGTGTTCATGAGCCCCCAACTGTGCACATAGAGGCTAGCGGTCCATGTCAGACATCTTCTTCTACCAGTCTCCATCTTATTTTTTAAAACAAGGTCTCTCACTAAAATTGGAGCTCACAATTTTGGCTAGACGGTCTGGCCAATAGGCTTCCAGATCCTCCTGGCTCCACCTCTTGGCTCTGGGATTATACACATGCAATGCCACACCCAACAATTTTGCCTAGGCATTAGGGATCTGAACTCAGATCCTCACACTTCTGTGGCAAGCACTTTAGCCAATGAACCTTCTCCCCAGCACAAATGAAAGTGTTTTTAAATAGTTTCAGTGTGGGTGGGAGATGTGGCTCTGCTGGAGTCCCTGCCTTGTGAGAGCAAAGCCCTGTTTGACCCCAGCATAAACTGGGTACTGAGGAGATGCCTGCAGTCTCAGCTCTTCAGAGTGGGAGACAGGAGAGTCAGAAGCCCCTTGTCTTACAGGGCAAGTGAATTAGAAGCCTAGGTTACATGAAACACTGTCTCAAAACAAAAACAAACAAAAAGAAGGGTGGAAACAGAACAGAGAAAACGCTTCAATAGAAGACAGAGAAGGATGAGCAACTTAAGTTTCTGTCCACTCTGAAGGGTTGAATAAATATCCTTGAGACCCTAAGCATATAAACACAATATAAATTAAAAGTGATTCTAGCAAAGCAGTACTGGCACATGACTTTAACTCCAGCACTCGGAAGGCAGAGGCAGACAGATCTCTGTGAGTTCGAGGCCAGCTTGGTCTACAGAGCAAGTTCCAGGACAGCCAGGGCTACACAGAAAAAAACCTCTCTCAAAAAATAAATAAATAAATAAATAAATAAATAAAAAACAAAAAAGCTATACTAAAACAAAATGCAAAATTTACATGTTCTAAAATTAAAGGTTTTTCTCCTTCTAATAAAAACTCTGCCATGTTCTCCCTGAGCCTGTCCATTTCCTGAGCAACTGTTGGAGGAATCTCAGGCAAACGCATGGGCAGGGTCAGCTCTGTCTACATTTCACTCCTCTCTGGCCTTCAGCAGGCTGTTTCTTCCCAGGTAACAAGCTCCAAATACAATGGAAGGAAAACTTTGTCCCCTGAATAAGAACTAAACAAATCATGTTCAGCATCTTTGATTTCATGGTTTAAAAACTTGAAGAAAAGCAGGGCCCTCACCCTCTGAGGCTGGCTTCTGTTTGGCCTCATTTTAACATCCGGGTGCATCGGTCCCTTATCACTACATAAAAAGGTGTATCTTGGCACATCTAATGAATAGTAATAAATCAACCTCCTTATCACTGACTTCACAGACAAACTGCTGGTAATTTCTGATTAACTGTTCATGTTGGAATTTGGCCCCAACCATTTACGTCATAATTTTAATCCTACCATTGATAAAAATATGAAGTTTCTATGACTACAGGCAGTAAACAGCAGTCAGTCTGAACTGCTGTCATTTTGAACTAGCACACTTGATTTACCTCATGACTGAACAATAAACTTCAACATGCATTCCAGAGTTGTATTACCAGCCAAGCACAGTGGCACACAACTACAATGCCTGCACTGGAGACAGAGGCTGGAGGATTAGAAGTTCAAAGTCAGCCTAGGAAACATGAAAGCCTATCTCAGAAACTCAGAAGGGGGTGAAACAGACAAGCACAGAGACCAGAGCTGACTGCACACAGCACTCTTCTAATAATATATTTGATAGTCTGAGACCCTTGCCTGCACTTACTATGTACACCCTTCTGCAAAAAGGCACCTGACAACCTGCTTTCAGCCTAGGACTCCTACCTGCATCGAGCTATACACACTGGACAATGGGATAAGTTTCCCCCTTGGACAATATGCAGTCAAACATATTCCCAATACATCTAGGTAAGAAAGCAGGAGGGGTGATCCAGCCTGAACTGATTAGGGTGCATATGCAGTAAAGTAAACTGTGTCCTCTAAGAGAATATTTAGAGGGAATTCTCCATTTACCATCTTTTGCCTATGTATAAGTAGTTAAAATTAAATGCACTGTGGAAGGAACATGTAGAACAAAGAAATGGATTTAAGATTTATGAAGACAACTACAACACATTCCCACATCACACATTCCAAGGCTCAATATGTGGAAGGGGGCAGGAAAACTAAGAGCCAGGGGATCAGAGAGTTTGCTGTGAGAAGCTATATTCATTGAGTCTAAACAACATACCAGCCCAAGGGTGAGCTGGACAAGGATGACACCAATCAATGCATATGCCTAATTGGACAGAGAAGGCCCACAGGGCCTACACAGAGGACTACAGGCAAGTGAGGAAAGTCGGGAAGGGAAGAGAACACCAATTAGTTGTCCAGTGCCAAAAAGTCAGCTCTGAAAACACATGTGCAGGTAACATTAGCATTATATGAACTCAACAGGTTATATTTAAGAATAAAAAGCCAAGCAAGGCAATGCACACAGCTACAATCGCAGCGCTGTGGGGAACAGACAGAAGGGAATTGCCGGAACTTGCCGGCTGCCGTCCTGGCTCTCAGTTAATGATCCTGTCTCAGGGGATAAGGTGCAGAGGAACAGAGCAGATGATTCAGCATCCTCCTCCAGCCTCACATGCACATGTGTGCACATCACATGCATGCAATACATACACCATCACACAGACACACTAATACAGACTGACAGACAGAGAAAAGGAGTGGGGAGAGAAGGAAAAGGAGGGGAAGGAGGAGGAAATGGCATAACTCCTCCCCAGGCCTGCAGCTCCTAGGTGTGGGATGGTAGGAGGACTGAATTGATTTAGCCAATTTACTGAAAGTCAATAATCTCAAAATAACTACTGAATTTTGTGTTCATTAACAAGAGTAACTTACAGCTTTTTTTTTAAATGTAGTTTCTCTTGTTTATTTTGCACAGAGAGAAAGAAGGCATGGAGCTGGATGGGTGGGAGGAGGAGAGGATCTGGATCTGGGGGGAGATGAAAGAAGGGAAATAGTGGTCAAAGTATATTGTATGAAAAAAAATTTCCTTAGCCAGGCGGTGGTGGCGCACACCTTTAATCCCAGCACTCAGGAGGCAGAGACAGGTGGATCTCTGTGAGTTCAAGGCCAGCCTGGTCTACAAGAGCCCAGCAGAACTATTTTCTTAAGCAACCAAGTTCTTTGACAAAAGACAGGATCAATGTGCTCAACTAATAACACAGCACATTTAAGTGACCTAATTTTCATAAATTAAAATTTCTCAGATGTTGACTGTCAAATGGCTTTTTTCCTTTAGTTTAAAATGGACAAGATAAAAACAATTAAAAAAAAAAACGGCTTTGGCTGTTCCTGCAGAGGACTCAGGTTCAATTCCCAGCACCCAACATGGCATCTTACAACCATCTGTAACTCCATTTCTAGGGGAACTGATGCCCTCTTCTGGCCTCCACAGGCACCAAGTACTAATGTGGTGCACAGACCTATGTACAGGTAAAACACAAAAAATAAAATTTATTTTTAAATGCTGCTTTTGAAATAACTTAATTACTCTTTATGATTCTTTCACCCCCAAGAAGCATGGAGAGGTGAGGTTTCCCTTCAGACTTCTCAAACATATAATCATAAACCTTATACTTGTGTAACAAACTGCATTTGTTTAAAAAAAATAGCAAGTTTATATAGTGTTTGTATTTGCTTAGTGAATGCAAATATTGAGTTTTATCTAACCTGGCCCCATATGTTCACAAAAGCTCCCCAACAATCCTGTACAGGATGTATCTGCTTCCTGCTGTGGAAAGCAGAAGTTAACCAGGAAGGGTCTCGAAGCTCTGAAGTATGAAGGATTTTGCTAAAATACCTAGAAGTTTTACAGCTAACCTTTCTCCAGTCCTTCCACAGAGGGACATACAGCCTTTTCCAAGGGTAACTGTACACAGGGGGAAAGGAAACAGACTTTCCGGGGTCTGCTGGATACTAGTTCAGAATTAACACTGATTCCAGGAGACCCCAAGAAGCATGTGGCCTTCCTTTTAAAGTTGGGGCTTGGCTTATGGAGGTCAGGTGATTAATGGAGTTCTGGCTAACATCTGACTCGCAGTAGGTCCAGTGGGTCCCTACACTCATCCTGGGATTATTTCCGTAGTTCCAAAATGTGCAATTAGGATCAACACACTTAGAAGACAGCAGAATCCCCACATTGGTCCCCACTCCTGTAGTCACTATTGCACTAAAGCTCCTTTCAGAATCCACACAGCCTTGCACACAAGCTGGCGTGGCCCAGCGGTATAAGCCAGTACTGCCCAGCTAGAAAGCTGGCCCACGTCAGTCCCACCACTCTCTTCCCAGAGAGGGCAGATTCTTACTGTTTCTGACCAAAGGTCTTTTCAGATGTAGAGAGTGAAGATATGTGTAAGCTAAAACTATCCAGAGTTCCAGTTCTGATGATGGTAAAGCAAACAATGAACCAATCGTTTTTCTAGAAAGGCAGGGAAGCATCAGCTCAAAGGTGTTAAAAACAAACAAACAATGAAGCGTTACAGGAGACCGTCTGGGAGAGGACAGAAATCAAAGGAGGCGAGCTTGGCAATTAGGGGCAGCATTTTCCCTCATGGAAAATGGAGACTGAGCAGTGCTTCTGGCAGACGCGAGAGGGTAAGGGAGCCAAGACTGCCACGATGGACAGGGGGAACGGGCCTTGGATTTGGAACTAGAGCACTCAGTGCTACTGATGTGTTGGAAGTACACCAGGTCTCCCAGTACACCATGGCCTCTGTGAGTTAGCAAAGTCCCTAAAATAAAATTCCTGCAAATCTGGGTTTCAAGCATCTCCAAGTACCTGGCCCAAGAAAATGTGTCTTCTTGGAGGCAAGAGCATCAAACATGCTGAGTTTCGGGTTGTCATTAACATACAAAAAACCAAAAACATACAGCATAAAACCAAAATGACCAGGAATGCAAAAGAGACAGTATAGCACGAACAAAACTATCAAAACAACAGAAAACAGAGAGCCAGGTCAGGCGTGGTGGCTTGCCTATAACCCAGCACTTGAGAGACAAGGCAGGAGGGGCAAGTGTTCAAGAGTCGTTTTACCAATGTATGTTCAGGCCAGCCTGGGCTCCATGAGATACACTAACACTGCTCATTACTACGTTTTTTAAAAAATTCAAGATTGTAAGTTTGCCGGAGAAAATGAAAGAGAAAGAACATACTAGATTTCCATATCGGAATACTGGACCTAACACACTGTTAGGAACGAAAAGGCAGCAGCACACACAGTTGAAGAGGTGACTGAAGATTCATCATCAGGGAAAATTACTTAAAATGGAGCAGAGCAAAACCTAAGGATGGACAACACCAAGCCAGTAAGTGACTCAGGACACACTCGGGTCACTGTGACAAGATACAAAGACTACAAAGCACAGGTAACTGAAGATGTGGGGGTAGAGTGCAGAAACAAGGCTGGAATAAACAATAAGGCTGAGGAAAGACATCAGTTCACAAACTAAAGCTCCTGAGACCCCATGAAGACAAGTAAAATAAAGTGTGTTACAGAGAATCTGCTGAAATTCAAAAATAAAGAAAAATATCGTCAAATGAGAAACAGTTGACTGGTTGCCAGCTTTGAAATAGAAACAACATTTAGAAACAGTGAGGGCTTAAACAGGTGAAAGACATAACTCCCATGACTGATGGTGAAGCAGGATATTTCCAGACAAAAATACAGAAATAAAATATTCAACAGCAATAATGAACAGCAAAAGAAACCAAAGTAATGTACTTTGATTTTCTGACACTGTCTAGGAAAGAAAAAAAGAAAAACAATAGTAGACTTGGCTTTAATCAAGAATAAATGCCATCCTTGGAGCAGCCATTAAGGAAATTTAAGTATATTGGGGGGGGGAGGGGAAGACACTACTTCATTTTTCTCTTCCCCAAACAGTGTCAGTAAATTAAAGTTCATATATATTATCAGACAAAGTAGACTTCCAGGCAAAAAGCAGGAGGGCAAATACCATAAAGATAAAACAGTTTTTAATTTCTATGTACATAATCTCAGAATTTTAAGAAGAAATAGCCAAATTCATAGAGTGGGAGGTTATAACACAGCTCTCCCAATCAATGATAAAACCAAGGAATTTTGAACTAACTGTGGGACAGATGTTATTAGCTTTCTATAATGTATTATTTCTAAGAACTAACTGTGGGACAGATGTTATTAGCTTTCTATAATGTATTATTTCTAAGAACTAACTGTGGGACAGATGTTATTAGCTTTCTATAATGTATTATTTCTAAGAACTAACTGTGGGACAGATGTTATTAGCTTTCTATAATGTATTATTTCTAAGAACTAACTGTGGGACAGATGTTATTAGCTTTCTATAATGTATTATTTCTAAGAACTAACTGTGGGACAGATGTTATTAGCTTTCTTTTTTTTTTAAATTTATTTATTATGTACACAGTATTCAGCCTCCATGTATGCCTGCAGCCAGATTTCATTACAGATGGTTGTGAGCCACCATGTGGTTGCTGGGAATTGAACTCAGGACCTCCGGAAGAGCAGACAGTGCTCTTAACCTCTGAGCCATCTCTCCAGCCCCCTGTTATTAGCTTTCTATAATGTATTATTTCTAAGAGGAAAATAAGGCTGGAGCACTGCTCGGCTGTAGAGTGGTTGGCCTGCATGGAGCCCAGGTTCTATTCCTAGCACAGAAATAAAGGGGGGGGGGGGTTGGAAGGAAAAGGGGGAAGGCAGGAAGGAGAGGGAAAATAACTGAATAATTGCATTAGAAAACAAGAAAATACAATATATACAATTATAAATAGGATGTTGCTACAAGGTAGTCATCCCAAAGAGAATTCTAAATTGATCTCCACAAATTCTATCGCCTAAGAGCATCCCAATGACGCAGCAATGTGACCTAAGGTTCCATCAGCATCAGTGATGAATGCAATCCTGTCCTTGCTATTTCAGCCCTTTGGCTTTAGTCCCAGATGCAAACAAAGTTAATGAAGACAATAAATAGGTAAACCTTGAAGGTTATTCATTTTCATTTAAGTAAGGCTCTAGAGGACTTGGGGCTAATAAAATTATCACAGTGAGCTTAATACAGTCAATAAGAAGCCCTTTAAAAATAAGGTTTAGGACAACCGCCAAGAGGAGGCTCTCCTCTAGGGCCTACGACCTCTCCAGCCATGGATAGTTGGCTGTTACAAGGCACAAATTCCTTCCTAATGAATGATTCTTAAGTCTAATTAAATACTGTTGGTTACCCCCAAGATAAAAGTGCCACTATTACACCACTGGGGAGAGAGAGAGGAGAGAGAGAGAGAGAGAGAGAGAGAGAGAGAGAGAGAGAGAGAGAGAGGATAGATTAGATTATAGATAGATAGATAGATAGATAGATAGATAGATAGATAGATAGATAGATTTAATTTTATGTGTATGTATGAGTACCAAGTGCATGCCAGGTGCACACAGAGACCAGAAGAGGGCATCAGATCTCCTGGAATTGAAGTTATAAACTACCATGGAAGTGCTGAGAACAAAGCTCAGGTCCTCTAGAAGAGCAGCAAGAACTCTTAACTGCTGAGCCATCTCTCCAGCACATACCTCCCCTTAGGGATATTGTGTCATGCTGGTCACTTGTGGTTCATGAACTTTATAGCTGGGTAGAATTATCGACTGTTTTTCTCTCTTGGAGTTTGCATAGCACCTTCAGATCCTATGAGAGTTAATCCTCAGGAAAAAGGCTTCCAGGTCGGTTCCAGATCAATTCCTCAAAGTCTTGTGTCCAAAGCATGTGGTGTCTTTATCAGAGTCTGATCTTCAAGTTCTGGGAGGCAACCAAGGTCAATGGCCATAGCCTATATTGTTTGGGGAGTCTACTGGATTCCCCTGACGAACAACTCTGCCATTTTCCTAACCAATGTAATCTCTAACTATATTCTAAATATTAATCCTTATACTCACAGATAAGCCGAACTCTTACCCTCATCAAATAAGCTGCTTTTTGAAAGAAAAAGGGAGGAAACTATTACAGAGAGCTACAATTGGTAAAAATGAAGAGAATAAGTAACCAAAGTGTCCCCAGCCTCCACTGATACATCTACAGTGCCACCCCTACTCCTAAGGTCAAGGAAGAGCACAGAGCGAGTAGAAAGATTGTAAGAAGGTTCAGGATTTCTTTGAGGCAAGGCATTATTTCTAATCACCAAAGACAGCTTGGATTACTAACCTATTGAAGCTAAGATAATAAATTTGCTCCTTTTCAACACCAAGTTTGTAATAATCTGTTATATATCAATAGAAAACCAATATGGTAATACCACATCCACCAGATTGTTCTCTAGAAATGAAATGAATGGGTTCTAGACATGTGCACAGACTTTAGATACCACACTGTATGAAACACATAACCTATCATCCATTTCACACAGGGCAAACTAATAGCTGAAGAAATTAAATGGGCCCAGCCTGGTTGTTCATGCTTGTAATTTCAGCACTCAGTGGCAAAAGCAGGAAGATTATAGAAAGTCCAAGTCAGTCTTGTCTATTTAGCAAGTTCCAGTTCCAGGATAGTCAAAGCTACATAGCAAAACAGTCTCAAAAAAATAAAATCTCCACTACTCAATAGATATTGAATAAACATTTGACTGAACAAAGTCACAAGATTTTCTATTTAGATGAAGCTATGGGAACTCTTCCAAGTGCAGGGAATACTTTAACAGCAAAGGGAATATAGAAAGACCCTTTTCTTTATTTTTACACTACAGATGAATGTTAAAAACCCAGACTCTGAGGCCAGGAAGCATGTGTTTAAAATGCAGGCCCACTACCTTCTGGCTAAGCAACCTTAAGTATGCTAATTGAACTTCCTCATGCTTCTATTTACTTAGCTGAAAACAAAACCAAATATGGGGGGAAAGTATCTGCCTCAGGATTAAGAGAATTATCTGAGATAATCACACACAGCACATAATACTGCTCTCCCAAAGTAAGAGCTCTACAAATACTAACTCTTATCATGATTGGAAATTCCTGTCTGTAAAGAACATTAACCTAAGCAAACATCTTCCCCTCCTTCAGCTAAAGTCTGCTAGCATCCTAGACTAGGAAAGAAATTCTACTTTGTAAACAAAGACAACAAATGGCGTTGCGTTCAGATGGAGTCTGCCTCCCAAGGTTCCTCAGGGGAACAGCACTGAGAGGTGGTACTGCCTGGGGGCATATAATAAATAAGGTCACGGGAGACCACCTTTGAGTGATTAGGCCAGTGTTCCAGAATGGGTTCCTGCCATGAAACCAGGTTATTACATAGCAAGGTCATACCACATGCTTCTTTATTAGCCTCTTGGTACACACATCTCTGTTTCTCCTTTACCATGAGTCATGTGTCACCATGAAGCCCTCATCAGAAACCAGTGTCGTGCTCTCAAACCTCTAGAGCAGTAATCCCAATAAACCTCTTTTAAAACCAATACAGCCTTGAATATTTTATCAATATAAAGCCTTCTAAGACAGATGATAATCCAAACCAAAAATTTTTTAAATCAACTGATACAGTTAATAAGCTTACTCTGGTCCAACGACGAAGTTGATAGTCATTCAGTCTGACTAGATAAATAGAGATGGCACTCTTACTACCACTAGAGACAAGGGAGTATGACTAGATATATCAACAAATAAAAGTTTTTGCCCTTAAGGAGGCAAGCTGTCAAGTTAGACATATTTGACACACACTTTTAATCCCCAGTTAAATGGAAGAGGTGGGTGAATCTCTGTGAGTCTCAGGCCAGCCAGGGATACACAGTAAGACCCAATCTCAAAAAAAAAAAAAAAAAAAAAAAAAAAAAAAAAATCAGACTGGGTGTGTAGGTCAGTGGTAGAGCACTTGCCTAGCATATTAGACCCTAGATTCAATTCTAGTACTGCAATTAAGAAAGAAAGCAGGCTGAGAAATAGTTTAATAAGTACTTGTTTCATAAGCATGAAGACCCAAGTTCAATCCCCAGTACTCAGAAAAAAAAAGCCAAGCATGGTGGCACTTGCTTGTACTCCCATTGCTTTGGAGATGGTGGCAAGAGGATGCCTGAGGCTGGTTCCAGTCAGCCTAGCCTATTGGGCAAGTTCCAGGCCATCGAGAGATGCTGTCTCAACAAAACAAGATGGGGGTGGCAAGATGGCTCATCAGGTAAAGTTCATTTGCCACACAAACCTGGTAACCTGAGTTCAATCCATGGAACCCACATAAAGGTAAAAGAAAAGAAATGACAAAGTTGTCCTCTGATCTCCACACATGCACACCCCATAGCAAACACACACACACACACACACACTTATAACAAGGTGATGGTGCTGGGATGCACTACTCCATGTCATCTTTACATGAGAATACAGGGAAGCTACAGAGAGACTCCTAGAACAAACAGGTGCATAAAAAGGTAGTGGCCCTCATCCTTCCACTCTGCCTAAGAAAAAGAGGACTACAGACGGCAAGGGATTTTTATATGGGTTGGAAGGACAGGTGGAGATTCAAGAGAAAGGAAAGAAGAGAAGTGGGCTGAGCAGAGCAGATCACAAAGCCCCAAAGTGCTGAGCTGCAGGCTGTACTGGGACACGTGGAGTCCTGGCATCTTCAGCAAAGGCTTAGTCTCTCCCAGCATCAGTTCCACTTGCAGAAGGGGGTGTGGCACAACACCTGTGGGAGTCAAATGAACAAGTGGGCCTAAAATAGCACTGCACTTTGTTGTGGGATATTTAGTTTGTTGTGGTATATTTGATCACACTGTGTGAAAGGCACCTTCTGGTTGGTTTAATAAAGAGCTGAATGGCTAATAGCTAGGCAGGAGCAATTAGTCAGGACTTCTGAACAAAGAGAGAAACTCAGGAGGATGTAAGTACCAGAGAGACACAGAGCAAGTCGGAGATGCAGAATAAAATAAAAGTTTTTAAAATAATAATATTATGGCAGAACTTGGATTAATAGAGATTATAGAAACAGGTTAGTTTGAGTTATAAGAGCTAGTTGAGAACAAACCTAAGCTAAAGGCCAAGGTTTCATAATTAATAAGTATCTGTGTCATTATTAAAGCAGTGCACAGTGCCATAGAATTGAATTGATCAAATGAACATGGGAGGGGGGGGACACTCTTTTAAAAAAAAGAGGTCAGAAGCCCTAACAACTAGGAGGCATTAGTGGTCTAAACTGATCTGAATCCAGTGGAGGCAACCACAGTGGTAACTTTGATAGCCTTTGATAACCATGGTCTGTCCCAAGCTTTGACCTTCCTCTAAAACAGCTCACCCTCAACACCAGAACTGAAGGGAAGAGTTAGGGTTTAAGAGGTCATCCAACTGGTTTTACCACAAGGACCTACTGAGGAAGGAGGCAATAAAAGAAATGACTTCCTGCTAGCAGGCAGGCTTAATTACGCCACAGCAGGAGAAAAGACAGAGGCAGGTGGCATCCTGCAGGTGTGGCCCTTATCCAGCTCTGCCAGCAATCTGAGCAGATAGTGGGGCTGCTACCTCTACAGATACAGGGCAGAGAGGAGACAGCTCTGAGTCATGGGCACTGTGGGTGTCTGAAGATGTATGACTGCAAATATCTTCCAGAAAGTGAATCATGGCAGGCATGGTAGCACATGCCTTAAGTCCCAGCACTTGGAAGGCAGACACAGGTGGATCTATCTTAATCTGTGGCTAACCTGGTTTATAATAGTGAGTCCCAGGACAGAAAAGGGTAGAGAGACCCAGTCAAAAGAAAAAACACACAAAACAGAAAGTGAACCATAAAGGCAGGGAACCAGAAAACCAACACAATGACTTGCCAGTATCATGTCTCTTCTTTGCTCCCCTCCCTGCCTCTCCCCTCCACATAAACCCTCTCCCAAGGTCCCCATGCTCCCAATTTACTCAGGAGATCTTGTCTTTTTTTAATTCCCATGTAGATTAGATCCATGTATTTCTCTCTTAGAGTCCTCATTGTTGCCTATGTTCTCTGGGATTGTGATTCGTAGGCTAGTTTTCTTTGCTTTATGTTTAAAAACCAACTATGAGTAAGTACATGTGATAATTGTCTTTCTGGGTCTGGGTTACCTCCCTCAAAATTATGCTTTCTAGCTCCATCCACTTGCCTGCGAATTTCAAGATGTCATTATTCTTTTCTGCTGTGTAGTACTCCATTGTGTAAATGTACCACATTTTCCTTATCCATTCTTTGGTCAAAGGGCATTTAGGTTGTTTCCAGGTTCTGGCTATGACAAACAATGCTGCTATAAACATAGCTGAGCACATGTCCTTGTGGCACGATTGAGCATCCTTTGGATATATACCCAAAAGTTGTATTGTTGGGTCTTGAGGAAGATTGTTTCCTAATTTTCTAAGATATCACCACACTGATATCCAAAGGGGCTATACCAGCTTGCATTCCCACCAGCAATGTAATTTCTCTGTTTAGGTCTGTACTCCATATTTTTATTGGATTATTTGTTCTTTTGATGACCAATTTCTTGAGTTCTTTGTAAATTTTGGAGATCAGACCTCTGTCTGATGTGGGGTTAGTGAAGATCTATTCCCTTTCTGTAGGCTGTCATTTTGTCTTGTTGACCGTGTCCTTTGCTTTACAGAACCTTCTCATTTCAGGAGGTCCCATTTATTAATTGTTTCTCTCAGAGTCTGTGCTACTGAGGTTATTTTTAGGGAGTGGTCTCCTGTACCAATGCGTTCAAGTGTACTTCCCACTTTCTCTTCTATGAGGTTCAGTGTGGCTGGCTTTATGTTGAGGTCTTTGATCCATTTGGACTTGAGTTTTGTGCATGGTGATAGATAGGGGTCTATTTTCATTCTTCTACATGTTGACATCCAGTTATACCAGCACCACTTGTTAAATATGCTTTCTTTTTTCCATTTGATATTTTTTGCTTCTTTGTCAAAAATCAGGTGTTCAAAAGTGTGTGGATTGATATCCGGGTCTTCTATTCGGTCCATTGGTCCTCCTATCTGCTTTTATGCCAATACCAGGCTGTTTTCGGTACTGTAGCTCTGTAGTAGAGTTTGAAGTCAGGGATTGTGATGCCTCCAGAAATTCTTTTATTGTACAGGATTTTTTTTTTTTTTTGGCTATCCTGGGTTTTTTGCTTTTCCATATGAAGCTGAGTATTGTTCTTTCAAGGTCTTTGAAGAATTTTGCTGGGATTTTGATGGACATTGCATTGAATCTGTAGATTGCTTTTGGTTAAATTGCCATTTTTATTATGTTAATTCTACTTATCCAAGAGCATGGGAGATCTTTCCACTTTCTGGTGTCTTCTTTTAATTTCTTTCTTCAAAGATTTAAAGTTCTTGTCACACAAGTCTTCCTCTTGTTTGGTTAGAGTTACTCCAAGAAATTCTATGCTATTTGTGGCTACTGTGAAAGGTGATGTTTCTCTGATTTCTTTCCCAGCCCATTTATCATCTGTGTACAGGAGGGCTTCTAATTTTTTTTTATTTAATATTGTATCCTGCTACATTACTGAAAGTGTTTATGAGTTGTTTATGAAGTTCCTTGGTAGAATTTTTGGAGTCGCTTATGTAAACTATCAAATCATCAGCAAATGGTGAGAATTTGACTTCTTTTCTGATTTGTATCCCCTTGATCTCCTTTTGTTGTCTTATTGCCCTAGCTAGGACCTCAAGAACTATATTGAATAGATATGGAGAGAGTGGACAGCCTTGTCTTGTTCCTGATTTCAGTGGGATTACTATGAGTTTCTCTCCATTTAGTTTGATGTTGGCTGTTGGCTTGCTGTATATTGCCTTTATTATGTTTAGGTATGTTCCTTGTATCCCTGCTCTCGCCAAGACCTTTATCATCAAGGGATGTTGTATTTTGTCGAAAGCTTTTGCAGCATCTAATGAGATGATTATGTGTTTTTTATTATTCAGTTTATTTATATGGTAGATTATGTTGACAGATTTTCATATGTTGAACCATCCCTGAATCTCTGGGATGAAGCCGACTTGATCATGGTAGATGATGATAGTGATGTGTTCTTGGATTCGATTTGCCAGTATTTTATTTAGTATTTTTACATCAATGTTCTTGAGTGAGATTGGTCTGCAATTCTCTTTCTTAGTAATGTCTTTATGTGGTTTGGGTATCAGGATAATTGTAGCCTCATAAAAAGAGTTTGGCAGTGTTCCTTCTGTTTCTATTGTGTGGAACAATTTGAGAAGTATTGATATTAGTTCTCTGAAAATTTTGTAGAATTCTGTGCTAAAACCATCTGGTCCTGGGATTTTTTTGGTTGGGAGACTTTCGATGACTGTTTCTATTTTTTCAGCAGTTATAGGTCTGTTTAATTTGCTTATCTGGTCTTGATTTAATTATGGTAAGTGATATTTATCCAGAAAGTTGATCATTTCCTTTAAGTTTTCCAATTTTGTGGAGTACAGGTTTTTGAAATATGACCTAATGATTCTCTGTATTTCCTCCATGTCTGTTGTTATGTCCCCCTTTTCATTTTTGATTTTGTTAATTTAGATATTCTCTCTGCCTTTTGGTTAGTTTGGATAAAGGTTTGTCTATTTTGTTGACTTTCTCAAAGAACCAACTCTTTGTCTCATTGATCCTTTGTGTTGTTTTCTTTGTTTCTATTTTGTTAATTTCAGCTCACAATTTGATTATTTCCTGCCATCTAGTTGTCTTGGGTGAGTTTGCTTCTTTTTGTTCTAAAGTTTTCAAATGTTCTGTTAATTTACTAGTGTGGGATTTTTCCAGCTTCTTTATGTAGGCATTTATTGCTATGAACTTTCCCCTTAATACAGCTTTTATTGTGTCCAATAAATTAGGGTATGTTGTATGGTCATTTTCATTGAATTTTAGGAAGTCTTTCATTTCTCCCTTTATTTTTTCCTTGACCCATTGATGATTCAGCTGAGCATTGTTTAATTTCCATATATTTGTGGGCTTTCTGGATTTGTATTGCTGTTGAATTCTAGTTTTAAGCCACGGTGATCTGATAAGGTACATGGGGTTATTTCAATTTTTTTGTATCTGTTGAGGTTTGTTTTGTTACTGAGTATGTGGTCAACTTTTGAGAAGGTTCCATGAGGTGCTGAGAAGAAGGTATATTCTTTTCTGTTTGGATGGAATAGTTTATAGATGTCTGTTAAGCCCATTTGAGTCATAACATCTATTAGTTCCCTTATTTCTCTGTTCATTTTTTTGTCTGACTGACCTGTCCAGTGGTGAGAGTGGAGTGTTGAAGTCACCCACTATTAGTGTGTGGGGTTTAATGTATGAATTAAGCTTTAGAAATGCTTCTTTTACATATAAGGGTACCCTTGTATTTGGGGCATAGATGATCAGTATTAAGATTTCCTCTTGATGGATTCTTCCTGTGACTAATATGAAATGTCCTTCTTTGTCTCTTTTGATTGATTTTAGTTTAAAGTCTATTTTGTTAGATATTAGGATAGCTACACCAGCTTGTTTCTTAGGTCCATTTGATTGGAAAATTTTTTTCCCAACCCTTTATTCTGGGGCGACAGATCATACCTTCTACAAGACCTCTAAGGCTCTATCCTCTATCGAAGTTGAGATTATCATGGAAGAATGCAGTATCTAAAATGGAGAAAGCAACCCAGCTACCAGGAGGTTTACCACCACTGCCTTCAGCCTAAAGCACCAAATGCCTGAGACCCACCAACTTAACCCACTTGCAGGTCTCATTCCTCTCTTCTTAGAATGCTCGATCCTGGTTTCTATGGAAATGCCCTGGAGTTTTTTCTAGACTTACTTTATTAAAATACCACTTACATCCACCGGCCATTCTTCTTCTACCTCATCATGTTTTATTTTCTTCACACAACTTCTGGAGAGGCTGTTTGGTTGGCTGGTTGTTTCGTGTGCCTTGGTGATCACATGGAGATCACAGAAAAACTTGGTGGAGTCTGTTCTCTCCTTCCAACTTATGCAGGTTCCAGGAACTGAACTCAGACTGCAAGGCATGCCCAACAAGCTCACTTAATCAACAAACCATCCCAGAAGCCTTGTGTTGTTTTTGTGAGACAGGGTCTCACATAGCCTGGTCTTAAACTCACTGGCCTTTTTCAAGGTCATCCTTCTGCCTCCGCCTCCTTAGTGCTAGGATTACAGGCAAGTGCCACTAAACCTAGTTTATGTGTTACTAGGGTATCTTAGGGCTTCTATAGCTGCAACAAAACACCATGACCACAAAGCAAGTTGGGGAGGGCTTACATGCCCACATTGCTATTCACCATTGAAGAAAGTCAGGACAAGAACTCAAGAAGGGCAGGATCTTAGAGGCACGAGCCAATGCAGAAGTCATGGAGGGATGTTACTTACTGGCTTGCTTCCCCTGACTTCCTCAGCCTGCTTTCTTATAGAAACCAGGACCACTAGCCCAGATAATGCCACCCACAATGGGCTGAGTCCTCTCCTGTTGATCACTAATTGAGAAAATGCCTTACAGCTGGACCTCATGAAGGCATTTCCTCGGCTGAGGCTCCATCCTCTCTGATGACTCTAGCTTGTGACATTGACACACAAAACCAGCCAGTACATGGGGACTGAACCAGGGGTTGGTGTATGGTAGACAGGCCCTCTACCAACTGATCTACAGATGTTTCACAATCTAAAATAAGCTTGTTTAGCATTTACTGATTTTTTTATTGACTTTTATACCTAACAGGCTAAAAGAGTTATTCCTTTGATCCCCTCAAATGAAAGCCTGTGAGAATAGAAGCCCTGAGTTTTGTCTATTGCCTCATCTTCAATGTCTACCACAGGACCCAGCACATCACAGTACCAATAATGGAAGACAGAAGAGAGAACAGAATGAGAATGCTGGACATGTCACATTTGGCCCCAATCCATGGAATTAGCAGAAGGGTCGAGAAAGAACCCTGACTCCTGCAGAAGTCTCAATAACCATCAAAGTTGGACTGTCTCCAGAATAAAATTCAGCCTCTGATTTCACCATTTTCTGGGCTCTGTGAATTTAAGGATTACAGGGGGCTCCTTTCTCTCCCAGTTCACCTTGTACCCAACACAGGATTGGTCTTTTAGAATCAAGTCCTGTAGGATTTCCTCTTGTTGACATGCTTAGACTGATGAGCATAAATTCCAGTTTAATTCCATTTGTAACAGTAGGTAGGTACGACTGGAGGGTACCCATGGTGTGAGCCTTTCTCTGCTCTCAGAAAAGAACAGGGAGGCTGGTCAAAGAAGAGGAGTTCCTGATGCCATGTCCAGCATGAGGAATTCCAGCCACCCATTAAGTCTTAGAAATGCCAGCTCCCTTCCCATTGTATAACAGCCTCAAACATTTGCCAGCCTGGCATAATCATTTCACAAGGGAAATATATTCCAAATAAATGGGCCAAAAGAAGAAATGAACACAGCAGACAAAATATCAAAAATGTGATATGAATTAAATCAGAAACCTTTCTCTAATGTCCCAAGATACTGAAGGGGCACTCTGTTCTCATCTCACCCTGACTGATCTTACTTCTTCAAAATTCCTAATGGATACAGACTTGTTCATTGCTTGAGTTTCTGTTCCTCTGTGGCTAGAAAATGGAAAAACACAAGCTATTTATTTCAGACATCAGAAAAGTAGCCAGAGCCCTTTGAGACTGCATGTAGACGGCGTCTGACTGGCCAATCACACAATTTCAGAAACCAGCAGCAAGCCAGCAGAAGAGAAAACACAGGCCAAATCCACAGCATCCTGTTTAAGGCAGTACCATCCATCATTACTCACCAGTGGCTTGGATACTGTGTGCTAGCTGACAAAGGAGATTTCCCACAGATGCAGGGACTCTCAGACAGCCACAGAGCACAGAATGAAGGTGCTAAGCCTCTGCCTCCCCATAATAGTAAACAAGCCATTCTCCCAAAGATTGCTTCACATGTGTGGCCTGCAGAAAAATGGCCCCAAAAGATATCCATGTCTTGGTCCCCTTGGAAAGGAATCGTGACTCACAGGGTAAGACCAAGAGAACACAGGTTAAAAAGTTTTTCAGATGTGGTTCATGTTAAGGGTACTTCTACAGGGAGAGCACCCTGGAATATTCAGCTAGATCTAGCCCACCACAGGAACCTCTAAAACTCAAGTGGAAGGGTTAAAGAAGGGGTGGTTCTCAGCCTCCCTAATGCTGTGACCCTTCAATACAGTTCATGTTGTGGTGACCCCTAACCATAAAATCATTTTCATTGTTACTTCATAACTGTATTTTTGCTACTGTTATGAATTGTAATGTAAATATTTGTTATTTCCAATGACCACTGTGAAAGGGTCAGTCATCCTGGGTTTGCAACCCACAGGTTGGGAACTACTGAGTTAAAAGGCTGTGGGAAGGATTGATTCATTGCTGATTTGAATGAGAAAGGCAGCTGATAGCCAAAGACTACAGCACAGGTCAGGAGCAGAAGGTGGCCCTCTGTTTACAGCCCAAAAGAAAATAGTAACCTTGGGCCCACAACCAAAGGGAATGAATTCTGCCAACAACTCAAAGAAGGAAACATTTCTACACTCCAGCCTCGAGAACAGCAACTCCACAATGTCTGATTTTACTCTTATGCCAGATGCTGATCTGTGGTGCTCTCCCAGAATAAAAGTATCAAAGCTGCCAAATTGAAGTCTGATAAATTGGGTTTGGAGAATTTGGGTTCTGTTGGGGTTTTGTTGTTGTTATGCTGTTCTTGCAGGGAACCTGAGTTCAGTTCCCAGCACCCACATCAGGCTGCTCAAAACCACCTATAACTCCAGCTCCAAGGTACCCACATATAAGGGCACAAAGACACATATATAAATAAAAAAGTTAAGTATTTTAAAGACAAAATTGCATGTTTTCTCTCCTGTGTGGATACTAGACTCTATACATTACACGTGCACAGACGCTATGAAAGCAGAAGCGAAGCTACCTAAGGCAGCAAAGGAAACGGCGGGGGGAGGGGGGCGTGTGTAAGGACAGGATAGTGAGTGTGGGAGAGAATACACACTTGCATAAAAATAGCTTTATCTAACCCAATGTAAAACTTTCCGCAATTTTTAAATGTTAAAAATAAAATTAAAGAAACAAAGGGTGATCATTTCAGAAGTCCCGTGCTTATTTCCGAAGGTGACAGACAGACCGGGCTTTTGTTCTGTCACTTCCAACATCCCTAGCCGCACCTCAGAGCAATTAAATGAAGTCTAGGACAAAAAGGAAGTCCCACCACTGAGTTAAGGTTTTGGGGACCTGAGAAGGAGAAGTACAACATGCTGTTAGCAATGTCTGCCTGGGGCAGGCATCACGAGTAGCAACACCTACCAGGCCCTTGTCATTATTGATTCAAACTAATTCAGGAAGTATGGAGTTTACTTCTTTCCTCTCTCCCCCTCCCTCTGCTAATCCATTTATAACGGGTCACCAGCAAGTCATATCCAGTCAGGCAATCAGAATCCAAATCAATGGATAATGAAGCTATATCTATATACAACAAAAATTGTAAGCATACAGTTTGAATCAGGCTTGCCAGTATCTAATGTGCAGGCAGTTCTAATTCTGATCTGCTCCCCCCCCCCCGCCCCATCTCTTGGCTACCTTGCACTTAGCCTTTAACATCCTGGTCCTTCTTGAGGATCACCTTCTACCTTTAAAAAGTACTTTAAGGGATCTGGGGGTCCCTGATGATCCACAAGCATAGTGGCTGATGAAGTCTCACTTAATCTCTCCCATGTCATCCTGCAGCTTATACAAGATTTGATCCCATTTCTGCAGGATTTGGAGAAGTTTGAAGGCTATATACTGAAGCCAGACTGTACCCTGCCACTGACTTCCTGTGTGACCATGGATGAGTTATTTTCTCCAGAGCTCAGTTCGCTCACTTATTAAGTGGAAGAAATGACAGTCCTTCCCTAATAGGATTAGAGTAGAGACTAGATGAAACAGTGCGTGTAAACGCTCAGAATTATGCCTGTATCACAGGAAGCACCAATCAACATCAAGTAGAATTATCATTCAGAACATGTGGCCAGGATGCGGGGCTGGGGTATCACAAGGTGCAGTGATGCCAGCATCTATCCTTGTCTTAGTCACTGTTCTATTGTTGGGAAGAGACACCATGACCAAGGCAACTCTTATAAAAAAGGAAGGAAGGAAGGAAGGAAGGAAGGAAGGAAGGAAGGAAGGAAGGAAGGAAGGAAAGAAAGAAAGAAAGAAACCTTTTAATTGGGGGCTGGCTTACAGTTTCAGAGGATTAGTCCATAGTCACCACGGTGGGAAGCAGGCAGGCATGCTGAGAGCTTTATATTCTAATCCACAGGCAGCTGGAGGAGTGTCTTTTGCAACCTCAAAGCCCACTCCCAGTGACACACTTCCTCCAACAAGGCCACACCTACTCCAATCATCTTAATCCTTCTAATCCTTTGCAAACTGTTCAACTCCCTGGTGACTAAGTATTCAAATATATGAGCCTACGGTGGCCATTCTCTTCAAACCACCACACTCCTATAAACCACGGGAATGGGGAGTGCACTGGTGTCTATCTTTATAATGTGATAGAAGCAAACCCAGTGTAAGGCCAGGCAAAGCAAAGATCCTGTTTCTTTGGAGATATCCGATTCATTTGTATGTTTTAATCCATAAGGAAGAAACAGAAGCATGTTTTAAGACAAGATCAGAGCACAGTTGGGAAAGCAGCTGAGGTTGCCTTGGCCCCTCATCACCTTGTCATGTCCCCCACTAGGGACCAGCATCTGACCCAGCCACAGAGTTTGCACTTCGGTTCGTGTCTCGGACACCTTGCCACAGCTTTTCACAGAGTTCTCCAGCTACACCACAGGAAGGAGGGGGAATCCCCAGACTTTCTGTACAACAGAGCCTAGGGTTCTGAGGTTCTTAGGGGTCAGCTTCAGGAACTCCAGATAGCTTGACTTGTCACCCTATGGGTGACTCACAACCCCAGGGTGGCTGCAACAGAGAAACACTTGTGGCTTTTTCAGTTCTCACCACAGAAGTCTGTAATGGCCTAAAACTCAGCTGGGCTTTCTTGTGTGCATTCAGACAGTGGTGAGTGTCTTGCACAACCCAAAGAACACACGCTATGGTTACCACAGACAAATAGGCGTCTGTCCCACTCTACTTCCTTATTTTACATATGAGGAAGACTGGGTACAGAGAAGGGAAATGCCCCAGTCATGGCAGCTCTGAGATCTCCTACTCCCCAGAAATGTTCTTCCCATTCCACTCTGGGAGGCCTTGCTCTCCCCCAGACGATTTCTCTCCTGAATGGCACAGCAGATCACAGCGGATGCTCGGATGCTCTGGTGATCTTTCACTGGTGAATAACAGCAGCTCTACCATAACAGCCCTGGGCTTTGAGTAATTTGGTATTCACTGTCTGCCCACAGACCAGAGAACTGCCAGCCACAGGGTTCTGCTAGTCACGAAAAAAAAAGGGGGGGGGGACGGCTACATAAAAGCCCATCCAGACTGCTGGATCAGAAAACTCCCTGACATTTGCACAGATTTTGATGGTTCACCTTCCATCCTTTACTCGGTGAACTATCCGGAGCACCTACTATCTACCAGACCCTGTGCCAGGTCCTGGGCACGCCTCAGAAACGAGGACAGATGGGCTGTCCCTACAAAGAACTGAAGAGGGGCTGAGGGGTCCAAAGGAACCAGTAAGGCAGAAACTAAGTTCTAACAACAAATAACCTGGAGAAGTGGATGCTTCCACGGTGTTTCCATTTCTAGTCTGAAAGGATATTTTCCCCATTCCACTGTGACTAAACAGTTCATTGAGACGATGATGAAGTAACTGGAGGCAGCACCTAGGTTAGAAGCCAGCAGTCTTCAGGACAAACTGCCGGCTCCAGATATTCCGGACTCTGATGACCTGTTGTTTCTGTGGATGCCCAACCCCTGCGCTGTGCTCGGGCGCACCGGGGTTCAGGAGCTGAGCTGGGACACCCAGCCCGGAGGGCAGGAGCCGCGAAGTCTGAGGGAGAACGGAAAGGCAGAAGTAGAGAAATAGTAGAGAAGCCCATCTGCGAGTGAGCGGGGGTTCACCACGGCCTGCTGAGAGGCCCAAGACTGTGGGCAGAAGGTGGCTAGAACTTAAGTGGCTGACAGTTGAGGTAAAAGACAAGGATGGGAAAAAGAAAACTCCAAAGTAGCAAGGCAGGAGACGGCAAGGGGTAAGGGCTAGTAGGGTAGTCTCCAATCGGGACAGCCCCGCTCAGCTGGAGCCCCACAACAAAAGACGCCCTTCGGTTTCACTCACCCTCGATCCGATCCCGATCCGCGTTTAGACTTTATAGCAGCAACCGGTGCTTTTCCGGGTCCCGAGCAGCTTCAAGCTACCCCAGCTCTGGAACCTCAGCCCTGCTAGCGTTGGGAACGGGCTCCGGCTCCGAGTCCGGGAGCGCGCAGGAGCGGCAGGGATGCGTGCTGAGCTCTGAGAGCCCCGCGCGCCGCACACGGATGAATCTGGAATGCACAGCCGCTAGGGACCGCCCCGGAAAGACTGAGCCCCCAGCCTCAGCGCAAAGCGTGCTCTGCTCCTCCCAGCCTCCCCAGGACTGCTGTGAAGAAATGAACCCGGACAGACTCAAGAAATGTGCGGCTCCCCCGGATCAGTACTCTCAACCTGTAGCCTTCAACAAGTCTCTTCGTTCGGGGGAGGGGGAGGACTTCCGCCCTCTGAGATAAACAGAGGGGCGAGCCTACAGCATGTCCCCAAGATCCTTTCCAACAATGTTTGGATTCAGGCCGTACCATGTCCTGTACAAAGATCTTAAGTAAGATCTTTGCTTGCCTCTGTGTTAAACTGGGATAACAGCACTAGCCCTCTTTGTGAAGGCAGACTTAAAAGGTCCAGTGTGAAGCTAGTTGGTGGCCTGCCATAACACACCTCCATGTATTGTTTATTTTGTGATAACATGAAAGTCCAAGGTGATCAACACCCCATTAGAATTCAGATCTGAGAGGCTGCCACTCCCTCTTTGTTAGTGATCCACTTTCCACTAGCGCAGTGCCAACTCCGCAGTCTCCTGCCCGACTCTACAATGGGATGAAGGGGGACCTCCATTCATCTTTTTTTTTAAATTTATTTGTTTGTGAGACAGGGTTCCTCTACACTGACTGTCCTCTGTTGCTGTATATACCAGCTGGCCTCTGCCCGGGATTAAAGACGTCGCATTTCCATTCGTCTAATTGCATAGCATTTCCTTCCATCTAACTCTTATGGAGTGGGGCTCACAGGCAGAGGCTACTAGCACCTTAAAAAAGTTGTGTTTCTCCCCTTTTCTAAGGCATATAGCAGCCATGCTGACTTGCCCAGGCTGACATTTGATCTGGTGTAAGCCTTGCCTTTTATCTCCCCACACATACACACTGTTTCCTCCCACTCAGAGATGAGGTCAGCAGAAACAAGTCATTACCAGAAGCTTTAGAGCCAGCACCATGAGGACGAAGCGGATAAGCACGGAAAATAACTGGAGGAAAATTCTAAGAGTGCAGTCCAATTCTAAGTGCTAAAGGAAGTCATAATACAGAATGTTCCCTTATTACTGGAACAGGATGGGGTGATCCTTCAGGTGGGCAACTAGTAACTGAATGTGTCCTGCCATGACTGTTGGCTTCACTCTTTGAGACAGGGCTGGAGCCAGCAATCAGGTGGTTAGCAGAGTATCTGAATCTTTAATATTTATTTGTCCTGAGACCCAAACAGAGGGTTAAAAAAGAAAAAGTCTTGAATTCTGTACCAGAGGCATATGGCATGTCTGTTGCCCATCTGAACTGCTCTTGAATAACAGTTAAATAACTGCTCTAAATAACACTGCACCCTTTCACATACACACACGAATACTCCATTGTGGGGATAACAAGGTATGTTTGTTTGGAAATTAGAAAACTCGATTTCTGAGTATGTCACTCTGTAGCTAAAGGATATTAAATGTCTTGCTTGCTTTCTCCACTTGTAAAGTAATAAAATAAGAACTACCCATCTATCCTGTCTGATACAGATATGAATAAAGAATCTATTCATGTATCTCTTTACTTAAGACTTGACTATCTCAACACTCTAGACATAAAGAAGATAAACTCTTTGCATACATCTTGCTAAGAAACAGATCAAATGCAATCTCCACGGCGGAATGCTGCTGTCACATCATCTTGTTTTATCATCTTTGTGGTTTCACAAACTGATAACATCCCATTCATTTATTTCTTAGGAAACTAAAATACAAAAACATTGTTCAACAAGCAAAGCACATGCACACACACACATCTTTGTATACTGTTTTTGTATGCTTGACAAATCTTTAAGCTTTTTTTCTATGTATCTGTTCTATTTACCACCTTATAAAATGCAGAAGGAACATGTCACCATAGGAAGTTTTATTATAGTTGTACAGTTGTTTTTAACTTTTGCTAGCCAACTAAATGTTTCCATATTCCATACTCATTGCTTGCCCAGAGTTAGCTCTGTGAGGAAACAAGAGCTAGAGACACTCACTGGTTTTGTGCTTTATATGAATTAGTGAGCCAAACTAAGAATGGAAACATAAATATTGTATTTGTATATGTGATGAGTATAGTTTGATTTATCAATTAAACCATCAGTAATTTTGTATATGAATATGTCATAATGTGAATGATAAGTAAAAGACAAAAACTGAATGAGTGACTTGTAGAAGCTTGAGAAAAAGAAAATTCTGTTTCTACTAATTAGCTTTTAAGATCTTTAGTTGGACCTAGAGGTGCACACCTTTAATGCCAACAGAGTTAGGAAGATTTCTGTGAGTTCAAGGCCAGTCTGATCTATACAGTCAAAAACACAAACAAAGACCATGTCTCAAAAAGAAAAAAAAAACTAAAAACTAAAAACTTTAAAGGAAGTGAATTCTTTATTGTCAATTGCTATATTAATGTAAGAGAAGGATGTTTTTTCTCTGTATTAAAATGACAAACTTGATATGGCAATGCATGTCCTATAACATAGTGCTCATGTGGTTGAAGCAGGAGGAGTGCCAAGAGCTGGGTACCAAGCTGGGCTATTGAGTTCATCCCTAAAAACTAAAAAATCAAAGGAATACAGAAAGAGAGAGAAAGAGATCCTGTGCTGTTCACCTTGCTATTAACAAGAGACAGTAAAGACTGTTCTTTACACTCCACACAATCCAGTCAAATAGGAGTAAGTTTGTGCTCTTTCTGCTGACTTTGTCAGGCCTTTGACTATTTAAAACAAACATCAGAAACAGCAGCCCAGGTCCCTCATTTCAGAAATAATTGATGCTCTTATAATTACCGCTTCAGTCACATTTCAGTCTAACAATAGGGTGTCATTAGTCCTATTAACAGTTTCTGTAGCTGCAGCCATTCTTTGTTCCCAGGCATTCATGCTTCTGTCTCGCAGTGGTGACTATTCTCTTCTGAAAACTATTCTATGCTGCTTTCCCAAGATCAGCTCCTGGGTAAAGGTGTTGCTCGGTGGCAGAGCACTTGTCTAGCATGCATGTTGCCCTGGATTCAACCCAAATACTACAAAAAAAATAAAAAACCCTCAATGCCCAAGATCAGTTGCAGAATTTAGAAAGACATAATTGTGAATGTGTTTTTATATGCCAGCTATCTTTGCAGCTTCCTTCCTGGATGAATAAATTACTAAGTGTTGTGGAATATTAATTTAAGATGTGTTACATTTATTTATGCTGTGTAAAATCTGTTTAATAATACAAAGATGTATTGCATTCTTTTATGTTGCATTTGTTTAACTCTGCGAAGCTGTGTTACTTTGCCTGTCGAAAACACCTGATTGGGCTAATTAAGAACCGAAAAGCCAATAGTGAGGCAAGAGAAAGAACAGGCAGAGCTGGCAGGCAGAGAAAATCAACAGAAGGAGAAATCTGGGAAAAGAAAGACCAAGGAGCAAGAAAAGGAGAGGAGAACTCCAGGGGCCAGCCACCCAGTTACACAGTAAGCCATGGAGTAAGAAGTAAAGAAAGCTATGCAGAAAAAGAGAAAGATAAAAGCTCAGAGGAAAAAGATAAATGAGATAATTTAAGTTAAGAAAAACTGGCTAGAAACAAGCCAAGCTAAGGCCAGGCATTCATAAGTAAGAATAAGTCTCCGTGTATATATTTATTTGGGAGCTGGGTAGTAGGTCCCCCAAAGAGCAAAAAGCCAAAAGAATAAAAAAAATGCAATTAAGTACTTGGTATTTCTACCATATGCTATATAACTCACAAGCAGGAGCAATGCTGAAATTTATCACGTATGTTTGATATATATTAATATTCATTTATTAGCTTAATAATCCCAGAATGACATTATGTATTAATCACATGAGATGGTATAATCCATCCAACTAAAGAAGTAAATTTGCTCTCCCTATGTTACTTTTGTGTATGTGTATGTAGTAGAGACTGAATGAGCCCACAGAACCTCACACATGCTAGGCAAGTACTCTATTACTAAGCTACATATCCTGGCCCCTATGTTACTCTTTGAAGTTATCATTGTCCTCAACTCTGTAGTATGTTCTTGTCCTTAAGCAAACACTGTCAAATTCTACAACCCAATAGAGAATGTCATCCTCTTTTGTCTAATATAGTTGTCTCTTGACATAAACTATCGAACTTTTAGTTTGGTCAAACCAGATGGCTTTCAGTCGCTTCCCCTACTATCCTGAACATCAAAGCTACATGCTAAATAGTCTTCAACGGGGAAAACAACCTCAGGGTCTTGGTAGCACTTTTCACTGGAATAGACTTAAGAGTTAAGTTTCTCAGTATTGTGGTCAAAAGCAGACATCCATGAACTAAAACACAGGACTACATCAGGATTGCTAAGTCAGAAGCACACCGCTAATATATGAAGAAAGCATAAATCACATATGCCTGGTAAGCCAATGAGAGAAATCAAATGATAGCTGTTTTGGAATACTGCTAGATTTGTTTTGAAATGCTTTTCCATGTACATAAGGTACTGTTCTTTTTCATACACTTTAACTAGTTATGAGTATTCAAACTGAATACTAATTTGAAAAAATGAGACATTTTGAGGTTTTTAGCTACTTCCTGTATAACTATACATTTGATACAATGAAATAAACACTGACGTGTTGGAGCTTGGCTAACGGTAGTATAAAATATGCATCGTCTTGACACTGCCTTATTTTAAATAAGAAATGACACTGAAAATCTATACTGATAACATTCTTGGTCAAGATACTAAATATACAAATTTAAGATATGATTCTTTTAAAATCTGAAAATAGGGCTGGTGAAATGGCTTAGCAGGTAAAGGTTCTTGCTTCACAAATCTGATGACCTGCGCTGGGTCACAGGATTCCAGAGGGGAAGGAAAGAATCAACTCCCAAAATTTGTCCTCTGACCTCTGCACAATGTCAAGTCACACGTGTACCAAGACTCTCTGTCTCTCTGTCTCTGTCTCTGTCTCTGTCTCTCTCTCTCTCTCTCTCTCTCTCTCTCTCACACACACACACACACACAATAACGATAAGTAAAAATTAAATTTTTAATGAAATAAAATTTGAAAATTCAAGTAAACCCATTTGGACAGAGTTGGACATTAACCTAATCTGAAAGGGAGGAGGCTCTGACCCAGGTGCCATCACTCAGATCTGAAGAGGGAAAAGAGACACAGTTACTTTCGAGGCTGAGCAGAGTTTGCTCTCCAGGTGGAATTTAGTGTCACATCCTTGAGTTCAGCAGCATGAAGACTTTCCCCACGGGGCTGTGTATCCATCCTTTCCACTTCCACTAGCACCCTTACAGAAGCATCACACAAACACTGGGCTCCTGCACTAGCACCCATACAGAAGTATCACACAAACACTGGGCTCCTGCAGTCCCCCTTTAAACACATCAACAGCTGCCTTTTTTTGGATTTTTTAGCAGAGGACTCAAAAAAAGCAGCATTTCTAGATTCTGCCAAAGTTTTCCCTTCTTCATAACTGATCACCCTTTCCATACACAAGTCTTAAGAAAATTTATTGCACTTTCCCCACTACATCCAACAATTTATGAAAGGTAACATTAACAACTTCAAAACTTTGGGTCAATATAACAATCCGCAGACATATATTGATCAATAGCTATGGAGTATGTCTGAGGAAAATGGGCTCATCCTGCCCAGCTGGGTCTGCAAGTTAAAGATGAAAGTCTTGGTCCATTTACTGTGATAAGCTTTAGGGAGGTGCTTTCTATTATTGGATTGTATGAGTCAATAATCACATTCCACAAATTGAACTGTCCATGACGATGTCCCTGGCCTTGTTTCTTACAAAGAAAAACCAGACACTGAGGTTCCAAGATGCCTTTTTCTTCCCTTCAATACTCTGGCCATCAGCAGTTATCTAGAGGGCTTCTCAACAGGCCTCCCCTGAGCAGGGCCTCACCCAGAGTCTTCATTACTTTTCTGTTGCTATGGTAAACACCATGACCGAAAGCACCTTTGAGAGGTAAGGGTTTATTTGGCTTCCATGTCCCAGCCACAGTCCATCATTCAGGCAAGCAATGGCAGGAACTCAAGCAGTGCAGGAGCCTAGAGGCAGAAACTAAAGCAGAAGACATGAAGGAACGCTGTTTACTGGCTTCTCTCCATGGCTTGTTCAGTTTGCTTATTTAGACAACCTAGGAGCACTTGCTCAAGGCTGGCACCTTCTACAGTAAGCTGGGCTCTAACACATCAATCATTGAACTAGACAATACCCCGCACAGACTTGTCTACAGACCAATCTGGAGGATGCATTTTCTTAATTAAAAGTCCCTCTTCCAAGATATGTCTAGGTTCATGTCAAGTTGACTTGTAAGAAACAAACTCACAAAAGTTTCTTTGGTGGGAAACTTGCCCTGCCAAACTTCCACAGACAGGTCCAGGACTGCAATCTTCCTGAACCTGAACTACAGCTTCTTGACAGCCTCTTCAGCCTTGGTCCAAATACGTTAGAGGTAGCAGGGCACCTCCTGCTGTGTGTAGGTGAGTAGTACACAAAGCAGATTGCAGGGGAGCATCTGACATTTTAATAACCATGCTCACTAAACTCAGAATTGATGAGTTTACTGAGTTCCTGGATATATTGCTGCCTGAATAAACTCAGAGATGAGATTCTGTTCTCTCTATCAGTATATAGTGGGCAAATTTATTTTATAATCAAAGCCTCCACAGACTTTTATACCTGAATAAATGTCACTTTATTGGGTATTATCACTTAATCCCTAAGGAACAATTGCACTTCTAATGTGGAAGCAAGGCTACAGAGACCTCCAGGGAAATAACTCCAGTGTCTTTCCTGCCGTTTATATAAGGTTCCAGCAGGCACCAGCGGACAGTCGTGAAGTCCATTCGCTAAAGAGCCAGCAGTATTAGCAGATGGTGAGAAGCCAGAGAAAAGAGAAATCCACTCACTTTTAGAGACGTAATACAAGACTTAATGGCGATCAGTATGCTCTAATGGCAGGGCAGGATGAACTTGCCATCAAGAGTGAAGGCAAGCAGGCAAAGGGCAAGCACTTCTTTCTCCCATGTCCTTTATATAGGCTGCTACTAAAAGATGTGGCCCAGATTTAAGGATTGTGCCACCTCAAAAGATCCAGGCTTAGGGTGGGTCTTCTCACTCCAAAAAATTCAACCAAGAAAAATCCCTTGCAGGTGTACCCAGTCTCCTGGGTCTTAGCTAATTCCAAACAGAGGAGAGTTGACAACCAAGAATAGCCACCACAGTGGTTAAGAGCAATTACTGCTTTTGTAAGAACCTGAGTTCAGTTCCCAGCACCCAGATAGTGGCCCACAACCATGGGTAACTCCATTTCCAGGAGATCCCTCTTCCGACCACCTTGGACTCCTTCCTGCACACACTTGGTGCAAATATATGCACTCAAGCACACACAAACAAACATAAACATAAAATTAAATTTTTAAAAAGTCCAGGACCAGATGACTTCACAGGCCAATCTACTAAACATTTGAAAAATTACTATGCTAGGTGACCCTTGGATATGCTTCATTCTTTCCCTCAGCCCTCTTTCATCTTATTAATCCCTCTGATTAAAACTATATTAAAATGTCCCTCAATAAACTTCAACTCTGATTCATATAAAATACTATGATATATCAGTTTTTCCAAAAGACAGAAGTGAGTACTTAAGATTTGCTTACTTTTCTTATTGTTATGACCAGATACCTGGCAATCTAAGGGCTTCTTTGGGCTCACTGCTTGAAGATCCAGCTAGTCCAACAATATCTTTCCATCCAGCCCTGGAGGGAACCATGGCACAAAGCTGTGGCAGCAGGGACAGGCAATTAGTCACGCTGCATCCACAGCCAGGAAACAGAGAAATACTGGTGTCCAGCAGATTTTCTTATACCTCTTTCCTCTTTTATTCAGTTCTGAGTTTGGCCATTTAACCTGGAAGTAATGGAAAGGGGTTCATCACTTCTATTGTATGGTTCAATGTTGTTATATTTTAAAAATGCATTCTATGCACCTGTGCTTTGTATATAGGAGAAAGCATGAAAAGGCATAAAGGTAGGACAGAGGACAACTTTCAGCAACCAGTTCTCTCCTACTCTGGGTCCTGGGGATTGAACTGTGTTGTCAGAATTGGCAGCAGGTGCCTTTCCCTCCTGCGTCATCTCAATGGCCCTTTGTGATCATATGTTTAAAGATTTGGGACAGGGTCTTATGAGACCAAGACTGTTCTTGAACTCTTTGATCCACCTACTACTACCTCCCAAGTGTTCAGATTACAAGCATGTACTACCAGGCCTGGCTCACAAATAACTTTTGAAGTTTGTCATTATAGAAGTATACCATTAAGAGAAAACATTCAGAAATAAACCAGAGGATAACCAGCTGTCCCATCTACCTCATACTAAAGCATGTCATAAAGACCATCTGACTCTAGAAAGACAGCTTTTGCTATTTACCATTTACTATCAATTAAGAGTCAGACAATTTACAGCCCCATAAAGTTAGCTGCTAACTTGTAGACAGCTGAGGGCAGTACAAGTAGATTTTTGTCTGTTCTTTCCAGTAAAGATACAGATGATTTCTGTCAGATACCAAAAATCACCAAGAGTTATGTTCCTATTGCTCTGAACTCAGGCCATTTTTCCACAAATGTCAAAAATCTCTAAATAAACACAAAACAAAGGTGTGATTCAGAATTTTCGAAAAGTGATTTCTGAATGCTTCTTCCACATTTACCTCACTGCCATAGACACATACTTGATGTCTGTGAGCCTCAGTTTTTCCTTCTGTAAAATGTGAATGTTAATGTCTATCTAGGGGGTTGTAATAGGACAAAAGAAGGTCAGTGAAACCACAGGGTTGGCAAGAGACTTGGCTCTAGAGGGGATCCCAGGTGTCCATGGGGATGTCCCCAACTAGGTCCTTGGACAGCAGAGGAGAGGGTGCCTGAAAGGTCCTTGCCCCACTATCACGCTGCTGATTATCTCGAATATCACCATAGAATCTTTGTCCGGTGACAGATGGAGATAGAGACAGAGACCCTCATCAGAGGAACGGACTGAGCTCCCAAGGTCCAGTTGAAAGGCAGAAGGAGGTAGAAGACAAGCAAAGAAGTCAGGACCGCGAGGGGTTGGTCCACGAACTGAGGCAGTGCACCTGTTCCAATGGGAGCTCACCAAATCCAGCTGGACCGGGTCTGAATGAGCATGTGATCCATCTGGACTCTCTGATTGTGGCAGACAATAGGGGCTGACTGAGAAGCCATTGATAAAGGCACTGAGACTTGTTTTTACGGCATGTTCTGGCTTTTTGGAACCCTAGTCTATATGGATGCACAGCTCCCTAGGCCTGCATGTAGGGGGGAGGGCCTTGGAATTTCCACAGGGCAGAGTTCCCTGCCCTCTCTCAAGCAGGGTGGGAGAGGTAGGAGGGAGTATGGGGAGCCGGAGGGGATTGGGAGGAGGGAAGGAAGTGTAAATAATTGAATGGAAAAAGAAAAAAAGAAGAAAAAAGAGTGCATAGCTAGAAAATATTATTTACAGGTGGACATAGTACATATGAATAACAGCCCTGAAGTAGATCTGTATACTATGTACAATTCTTCTCTACCTGAATTTTCACTAAATTGAAACCCTGCTTGTAGGTGGAGTTTTCCTGTCCTGACTGTCTGCTCCAATAACCAGCAGCCATTTCCCAAATAACTGACTTGGAGACTTAATATAAATTATAAATGCTGGGCCAATAGATTAGGCTTATTACTAGCAAACTCTCATATTCAAATTAACCCATAGTTCTTATCTATGCTTTGTCACATGGTTCGTGGCTTGTTACCTCATTTTCTGCACATCCTGCTTGCTTAGTGACTGGCGAGCCTCTCTTCTGACTCCACCCTTCTTCTTCCCATTATTCTCCTAGTTTGGTTGTCCCACCTATAATTCTTACCTGGCTACAGGCCAATCAGATTTTTATTAAACCAATCCATGTGACAAATCTTCACAGTGTACAAAAGGGTTATTACGCAGCATTTCCCCCTTCTCATCTAATTAAAAAGTAAAGTGTTAACTTTACATAGTAAGATTATAGCAACTATTTGTCCAAAACTAAAGGGAAAATTAAAGTCTAATCCAAAACCCTCTTTTTATCCAGGCACAGTGATGTACACCTGTGATTTCAGCACTAGCAAAGCTAAGGCAAGAGGATTGCAAGTTCAAGGCCAGCCTTGGTTTCATAGAAAATTCCAGGCAAGACAGGCTATAGATAGAGACCTTTTCCCAAACACATCCACGCAAAAATAATTACATTTTCTGAGGAGCAAAATAAGCTCTAGTCCATTAATTAATTAATTAATTAATTAAAGGAGAAGTCATCTAAGACTTTTCTTTCTAACTTTGAATTTCTGTCTAAGGGAAAGTTAGATGCTTATAAACCTATCATATTAAATCAGAGTTCTTCAGAGAATGAATTAGATAGATATATGTTTAGGAAGGGAGAAAGGGGAAAAGAGTTTAAGGAACTGAAGAACTGGATCCCATGAATGTGAAGGCTGGCAGGAGAGGCCAAGTAGACTAGAAACACAAAAAGAGCTTGTGTTACACTGGAATCCAAATGCAACCTGTTGGCAGAACACCCTGATCCTTTTCCAGCCTGGAGCTGATTGACTGAGACAGCCAGATTCAGGAGGGTAATCTAGATTACTTTAAGCCAATTTAAATCTTAATTTCATCTCAGAAATAACTTTCACAGAAATATCTAGTCATGTTTAACCACATACATTCAGTACTGTGGTCTAGCAAAATGAACACACAAAGTTAACTAAAATACTCCATGTTGGCTAGAACACAAAGTGCCTCTACAAGAAGAAGAAACAGGACAGAACTTATAGAGTCGTAAGGAAGTAGGATGTTGGATCTAAAGTGGGGGTGGGAGTCATACCAGTTTCTAAACTCTAAGCAATCCTGTGTGGGTGTGCTCTGAGCAGAAAGGGACAATTAGAACCAGGTCAGTGGAAGAGGGGCAGATGACTGGATGAAAAACATTCAGGACTACCCCTGAAAATGCAGAATGGGCTTTCCTGGGCTGGCCTAGGTTCTCTGCCACGGGTTCCCTGCTACGGAAGTTATGCAAGCTTGTAATACTGCACAATACATGACCCTAAACAGTACCAACCCATGACTCCTTTGTCTCTAGTTTGCTGTGACACTGACTAAATCTCTTCCCTTTTCTAAGCTTAAAGTTAAGGCTCAAGGGTCTTAAGATTGTTACAATTATTTTTATTATGGGGGCTATATGTGTATTGGTGTGCCACATGACTGCAGGACCAAAAGAGGGCATCAGATCCCCTGGGACTGGAGTCATAGACAGTTGTAAGCTGCCATTTAGGTGCTGGGGGTCAGACTCAGGTCCTTGGGAAGAGAAGTCTAGGCTCTGAATTATTGAGCCATTGCTCCAGTCTTGAGTTTACCATCTGTGGACAGTGATCCATCTTGTCCCACTAACCCACTGTATTGGTTACTTTTCTATTGCTGTGATCCAACAACCAAGGCAACTTATCTGGACTTAAGCTTTGAGAGGGTTAGAGTCCATGATGGTGTGGGGAAGGAAGAGCGTCAGGATCAGGAAGCTGAGGGCTCACATACTGAACTCCAAGCAGGAACCACAAGCTCAAACTAGAACTGGCGAGTCTTCTAACTCTCAAAGCCCTCCCCAGTGACACAAATCCTCCAGCAGGGACATAATTCCTAAGCCTATGCAAACAGTGATCCAAACAGACACCTATGGGGGACCTAGCCTTCAAATACCACACCTACTGACAGCTCCATCCTGGTTCAGACATCAGCTTCTTCCACCATCATTCTTCCAACAGAGTCAGAGAGCCGGCCTTAGAACTCCCAAGAGTCTCCTCTCTTCCTGTCTCACCCTGGACTTCCTTTGCCCCACAGACCCTCGGGCAAAATGTCCTCTTCTACTCTCAAAGGACATCGCTTCTTGCCTGAAAGCTGCATGCAGAAATTTACTTTAACTGAAACTTTGTTTTGTGGCTAAAATACTCCATCCAGTTAACAATTAGGAAGGATTTGAGAGGAAACAAGATGCTGAAAAGGAAATGGGAAGATTCCATCTTCTAAGTCAGAAATGCAGAGATGGTCACACGGTATCGTTAATGTAATTCTTTGAATGCACTCTCATTGCTTAATTTCAAAGTGTTCGATCGCACAGTTGTAGAACTAGGAGGACAGAAAGACTGTCACCGGCACATTGTCTGTTTGCCTTTCTAATTTTTCAAGAAAACTGTGACACTAAAATAAGAACACTTCTATTTACTTTTTCAAAGAATATTCTTCTTTTGTTTTTATGGATTTTTCAGACATGGTTTCACTATGAAGCTCTAGCTGTCCTGGAACTCACTGTAGACCAGGCTAGTCTCGAAGTCACCAAGATCCACCTGTGTCTGCTGGGATTACAGACCTGTGTCACCATGCCTGGCTTTATGGACATTTCTTAGCAGGGCTTGGTGGCTCACACCTATAATCCTCTAAACCAACTGAGAGATTGAACAAAATATAATAAAAATAACTTCTTATTTCTTAATTTGTCTTGCCCAGGATCGCCCACTCTATATGGTCAGCGCTTATTTGCTGGTTGGTTGGTTGGTGTGGTAATGGGAGTTGAGCCCAGAGCCTTCCGCATGCTAAATAAGCACTCTACCATTGAGCTACACCCCCTCTCTTGACATTTTTATTTTAAGACAGGGCCTCACTGAGCTGCCTGGGCAGCTCTTTAACTTGAAAACTTCCTGTTTTACCCTCCCAAGTAGCTGGTTAAGTGTCCTGTGCCCGAGCCAGGCGGTGGTAGCGCATGCATTTAATCCCAGCACTGGGGAGGCAGAGGCAGGCAGATCTCTGAGTTCGAGGCCAGCCTGGTCTACAAGAGCTAGATCCAGGACAGGCTCTAGAAACTACAGGGAAACCCTGTCTCGAAAAACCAAAAAAAAAAAAAAAAAGTGTCCTGTGCCCATCTAACTGCCTTCTACCAAGCCAGTTCTCCTCTTTCTGCCTCTGCTTCTTAAAAGCTCTGTGAAACGGGCTCCTTCCTGCCTGGCGAACCACAGCCGAGAAACACAATCAGAATGCAGCAAACAAGTACAATGCAGCTTTGACAGTTCAAATCCTAGCTATGGAAGAAGGCAGAGGAGTGTCACCATGGGAATGAAGAGGAACAATCATTGTGCCTGTCTAATGTTAAAGCACAGTTGTCAACTTGTTTCCTTAAAATATATAGCTAAAGCACTGTTTGTCCTAGCCAGAACCTGGAAACAACCTAGATGCCCCTTGGCTGAAGAATGGATAAGGAAAATATGGTACATTTACACAATGAAGAACTACACAGCAGAAAAAAATAATGACATCTTGAAAATTGTAGGCAAATGGATAGATCTAGAAACATCGTATTGAGTGAGGTAACCCAGACCAAGAAAGACAAATATCATACATACTCACTCCTAAGTGGCTTTTAGACATAAAGCAAAGAAAAACCAGCCTACAATTCATAATCTCATAAAAGTCAGACAACAATGAGGACCCTAAGAGAGACATACATGGATCTAATCTACATGGGAAGTATAAAAAGACAAGATCTCCTGAGTAAACTGGGAGCATGGGGATCATGGGAAAGGATAGAAGGGGAGGGGGAGGAAGGAAGAGGAGCAGAGAAAAATATATAGCTCGATAAAAACAATAAATAAAAAAGGAAAAATATGC
The DNA here is from genome assembly GCF_903992535.2 of Arvicola amphibius. Classification (NCBI taxonomy): domain Eukaryota; kingdom Metazoa; phylum Chordata; class Mammalia; order Rodentia; family Cricetidae; genus Arvicola; species Arvicola amphibius. The sequence continues at coordinate 135,019,172 of NC_052051.1, forward strand.
AGACAAGTTATATCTGTATTTCCTTCTTGCTATGAGGATGGAAGTACTTCTGTGTTTACTACACCACTAATCCCCAGAGAAGACTATCAGTGCTCCCTTCCAATGCCCCCTTCCAATGCCCCTTTTCAGGACCTCACAGATTTCCGGTTGCCAGCACCTTTGTATCTATAGGTTTTCTCAGAGCCATAGAAAAGTGGTCTGTCAGCCAAAGTACCCAGTAATTAACACATACACACACACATTCTCTCTCTCTCTCTCTCTCTCTCTCTCTCTCTCTCTCTCTCTCTCTCTCTCTGTCTCCAAGTCTTCAGGGATATAAATATCCCCAACTCCCTACCAATTATAATTGGCAGAATAATTTCTGAGAAGCATGTTATATTGTTTCCCAGAGTGTCTCTGTGGACCTAGGTCTGAGAACCAGCTTACTCGTCTTTCAGGAACACTCTCTACTGGCATACCCTGAACCTCTCAACTCCCCACTCTTGTCTCATTTTCTGCTTCCTTCATGTCTGGCTTCTTTCAGGTTCAGCTTACAAAGAAGCTCTGGCAAGAGCTCAGGGCTTTCATTCTACCCTCAGCCTCCCCGTCATCCCCAGAAGTTCCTGATGGTAATGGCTGGCTCGGCAACTGATTCTTCCCCTGAGACTTCAGGTCTCAGGCTTCACAAAGCACCACACCTTCACTAGCCATGGAGTGCCATAATGTTCCTTTAGATACACAGACAGACAAGCAGACAGACAGACAGACAGACAGACAGACACACACACACACACACACACACACACACACACACACGTTTGAACAACTCCCAAAGCAGCTTTTCTCAGGCTATCAACTCTGGTTAGGTAACCAGTAAGATAGTAGAGGCTTAAGGAGGGACCCCTACACACACCTTCAGAATCAGCAGCTTGTAAAACCAGGAACTGGAGCTACAAGACCCTAAGTGCTAGCCAAAAAGAATGAGATCTGAGTTATGTTTTGGGCCCTGGGTAGAGATATTTCATTCTGAACTGCCCAAAAGATCCTAAGGTTCCTATTTGCAGGGAGGCTTTCTCATAAAGAATGAAGACACACAGTACCCTTTTCTTTAAAATTAATCCAAACAGGCCTGCCAATTACCTGAACAGGGAAATGCCCCACTGGGGAAGCTGTCTAGTCTAGAAATTTAAGAAACAGCAAAAAGCCTACCTAAAATGTACGAGAGCACAAAGGTCCTTTGGCCAATGTCCACTCTTACAACTAGAGAGTATACTCTACAAAGAATGACCCCTTTGGCTATCGGCCACTCTCACTCTTTGAAAGTGTTTCACTTCACGCTGTAATAAACATGACCTATCTTCTGCACCATGCGCCACAAGTCTTGTCTGAATTCTTTCAATGGACATCACAGGAACACTGGCCTTAGAGAGGATAGTTGAAGAGGACAGGAAACCAAGAAAACTAGGAGCACAAGGTGAAGCAGACAGAGTGACAGAAGTCACCAGTCACGGCACCAGTCACCGGAGGGAAGGTGTTGTGCTGGCTACAGGTGGGTCATAAAACATTCTACAGGAAGTTCTTGCCTGGGTGGGTCAGGCCAGCATCTCCCAGGAAATCAAATGAAACCACTCTGCCTACATACATTTCAGGTAGGCTTTACTGTTTCTCAAGGTTCTAGAATAGACAGCTTCCCTGAGGGGGCATTTCCCTGACCAGGTGATTGATAGGCCAATTTAGATTAACTCAATGCTGGAATAGAGTTGGAGCCTCTATTTTTAGCTCACTTTCTAGCTACCAGCCAAAGACATCAACTTCTTTCCACAATAGGCCTCATCACATAGCTAGCACTCCTAAGATCCAGCTGGGGGAGGGGTGTGCTTCTATTTTATTTTGGTTTGGTTTAGTTTTGGTTTTATTGTCTAATAGCCCAAGCTGGTCTGAAACTCAAGGCAATTCTCCTGCCTCAGCCTCACAAATACTAGCATTACAAACAGGGGTCATAAAAGTAACTTTTTTTTTCATTTCAAACTTTACTCTTTAAAAAAAGGTCACAAGCCAAAATTAACTTGATCCAAAAACTATAGAACTTAGTGAACATCTATATAGTTAGAGTAACCTTTTGGAACAGAAGCTGTAGACCTTCACATTAGATTTTGTACTTTCACCATAAAATACATTTTTATTCATTTACCTATCACCAAAAATTAAAAAATCTATGAGTTAGAACTAAAAAACAATTATATACTATTTCATAATTCATGTTCATTATTGAATCCAATCATTATCCCCTAATATTTAGCTATTTTTGTTATCTTCATGTTTCTTCATAATATACTATACCCCCATGTACATTTGTTTATATCTATACATGTATTATATTATTGGCTAGATGCTACAGTTGAGAGAAAACATGTGATCTCACTTAATATTAAGCATTCTAAGTCCATCCAATTTCTTGAAAATTAACATTTTCATAATCACTTTTGGGAGTGTCATCTTATCACTTGTCTGCTGTGGGATAATGCCCTTGTGCCCTGTAAAAAGTTGTCACTTGTATTGGTTTGATAAGACGCTAAAGTGATGTAAGAACTAGCTAACAATACACCTGAGCTAGTAGGCCAATCGGTGTTTTATTAAACCAATACAAGGTACAATTTTTTTTACAGGGTACAAGGGCATTATCCCACAACTTCTATCAAAGGCTCCTAGTTACCAGGCTGTGAATACTAATGAGTATTGACCACCAGAGAAAACATGGAGACTGGTTTCACAGACTGGCTCAGTAGTAACCAAACATCAGGCTGAACTTCCCTGTGAGGGCAGAAAGTTGCTCAGACATGAAGGGACTCTGGCAAGCCTGAGCATGATAGCTTGGCTCTACCAAGCCTTGCTCTTCTTCCCAATTCCCTCTACCTTGCTAAAAACTGTTAAAGTTAGCCACCAAAGTCTATTCCCTTATTTGGCCACTTCTTCCTCCCAAAGCTGACTACCATGGTCCAACTATCAAAGTACTGAAGACCAGCAATCAAAAAAAAAAGCCCCCTTTGGCTCAGCTAATTAACAAGCTCAGTTACAAATAAACACTTCATCCTACCATGGGTTTCCCCTTGTACCTTTATAAACGGCCATATTCCTATGTGCCATGCCTGTCTCTTTCTCTATCCAGAGGCAGTTATTCCTGTTCCTTTTCCTTTCTTCATCTCCCCTTCTCCCTTGTCCTCTATCTCCTGTCTTTGTCTGATGGAGGAGAGTTATCTGTCTATGTTTCTTTCATTGGTTAATTAATAAAGAAAACTGCCTTGGCCCTTTAAGAACAGAAAATTAGGTAGGTGGAGTAGACAGAACAGAATTGTGGGAACAAGGAAGTGGAGTTAGGGAGAGACGCTTCAGGCAGTCGCGATAGGAGTCTCCATGCTGCTCCTCTCCGAGATGGACGCAGGTTAAGATCTCTCCTGGTAAGGCACACCTCATGGTGCTACCCAGATTACTAAATATGGGTTAAAGGAAGATGTGAGAATTAACCAATAAGAGGCTGAAACTATGGGCCAGGCAGTGTTTAAAAGAATACAGTTTCCGTGTAATTATTTTGGGCAAAGCTAGCCGGCGGCGGGTGGCGGGACGCAGCCCCGCCGCTTCTCACTACAGATTGGCGCTCCAACGTGGTGACTAAATCCACTTAAAAACCTTGCCCGCTTGGGATCGGAAAGAAAGTTCTCTGAGACCATGCCAATGGCTCACTGCTCCCTTCCTGCACCTGGGCAGATGGCGGAATCAGGCTTAGGCGAGCGGGACAGCATTTGCGGATTCCTGCCGCAATAGAGAGAGAGGTGTTTTCAGACTGCTCTGCGCCTCAGATTCGGCTGTGACTTGGATTAAAAGAGTTTCTGTGCTGCACGCTCAGTCTCAGAATTAAACTGCTGAGTGCGGCTCCAATGTCGACTGCTGTGTGCCTGGAACTGTGTGCGGCCCAGGGGCACCAAATGACTGAGGCAGGAGCGGCTTTGGCTCTGCTCCGCCATGCTGAATTGTGCTGACCTCAGGCAGGAACTATCGTAATTACCATGATAACAGCGCAGTTAAGGTTTAGACTTGGCTATAAACAGGCAGTACCGTATTATTTTAAGAAGTGGTTAACCTTTTAAGAAATGCTCCTGGATAGTAAAAAATTACAGATTCACAATAGAAAAGATTCAGACATAGAAGGCCTTTAAATGGCTCACGTAGGCTTAAAAGAGAGAAAAAGAAAATATAGAGAATAAAGTTAATGCCTTAAAAAAAAAAAGGTTAAAGTCTTTAAAGAGACAGAGTACAGATAGTTATAGATTAAAAGAAGTAAAGTGATAGAGTAAAAATAAGCCACGTAAAAATGGAAAATTCACAGAGAGTCTGGATTATGTATTTTGTTGTGTTTTCTTTGATTTTTTTGACTGTAAAGGAGCTAAATACAGAGAGACATTTCATTATATGGGCTGCCAGTCTAGACCAGAATGGACATTTTAATGGTATGACTTCAGGATTTGGATCTAAGAACATGATGCTTTGGAAAAGAGTTTCTTCTTTTGTTTTCACAGAGGACGAGACTCTGTGGATTGCTTCTATCCCAATATGGTATGATAGACCACGCCCTCCTGAAAGGTTGCTGTGAACATCTTCAAAAAATTACTTCACTCAACTGCCAGCTGAGAGGAACCTAGCACACAGGTTATACCATAAAAGACCTAAATAACAGCGCCCCCATTCAGCAGGAAGCAGTTTGGAGAGAAATAACTGCGCCCATTTTCCCAAATATTGCTTATAAATGTTCTTTTACATTTAAAGGGGGAGATGATATAGATATGAATTTGCATTGGTATAGATTTTAAGGTCAATTTTGTTATATGTATATGTATTTCTGATCTTGATTAAGGTATTGTAATTGTGTAGTTCATTTAAAAATGTAATGTATAATTAGGAAATATAGGTTGTTAATGGATAATCATTGATAATAGTTAAGCTTGTAGTCATGTTATTAGATTTTATAGATATGTAGAGATATATTTCAGTTTGATAGACATTCTTCATATCTTTCAAAGACTGCAGAATATGGCATTTAATGTTTTAATAACTTAGGGTTTTTCATGACAATGAGACACGTCTGCTCCTGGCAGCACCAATCTACTTCGAGAGGAAGATGGGCATCGAAGAGGCTACTTATGGAGTTTGTTAGCCATTTGGGCAAGAAACTGCTCTTGGCTGGACTGTTCCATAAACTGGACACAAAAAACCCGCAGAGAGAGAGGACTGCTGAACTTGCCTAAAGGTGAGATGATCTTTCGGGGTTCCTGATTCGTGAAAGAGTCTGCGAGACGTTCTGCAGGACACAGCAGAAAGTGACTGAACTGTCTTTGGAATTTTTCTGCTTCATGGAAATGTCTGCTGGATACTATGGGCCTGAAGGCTGAAGATAGATGCCCCAACGGTACAGAGGAACTTTGGGTGACTGTCCAGGCAGCGAGTTGTCTCTGTCATTTCTAGAGTTTTATAAGTTACTTATTTCTTGTTTACTTAGGTAGCATTATATCCTTCTGGAGTCTTTGATGGAGTTGAAGAATAAATAGATAGTTATAGCTTTCCTTAGTTATGATAAAAGATAAAATAGATTTAAATATTGTAACTGTAATACTTGCTTGATAACTGTTTTGTTATATGTAATTTTGCTATGCTAAAGTTGAAGCCTTTCTTTTTTGTTTAAACAGAAAAAGGGGAAATGATGGAGGAGAGTTATCTGTCTATGTTTCTTTCATTGGTTAATTAATAAAGAAAACTGCCTTGGCCCTTTAAGAACAGAAAATTAGGTAGGTGGAGTAGACAGAACAGAATTGTGGGAACAAGGAAGTGGAGTTAGGGAGAGACGCTTCAGGCAGTCGCGATAGGAGTCTCCATGCTGCTCCTCTCCGAGATGGACGCAGGTTAAGATCTCTCCTGGTAAGGCACACCTCATGGTGCTACCCAGATTACTAAATATGGGTTAAAGGAAGATGTGAGAATTAACCAATAAGAGGCTGAAACTATGGGCCAGGCAGTGTTTAAAAGAATACAGTTTCCGTGTAATTATTTCGGATAAAGCTAGCCGGTTGCTGGGAACTGGGCGGCGGGAACGCAGCCCGCCGCTTCCCACTACATTTGTCTCCTATTCCCTGCCCTCTGCCCTATGGGGAAAACAAATCTCCTTGGTGCTGAGAACTTGGTATTGGGGGTCCTGAGCCGATACATTTCCTTTCAAGATAACATAGTTCAAAGTTCAAAAGAACTTTCTAGAAATGAATAGTAAGAGAAACCAAAATGAACAAATGGGAATATAAACACTTAGGAAATGTCAATCACCTGACGTAACCAAAGAAGTGAACAAAACATCCCAAAGTAAGCTGGGGATGAGTCTAACTTCACACAGGGCACTTCTCCCTCTGAACTCCTTCTCTGCTGGCAACGAGGAGCCTGGAGCACACAGAGAGCACTGACAGTATGCTGGTTTTTCCAGGGTTCTTCCCTGAACTCATCTTACTGACATGGCAAAGAGTAAAGCTTATTTGGAAGAGCCTTTGGCACCATTACAAATAGACTGGGTTCTCACACAGCAGCAGCAAACTCTCAACCCAAGCTGGAGCTCGGAAGATCTGATTAATGTGTTTAACAAGCGACTGGCTCTTTCCAGCCTCTTGTGAAATACGCTTTCCTGTCTGGTAACCATCATGCTTTGTGAGTTGGAACAAAGTAAACCCAAAGCTGAACAAGACAGCTCCAACCCATTCTCTTATACATTAAAAACTCTCATTTTCTCCCTGTCTAGTATTACTAGTTGTTTATGAGGAAATAAACTTGCAGTGAGTGAATTCAGTCAAGGCATTAAACAAATCATCCCATGGCCTATCCAGAGCCTCAATGCATGTTTTCCAAGCTACACCCTCCCTGTGATATGCATACTGCCTAAAGAAAACCCACAGGCTCAACTTTCAAAATATGTCAGGATCACTATTCCTGGTACTGCACCCTTTCTCTACATCACTGTAGCAATCTATTAGCCAACCTCTGCTTCTCTCCTTTTCTGTGTTGCCTTCCTAAAAACTTCACAGAGTGACACTTTAAAACATAGATCACTGCTCCTTTTCAAAACACACTGTCCTAGTAGGTTTTATGTCAACTTGACACAAGGTAGAATCATCAGTGAAAGGAGCCTCAATTGAGAAAACACCTGGACTGTAGGCAGCATTCCTGTAGGGTATTTTCTTGATTGATGCGGGAGTACCTAGCACACTGTGAATGGTGCCATCCCTGGACAAGGTGGTCCTATGTTATACAAGAGAGAAGTCTGAGCAAGCCATAGAGAGCAGACCCATAAAGCAGCATTACCCCATGGTGTCTTTCAGTTCCTGCCTCCAGGTTCCTGTCCTGCTTGAGTTCCTGTCTTGGCTTCCTCTGATGACAGACTGTGACCTGTAAGTCAAATCAACCCTTTCCTACCCCAAGTTGCTTTTGATCAGGGTGTTTATCACAGCAAGAAAAAGCAAATGAAGACACATACAATGGCCCCCATGTCCCATACAGCAAAATCCAATTTCTTAAATGCTTTTCAAGATCTCACAAAAGCTGTCCTCATTACTTCTAGTGCCCCATTCCCAAGGGCTCTCCCCCATTACACTGTAATAGTTCTCTTACCTCTTTACTATTGTTCCTTTGGACTTTGGAGATTTGGATCAGCCTCTGTATAGAACACCCTTTCCCTGTTATCTACTTGTCTCAACTCCCTATTTTCTTCTACCTTTGTTCAAATCTAACCTTTTCCGAAGGTCTATCTTGTCACTCTATATAAATTTTGAGGTTTCTTCCTTCCATTTCTTGCTCTACCTTCTACAGAAAATAAGAACTCCTTAAAGATGAAAAGTAAGTATCATTTGCTGGGTCAGAGTCCGTGTGAAATCACAGGCTAAAAAAGAACAGAGGATGTATGCCCATGGGATATCATCCAAGATACATCATTTGAGAAGACAGGATCCTACCCTAAATGTAAGCAGCTGTTAGATGGCAGCTGCCATGGTTAGCTTGAGGATGCTATGCATCCCTCTACTGAAAGGGGATGCTGAGACACATCCCTGCTGCCTTGACAGAAACAGGAGGAAGCATTCTCCAAAGCACCACAGAACTGGTACTGGGTTCATGTTAAGTCTAGCAGGAGGACATGAGGGGAAACACTTGGAGAGGCTGCAGGTGTGCTTGAGAGACTCCTGTTGAGGACAAAGTGGGAGCATTCTAGAAATGTGAAACTCGTGTGTCCAGAGTGGGAAGGAGATTACCCAACACATTTCCATGGCAAAATGAACAGGCTCTCTGCTATCACTGGCTTTCTCTTGCATTGGCTTGTTTTTCTTTTTTTTTTTTAAGATTTATTTATTTATTATGTACACAGTGTTCAGCCTCCATGTATGCCTGCAGGCCAGAAGAGGGCGCCAGATCTCATTGCAGATGTTTGTGAGCCACCATGTGGGTTGCTGGACCTCCGGAAGAGCAGTCAGTGCTCTTAACCTCTGAGCCATCTCTCCAGTCCTTGTTTTTCTTTTTAAATGTTAAGAGAAAATATATGTCCGGGCCGTGGTGGCGCACACCTTAAGGAAGGTGGATTTCTGAGTTCGAGGCCAGTCTGGTCTACAAGAGCTAGTTCCAGGACAGGCTCTAGAAACTACAGCGAAACCCTGTCTTGAAAAACCAAAAAAAAAGAGAGAGAAAATATATGTTTCACTCTGTTACAGACATTGATTAGCCAGTTGCCATGAACTTGGGAGTTTATAGGATTAGAAAACATAAACCGAAACAAGAAACCTATGGGAAGCAAGTGGGCCACACAACTCTAACATCAGCACTAACATCAGAGACAAAACGATCTTAAGTTTGAGGCTAGCCTAGACTAGAGAGACTCTCTCAAAAACAAACCAACCCATGGAAATGTCCTTTGCTTGTTGTTTTGTGTTCCATCTGAAAAATACAGGGATGTGAACAAAACTCTTGAGAGTTCATATTGATTCTTAATCACATCCATCCTACTATACCAGAAGACTAGAGTGGGCATCTACCAACTCCAAATTCAGAGACAATGCAACAACTGACTTGGTCTGTGCAGCCTGAAAATACCACTGAAGAAGCTGGCCCTGCAGAGTCTCAGACACCAAGCCAAATGTCTTCAAGGTCTGTTTCTCCCTCTGCTTCTTTGCTGGGCCGAGGCTTCACTGCTGACAAGGGCTCATGCTAGTTGCCATCTACATTCAGGGAATTCCACTGTTGGCAGCTGGTGATGCCAAATGTCCTGAAGGTGCTGCTTGACAAAGCTCACAGTGCTAGGACAACTTGGACTGACCGACCCATCACTGCCCCTGGTAGAAACTGCTGCACAACTCTATGTCTTTGACATGTCTAATGTTTGAATTCCTTGCTGTTAAGGGTCTCTCACTGAAGGCTAGAACTGGAATAATGTAACAATTCTTAAGAAAGCTGAGGATAATAAGAAAATAACTTATGGTGATTCCCTGGGAGAATTAGCTATGCAAGAAATTGAGTCTTCTATAAAACTCATTGCTTAAAGTGGTATTAGTAAGCATGAGACAATAATTTGGAAAAAATCTTTAAAGAAGAAAAACAGGGAAATTTTAGAACCTGACAAACTATAACTGACTCATTAGATTTTCATGTTCTGCCACAAAAACACAGAACTAGCATAGACAAGAAAAATATTTTGATTATAAAATTAATGACAGGCCTTGGTAAAGTAAGCAGTTTTAGGAACCTTGATGCTCTTCTACTTTTTGCAGGATTGTAATAAAAACAGAGACCATATTGAGACAAGAGCTTATGACAGAGACACACACACAAAAAAAAACATGTTGGCTCAGTGAACTCCCTGGCTTTGTGAGCAGACTTGCAGATCTCTGACTGTAGGAGGAACAAAGAGAAGAGGTCAGCATTTCAGAGGTCAAGGGAAAGGATGGTGGACTTAAGTCAGATACAAAACAAAGAATTTAAACAAGGGACTGAAGAATTAGATTTCCATAGAAAGATCAAATATTCATTATAATAGATTAATAGACTAATACAGGAGAAGCTTAGTATAACAGGAGGAGGAAATGACTCTTGATCTATTAACTTAGTCAAACTTAAATAGAGACATCCTGTCTACTATTTCTGTAACTGCAAGGCTTTATGACACCAATTTTAAGGAAAAAAGAAACTGAGTTAAAAGAATTGATTTTATCATAACGTTAGATTTTAGTTCTCATAAAATTTGCTCTTTGCTCGTTTTGGTTTTTTTTTACTTTGATATGTTTATGTAATCAAGGAAGACTTTAGAAGTATATACCATGAAAAGACTGCAATGAATGATTAAAGTCTATGATGAAATGATTTTGTGTATAAATAAAGCTTGTGAAAGATGCAGACTGTCAGAGTAGGTCAAGTGATAACCAGATGAGCTTCCTCTCTGTCCATCTCCTATAAAACGAAGCTAAGAAGTGTCCCGTGTCTGATGCCACTCTTGCATCCACCACTTCAGACTCTGCCATCCAGAGATGGAGTCTGGTAGGCAACTTCAGTAGAAACTCAGTCTATCAAATGGAAACAGTCACGCACTATAAGCAAACAGAAGAGCATTGAGAAAAAAGCTGAGCTGACTCTGCCTTGTGGGGTTTTGTGTATACATACCTGTCAGACAATGTTAGCAAATATAGCAGCATGTGTGTAAAATGTTCAGATGCAAAAGTCATTGAATACAATTGACTGTCTATCTACTCTGGACCAAGCCTTTTGTCAGGACTGTCTACCTACTCTGGAGCAAGCCTTTGTCAGGTCTGCCTCCACAGAGCCCATGCTTTAGAAAGAAGACATCTTTGTTTTAAAAATGGAGGCAATGCCACATGCAAGTTGCCCTAACAGGTCACAGTTGTAGGAAATAGGAAGAGCATGGTCAATTCCTCTATTTTAATGTTTGGCAAGTTTTCATAGAGGAAAATACCCTGGAACTAACAAGTAGAAAAAAAGTTCCAGGCTGAGGAAACTAAATTTACAGAGTCCCAAAGGGATAAAAGAGCCCGGAATAACCTCATTCCTGGGTCAGAGTTGGAGTTACATAGGACAGGAAAGCAAGTGAGGCTGGGGATATGAAACCAAAGAGCCAGGCAGCTTCCAGATCCTAACGGGCTTATCCATTATCCTAAGAGTTTGGGAGTTTGGCTTGTAGGTAACAGAGAGCCAATGAAGGAAGATAAACAATAGAACATAAATAAATAGAACTGAAGTTTGGTTTTTATAAAGACTAGTCTAACCCAATATTTTGGTTTTTTTGTTGTTTTGAGACAAGGTTGTTATGTGATAGCTGTACATTGTGAAAACATATTGCTGTGATTGCTGTAATAAGAAGCTGAACGACCAATAGTTAGGCAAGAGGTACAGGCAGAACTTCTGAACACAAAGAGAGGAAGTAGGAGATAATCAAGGCACAGTGAGACACCAACAAGACATGAAGGGAGTCAGACATACAGAATGAAAGAAAGATAAAAAGTCACAAGGCAAAATATAGACTAATAGAAATGTGTTAGTTTAAGTTTTAAGAGCTAGTGGGGCAAGCCTAAGTTAAGGCCAAATTTTCATAATTAATAAGAAGTCTCCATGTTGTAATTTGTGAGCTGCAGGTCAAAAACAAGGTCCTCCTATCTAGTTCTGGCTGGCCTGGAACTCGAAATACTGACCACACTCACAGAGATCCACCTGTCTCCGCCTCCACTGTGCATTGCCATGCAGTTCAATCTATCTCAGTGCAGAGAACAGATAGGTGGCTGTTGGGAGAAAGCAGTGAGCCCAGGAAGAAAACAATCCAACTCTGAATTGAAGCGCCCAGGTTTGCGGCTAAGGCCGGTAGGTGCTGGTGAAGCTTCTAGTACAATCAGAGGGGCAGGCATGTGAGGAACATAAGCTCTGAGACAAACACACAGTTCAGGCTGTGGAGGTTTGCTAGGATGGAGCACCCTGCTGCCCTTTGCTGTTTACTTTTGGGAAATAGCCTCTAGGTGGCAGCAGCACACTTCCTGGGAGGGGCTCCCAGGAGGGCCAGGAAAGGAGAGCTGTTGAGACATGATTTTTTTTTTCTTTCCCTTCTGTGTACCTGCTATGATGTTTGGATAAAACGGCAGGCTATAAACAGGAAAGCCTGTGATCAGTGTAGAGTTCAAGCAGGAAGCCCAAAGTGGGGAAAGCAGCCTTGGCAGACGGCCAATCATGGTTGGCACAGTTCCTGGGATCTCAGAAGTTGCTTGAGAGCTCACTGGGCCGAAGGCTAACTCCAAGCTCTTTCTGTTGTGAATTTGTTCTGAACTCATAATAGGATTTTCACATTTGGGGTTTGGGACCTTCCTTTCATGTGCCCAGCACTTCACAGTTTACAAAATGCTTATACTTATGGTAACTTTTTTTTCACCAAGACATGTAGCATTCTTCCCAATCTATGCATTTTCAAACAATACTTGGGAGCTATAAGTGGATTTTTTTTTTCAGAAGTGCATAGGTAGGAAGTGCCAAAACCACTGACCTAAATTAGATATTTTATGTTGGCGAAACAATAGGGAAGTGGATATCTTACTCTGGATGAGAATACAAATTGAGCTAGCTTTTCATAACACATTGTCAGTGTTTTTAAAATGTGGTTGGCCTTTCATCTGGCAGTTCATATTCTGGGTCTCTGTGCTAACCTATGCTCATCCTAAAATGCAAAGCTCGAAGTGAATCCAACATTAAAATGTGACCCTAGTGGAATTAGGGAAGAGTGAAAAGGACATACAAGGACACATCACCAAACTGCCCCCATAGTGTGCAAAGAGGATCTGATCCTCCTGGAACGCTCTAAGGAACACAGAGAATTCTGGAAGACAGAGGAGGGGATGTATTCATCGGCTCTCACCTACATTACTTTCAATACAGATGGTTAACTCATTTTTCATGGCTTACCAAATGTGTTCCCAGAAGTATCCCAAAATGTATTCACACATCAGCTACGTAGTTAAAAATAAGGTTAGAGGTAACGTGGGACGATGCTGGTGTTGTCACTGGAACACAGATCTCTGAAAAATCCAGTTTTCAGAATCTAGAAGCTATAGCTCTATGGAATTAACAAGAACGGGATCCAGACCCCTTGGAGGTTCGAAGGGAACCTATAAATAAATTAACCAATTATTTAAAAATTATCAAAATTAACCTATCTAACTTATCAATAAATTAATGAGGTGTTTTGATTCTCTGCCATAGGAGACTTTCCCTGTTCCATATCACAATGACCTCATAATGCCAGATATTCTTTGGGGCAGGACAACAGAGAACAACAGAGAAGGCTCTCTGTGCCCAGCATCAAGTCTGAAGAGAGCAAAAAGCAAATGATTATCAAAAATGCAGTTCTTCGGGCTGGAGAGATGGCTCAGGGGCTAAGAGCACTGCCTGCTCTTCCAAAGGCCCTGAGTTCAATTCCCAGCAACCACATGGTGGCTCACAACCATCTGTAATGAGATCTAGTGCCCTCTTCTGGCCTGCGGGCATACATGCAGGTAGAATACTGAGAAGTCTGTATATATAATAAATAAATCTTGAAAAAAAAAAATCCAGTTCTTCTCAACTGTTCTAATTATAGGATTCATCTGAGAATCCACCATAAAGTGAAATTCCTGGGCCCCACCTAGAAATTCCAATTTGTGTCCATATAATAATCTACCTAAATAAACCTAGATTTCCAACTTTAAATCCCTCAAGCAATTTTTCTGTAGGTGATCCAGAAGCACACTTGAAAGGCACTGGCCCTGGACCTAGACCCTGAGCCCCGAGAGGGGAAAACATATGTCACTCCCTGGTTCCCTATTCAATACTGGGCACATCCAGGCACCTGGGAGTTGTTCAGAACCAATCCTCTAAAAAACGTGTTTCAAATGGGGTCAGCTCAAATCTGTAGCCTCTCTGCATCATTAGGCTATGGGACTCTATGGGAGTAGTGTAGGAAAGGAGACTCAAACTCACTAAAAGCTACATGATAATCCATGAAGCCAAAGAAACCGATCTATGGAATCTAGTGCCAGGCTGTTTGCCTGCCAAGAGGAGTAAAGAGTCTTTGAGCACGCTAGCTCCGGCAGCCTACTAAGCATCATACCTGCTCTGTAGTTTGTTCTCTGGATAAAATTCCTCCCTGCCTTAAAATAAAAAGAGTAAATGTAATTTGATAAATTTTAGACTTAAACTATTAATGTGACATAATTTATGGGATAATACGGATCAAATACTGTATAACTGAAAACCATATATAAAGCAAGTTACTATCATCTTGGAGAATAGGCTCAAGACGTTTCATATGGGGGTAAACATATACAAGCTCCGGAGTCAAACACAAGAGAAAATGGAAAGCAAATCACTGTGCTTCCCTAAGCCCAGGTTTTCTGCTCCCTAAAACAGAAATAATGCTAGTTTCTACCTTTGAAGTTTCGTGAGAACTGAGGCAGTGTATGTTTTCCATTTCCTCCATTCCCATTCTCAATATTAATAGATTGGTTCCTTTTCTGCTCCCATCATGGGCTCTAAAGTCAGACTTTTTTTTTCATTTATATATTTATTATGTATACAGTGTTCTGTCTGTATGTATGCTTGCAGGCCAGAAGAGGGCACCAGATCTCATTACGGATGAATTGTGAGCCACCACGTGATTGCTGGAACTTGAACTCAGGACCTCTGGAAGAACAGCCAGTGTTCCTAACCTCTGAGCCATTTCTTCAAGCCCTAATGTCAAACACTGAATACACTAGGACAAGCACATGGTGCCAGACTACATGGGCCTGTCAAAACGCTCTGGGACACATATCACTTTACGCATCCACGCCTTGATGTATACAGGAGAATACAGTTGATTCACTGACCTCCTGTCAACTATTGACACTAACTGTTCCCAGCACGTAGACCTATCGCTAACTCCTTAAACTTAGAAATGAATGGTACGGCCAAAGCGCGGATCTTAACAAAGAAGGTTGAAAAGAGATAATGTGGATGTTTCCTGAGGTCCGTGGCAAGAGCGTCAGAAGAATAAATGCGCTGCTGTAACTCTGCTTTCCAGTTAGGATGGAATATGAGCCTGGACGGTGGGGTAGGAGGGAACCGATGTGAGAAGATGAAACGGTAGCCTTACTTTCTGGAAGATGCAAAGAGCACTGAGCCTGCCTGGACTAGGACCAGGCCAGAGCGTCTCGAGGAGGATGGCAGCGGTCAGAGCCCGGAAATGGGTGGGCCCAAACCCGGAGAAGCGCACGCGCACTGAAGCCGCAAAGCCCCTCTGGGTCGGCTACCTTACGTCAACGTCTACGTGGAAGACGTAAGGAACGCAGGGTGAGAGACGACGGGTTGAATCACGTGACATGTGCTCCGGGCGTTGGCTCCTCCCTCCCGAAGATGGCGTCCCTGCTGCAGTCGGAGCGGGTTCTCTATCTCGTCCAAGGAGAAAAGAAGGTTCGGGCCCCGCTCTCGCAGCTCTACTTCTGCCGCTACTGCAGCGAGCTGCGATCGCTGGAATGTGTGTCGCACGAGGTAACTGGTCCATTCCGCGGGGACTGCGCGCCGGGGCGGGGGTGCTCTTCCCTGTCACTGCGGCTGGCGGGAAGTTCCGCCGGGAGAGGCGGGGAAATCTTGTATCTAGCTTTCCGATTGGCTAAGTGCCCCATCATTCATCTGAGTTTGCGATTTCATTTGCTTGAAAATTGTCACTTAGGAAAGGGGCGGCCCCGGGTGGGGCTGAGCAGATCCTCTTGTTCTAGAGCTGCCTGTAGCTGGACCGGTTTGCCCTGGACTCTGGGGTCCGCTGTGGGACTTGAGAATTGAGACCCGAGAGATTGGTCGGGAGCTGTCTAGCACAAGCCTCTAAAAAGCAGAGAAAACTTTTATCATCATTAGTGGAAGAAGGGCAGCCGTTCTCGCTCGTGGCCCTCCCTTCTGGGAAGGCCTGACCCTCCGTTAACCAGAACCGGGCCCTGTCCAAACAGCTGACCCGGTTTCCTGAGCCAGGCCAAGGACTGAAGCGAGAAGGCTGGGATAGGTTGGCTTGAGTAGAAAACGCATAGGGTAGTCTGTAGTCAAAGCAGCTCAGAGTTCTCTTCACGGGCCCAGATGGCCATTGAAATAGAATTGTTTAGTTTGAAAATAAAAGGGCACCTAATAACCAAGTCACAAACCTTTTGCAGCTTTTGACAAAAGTTATTTATCTACTACACTGCTGTTAGGAATCCTACAGTCTGGTGGAAAAGCCCATAGAAATGATGGCAGCTTTATTCTGTATTTAGCTGTGTGACAAAGGCTTTGCATAATCTTTCCAGATAATGAAGGTGGAGGCTTGGGTTTAGGAGGTTTTGGATGGGGTGGGGGGGTTGTTGAGTCAGGGTCTCATGTAGCCCAAGCTCGCCTCAAGCTTACTGTGTAGCAAGTGCTGGCCTTTAACTCCTGATTCTCCTGCCTTCACCTCCCAAGTGCCAGGATTATAAATATAATATATATATATAATATATAAATAATGTATAATATAAAAATATAACAGCTATTGAAGGTGCTTGTTGTTGCAAAAAGAAAAAAAAAAAAAGAAGCCGTATTGCGGCGACCCAGGTTTATAATCCTAACACTCGGAAGGCTGAAGCAAGAGGAACACTGTAAATTCAAAGCAGGCATGGGCTGCATGGTAATTTCTAGGACAGTCGGCTACAGTGTGACTTCTCACGAGCTTTCTCAAGGCTCACACCCCTCCCCCAAATGTACAGGTTCAGAAGCAAACACAGAATGTTTCCTGTAGGTCAGAGTCGCTTAGGGGTGGGAAGGAAGATCTGAATCAGAGACTAAGATCCTGGGAAGAAATGCTTGTGAAAACATGTCCTATAGTGTGATTCTTATCTTATCGGGGCTGCTTCCCAAAATATTAAGAATGGTTAAGACAAAGAATATAAGAAATCCAGTCCTAGTTATACATACTTACATATTTATGTCATGTATGTGATTTTTCTTGGAGTTTGCACTAGCGCTTTGTGTGATGGCTAGAATTGTGTAATTATCAAATAAAATCCACTTATTATATAAAGTACTTTTTTATTTATTTATTTATTTCAAGAAAGGGTTTGTCTGTGGAGCTTTGAAGCCTAGCCTCTGTAGACCAGGCTGGCCTCTAACTCACAGAGATCCACCTATCTCTGACTCCCAAGTGCTGGGATTAAAGGCATGTGCCACCACCTGGCATAAGTGCTTTTTTATGAGATCTTTTTTAAAAGGAGCAGATCTAATATTTAGACTGTGTTTTGAGTAAAATCCAGTAAGGTTATTGTGTTGTTCAGTTTGCTATTGAAAAAGTCTGTGACTGGGGAATTGAAGAGGTGGCTCAGCAAGTAAAGGCTGAGTTGGGTTCAGAACCTGCATGGTGGAAGGACAGAACCCTTTCCTGGGAGCTACACACATGTGCACTCGCGCGCGCGTGCGCGCACAAACAGACACACACACACACACACACACCGTGAGATGAGCTGTGGTGCCTACCTGCAGGCCACCTACCTCATCACATGGACACAAATGTAACATAAATAAATGAAATTCTCTCTTTTGGGGACTGAGGTTATGAGTTCAATCCCAGAATCACAGAACACACATACATAAAGCTAAGCACAGTGACACATAATCCAGGCCAGCCAACTTTATCTACTTGGTAAACCCCAGGCCAATGAGAGACCCTTTCTTATAAAAAAGCGGGGAAGTGGCCAGGGCACAGTGCTTGAAGTTGTAGCACCTGAGAGTTTCCTCTGATCTCCACACACATGCACATACAAAAAAAAAAAAAAAATTAAGAAACAAGTCTCTAATTGGCTGGCTATAACTATGTAAATTTTTATATATACTTAGTAAATATATCACTAATGAGAAAACTTAATGTCTTTAAGGGTTATCTTACTTTTTGTTTGTTTTGTTTTTGTTTGGTTTGGTTTTGGTTTTGGTTCTTTGAGACAGGGTTTCTCTGTAGCTTTGGAGCCTATCCTGGAACTAGCTCTTGTAGACCAGACTGACCTCGAACTCACAGAGATCCACTTGCCTCTGTCTCCCCAGTGCTGGGATTAAAGGTGTGTGCCACCACCGCCCAGCTAAGAGTTATCTTACTTTTTTTTTTACAAGATATAATGTTGAATGTTTCGCCTGCATGTATGTCTGTGCACCATGTACATTTCCTGCTGCCTGTGGAGGTCAGAAGAAGGCTAAGGGTGAGCCACCATGTGGGTTCTGAGAATCTAACCCCAGTCCTCTGCAAGAACAGCAAATGCCCTTCATCACAAGCCACCTCTTCAGACCCAACTTAATGTTTCTTAACCCAGGGACTGCTGGGTTATTGTAGTGAAATCAAGCCAAACTCTATGAGAGGCTGTTGACCACAGCTTTACATTTGCATTATTAATTGATTCATTAGACCATAGAGTTATTTATTTGGGAGCCTTGACCTATCAGATAGACAAGTCTTGGACAGCTGACACATAAACCTTGGTGATAGAGAACAGAAAATACGAGAAAGAAAAAGGATTAAGAGAGAAAAAAATGAAAAACGTCAACAAACAGGTAATTGCTTAGTTGGAAACAGTCCGGGTGTTTTTGTCTATTTTCCCCAGGTCAGTAATTTCTTACCTTCTGGTGAGATGCAGCATATTTTAATAATGAATTTCTTTTTCTCTGATATTTCTGTTTCTTCATAGGTGGACTCACATTATTGTCCCAGCTGCTTAGAAAACATGCCATCAGCTGAAGCCAAATTAAAAAAGAATAGGTAAGAACTGGACAAATCTTTCTGTTCCCATTTGTTATTGGTTTTGTGGGCATTGAGGCCAAAACAGGGTCTTATTTCATATACCAGACCTCAAATTTTGGTTTTTTTTTTTTTTTTTTTGAGACAGTGTTTCTCTGTATGGCCCTGGCTAGCCTAGAGCTCACTCGGTAGACTAGGCTGACTTTAAACTTAAAGATCCACCTGCCTCTGCCTCCTGAGTGCTGGGATTAAAGGACACCACTACCTGACTTTAATTTTGTTGTTGGGGGGGCGGGTTGAGTTTCGAGACAGAGTTTCTCTTTGTAACCATCCTGACTGTCCTAGAACTCTCTTTATAAACTAAGCTGGCCTTGAACTCACTGAGGTACACCTGCCTCTGCCTCCCAAGCACAGCGATTAAAGGTGTGTGCCACCACTGCCCAGCATTGGTTTTATTCTTTAGTAAAGAGCCTTTATCAGAGAACTTCTAAGAATTGTTAGAAAACAGTGCCATCTCCTCCCCTTGCTAAGGAGCAGCACTCATTTAGTTATGTCGCCACAGGCCTCTGTGGCTGCCTGTCTCTCGGACTCCCTGGCCGTGACGTTAGAAGCACTGAGGGTTCCTGGTGCAGTGTCACACGGACTGCCCTTCAGTGTCTGCGATGCTTTTCTCACTAGACAGGAGACCGGGTAAGAGCAGGGGTTAGACTCCCTCTCAAAGTCTAGTTACATAAATGCTTTAGGACTTTTTTTCATATTCTGCCTCTTTTCTCTATTTAATCATTACTCATGAATATTTATTTTGTTGGTTAGACTGTGAACTTGCTCTATCTTGTTGGTTTTCTCCCTTGTGTGTTCTCTTTGGCCCCTGGGAACTCTTACTTTTCCCCTGAACCCCTGTAGCCTCTGTCATTGGAAAAGAGAGTGTGTTGTCTTGTTCCATTTATTTGAGCAGTTTCTTACCAGTATAGTGCTATAAGGTATTTTAGTGTGTATATTTCCTGCCTCTAATAATTTGTTATTTCTTAAAGAAGTTTGGTTCTTTTTACTGGAGGATATTAAGAACTAAAACCCAGCATGACATGGTAACACATGCCTTTTTTTTTTTTTTTCCGGCTCACGCCTTTAATGCCAGCACATGGGAGGTAGAGGCAGGTAGATCTCTGTGAGTTTGAAGCCAGCTTGGTCTACAGAGTTCCAGGACAGCTAGAACAGCTAGAACCACACACACATACACACACACACACACACAAAACAACCCTGGCTGCTAGATGTGTTCTTTGCTCCTAGCTACTGCTGGGTTTTTTAGGTGTGAAAATTCTTGTTTCCAGCCTTATTCCTGTTCATTTGTGGTTGTGAGCCACTAGTATTTGTCTTTCCTGCTCCAGGAAGTAACTCCTGAGAATTAGATGCTGCATTGTATGCTTTCTGTACATTCATGTGTCACTTAGCTTTTCAAGTGAATCTGTAAGGTAGGTGGTATTATTTCTCTTATTGAAGATAGCAGTTTATTATTATAACAGATAATCAATATTGTGGAAGACTACAGGTGAAATCTTGATATCCTCGGGCTGTGGGAGTGCTGAATGCACCAGGTGTGGTTGCTCACAGCTGTAATCCTAGCACTTAGAGCCAGGAGCCAAAGAATCACAAATCCAAGACCAGTCTGAGCTAAATAGACTTTGTTTCAAACAAGCAGCAAAAGACATCAGGGTCTAGAGCTCCCAAAGGGAAATGCTACACAATGCATCTCAGGAGAGAACAGAAAGCTAGTGCCCCACTCTGACTATGCCCCTTCCCTGGTGTCTGTTCCCTGCTGGTGCCCCACTCTGACCACATCCCTCCATGGTGGTGTGTTCAGAACCCTGGCACAGCAGTCAAACAGTAATTTTCCAAATCCAGTTTCACAGTTGTTTATGTTGTTGAGACTGAATTTTCTGTCACACAGTATTCTGTCCTCTCTAGCAACATAAACTATGCCATATGCCTTTTCCTTAAAAATCTATGTCCTATATAGGCATAAAAAAATTGTAAACTCTACCTAGAAATGGTAATTTTTCTCTGTAGAGGAGGTGGAATTGGGTTCTGATTTGTTACAAGCTTGCTGATACTTACTTTGTTTTGTTTTTAAGTGAACATATAGTACTTCTGAAATGTTAAGCTTGATAAAAGTACCCAGAAAAAAATTACATTTTTCCCCTTGAGAGTCTTTGAATTCCTAACATTTGGACCATGGTTTCCTAAACTGTGCATTGTGACCATGTACCTAGATGTGAGCACTTTAAAAAGTTGACAGAGGTAAAAGGTTTCAGAAACAAAATCTAATTCAGAGTCAGACATGTTGTAAAGGAGGTGTTTATGGTGGCGCATGCCCGTGTCCCTTTGCACTACCTCATTATAATCTTGGCTCTGAACGCAGCCTGTGTGTGGACTTGGCACTCCTGGTGCCGCAGTGGGTGCTGCCTAAAACAGTTGAGACTATTATAGCTGATGAATTGGAGTTTTTTTCGACACATGCAAAGTTCTTTGCTATAATACAAATATATTAGCTTGATCATAGACAGCAAAAACATTTTTCTACCATCATTCCTCAGCATGTATCAGATTATAGTTCTTTAGTTTCTATTGTATAAGAGTGTTTGCTCTTAAAAGTTGATTTGAGTTGCTGACTTAAGCAGTATTTACTATTATTATTTTAATTATTAAATAGAGTTAGGGAAGAGTAAAGAAAAACCAAGTCTAAGGAAACCTACTACTTTACAGGCTCAAATTTGAAAACTTCATATATATACCAAAAAATTCATTGAATGCATTTTGACTTGGGTTTGGGACAGAATTTCCAGAAATTTCTGAAATTACCCTAAACACACTTAGGTCATTTTATATTATGTATTTAAGTAAAGTATTGACAATTATAAAATATCGACTCTGAAAAGCATTGAAGATTCTCTGTCCTGTATTATCAACTGTTTAGCAAAGATGTAATTCATTATATAAAAATAAACAAGAACCTTTATTAGCAGACAGATTTGCTTTTTTTTTTTAATTGGTTTTTCGGGACAGCGTTTCTCTGGAGCCTATCTTTGGAGCCTACCCTGTAAATTACCCTGTAGACCAGGCTGGCCTTGAACTCACAGAGATCCACCTGCCTCTGCCTCCCGAGTGCTGGGATTAAAGGCGTGTACCACCACCACCCAGCTGCTTTAAACATTAATAAATGGCAAATTACATGTATAACAATCATTAATAAATGGCAAATTACATGTATAACAATAAATTGTTTTTAAGTTTTTCTTGATTTAACAGTAAATATTTTATTTGTATACTTGTTTTACTAAAATATACCCTAGAGATTATGTGAAAAACTTCTCGAAAGTAGAAAAAGTTTAAGAGACCTTGAACTAAATCAATGTCTAGCACATAGTAGGTGCCTGTAAGTATTAGTTGAATGAATGGTTGTGTTTGCCATGTCACAGATGTGCCAACTGCTTTGACTGTCCTGGGTGCATGCACACTCTTTCCACCCGGGCCACCAGCATCTCCACACAGCTTCCAGATGACCCAGCCAAAACCACCATGAAGAAAGCCTACTACTTGGCCTGTGGATTTTGTCGATGGACTTCTAGAGATGTGGGCATGGCAGACAAATCTGTAGGTGAGTGTACTTGAACATGGGGTTTGCTCTGCTGTCGGTGCTGTAATTCTCCATAGACTATCGGCTCTGTATGTGCTGGGCTATAGAACCTAAGTTGAGGACAGTTGTCAGTAAGTCTTCTGTGCACCCATAGCCTCACATTTGTGGATCATAGTTTCTCATCTTGGACTATTACTATTCTGTTTTCTTAGAGTTGGTAAAGTAACTTTTATGAATCTAATACTACAGCCAAACTTAATACCATTTATTTAAAAAATATTTCTTGAGCTAGGGATATTGTTTATGAGGCCCTGGGTTCAATTCCCAGCACTGTATACACCAGGTATTCTAGCTTGTATATGTAATCCCAGCATTTCAGAGGTAGAGGCAGGAGAATCAAAAATTCTGGGTCATTCTCACCTGCCTGTGGAGCTCAAAGCCATCCTGGGCTATGTGATACCCTACCTCAAAAACAATTTTTTATCTGAAATTTAAATATCATGGACAAAATTAAAAATGATAAATTTAGAAAAGCAGAACTAACTAACAGACTAACCAAATTGAAGAACCCTATAGATCAAGTTTTAGGAGAGTCAGAAGGAACACAGCAAAGGATTTGAACGGGTCTCATAGCTGAAGATAAAAGTGATCATCTTCAAAGGTGTTCATTTAGCTACAAATTAGAAAAATGCTATTCCTCAAATACTTTTTTGATTCTGATTATATCATGTTAGATACAGGCTAATTCTCAAATACTATCATCTTGGAGAACAGTTTGATGACCCCTATTTACTTTTATTTTTTGTTTGTGTGTGCATGCCTGTTTGGAGGCCTGAGGACAACTCTCGGGAGTTGATGCTCTCACCAGTGTGGGTTCTGGGGCCCGAACTCAGGTCCTTGGGCTTAGTGGCAAGTGCCTTTAATTGCTGAGCCATCCTGCCAGCCTTATGTATTTACTTTTTGAGGCAGAAAAGGATTAGATCCCCTGAGCTGGAGTTACAGATGGTTGTGAGCCACCATGTGGGTGCTGGAAATCAGACCTGGAAGCTCTGGAAGAATAAGTAGCCAGTGCTTCTAACTGCTGAGCCATTTCTCCAGCCCCTATTTATCTATGTGTTATGCATTTGGGTATTTTGCCTGCATGTATCACATTCATGCGGTGCCCATGAAGGCCAAAAGAGGGTGTTTGATCTTCTAGAAATGGAGTTACAGAACAGACAATTGCAAGCCTCCACATGGGTGCTAAGAACTGAGCCCAGCTCCTCTGCAAGAGCAACAAATGGTCTCAACTGCTGAACTATCTTTTAGTTTGTATTTTATTTTGGTTTTCTGGCCAGGCTGATCTTGAAATGTTGATTCTTGGGTCTGCACTAGGCCCCCTGAGTATGCATTAGGAATATCAGTTTAGTGTTTTTACAGGATTCCTGTGTGTACGGACAAGTGGATCTCTGATTATTGTGCCTTTTCTTGGGCTCTTTTCCTTCTGCTTATTTGTTTTGTCCAATTCTGATGTGTTAGTTTTTGCTTTACCTTATTATACTTTTTTATTATTAAAAAAATGTAAAGAAATGGTGAATCTTGAACCTAAATCTCTAGTGTTTTGGGATTACAGATCTGAGCCACCACACCTGGCTAGTGTGTGTTTTCTTTATTATCTTTCACACATACAGACAGCATCCTCAGCAAAATATCTACAAGTCTTTTGTCTTTTTTTTAGAGACGGGGCTCATGCCCAGGCTGGTCTTGAACTCCTGTTCATCTCGCCTCCACCTCTTAAGTGCTGGTATTATAGACACATAACTACCTTATCGGGTTCCTTTTCCCACTTATTGTTCCTTGTGTGTGCAGGTGTGTTTATAGTTTGTCTTCCTGTTGAAGAGACTTTAACCTAATCCAGCTTTGCTACTCTGTATACTTATAGACATGCAAGTTTTGACCCTTAGGTTTTAGCCTGTTGTCTATTTCTCAGGTAAGTTCTGTGCATTTTTTAATGGTCAAGGGTTTTGAAGTTTGTATGGGTTTGAGTTTGGGGGATTTTGTTTTGCATGTGCAGATCCAGTTGCTACAGCACCACTTGTTCAGAATTTGGATCGTGCTACAGATGAGAACAGGGTTTCCAGATCCTGCCTACTTCCTGAGTTGATTCCTATCTCTACTATCTACTATCTATCTATCTACTATCTACTTATTTACTATCTACTTACTATCTGTGTAACTTTAGATCTGTTAGCCATTCTGAGCTTTGAATTTCTCATCTATGAAATGGGACCAGTCAGAATACCTTACCTCAGAACATATTATGAGAACAGAAAAAAAAATATGCTCCGTGCTCCATTCCAGGTGCCTGTTGCAGACACCGTGCTTACATTCTTAGTGCTGCTGAGGGTCATCATCACCCTCATTATATTTAAAGAAATAATGTTATGTTGGGCTTGATAGCCTAAGCCTGTGATCCTAGCTACTTGGGAAGCTGAGACAGGAGGATTACAAACTTTAAGTTTGCCTGGGATACAGAACAAGGCCAGCTTTGGCAACTAAACAAGATTATGTCTCAAACATTTTAGAAACAAGATTGGTGAGATGACTCAGTGGGTAGACGCTCTTGCTCTACAAACTTGACTACCTGAGTTGTTTAAGGGCTTGGAATATAGCTCAGTGTAGAATATGGGCAGAGCCCTAGGTTCAGCCCCTAGTATTGGAAAGAAAGAGGAAAGGAGAAGGGGATAGAGAAAGAGAAAGGGTGTGTGTGTTGCTCTTCAGTTATGCTGGTCCGTAAGTGTTCTTTCCTGGAGATTCTATATTTTTAATTTATGTCCTATAGGTGACAATTTTGAAAATAAAAAGATAAAATTACTGTTCAATGTTTATTTTCTAGCGAGTGGCGGTTGGCAAGAACCAGAAAATCCTCACACACAACGGGTAAGTACAAGAACATAGGCTACAGAGGAAGAAACCAGAAAGGCAGTGGGAGTGGCCCATTCCTAGAAGTGCCTGTATCTGTGCTGTGGGTCAGTTACTCACAAAGAGGCTTTAAGTCAGTGCCACTTCTTCTCTCTTGACTGAAGTTGTGGAAAACACTTGTAGTTTTGGTTCTGTGTTCCAGTTGTGTTTCAGAAGAGGATTGAAATAACTTTGTTGTTTTCTTCACATGCCCAACAGTAACTAATAAAAGTTTTGTTCACTATCAGATACTCTTAGAAATACGAGCACATAGACCTTTCAGTCCTAGAGACACTAATAATTTTGAAGGTACCTTTGGACCAGTAATAACTTCCTGCAGAAGCATGATAGGGCGTTTTTGCAGTATGTGCTGCAGTTGGCTTTTTAACCCCTGCATTAGAACAGTGTGAGGAACTGATGGTCTGTTATCAGCATGCACACTATACTGTCCAGGTGAAAACTAAACAGGAATTTACAGTTTTCACCTATAACATCAGCAAAAATTAAAAATGCTGAAAGTGTCCAGTGTAGGAAAATGGTTTTCTCGCATGTATAGTGTGTAGTATGTGTTGATACAGGTTTCTAGAATTCTTTGTTGTGTGTACTTCATAGATGCTCACCTACAGAAATGCATGTATATATGAACAAGTACTTGCACATAGATATATGTGATCGTGTATGTATATGAAATCTTCAGCGTGTCTGATAGGGAAGAGAAAAATTCTCTCCGGGTAAAGTAGAAACTGAAGTAAGTAATGTGAGGGAGAAATTGTGCCTTGTCAACATCTCTTGGAAATTTCAACTAATGAGGTCATCGTGAGCATTGTGCTGCTGTCTGGAGATGCTAGACAGAGGGGAAAGAGTTGAAGCAGGTGAGCAGCCTGTAGGTGGAGGACACAAAGCAGATAGTAGCTGAGAGAGTGGTTGAAGTGGAGGGTGGTATCGGCAAATGGAGAAGGGTGTTGAGGGTTGACCTTGTAGACCAAGAAGTTTGAGAAGCCTTAAATGTTTAAAAATAAGGAGATGACAGGATCACATTAGTGTTTTTTTAAAAAAATCAATTGCATGGGCAATTAGCTTAGTGGTTGAGAGTACTGGGTGATCTTCCAGAGGACTTGAGTTCAATTCCCAGCATCTACGTGGTCACTAATGACACTCTGTAACTCCAGTTCCAGGGTGTCTTAGTTTGGTGTCTATTGCTGTGATAAAGGCCATAACAAAAGCAACTTAGAGAGGAAAGGGTTTGTTTCATCTTCAAACTTTCAGGCCATACTCTATCACTGAGGGAAGTCAAGGCAGACTTGCCCTGTGGCTTGCTCATTTTGCTTTCTTATATACCCCAAGACCACCTGCTCAAGGGTGGTACAACCCACAGTACCAGAAAGCTGGGTGTGGTAGGCAGAGAAGTATGGAGCACATCCTCTCGACTCCTCCACAGCCCATGCATTCTCTGGTTGGATGTGAAGATTTCATCCCAGTTCTGAAAACCCTGTAATCAGAGAAGACGGTGTGGGTCCTCCCACATCAGTCGTTCATCGAGAAAATGCACTACAGTCTTGCCTACAGGCAGTCTGGTAGAGGCAATTCCTCCGTTGACATCTCTCTTCCAAGATAACTCTAACTTGTATCTAGTAGACAAAAATTATCCCAACCAGGACATAAGGGATCTACCACCCTCTTCTGGCCACCACAGACACTACACATATATAATTCAGACATACACGTAGTTAAAACAACCATGGACATAAAGTAAATCTCTTTTAAAAAAAATATTTTTGCTGCTGATTAGAGAGGACAAGAACGACACTAGAAGACCATTTGTGTCCTCTTGTAAGAAATGTTTAAATACCTTTTAGAACATTTGTTCTATACAATGAGGTCCAGCCTTTGAAAAGAACAAGGTAGGTAGGTGTGTTAGTAATGGTCAGAGAGGCAGATCAGATGTATGGGAAGTCATTATACTTGGAGTGAAAAAGAACAGACATTTTATTCCCTTTTACATGAAAAATAAAGCACTTTGTGGTTTGGAGCAAGTTCTATATCTATACATGGGTGTTTTAAAGTGTATCATATACTTGTTTTTCAAATGTGTCAGAAAGACATAACTGGTAATAGCAGGTACCTAGTTGAAAGGAAAGGCTACCCTCAACCAAAGGATGAGGCAGAGTAGTGTTCTATTCTTTATGTTTGTGTGTTTGAATTTTTATACTGCTTTATGATGAAAAAATGAATTAAAAAGTGACAGAAGGCTGGGTGTGGTACGCAGTGAGTGACGTATGGAGCATGTCATCTTGCGGATGTGAGGATTTCATTTCAGTTCTGAAAACATTGTTATGAGGGAAAATTCCCTTTACAGAAAAAGGAGGGAAAAAAATAAAACTTGCCCACTTCATAACTTTCCTTGTTTCTTTTTTTGTTTGTTTGTTGAGAAAGAGTTTCTTTGTGAAACAGTTCTGGCTGTCTTGGAACTCGATTTGTAGATCAGACTGGCCTCAAACTCACAGAGATCCACCTGCTGAGTGCTGTGGTTAAAAGCATGTGCCACCACCACCCGGCTCATTTTACTTCTAGTTAATGCAATTGATTGATTTTGTTAGTCTTTCATGAGACAAATAGAGTCTTTGATTTCTTACAGATGAATAAGTTGATTGAATATTACCAGCAACTTGCTCAGAAGGAAAAGGTTGAACGAGATCGCAAGAAACTGGCACGGCGTAGGAACTACATGCCTATGGCTTTTTCGGTGAGAATTTGGCACAAAGATATTTTGCAAGGCCTGTAAGGCATCAGGATAGTGGCCATTTCAGAAAATGGCCGGTGTCCTAGATTTCTGTAGTTGGTATCAAAAACAGTTTCTCACATACAGACATGTAAGCCCACGGCTGTGCTTTTGTATGTCATTAATTTTATTTAAATTCCTTGTGTTTTAATATGGGCATCTATCTTTCTTCCTTCATTGTTCCATTTCATGTTTATTCCTACTAAAAGTTACTGCTTAATTTTTTAGACTATACAAACTGTTGAGTGCTTTTGCATATTACAGAAAGATAGAAAAGACAGTGGGGTGGTAGATTTTATTCTGCCTACCATTGCAATATTCCTCTGGCATCCTGAGTTCCCAGTTCTAGTCTTTGTTTTTATTTTGACACCTTACCAATTACCACACCATCCTCATCTTTTTTGTTGTTGTTGTTTTGTTTTGTTTTTGTTTTTCATGACAAGGTTTCTCTGTAGCTTTTTGGAGCCAGTCCTGGAACTCGCTCTTTAGACCAGACTGGCCTCGAGCTCACAGAGATTTGCCTGTCTCTGCCTCCCAGGTGTTGACGTTAAAGGCGTGGCCACCACCGCCTGGCCCCATCCTCATTTTTTTCAAGATGGAAATCACGGGCACATGCACAGTATTTGTGGTAGTGGCGGTGGTGGCACGGTTGCTGATGGGTTGAACTTGGGACCTGATCTCTGTTGGC
The DNA here is from genome assembly GCF_903992535.2 of Arvicola amphibius. Lineage (NCBI taxonomy): Eukaryota > Metazoa > Chordata > Mammalia > Rodentia > Cricetidae > Arvicola > Arvicola amphibius. Next base: position 135,048,033 of record NC_052051.1, read on the forward strand.
AAGCACTCTCTCACTGACTGCATCCTAAGCCTTACACAGTACGTTTGTGTGGTTAAATAAGCAGAGATACACACAAGTGGAGTTGTTGGTAGAAATGGTTTATGGATGTCATTTTCTGCTAGTTTATAATTACTAAACAGAAACAAGGATTGGGATTCTGAGGGTTTTTTTGTTCTCCCCCAAGTTTCATTTGTTCTCACAGAACAGTTCCTTTTCCTTGTACCTGCTTGAGCCCTAACATGTTGACACTGAACATATAACATGGTGTGACGTGTCGAGCACTGTGCTAAATACATAATGTATATCATTTTATTTAATCACCACAGCAGTCCTGTAAGGTGGATAGTATTCCCCCATTGTCATTGTACACGTGAGGAAATGAGATCTGGAAGTTTAAATAGCTTGTTGTACTGTATCTACTGGACAATTAGTTAAGCCACTAAAGACATAATGATTGGTAGGGTTCAGATAGAAATGTATAGATGTAAGTTTAGTTAAACATTAACTAAAGCACCTACACTTAACCAAAGTAAGTGAATGTTCCCAAATAGTCCAGTGCCTGATCAGCATATCCACACTTACATATTAGGACAGGACTTGGAACTAATTGCTCTATCCTTCTAACCTTCCCATATACCTGCCGGCTGTATGCATTTGCTTTTATCTTATGCTTCATTTTTTTTTGTCTCTGTTGTAACCTGCTGCTATTTGGGGGCTCTACAGCAACACACTATTCATGTAGTGGTAAGTTCTCTTTTATGATTCTTGCTAACCCTGAAGAAGTTAGCAGATGGTCATTATGTGTCTTAGATACTTCACATAGTTCTTGCCTGAACCATAGCTTGGACGTTCTTAGACTAGTGTTACAAGCTTGTGTGTGGTCCACTTTTACTGTCCTACTATAGTTTTAGTCTCTGTGTTGCCTATTCTAGGAATAGAATAGTAATGTGGGTTACAAATAAAGTAGATTTTGAGTAGCTCTTTGGTTTTATTACTTTTGGTTTTGTTTCAGTTTTTGCTTATTTCCCCTAAGCTTCTCATGCTATCCTCCCGTTTCTTGCCTTCAATGAATAGGATGTATAAACTGGCCTTTCTAATAGGAACTTCTGAACTTTGTTTAGGACAAGTACAGTCTTGGAACCAGGCTTCAGCGACCACGAGCTGGTGCATCCATTAGTACACTTGCTGGACTTTCGTAAGTTTGGACATTAAGTAACTGAGAACAGCAGATAACAGAATGCATGTTTAAAGGGCTATCTTTTTTTTAAGTTACCAATAGGAAAAAGAGTCTTAGACTTAAAAAAGACCCAAACTGTAAGATACTTTATGTTAGAGGATTACTTCAGTCTTTGATAAGGACTTTGAATGGACCCTTGGGAAATTACGACTTCTCATTTTTTAGCCTTAGAGAAGGAGAAGACCAGAAAGAGGTAAAGATTGAGCCAGCTCAGGCTGTTGCTGAAGTGGAACCTCTGCCTGAAGACTATTACACACGACCAGTGAACTTAACGGAGGGTAATTTTATACATTCTTCTGTTCCTGCTCTGTTCTCTGGCTGTGTATGCTTTGACTCCAGCATGCCTCAGGACTTGAGATTCTTAATGGAATCTTTAGTAAAATGATGTATAGAAAATAAATTAGATATACTCATTTAAAGAACTTTAAAATATCTTTCAATACTGTTCATTTTGATGTATTGCTTCAGGTAGCATGTTTTGTTGCCTGCATAGAGTCTGATTTTTAAAACTGACTGTAAACTAAGCCTGATTTCTGCCTTTCTTGCTAGTGACCACCCTTCAGCAGCGCCTCTTACAGCCTGACTTCCAGCCAGTCTCTGCTTCACAGCTCTATCCTCGACACAAGCACCTTCTGATCAAACGGTCCCTGCGCTGTCGGGTAAATACTCTTTCCTATAGAGTCGCCATTTGTCCAAGAGAAAAACAGATAGAGTAGACATGAGTGATATCTGGCCAGTGTAGTAAATACAGAAAGCTCAGAGAGCACACCAGATGTTTGGACATTATTTTAAATGGTTTCAATATAAATTCAATCCTAATGACTCTGAAAGTAGCTACCATTGTTGTTCCTGCTCTACAGATATGGAGACTGAAGTATCTGAAGATTGAATGCATAATGTAAGCCCATAACAGAATAGCAGAAAACGTATGGCTTTTAGGGTATACAAGTAAAACACTAATACAAATTAAACAATTTAAGAAAAATCAAGGGCTGGAGAGTTGGCTCAGCGGTTAAGAGCATTGCCTGCTCTTCCAAAGGTCCTGAGTTCAATTCCCAGCAACCACATGGTGGCTCACAACCATCTGTAATGAGATCTGGTGCCCTCTTCTGGCCTGCAGGCATACATGGAGGAGGTTGTATACATAATAAATCTTTAAAAAATAACTAAGAATGTAGAATGAGCATATAGCTCAAGCTTCTTATCAGGCTCAGATGGTTCAGTGTGTGAAGGCATATGCCATTAAGCATGATAACCTTTGATCCCTGGAACCCACATGGTAGAAGGAGACGAGTGCCCATACTCACACTGATTAATTCATTAAATAAGAAAAAGAATGTCCAACTAAATACATTGAACAAACACCACAACTCATTTCTGTGCTGTTAGAAACAACAGAAATAAAAGAATTGAGAGAGTTAAAGTGCAGCTAGAGCTGGACATGGTGGTACATGCCTATAACCAGCGCCTGGGCATCTGAGGATCTTCGCTTCAAGGCCAGCCTGAGCTGTACAGCAATGATACCCTGTCTCAAAATGCCAAGGGCTCAGGGTAGAGCTCAGTGTTAATTTAACAGTGCTTATAGCACACACAAGGTCCTGGGTTTGATTCTCATCAGAAAAGAAGAAGGAACAGTGGGAGTTGTACAAACACTGTTTATTTTTCTATTTTTCATTTTCTTTTTATTTTTTTTTTTAGGATTTATTTGTTATATACATATATACAGTATTCTGACTGCATGTATGGTGCAGGCCAGGAGAGGGCACCAGATCTCATTACAGATGGTTGTAAGCCACCATGTGGTTACTGGGAATTGAACTCAGGACCTTTGGAAGAGCAGGCAGTGCTCTTAACCTCTGAGCCATCTCTCCAGCCCCCTATTTTTCATTTTCAAGACAGTGTCTCACCATGTATCTCTGGCTGTCCTGGAACTCATGTAGACCAGGCTGGCCTTAAACTCTCAGAGGTCTGCCTCCCAAGTGCTGGGATTAAAGTCATGTACCAGTGTGCCTGACTGGTCAAACACTAATTTCTTTTTTTAAAAAGTATTTTACTTTTTTTTTCCTTTCTTTTGTCTTTGTTTTTTTAAGATAAGGTCTCTATGGAGTCTTAATTGTCCTGGAACTTGCCATGCAGATCAAATTCACAGAGGTCTGCCTGTGTCTGCCTCCCTAGTGCTGGTATATAAGGGTGTACACCACTATGCCCAGCCTCGTATTTCACTTTCACAAAGGCTCAGCTCACAGACGATATAATGATCAAAATTTATAAGTACTAGATGATAGACTCAAAGTACACAAAGCAATTTTTGAGAAAATAAATAGACATATAATTTGGGAATATTTTGACATATATTTACCTTAGAAACAGAACAAACATAAGTCAGTAAGGAAAGATTTGGACCTTTAACTAGCAAACCTGACCAAATAGATGTGTATACAAAATGTTATACCTAACATCTGTATAGTATAAACAGAGCACTCTAAAAATTGACTATATGCTGGATACTAAAGAAAATCTCAGGGGCTGGAAAGATGACTCAGCATTGTAGAGCACTTACTGCTCTTGCTAAGGAGTTTTTTTCCCAGAGCCCATATTAGGCGGCTCAAAACCACCTGTAATTCCAGCTGCAGAGGATTCAGCATCTTCTTCTGGCCTCCAGGGGTACTTGCACTTACCTGCGCATATCCAGACACTCCCATGCACATAATTAAAAATTAAATAAAAATAAATTTTAATATCTTTGGAAGATTAAATTGTTAAAGTATATCATTTGGTCATAATGTAATTAAGTTTAAATTGGTAATGTTTATATAGCAAAACTTACATGCTATAAGTAAAGCCATCTTAGATATATAAATGTTTGTGTAGCTATACAGAGTTACAGAAATAGTATTTACACATAAGAGAAGTTAAAGTATTGATATCTTAGCATCTATTTCCAAAAGTTATAAAAATAGCAGCAAAGTAAATTCAACAAAGTAGAAGTAAAAGCAGATATTAACTATGTTGAGGAATTAAATAATGCAGAATACAAGAGAAAATCAAAAGTTGATTTTTTTAACAGACATTAATAAAAGTAAATGTTAGTATGTAAATTAGTGCAGATTTACATAGATGTTGGATATAGAATACACCACTAATACAGTAATAGCTACTCAAAATAGGCAGTTATTTTTTTCCTATCAACTTTGCACATGGCATAATACTGATTTTTCAAAGTAATATACTAGTATGGTATATATTTTTAAATACAAAAGGCAGAGTAAGTTGGGCAGTGGTGGTGCATGCCTTTAATCCACAACAAAGGCAAGTGTATCTCTGTAAGTTCAAGGGCCAGCCTCATCTACAGAGTGAGTTCCAGGATAACCAGGGCTGCACGGGAAACCCTGTCTCAAAAAAAAAAAAATAAAAAAATTTTAAAAAAATTAATGTTTGATAATTATGGCTTACAAATCACTGGAAAAAGACTAGATTATGAAATTTTGCTGGGTGGCAGGTAAGCAAATAGTTCAGTTGATGGTGCAATTGCCTAATGTGCATGGGTTCAGTCCCCAGTACCACAGAAAACTGGATGTGGACTACGTGCCTATAATTCCAGTATTCAGGAAATAGAAAGAGAAGGTTCATAAGTTCAGGGTCATCCTCAGTTACATAGCAAATTCAAGGCCAGCTCAGGTACGTGAGACATTATCTCCAAAAAAAAAAGAAAGAAAAGAAAAAGAAAAAAGGTTTTTTTTGCCTGGGAAAATTGGAACCATAAAAGGCAAATAGAAGGTGAGAAAATTAGAATTGTTCATATATGATTTCCAAGTAAGGGATGATTTCACAAACAAGGCAGGCAAACAACAAACATTGCACAGTTGGATCTTTTACCACAGTAACAATAAAACTTGTGCTTATATCCCACAGAAAATCTGTAAACAAGATGTACAGAGACTGAGAAGAGCCATTCATAAGGTGTACGGATAATGAAGGATCTCTCTGTAGGATGTATACCCGACTCTAGAACACAGCAAGGGGGTGTATAATATAAAGCAAGCACAGGGCACATCCTACGATTCCACCATTCTGGATACAAAAGCAGGGAGTGGCATATTCTAAGACCCTCTGTCCAAAACCAAACACAGGGTAACCCAATATAAAAATAACGAGTGACTGTGGCAGAGAAAATTCCTGTAGTTAGTGAGCATGAAAGACACTTGAACTTACATGGTAATGACAGCAATGTGTACTAAAACTGCCTCGAGATGCCATTTGATAGTCAGCAGATAGCAGAAATTAGCAGCTTGGGAGTATCTATCAAAGTAGTAAATGGCTTTCCCATTGATCTACACTTAGGAAATTTTCTTACACGTTTATGCATTGGAAATTGACTCATGTCCAGTACTCATTGCTGCTTTACTTATAGTTACAAAGTGATTGAAATATTCTAAATATTTCAGTTGTCTGGTTAAAGTTACAGAAATCATTACAGTGGAGCACTAAATATGAGGTTCCTATGTGTGCTAGGATAGAATTCCAAGATTAATGTAAAATAGAAAGGGCAAGAGAATGTACAGACTTCGCTTTGTGCACTAATGTGTCTAGCCTGCCCTGTGCAGATTGGCCCTGCAAAGAGACACAAGGAACACACTAGTAATGTACTCTGTATAACAGAAAAAGCTTTGTACCACTTAAACATTTTTTGTTTGTTTTGTTTGTTTTGTTTTTTGAGACAGGGTTTCTCTGTAGCTTTGGGCTATTTCTCCTTGGGTTTCATTTTAATCATCTGTTAGGAGAGAAAATTAACAACTGTGTACTTCATCTGATGAAGTCAGTGTAGTGTTTGTCTTAAGTTGTTTACACAGTTTCTCAGCACTACATACTGTGATAATTTGTGATGACCCAAATGTATTCTATAAATTTTGGTTATTAGTACCATAAATTCTGTTATAATAGTTAAAGACTTTGGGCAGGACAAAACATAAAATTCTAGTAACTACTTTCTTTCTGCATTTAATGGTTCTGTGGATCTTCAGAGTATATTCTTATTTCCCTCTGACATGTACTTTTTATTTCAGAAATGTGAGCACAACTTAAGCAAGCCAGAATTTAATCCAACATCTATCAAATTCAAAATCCAGCTGGTTGCTGTGTAAGTATGTTGGGTTGTTGATTGAGGTTTTATGAATCTTTTTCAATGTGGTTTATCTTTTTTAAAAAATCTAAAAAGGAAAAGAAAAATTACATCAGGAGAGTCTTTCTGTTCCTCTTCTGGTTTTGAATTTAGTCGAACAGCATGAAGTCTCAAGTACATCTATAAATTTAGACCCAAGGCTGTGCAGCCTGAAACTGTGGCACATCCTGGAATCCCACATCAGGAACCAGTTCTTATAGATCAGGCTGGCCTCAAACTCACAGAGATCCACCTGCCTCTGCCCCCCAAGTGCTGGGATTAAAGGCATGAGCCACCACTGCCCAGCATGGATTAGACACTGTTGATGGATTTGTTACCTGTATATATTGTATATAGTCATTCTACTTCTCAGTAGAGCATGACCCTCTTAATCTCAGGGTCGTGTGTTTAGGCCCCACATTGAGCACCAAAATGTAGCACGAATAATAAAAACCCAGAGACAAATATTTGGGTTCAACCTGAAGATCAGAAGAGCAAATCAGCCAAGCCACTTAACCTCTACTAAGGCTTGGCAACTGCAAACTAACCACTAAGCCTCTCTTTCCTCGCATTTTATATTCCCTCTAGTACTAGGATTAAAGGCATGACTCCCTAGTACTGGGATTAAAGGTGAGGCACCACCACCTGGATTTGTTTCTGCATTGATCTAACACAGCCCAGGGTGGCCTTGAACTCACAGATATTAATCTGCCTCTGTCTCCGAAATCCTGGGATTAAAGGTGTGTCCCATTACCTGACCTCTAGTGGCTTTAGCTTTGCCTCTGGTCTTCAGGCAAGATTTATTTATTAAAACAAATAATATACCACTACATGACACAGTTGGAGTGCACACTATGGTAAACATTTGTACAATACTTAGAATATTGCCTGGCACACAGGAAGTACTGTGTGTGTGGTAGGAATGAAGAATGAATTAGTGTTTACAGCAATACAGAATGTTAGTTAATGAGATTGGATCTTATAACAAGCTACCTTAAAAGTGAAATAAATGAGATTCCCTCAAAATAAATTTATATGGAAAACATATGATGTGATACATGCAACTATAAACCCTAACCCAACTCTGTATATATACAGGCTTGAAATCCTAAAATTTCAGTCAGAATCATTGTTAGTCTGGTTTTGTGCCTCTTACTGTGGTGCTACAGGTTTTTGTTTTCTCTTAATGTGTTCTAGTTAACATTATAGTTGCACTAGTTCATGTGTGGGTTTTTTTTTAGGTCAAATAATAATTTCAAGAGACTTCAGTGAATATTAATACATGTTTTTATTTGTTGGTAGCAATTATATTCCAGAAGTGAGAATCATGTCAATCCCCAACCTTCGCTACATGAAGGTTAGTACCGGATTTATCGACACACAGACTTGATTAGAGTCAGTGGCCTATGCATGTGTAGAATGGGATGCTGTAGGGAAGGTTCAGGGAAAGGGCAGTTTGAAATGATAAAGACTTAGAGACTTTGTCTCTTTAAACTGTGATTCTTGCCAACAGCATGTTGGGTGTGTAAGAAGCGGGTTACACATTCTGTAAAGGTAGAAGAGTGGGAAAAAGAAAGACAGTGATACTGGTTACCATAGGCAACTATTGTTGCCAGTAGGAGCTTCTCTGTTGGTTCATATATTTGTGCAGTGCCAAGAGTTGGCTAGGTTCTTCTGTACAATAGCCCTGTTCTTCCATGGGGTTGTGTTCTGTGCACTGATGAATGGTTGACTGTTCTGCAGTGGCCACTTTGACTCTTTGCCTTCAGGCTGCTCATGGAAAGAGTTACAGAACCCCTTTATTTTACCAATCTCAAGTAGCAAATGACCATATTATCAAGTTTTAGGAATCTTAAAAAAAGATTTTATAGTTTTAATATGTCATTTTCCTTCTGCCCTTGATATACTGACTTGCCTATGGCTATAGTGTTTTTATTTTGGGTTTTTTGGGTTTTTCCTTTTCAATCCCTAAGCAACAACTAGAGTGGGACAAGAACTGCAAACTTCAAAATAATCATTTAGATAATAAACCTTTCTCAGAGTTTCTAGGCCTAGTAACTAGAATATGCTGAGCTTCTTTACTGGATAGCCACTCCAGAAGGTATGTTGCTAACACAGAAATAGAAAGATCAGTAACCATTCTTTTAGGATGCTCTGGTGTAGGGGAATGAGAGGTCTGGTTGCTCTGGAGAAAAGGGAGTGATAGTGTGAATCATTCTGTGTAACACCTAAGAAAGTGGACCATCGCGGGAGTATGGCACCTGTCTGAAAGATGCTTTTCTTATTCTCCAGGAGAGCCAGGTCCTCCTCACTCTTACAAATCCAGTAGAGAACCTCACCCATGTGACTCTGTTGGAGTGTGAAGAAGGGGACCCTGATAATATCAACAGCACTGCTAAGGTAAGGGTGTTTGTCTCCTCGGACAGACCCTGACATTGCCTCAGTGGCTCCATTGGACATGGCTTAAAATAATCCACACTCTCATTTCTACGTGTGATCCACAGTGTCCTGATTTTATCTTGTCCTCAAACACAGTCACTCTCTGTCGAGTCTCATTATTCTCACTTGGTCTCAGACAGGATCTTACTGTCTGACCTCACTCCCTTTAGTACTTTAGTACTTCAGTTCTTCTACTTCATCTCAGCCCATCACCTGTGTGCCACCAGACCCTTTGTCCTGCATCAGCTGCTCAGCCTGCTGATCATGTGCAGTTCTCTGACTTGAGGATGAAGTCCAACTTCTTTGGCACAGCTTCTTGGTCATGTCTGCTTTCTGTTCTTCAGTGTGACCTTCCTCCAGATCCTCAAATTTAGCATTTGCAGGTGCTGCTACAGGGATGGCTGCACTGATGGGCCTAAATGCTCCTGCTGGGGAGCTCCTCCTTCCTGCTCTGTCTCCCCAGTGTACGCACCCTCCCCATTCAGTTTAGTACTCATTCTTGAGGACTCATGAGATGTCTCCCTTTGGAAACTGGCATCTCTACTACGTTCCCACATTTATATAGAGCACAATAGCAGTGACTAAATATTAGGATAATTTTAACCAAATGAATGAAATGCAGCTTTTTTATATTTTGCTGCTCAGAGGTTGATGGGATTCTTTTAGTTTTGCATATATGTATTTATTTGTATGTCTGCACGCTGTGAGATTAGAGGTTAGAGTCCGTTCTCTGCTCTACCATGTAGGTCCAAAGGAACTAACTCGGGTTGCTGGGCTTGGTGCAAGCACTTTGATTCACTGAGCCATCCCACCAGTTAAGTTGATGGAAATTTTAAGAGAATTTGATGTAGTACCAACTCATAATTCAGTGTGATACTCAGCAAGTATTTATAGAACTGCCTGTACCTCCAGTTGTTATTCAAAGAATATTAGTAGAGAATTTCCCAGTGGGTTTTTCTTCTGCCTTTTAATGATTTCATTCACCAGCATCACCTCCAGAAAGCAATGACCTATGTCCTCACATTTGGTTTTAAGATTAACAATAATAAGTAGGGCCGGGCGGTGGTGGCTCACGCCTTTAATCCCAGCACTGGGAGGCAGAGGCAGGCGGATCTCTGTGAGTTTGAGACCAGCCTGGTCTACAAGGGCTAGTTCCAGGACAGGTTCCAAAGCTACAGAGAAACCCTGTCTTGAAAAACAAAAACAAAAAAAAACAAAGAATAATAAGTAGGTCTAGTTGAGCTAAAAACGTAAAAGTCTGGAGTGTGGGTGCAGCATTGACCAAGGCTCTAATGTGCTGCTGGTCTCTGAGATAACAAAGTATGGACCAGTTACAATATAAGAATCTAACCTGTGCTCCACAAGCATAAATATAAATACACCCAGGGTTCAATGTCAGAAAGTCCTTGTGTTTTCAGGAGGGAAAAAAGAGTAATTTGTCTCAAATATGCCAGGAATTACCTTAAAAATAATAGAATAAAAGGTATATGCACTCCCCTTTTGAAGTAACACATTAAAATAAGAAAGAGGGCTGGTGAGGTGGCTCAGCAGTTAAAAGCACTGGCTGCTCTTCCAAAGGTCCTGAGTTCAGTTCCCAGCAACCACATGGTGGCTCACAACCATCTGTAATGAGATCTGGTGCCCTCTTCTGGCCTGCAGGCAGGCATACATACATACATACATACATACATACATACATACACACACACACACACGTGTGTGTGTGTGTGTGTGTGTGTGTGTGTGTGTGTGTATAAAACAACTCTTTAAAAAAAATAAGAAAAAGAGAAAAGATGCAGTGCAGCCCTATGTCAGAGCCTGGCTGAATTCCCTTCGTTAGTTCCTTCTTCTTGCTGCAACAGAATAACTGGAACAACAAAGTCTTCACAGAACAATCTAATCTTTGCCTGGCAGTCGGAGGACACAGTCATGGTGCCTGGCCTCAAGTCAGTTGGTCACAGTGTTTTTTAGCATCTATAGTAAAGGAACGGGAGACGAAATAAAACCTCCCTCAGTCCACAGAACGATGCTACCCAGTTAGGGGAGGTCTTCACCCTACTGAGCCCAATGTAGAAATTCATCCACAGCCATGCCAATAGGTTGTCTGCCAGGTAAGCACTAGCTATCTCAGCCCCTCTGAAACCAGTGCTCACTTGACTTGTTTCCATTCTTCATTCTCATGCTCAGCTTCATCAGCAGTGTTTTAAGGCTATCGGGAGTATAACTGTCCAGAAACGTGATGCTCACCTCTGTCTGGATCTGTCCCTTTTGTACTCAGGTGGTGGTGCCTCCCAAAGAACTCGTTTTAGCCGGCAAGGATGCCGCAGCTGAGTATGATGAACTGGCAGAGCCCCAGGACTTTCAGGATGACCCTGAGTAAGTGATCTTTCTGTGGTCCTCAGACCACAGTCAGCTGATCCAGAAGCCTGGATTCGTCCTTTTTGTGTTGGCTGTGACCAGATGTGTGATAGGAGCAACTTAGGAAGAAAAGGTTAATTAGCTTCTACAGTGGATGCATGAGGTGAGGCCACAAGCTAGTCACATGTTGCAGAGAACACTCAAAACAACTGGACTGGAAATGGGAGGACATCCTTCACTGTGTGCCTTTATTCCTTCAGGTAGGCCCTCCATCTTCCAGTTCCATGGCCTCCAAAATAGCACGACGGGCTAGGAACTGAACATTGAAGACATGAGCTTCTGTGAGCTATTTCAGAGTCAGATCCTAAGGATGCACACTTAGGTGTCTGTTTCTTTGCCTGGGTTTTAAAACTAATTTTTCCCTATCATGTATTATGAAATAATTACTAAAAAGGGCTGGAGTAATGACTCAGCAGTTAGGAATTTCCTTTCTTCTTCCAGAGGACCCAGGTTCAATTCCTAGCACCCAAATGGTAGCTCACACAACCTCTGTAACTCCAGTTCTAAGGGATCAAATGCCCTTTTCTGGCCTCTGCAGGCACCAGGCATATACATGATACACAGACTTATAAGCAGGCAAAACACCTATACACGTTAAATAAATAAAAATTTTTAAAGGAAAGTATAAATAGCTCAGCTTTTTCTAAAACCCTTCTTTGCTGGGCAGTAGGATGGTGGTCACAGCAGAGATTCCCATTGTTCCATGAAATGAGTAAGAGACTTGATGTTGATTCAGTTGACTTCTCATCCTAATACTGTGCTTTTCTTCCCATAGCATTGTAGCTTTCAGAAAAGCCAACAAAGTGGGCATCTTCATCAAAGTCACCCCACAGCGTGAGGAAGGTGAAGTGACCGTGTGCTTCAAGATGAAACATGATTTTAAAAACCTGGCTGCCCCCATCCGCCCGATGGAAGAAAGTGACCAGGGCACAGAGGTCATCTGGCTCACTCAGCATGTGGAACTGAGCTTTGGCCCTCTTCTTCCTTAAAGCAAAATCATCTGGTGGGTGATGCTGCCCACAGCTGTCACCGCAACTCTGTAACAGTGTGGAAGCTGCTGCTTCATTAGACGTGTTTATAAAGATGTACCCATCACTACTGAATCCTGTTCCTAGGAGTGGAGGCCAGACCAGGATACGGAGCACAGGGTGACTGCTGTTCCACTTGCTCTCTCTGTTGACTCCTGTAAGTCTGTGTCTCCCACATGAGCCCTGCACGTTGAGTAACAGCCTAACTCCATCCCAGTAAAATGGGTCTTCCTCGGAGGGTCATTAGATTTACTCCCCTGAGAAATGGGCCATGAACCTGTCACAGTTTGACCCAAAAAAACTTAGAATGGTAATCCAGAGCAGACCTGCTGTTCATGCCCCAGCACTGGTCTCAGTGTTCCAGCTGCTTTCTGCATTCCAGTAAGGATCACTAGTAATTATAACCATTCACTTGCCATGGCTCTCACTCTACCATTAATTTCCATTTGACAGAGAAGTAGGATTGTCACGGTGTCTAACTTTGTGATGCCAAGATGTGACTTCCTTAAGGCGCGCCATTTGTCTCTTGTAAAGGACTACAGCATACCTACAGTTGCTCTTCATTTTCCACAGTAGGACATGGAAGCGATACCTGCCATGAAGTCCCATGTGTCTTACCATTACCCAGTATCCAGGGGCTAATGCTGCCACAGGGAGACCTTTATAGTCTCACCCTCTGCCCTTCTCTACTGTGGTTTTGTTTTTCAGATTTTTTTTCTTTTCCGTTTATTTTTTCACTGGCTCCCTCCCAGTAACCCGGGCCTGTAACTCCATCTGTATACCAAGCTAGCCTTGAACTCACCTGCTGTGATTAAAAACACTTGACTATCACGCCCAGCTCTCCACTCTGTTCTATAATTCAAGGAATTGTCCTTATGTTGGGGACATTAAAAAGAGAGCTGAGACAGTTTTAAATGGACATACTCATTTCTGGTATTCAAAGAACATTTTAAATTTTGGATTTTTAGCATGATACAAACTAATGGTTTTTTTTTTTTCCACTGAGTTGAAGGAGAAATTAACTATCTCTTATATCCAAAACTGGGTGTTAAAAGGAACCTTTCCTTTTGTGGGTATATGACTTCTGCTGTATCAAGTGAGAATATTTAATTGTAAGCAAGTAGCCAGAAGGCTGGCCTAACCTAGTCATGCCACTTTTCTCAGATACTAATTTTTGAGTTGCAAACCTTAACTTCCGTGATGTTTTCTAAAAGGAATTGACAGAGTAGACCAGCTATACCACTTTTCTTTACAGTATTCCTAGTGCATGGTCAACAGACCTTGGAAGAAAAAGTTCCTCTTTACAAACCCTTCTTTGGTTTTCATTTTATGTCTTTAGAAGTTTTTGTTTGGTTTTATTTTGTTTTAAGGTGTAGAGAACCTGGACTACAGATAGGAAATAGTATTTGTCAGTTTCCCTTAAAAGAGGAAACTATTTAGGAAGCTGTTGAAAGAGAGACTATGTTCTTTACAATCAAGCCAATTTTATGAAACAATATTCCCACATAGTAATATATTTACTACGGTATAAGAAGAAAATACTGATCTAATATTATGGGAACAGTAACTAATGTTTAATCTCCTAGAAGCTGGAGTAGGGAGTTGGGTAATTACAAGTTTCAAACTACAGAAAGTGATTTCCTGTAACTTCATGAAGGCTCAAGTTAGAGCCTTCTGTGAAACCACTACTCAATGTCTGCTTGGGGTCAGGGGAATCAAAGTGCAGATGGCTTCATAAGTTCACACATTGTGGAGGCAGGCACAGCTGTCTGCATGCCTTTATGCAGCGAAACTGATACTTATTCCCTAGAGAAATGTTGACATAATGGGTCTACCCCTGGGTGACGGAGAAACACAAAAACACTTTTGAATATACAATTTCTCTTTAAGAAGTCAAGGTAACTTACAAATAACGGCTGTTGGCTGTTTCAGGATGAGTTTAGTGCAAGCTGGCCTTGTGTTCTTAGAAAAGATTCAACACCTGCATCTGGTGAATTCGGAGTTGTCAATTACCCTTCTGGTTTTAGATCAGGTGCAGGATTCTTATTACTAGTCAGTATGCACCAGGACACAAGAGTCGGGCGTCCTTAGCACTTGAAACTACAATTTGGAAACTTAGTTAAGTTACTTTTGAATTTGTGAATTGATTTACACACCAAAATTTTCCTTTGTTCCAAGTATATGCTAAAGGCATACTGCACTAAATGCCATTGCGTCTTTGTAATAAGCATCTTTGTTGGCCCCTTTTGGGGATGAGAGGCACTCCTTGACTTATTAATAACAGGTTACTGTTTTGCCTTATTGCTTAATGTAGTGAAATAAATCAGACAAAGCTTGAGTGTGTCTTCTGTTTGATTTCACAAATGCTGGTTAGAACCTGCACAACTCAGGGCCTCAAGGTCAGTTGGTAGGTAAGACTCAGTGGTAGGCGCTCTTCCACGTTTCTCTCGTTTTTATTTTTTATTTGGTAGGACATAGGCCAGAGAGGACAGCAGGTCATTTGGAGCTGGAGTTCCAGGTGGTTCTGAGCCACCTGCTGGGAACTGAACTCTTCTCTGCAGGTGCTCTCTCCTGCCCCTCCCTTCATTTCTTTATGTAAATTAACTTGACAAGTAATTCACCAAGCCCTGGTTAGTAGTGGCTCCTGCCTTTATTGCCAGTGGTGCTAGGGAGGCAGAGGCAGGAGGATATTTTGTGAGTTCAAGGCCAGCCTAGTCTAAATTAATGAATTCTAGCACTCTTTATACAAAGACCCTGTCTCAAAAAAAAAAAAAAAAAAGTAATTCCCTGGAACATACAGGTGGATGCTGCCTGAGCTTCTGTACATGTTTCCAGATGCACTGTTTTCAGTGCATTGCTCTATTGACCCAGCACATACGATATGAACGAATCCCTCGTGCTTGAGAGGTGAGCTAACATTGATTCCTTCATGGAGAGCTCTTTCTAGCCTCAGCATCCTTCCACCCACTCCTGACTGGGCCTTTGCCCTACTAGTGTCCTCTGGCCCCCTCAGGGACCCAATTTGCCTGGGTTCTGACTCTTCCCTAGGCTCCTGCCCCAACAGCAGCTTGGAAAACCAAGGACCTGGAAGCTGAAGTATGGTTAAAGGAGATCCAGGTGACATCTTTTGAACATAGGGAAAGAAATGAGATCCAGGTGTACCTTGGTGTTTCCAAATCACTTCATCATTGAAGGAAACTAGGGTAGGAACTCCAAACAGCAGGAACCTTAAGGCAGGACTGATGCAGAGGCTAAAGAGGAGTGCTACTTACTGGCTTGTTCTCGTGGCTTGCTCAACCTGTTACAGAGCCCAGGACCACCAACCCAGCAGTGTTCTCACCCACAATGGGTTGGGTCCTCCCCCATGAATCACTAATTAAGAATATGCCCAACAGGCTTGCCTACAGCCAAGTCTTTTGGAGGCATTTTCTCAGTTGAGCTCCCTCCTCTCTGATGATAGCCAGGGATACATAAGGAGAAACCTCATCTCGGAAAATAATAAATAAATAAATGAAGGAATGAATGAATGAATTAGTAATTTTAATCCACAATACTGCGCCTCTCCAAGGCAGGTACATCTTTCTGCCTTGCATTGTGGGACTTTGTGAACACCTGTAGCCCCTTTAATGGATTGCAAACTCCCTGAGATCAAATCCAGGTCCATTATGTTAGGTCTCAGAATGTGCATATATGCAGAAATTATAGTCTTGGCTTAGCTCAAACTGGACTATAAAAGAATTTTTTTTTTTTTTTTTTTTTTTTTTTTTTTTTTTTTTTTTTGGTTTTCCGAGACAGGGTTTCTCTATGGCTTTGGAGCTGTCCTTGAACTACCTCCTGTAGACCAGGTTGGCCTCAAACTCACAGAGATCTACCTGCCTCTGCCTCCGGAGTGCTGGGATTAAAGGCTAGGATTTCTGTCAATTAGATAAAAAAAACAGCCTTCCTCAAGAACTTGTGAAATGAGTTTCTTCCCACAAGGAATCCTCTCCCTTGCCTCTGAAAGAAGGGTTATTTGGCTCTCCATTGACATATCAAATGCCTATAATGACCTCCAGGCTCCCTCAGGCCTTACTCACACTTATTCTGCATCTCAAAGCCCCCACAAGCCTCCTGGCCCCTTGCACCTCCCAAGTCCTCCCTACTGCAACAAAACCCCTAATAATCAGTGAGACTCTCCCACCATTTCTGCTATCTTCTTGGCTACCTTAGTCCTGGCTATGTCATGCCTGTATGTGCTGCTCTTACAAGGGACCACTGGGTTGCTCATAGCTACTAGTAATTACAGCTACTAGGGGATCCGATGCCTCTGGCCTCTGGGTACCTTGTGCACAATCCACACAGAGACACATAATTTAAAATTTCTAAACTAATCTTAAAAATCAAATGTTCAGCTGGGCGGTGGTGGCATACACCTTTAATCCCAGCACTCAGGAGGCAGAGGCAGGCAGATCTTTGTGATTTCGAGGCCAGCCTGGTCTATAAGAGCTAGTTCCAGAACAGACTCCAAAGCTACAGAGAAACGCTGTCTGGGGGGGGAGGGGGGGGATGTTCTTCTATCAGAGCTGAAGTGGCAGGGCAGTCCAAATGTCTGGATTCCAAGAAGGGACGTAATTTTCTGAGAAGACAGAGGACATGCAGTGATAGTTCCTTTTCTATCACTATGATAAAACACTATGATCAAGACGACTTATAAAAAAAAGTTTAATTTTTTAAAAAAAAGTGTTTAATTGGAGGGCTGGAGAGATGGGTCAGCTGTTAAAAGCATTGTTCTTCCAGAGGTCCTGAGTTCAATTCCCAGAAACCACAAGGTGGCTCACAACCATCTGTGATAAGATCTGGTGCCCTCTTCTGGGGTGCAGGCACACATGCAGGCATAACACTGTATATATAATAATAAAAATAAGTGTTTAATTGGGCCTATCCAGTGGGTTAGAGTCCATGATGGTGGAGCAAAGGCCTAGCAGACATGGATAAGAGTGAAGAAATCAACCAAAATATTAAAGAATTGCCTTAAATATCAAAGATCAAAAAAGAGCTAATATGATAGCATGTAACCCTGTGATCCTAAGACTTGAAGAGAATTGACTTCTTTTGCACTCACATGTTCTAAAACCTCCAGAGGTGGGAACTTTGAGAGAGCATTACTTGGTTTAGGGGAATATAGCAGGCTTAATATAGGAGAGACATAAGACTTTGCCTCCTTCCCCAGGCTCTCATAAAGGAACAGAAAGCCTGAGCCACTCAGAAAAATAATCTGTCTCCCCAGGTAAAGGCACACTGCTGCTGAAGCAAGGGATAAATAAATACATAAAGTCCCTGGAAAGACAAGACTCGGTTCTGAGACAACTCTACACCAACACCCTCTGTTCACCGCTGCAGAAAGGGCAGAGAAGTCCTGCTTTGGAAAGGAGATGATGTAGGTTCAATATAAATAAGTCAAAGTGAGATATGATGCCTAAAGCCAAGTATTACCAACACGGAAGCTAAACACAGACGATGTCAGCATCAAACGAAAGAACTGTGTCCTGGATAATTACCTACCGTCTTCACTAGACCCAGACTTTTGAGATCTTTGGTGGTTTTCCACATTGGAGAAATGTCTATCTTGGTTGACAGTTATTAAAAAGTTTTAATTATTTTTTTAACTTCTAGGGAATAAGAGTAGTAAATATTCAGAAACAATTCGCTGAGGTGAAATAAAATATAAAGAAAGTAAGGAATAAGAAGAGGAAGAGGATGCTTAAAAAGGGTTTCTAAGACTCAGGCACAAAGCCTACTAAACACAAACTGAATTGTAACAACAGAGACAGAACTCCTTTATCTCTGTGCTCCCGATCTAGCAAACAGGAACATGCTTCAGTTTCTGGAAGCTTGGCAAAGGTACAAAAGGACATCCCTACTGTGCAGACAGGCAGGACAGCTATAAGCTTAAGGATGAAGAATGGGCAGTTGAGGGCTAGAGAGATGGCTCAGAGGTTAAGAGCACTGTCTGCTCTTCCAGAGGTCCTGAGTTCAATTCCCAGCAACCACATGATGGCTCACAACCATCTATGAGATCTGATGCCCTCTTCTGGTGGGCAGGCATACATGTAGACAGAACATTGTATACATAATAAATAAATAAATTAAAAAAAAAAAAAAAGAATGGGCATTTGAGAAACCTAAAGAACAATGACAGAGGATAGGAAAACCGTGACACACTGAAGGGAACCATCAAAACACAATCCAGATCCAGTTCAGTTAACTGGATCATTCAAACTTCACACAATGGGCCTCCACAGGACACAATCCGTCCTAAATCCAGGAGCATCTGTATAGGGACAGACCATAAATCAGTCATTACTGTAGGCTGTATGTGGGGCCGAGCTGACCACCTACAAGCACATCAAAACTTTGGGATAATAAAACTATATGGTGAATGTATGTAAGAAAAATAATAACTATACAAGAAAATCTTTGAACAGTTTGGTGGCTGATTAGGTCAAATATTAAAATGATCAGGCCTGATGGCACAGACCTATAATCCCAGCTAAGTGGGAGACTGAGGAAAGAATATTACAAATTCAGACAGGGCCTTCCTGGGCTACAGAGATAGTTCAAGTTCAAACCAGAGATAAATAAAAATATAGAAAGGGATATTATAGTGTATGCCTTTAATCTCAGCACTCGGGAGGCAAAAGGAAGGTGGATCTTAGTTCCAGGCCAGCCTAGTCTACATTGTGAGTTTAAAACTACATAGTGTAACTCTATCTCAAAATATTCGAGGAATGGTTAGGAGTTTAAAAACTGGAAAGCTCTGACTCGCACGACCCTTTTCAGTCAGAAGTTAGAAAAACTAACTTCTTGGGTCAGTGGCTTCATCGGTTTTTAAGCTCCAGGACACCACCACCACCCCCGAAAAAAAAAAAAAAAGGTTTATTCATCTTAACCTCAATTTCCTTTTCTATAAAAGAGGAATCCACATCCTAGCCACAATGGTAGGGTGGCAACATATGATAAAGGATAGCTAGTTAAATGTGATTTCCTAATAGTGACCCCGCTTCTGTCATAAAGAATAAAGAACCTCCCCGAAGGGATTCGTTGTCTTCTACGGTAAACTTACTAGACGTTTTGTACTTTTGTTTGCTAAATATAACAACGGAAGAGCTACTGGGAACATGAGAGACGCAGGCATCGGTGCCTGGCTGCGACTAACCGCCTTTCGACCCCAGCCTCGTCTAGCGATCCTCGATCGGTTCCTCCATCCTTCGCATCAAGGATGCGCGCACGGCAGCTGGGCGGAGTTCTGACGCGCAGTCCCGCCCCGCGGCCGCCCTAGGCGCGTGTATTAGACGTAGCGCGGCGCCCGCCCGGAGCCTGTCGGGATTGTGGCGGTCGGGCTCCCGAATCGGAAGCTGGTGCTGCCTCGGGACTCCCGATATGGCGACCTCTCTGGGTTCCAACACCTACAACAGGCAAAACTGGGAGGACGCGGTGAGTACGCGCCGGAGAAGGATGCGGGGGCGGCGAGGCCGGGCGCGATGGGAGGCCATGTCCCAGGCTGCGGCGGGATCGGCCGGAGCCGCGCTGCGGCCTAGCTCGGCGGGGCAGCCGGAGGAGAGCCCTCGTGCGGCGGACCAGGGTCCTGGGACGAGCGCTGTACACCCTGAGACTCCACACTTCCCAGAGGCTTTCATTTTTTCCGCTTGCCGGAAATGCAGACAGCGCCCCTTCCCGCTTCGCGCGGTCAGTGCCGGAGCTGGGGCTCCTGCCAACCTTGCACCCTTACCCGCCCTAGAAAGTGACTGAGGGAACAGGGTCTTGGGGACTTGATCTTCAATCAGATTTCCCATTTTCTTTAGGACTTCCCCATACTGTGTCAGACGTGTCTTGGAGAAAACCCTTACATACGAATGGTGAGTGCTTGCCTGTGCCGCGGGAGTTCACTGTACATTATATTGTCCTTGCACGCTCATGGTGAAGTGTTTCTCTTGGCCGTTAGAAGGATTGATGCTCTTTTACTAGCAGGGCAACTTGCAAAGTAATGCCATGCGTACTTCCTCTCCTAGACACTGAGCAATAATCCTGTAATGTAGGAGCTGTAACATAACAGCTAATACTTGTTGAGCATCTTCCTAGAAAGTAGGTCTGTTGACGGGAGAGTCTATCTTTATGTGGCTCTACTCCCTGATTCCCAGTCAGTGTCTTTCAGCCACTGCAGCTTGTAGTCTTTCTAGTTTAAGATACACCTGTCCTTTTCGTTTGTTTGTTTGTTTCGAGACAAGGTTTCTCTGTAGCTTTGGTGCCTATCCTGGAACTAGCTCTTGTAGACCAGACTGACCTCGAACTTCCAGAGATCCGCTTGCCTCTGCCTCCCAAGTGCTGGGATTAAAGGCTTGTGCCACCACCACCTGGCTCACCTGTCCTTTTCAAAAAGGGTAAAGTGGCCACAGTCATCATGATTATTTTAAGATTATATGTTGGGATCAGCCTCAGAGATGCTGACTGACTGGTTTCATGGGGACAGAATGTTGGATATATATAGTGCATCAGAACAGTTACCTTCTGAGCAAACTGTAGAAAGTTGGCCATGGCTTCATTCTGCTTGATCTGGGGTCTGGGAAAACCGTTAGGGATTTCGGTTTTCACGCCGGAAGAATTTGATATTTATCCTATCAGTTCACACATATATTATGAGAGATTAAGTTGCATGTCCATGTTCTAATATAAAATAGTTCTTATATATTGACTACTTTTTTATTGCTAGACATAATTAGTTGTAAAACAAAGATTCCTAAGCCAGTCGTGAATGGTGATTCGTGCCTTTAATCCCGGCCTTTTAGGCAAGTGGATTTCTGTGAGTTCAGGGGCATTCCAGACTACAAATCAAGCTCCAGACCGTCCAGGACTGTGCAGTGAGACCTTGTCCTTTTCCTAACGCACATAGATATCACACCCCCCACTGTCTGCCTCCTCCCAACCAGTGACCTAGGGAACTATGCTGAGAAAAGACTGTCAACCAGATTTCATGAGTAGATGCTTTGCAAAGCCGCTCTAGTTTCAGGTGCCACCATCTCCAGGCTTGGTTCTCCTATACCAATCGTAAGCTTGGTGGCCAGCCAGATGGTTGGATTGATATTTATACCAGTTTCCTCAAAGAGTCCCTCAAAGGGAAACACATGCTAGAAATTGGAAGTTTTCACCTGGAAAACAATGTGGCCCTTGAAATAGCCACCTCCCAGAACTGATTTTTAAAAAAATTTAGGTTAGTGTACAAAGTAATGGGTTTCATTTTGTCATTTTCATACATCTGTCACACTTTGTTTTCAATTGTTCCCTCCTCCGCTATCCTCTCCCTTTCTCCCTGCCCCTTTCTGGTTAGTTTTCTTATTTCCCCCAGTATACCCTTCTTTGGGGAGAGGGGAGTGGAGACAGGGTTTCTCTGTGTAGCCTTGGCTGTCCTAGAACTCAGTCTATAGACCAAGCTGGCCTTGCATGCAGAGATCACCTGCCCCTGCCTTCCAAGTGCTGGGATTAAAGGCGGGTGCCACCACGCCCAGCTGCCCTTCTTTCTAATACCTGATTTCTTATCCAGCCTCCAAACACACACACACTTCCCACTCAGGATCCCTTCTCTAGGTTCATGATCTACACACACAGAAGTACAATCTGAAATCTAGGTTTCACATGTAAAAGAAAACATATAGTGTTTCCATTAGGAATTTTAGTTCTTGGGAATCAGAAGTAAATCTAAGATTTGTGGCTCTGGGAAGACGCTTGGTATTAGGTCCATTCTCTTGGGAGAATATGACCTTGTTGGTATATCTGTCTTAATTTCATTTCTCTTGCTGTGATAAAAGACCCTGACACAAGCAGTTTAGGAGAAGAGGTTTATTTGCCTTGCAGTGTATAGTTAACGGTCTGTCATTTGGGGGCAGTCAGGGCAACAGGAACTTGAAGCAGCTGGTCATACCACATTCAGGTCAAGAGCAGAGAATGAATGCATGTGTGCTTGCTAGGGCTGAGCCCCTTCTTTACTCACAGGGTCTAGGGTCCAAACCCAGGGAATGGTGCCACTCATGATCAGGCTGGTTCTTCCCACATCACCTAAAGAAACCAAGATACACTCCCATAGACATGCCCACAGGCTGATGTGGTCTACACAATCCATCATCAAGACTCTCTTCCCAGTTCAGTCTAGGTTATGGCAGGTTGGCTGTTAGATCTAACCTTCACAGTGCCCCTTATTGTAACAGTTTAAAGATGATTTAGGTTTGGTTTGGTTATCTTTGTTTAGTGCCAGGGATCTCCAGACATATAGCTTGTTTTGTGTTTGGGGGTTAAAAAACAGTCCCTTTTGTTTGTTTGTTTATCTGTTTGTTTTCTCTGCTGTAATTCCAATTCTTTTCTATTTCAGACCAAAGAAAAATATGGAAAAGAGTGCAAAGTAAGTGTGTCTGTTAAGAAGTAGCTATTTCTTTTTTTTTCTTTTTTCTTTTTTTTTATCTTTGTTCTACCCTTTAGTCTACCAGATTAGCTTTGTACTTAGTTTTGAGATCCTTGGATCAGAATTCATGCTCATGACTTTCATGTGTAGTTGGTATGGTCGGTAGCTGACAACTAGTATGGGAAATAAAAGGACCCTCCTACTGTAGATTCATTAACAGGTGTCTGAATCTGCTCTGACTGCCATGGGTTTCTGTGCCAGGTGTTGTCTGGCTACTACCCAGGAGCGTTTCAGCTGAGGAGAAGGGTTGAGGCTGTCATGGTATTCTCAAAGATAATATTTCCTGCTTTGCTTTCCCTGTTCCCCACCAAAAAGATAAGTCAGATTTTTAATGTTTGCCTCTAGGTGGGAGGACTTTGATTTTCTGAATATTTATTTCTGTATTTTGTGAGCTTTTTAACTACCAGAAAAGAGAAAATAAATGGAATTGAGGGTTAGCTGGCATATATAGATTAGGTACTTGCTAAAGTCAGCTCTCCATACTTAGTAAATCTGGGTTGAGTCCAGGTCAGGACCATTAACATTCTGTGGTTCTCGATGTGTTCAGATCTGTGCCAGACCATTCACAGTGTTTCGTTGGTGCCCTGGGGTCCGCATGCGCTTCAAGAAGACTGAAGTGTGCCAAACCTGCAGTAAATTGAAGAACGTTTGTCAGACCTGCCTGTTAGACCTCGAGTATGGTATGTTTGCCACATCCACTAGACTCGATGCCTCCCACTACTCTGGTTCTGATCCCATTGTAGAATGCCTACTGGTTTTGCTTTTCCCAGGCATACACTTATAATTAGGCTTCTGTAGAGTCCCCCTGAGCAACAGTAGGAACTTGAGGAGCAATTGGGAAGAAGCCAGAATTGACCTGCACCTCATCTGTGTAGCCATTTGGGGTGAAAGGCATTGCTCCTATGTAATAGGCTATTCCTTTGCCTGAAACTTTTCTTATAGTCCCAACCAGAAGTTCCTGGGCTAATGTATATGCTGTGGACTTTCGTTTTAACCGTACTGTTAGGACTGGGTATTGCTACTATTTCAAAACATTTGCTTCTGGGATTTTTTTTTAAATGTAAATGAAACTTTCCTTTTTAAAAAAGTCATCTACCAGTAAGGGAAAGTGTGTGTGAGAGTATGTGTGTGAGTATGCGTGCGCATATGTGTGTTATTAATGCTAATCTGTTCTCTGTTCTGACTACATATTGTTTAATATTATTCATGTTTGTCAGGAGCGTTCGGGCCTGGAGTACAGTGACCCCTTAACATAACTGGCTGTCCATAGGGCCTTCAAGGCCAATCTAACAATTAACCATTTTGTTATATGTGTTTTAAATACATTTGGTAAAGCTAGATACATTATTAGCTTAATTTGGCCATGGCTAAAGTCTATTCTTTGAAACGATTTTCTAAAACGTTCACCTCACCCAATTCTGTGACAGCCCAGGAATTTGGACAGTTTAAGGTGCTCTGCAGCAGTTCTCAGCCTGACAAACAGTTTGATTTAAAATATGTAAGCTGTCACCAAGTGTGTCGATGATCTTTTTATTTTAAAAATGTATTTTTGTTTTAATTATGTATATATGTAGGAGTGGGGTGCACGTGTGAGTGCAGAACAGAGTCCAGAAGAGAGTGTCACCTTCTGGAGCTGGGGTTACAGTGAGCTACCTGCACGGTTATAAGGACCGCACTCTGGTCCTCTGCAAGAACAGTGTGCACTCTCAGTCACGGGTAGCACTCTAGTCCCCACCAAGTAGGAAAGAGAAGGGAAAGATAATGTTGTCGTTTATGTACCTTTTGTACATATTCAATATGAATTTTTTTTCAAATCTATATGATTTTCCCCCTCCATTTCTTTATACCAGGCCTACCCATCCAAGTTCGTGATGCAGGATTGTCATTTAAAGATGACATGCCCAAATCAGATGTCAACAAAGAATATTACACACAGAATATGGAAAGAGAAGTATGTTTTTTATTTTAATTAAAATCTAATTACGTCACTTCCTCTCTCCTACCCCTCATATATGTCTTCTCCCTCCAACCCCTTCCAACACCCCCATTGATGGCATCTTTTTCTTTGATTATTATTGGTTTGTGTATGTGCACAGTGCAAACATATAAATACAACCTGCTGAGTCCATTTAATGTGGCTTATGTGTATATGATTTCAAGGCTGATCACTTTTATTAGATAACTAATTAAGGAGTTTATCCCCAGAAGAGACCAATTCTCTTTCAACAGTCATTAGTTGCCTGTAGTTCTTTCTCTAGGAATAGGACCCATAAGATTTCCCCTTTCTGAATTAGTATATCTAGAATGTTTTTGAGGGTTTCTCTGTGTCCCTGACTGTCCTGGAACTCGCTCTATAGACCAGGGTGACCTTGAACTCAGAGATCAACCTGTCTCTTCCTAAGTTCTGGGGTTAAAAACATGCGCCACATACCCAAATTAGTATATCGGTTCTTATCTTTATTTAGGATATCATGGGTATAGCTTCCCTGCCATTTCTAGGAAACACAATCTCATACCAGACTTCTGGTCCTTTGACCATTTTGTTGATGTATTGTTTGTCTGGCAGGGATAGATTGTATACATGTCGTTCTGGGAATTGAATCCAGGGCCTCGTGATTGGTGTGGTTTGTATTTGATAAAAGTCCTAAAGAATTGACAACTATAAAGTTGTCCTCTTCATGCAGATTTCTAACTCTGATGGAACACGACCAGTTGGCATGCTGGGGAAAGCTACATCCACCAGTGACATGCTGCTCAAATTGGCCCGGACCACACCGTACTACAAAAGGAATCGGCCCCACATTTGTTCCTTCTGGGTGAAAGGAGAGTGTAAGAGAGGAGAAGAGTGTCCATATAGGTAAGAGCTGAGCCTCACTTTCTGTATTTACTCTCAGGGAACTGATTAGTGGGAGGCTTCAGTTTAAATTCATACTTTAGTGTCTAAAGGTCTTATGGTCCGCAGAGTATATCCTGTCCTAGAACTGTTACATTTATAAGAACCTAGCTAAGTTATATTTTCTACGTAATGACTGAGAGAAACTAAATTGCTATGTCACATAAAATACATACTGACTTGAAGTTTCTAAGATTACTTAGTGTCATCATTTAAATAGTTTGAATAGCAACATATAGTTAAAATCAAAATAGACCAGACTTCTACAGGCTACTTTTTTTTTCAACCAAGACTGCCAAACATCAGAACTAGGGGTTCCAACTAATGATTTGTCAACTGTAATACCTGCCCCCCCCCCCCCCCCAAAAAAAAATCAAACCATGTGCCCTTTTTCTAAAGTGAAGTCCATAGCTTTAGTCAGATTCTCTTCCAGCAGTGTAAGTAGATTACTTAGACATAGGATTACTTAGGAAGTCTTTATGTGGTATAGCAATCCCTTAGTATTTGCTCTGTTTATTAACAGTATTTTTATATGGACATGGTTTCTAGTTTGAAAGGCATTGAGGGACTTTATCATGTAGCTACTGTAGAGTGATCATTTTTCCCTTTGTTTCACCTTTGTGCTTTTTTCATTTGTGAATCTCAGACATGAGAAGCCTACCGATCCAGATGACCCTCTTGCTGATCAGAATATAAAAGACCGGTACTATGGAATTAATGACCCTGTAGCCGATAAGCTGCTAAAGCGGGCTTCAACCATGCCTCGTCTAGACCCACCAGAGGATAAGACCATTACCACACTATATGTGGGTGGTCTGGGAGACACCATTACTGAAACAGATCTCAGGTTGGTGGGCTTCATTACAGAACTCTTCTTTGCTTTTAACTGCGTTGGAATAGTTTGCAAAAAACATCGCCTTACATGATAATTCTAAATCAAGTTTAATTTTTTTTTAGCCAGCCTATCATTGGTATGAATGATGACTGAAAGTTTTATAAAAGTCCTTTTTATGATGCCAGTAGTTCCATTTCTCAAGGGTGCTTTTTCATGTTTGCATTAGAAAATAAATATGGGCCTAGTGGTCGACTGGATTTTTTTTTAATTACTGTGTATGTTTGTGATGTATGTGTAGGCTTGTGCAAGTGACTGCAAGTACCCAAAGAGGCCACAGGTGTTAGAGCCTCCTAGAGCTGGAGTTACAAGTAGTGAGCCCCTCGACATGGGTGCTGGAAATCAAACTTAGTCCTTTGCAAGAGCAACATATGTGCTCTTAACCTCTGAGCCATTTCACCAGCCCCTAGTATGAATTCTTAAAGGATGACACACATACTCATACACATCCAATTATTATGGATGGTAGCAAGCCCTGTGGCTCTAAGCCTATGCATGTATGTATGTATATGTGTATGTATGTATGTATGTATTTTGGTTTAAATTGCATTTTGTTTGTTTTTAAGCAGAGGTCCTGATTTAATTTGTATTTCTGGCTTATTCTGTGCTTAACTATATAGCTTTTCCAGTGAGATTAAATAGAGAAGAAACTCCTGCTCTTGGTAGCCTATCTCCATCAAACCCTATCTCATTGAGCCAGTAATCTTCAAGGGCCAGCTAACTTTTTATGAAAGGGCTCAAGAAAATACTTTGGGCTTAGTGGAGCACATATGATATCTTCTGGATATTGCTCCCCTTTTTGTTGTTTTAGGTTTTGATACAGAGTTCCTACAGCTCAGGCTATCTTGGAAAATTTACATGACCTTAAACTCCTGATCCTCTTGCTTTCTTCTCCTAGGTATTGCATTGATACGTATTAGGTACCAGACCTGACTTTTTTGTTCGATTAGTTTTATTTATTTATTTATTTTTGAGGCAGGGTCTTGTCATGTAGCGTGGATTGGCCTGAAACTCAAGATCTTCCTCTCTCTTTGACACTAGGGTCTGTGCATGGGCCACCATGACTGGCTTTCTCCTTTGTTTTCCATTTTTTTCCTTCTTTCAGTTTTAAGTATTTTTTATTTCATTGAATTAATAATAAAGTGATAAAAATTATTTTTCCAGTTCTAAGAATTGAACTGAGGGTCTCTCACATAATAGACCAGCGTTCTCTGCCACTGGGCCGTACAATCTTCAACCCGTAAACACGTTTTGAAACATTTTCTGCTCATGGCTTGGCATTGTAGCATTTGCTTGCAGTCCCAGCTGAGGCAGAAAGATATTTGACCCCATGAGTTCAAAATTAACCTGTGTAACACAGCAGGGCTCCATTTCAAATGGAAAAAGTCTTGACTCATGGACCGTAAGAGCTGTAGTTTGCCAGTGCCTTATACTTGGGGTAGGAAAGTGTGGCTCTTCAGTAACCAAGGAAAACCCCTCCTCTCCTCCACAAGAAAAATCCAGAGATACATGAGAACTCTTTCTTAATTTTCCTTTTATCTCCAATAAGCAACCCCTACATTAGGGCCAAGTTCAAGGAAAGCCTAAAGACAAGCATGTGTCCATGGGGCCACCTGCCTAGTGGTGACTCAGAACATTGTAAGTTTATAGCCCTTTCCATTTCCCAAGGCAGTGTCTGGGTTGCTAACCTGTTTCCCTTGGCTGTATTCCTTCAGAAATCACTTCTACCAGTTCGGAGAGATCCGCACGATTACAGTTGTGCAGAGGCAGCAGTGTGCCTTCATCCAGTTTGCCACCAGGCAGGCTGCTGAGGTGGCTGCTGAGAAGTCCTTCAATAAGCTCATCGTGAATGGCCGCAGGCTCAATGTGAAGTGGGGAAGGTAGGAATAAGATTATTCTGAACAGTTCTGGTCTGGACACTGAAAGCCTTGGGTAAACAGGTTTGACAGGACCTTTAAACATCTTTAGAAGCTACTTCTCTAGTGTTTTTATTTTAGTGACTTTATGTGAATGGATATTTTGCATACATGTATGTCTCTGTACCACTTGTGTGCTTGGTGCCAGAAGAGAGTATTGGATCCCCTGGGACTGGAGGTACAGCTTAATTATGAGTCACTGTGTGGGTGCTGGGAATGAAACCAGTGTCCTCTGAAAGGGCACTCATGATCTTAACTGCTGAGCCATCCCTCCAGCTCCCTTATTTAGTATTTGATTTCTATGGCTGCTTGGAAGCGTCTTGCTTTAGAAATGTGTTTAAGGTCTTGCTCTTATGACCTGCTCCTTTGAAATTCTTCATGTTTTACCAGCACTATGAGCCAAGCATAATGCCAGGTTACCAAAGATAGATGTTGAAGGGTTCCACTGACTTAGACTTAGATTCTCCCCTCAAACAGAAGAATGTCTGCTTTAAGTTTGAAATTGACTGCAATAAGAGAGAGAAATAAAATGCCCTAAGTTTCAAAGGGGACTCTGTCTCCATCTTGGAAGCAGAGAGGAGCAGTTTGAGAGCAGCTTCCCTTGGTGGAGTGCAGTCCTTTCTCTGTGCTGAGCACTTGCTCTGCACGTGAATGTTGTCTGCTCAACAGTGACCGTGGTTTGGGTTTGAGTTTTTTGACACAGGGACTCTCTATGTAGGCCTGGGTGTCCTGGAACTCACTGTGTAGACCCGGCTATCCTGGAACTCATAGAGATCTGCCTGCCTCTATCTCCCAGATGCTACGATTAAAGGCAAGGGCCACCATGTCTGGCCAATGACAGTTTTGAATCAAACTTGCCACCTTCAAAAATCTTGCTTTTAACCACTCTACATTTTGTCATCTGTGGGAAAAGAATGTTTGCTAAAAGGGGAAGGAGTGATGGGGCTCATTTTACCACAGAATGAGTTAAGCAGTGGTAGGAAAGAAGACTGGACAGGGTTCTTGATGTCCTGTCGTGTATGTCTCCAGATCCCAAGCAGCCAGAGGAAAAGAAAAAGAGAAGGACGGAACCACAGACTCCGGGATCAAGCTAGAGCCTGTCCCAGGGCTTCCTGGAGGTAAGTGCAGACTTCTTGCTGATAGAAACTCAGTCAGCTGGGGTGCAGCAAACCCAGGATATAAATGGTGGATATGTGGTATTGATTGTCTTCCTAAGTGTCTGCTATTTCCTCTCCAGCTCTACCACCTCCTCCTGCTGCAGAAGAGGAGGCATCTGCCAACTACTTCAACCTGCCCCCAAGTGGCCCTCCAGCAGTGGTGAACATTGCCCTGCCCCCACCCCCTGGAATCGCCCCACCCCCACCCCCAGGTAACTACCTTCTTCCTTCCTGGCCCAGAAAAGTCCCTGTAAAAGTTCTGCACCTGAGTTGAGTCTGAGACAGTTGGGTCCTTTGTGCTTGCTCTGATGGAGAGTCCTGATTCTTTACTCTTCTGGACTCGGAGAAGAAAGGCACCACTCTGTAAACCTGGGCATAGGTATCGTAGGGTAGAGTTAATGCATAACAGCCATCTGCCACCAGTCTGTTTCGCATTGTAAATTTTGTACTGACACCCTAGAGCCCTGTTACCTGTCCACAGCAAGATGTGGGCCTTGTGTCAGGATGGGAATCGGTAAACACTGCTTTCGTTTAAAAAAAAAACTTGCTACAAAGAGACTATCGTGAATTGTTTATGGACTTGAGTTACATTTGGGCTCATTCTTTATCATGTCAGTTCAAGAGAGCAGTAGTGCCGTGTGACTGTCCATGACAGTGCGAACAATGTAGGAATAGTGGGTGGCTGGTGTTCTTTTGATGATGAGCCTGTATGTTTGAAGAAAGTCTTTCCATTCTGGAGTCAAGCAACGAGGCTAATGATGACAGAAGGGATCCTGGCATCAACCTGGTTTCTTTCTGGTCGCCCACAACCTGATTGACTCCTGTCTGGTAGGATTTGCTATGTTTGATTAGTAACAGACAGTTGGGTCTGAAGTTTTTTGAGCTGAGAGGAAAAATTAAGGAATATAGATAGATATTCCTAAGCAGGGACTGTGCTCTGCCATTAACATTATGTCAGCCTTGATGTATATGTAGGTGGTTTTGATCTTAGAAAGATTCAGGGATTTGGAAGGTTGTCAAGGGAACTGCAAGTTTTAATTTTTTCTCTTCCACATCAGGTTTTGGACCACATATGTTCCACCCAATGGGACCGCCGCCTCCTTTCATGAGGGCTCCCGGACCAATCCACTACCCTTCTCAGGACCCTCAAAGGATGGGAGCTCATGCTGGGAAACACAGCAGCCCCTAGCACAGCATCACCACTCGGGCTCTGAGGAAGAAAGGGCGCTGTAAAATCCCAGTAAATGACTCCTGGGATCAGTATAATTTTCCTTGCTTTGTAGTTTCCATGGTAGCTGAATGTGTTCAGATGTGGGCAGCCAGAGAACACAGCTATGCTTCCCCACATGTATCAGAGGATCAGCAGGCCCAAAACAAGCTGCCATGAACACAGCTGCTTACCACTAGAGCAGTACTAAGATAGCCTGTGTCTGTTCCCTTCCCCTTGTGAGGAACTTGCACATGGGCGAATTGGAGTAACTAATGGAGTTACTATCCCAATATGTTTGTTTTGTATCTCTTTGGGTGGGAGGCAAAAATTGACCTGAGGTTTGGGGGAAAAAAAAAACTTTTGACCATTTTTATGTCTACTTGGTATTTTCTTTTTCATCATCTAAAAAAATTTAGTACTAATCATTGTAGTGGCGTAAATGTGATTTAACTAATTTGAAGTCATACCCTCAGAGAGAGAAGCAGAGACCAGAACTCAGCACAGCCGATATTTTCTTTGCTTTTAAAACTTCATACGTTACTAAAGGAGTCAACTGATAATTTTACTTCTCCACACTGTCAGAAAAAGACAAAAATAAAAACTTGCATTTTATTCCTATTGGGTAGAAACCCAAATTTTATGGCGCTGCATATCATTGATGAAACCTGGTACCTGAGATGAAATGGTTTTAATGAACTTGGTGTAAAACACTTCAACAAACTGAAAGGAAGAGACTTGGAGTGCGTTTCCCCGGAGCCTGGCCCCTGCAGCTGGAACATGCATCTTCAGCATTCACCTGTGTGTCTTCAGCCGTTCGTCATTCGCTGCCTCTGGGCAGGAGACTGTTCAGTCTTAGGATGTTTGAATTTAACTGAATTGTAGATGGTAAGGGAAATTTGATGTTGTATTGTATTTTTTGTTTTTAAATAATTAAAACGGGTCAATTTTCCAAATGTTCCTGGATTTCTGTTTCTTTTACCTTTGGTATTAAACTTGAAATTGGTAAAAGAAACAAATTATATGCATGTGAATTTTTAAATCTGGCAGGAGGTGGGCAGCATGCAGTTTCAGATAATCTCCATAGAGCTCAGGCTAGTCTTATCAGTCCCTTGAGGACTGGGATTAAGTTGTTTTTTTTTTGTTTGTTTTTTTTTTTTTTGTCCATTCCATGGTGGTAAAAATACTCCACCTTTTTAGTACTAAGAAGTTGGTAGTAGGGTTGAAATAAAAACAGACAGAAAGCTGAGTGTGGTAGTGCACGCCTTTAATCTTAGCATTCAGGGGGTGGGGGCAGAAGCAGGCAGATCTCTTTTGAGTTTGAGTTTGAGGCTAGCCAGGGCTACATAGTGAGTTCTAAGACAACAAGACATAGTGAGACCCTGTCAAAAAAAAAAAAAAAAAATTTTAAATTGTCTTGTCTAAGGCTTTTGATATATGGTAATTTTGAGTGGTTCTTACACAAGCCATGGTAAAGGAAACAACACAATCTAAAATATATTTGATGCCATTTTTTTAGCTAAAGTCTATACTTCAGAGCTTACATGTGTAACTTGTAAAACAAGAATTAGGCCATTTCCCCCTTTTCCAGTCACCCAGATACCCAGCTAATTGGACAGTGTCACCCACATTATAGACAGGTCTTCACCTAATTCACTGGCCTGCACCCGAGGCTTCTCTGAAAACCCCTCACAGGCAAACCCAGAAGCATCTATCCAGGTTCTGTGAGCTTCCCTCTGCAGCCACGCTGACTGAGATGAGCAACACATGACTTGTTTGCCATTGCCACTAGAAAGTGTTGCTAGTAATAGTTACAAGCTGTTTTTTGTTCTTTGTGTCTTTTCCTATACTTTCCATCTTTTTTATACATTTTTATTGATATTTATTGAGCTCTACATTTTTCTCTGTCCCCCTCCCTGCCTCTCCCTTCCCCCCTTCAGCCTTCCCCCAAGGTCCCCATGCTCCCAATTTACTCAGGAGATCTTGTCTTTTTATACTTTCTACTTCCCATGTAGATTTGATCTATGTAAGTCTCTCTTAGTGTCCTCGTTGTTTGTCTAAGTTCTCTGGGATTGTGATTTGTGGGCTGGCTTTTTTTGCTTTATGTTTCAAAACCACCTATGAGTGAGTACATGTAATAATTGTCTTTGTATGTCTGGGTTACCTCACTCAAAATAATGTTTTCTAGCTCCATCCATTTTCCTGCAAAATTCAAGCTGTCGTTATTTTTTTCTGCTGTGTAGTACTCCATTGTGTAAATATACCACGTTTTTCTTATCCATTCTTCGGTCAAGGGGCATTTAGGTTTTTTCCAGGTTCTGGCTATGACAAACAAAGCTGCTATGAACATAGTTGAGCATGTGTCCTTGTGGCACGATTGAGCATCCTTTGGATATATACCCAAAAGTGGTATTACTGGGTCTTGAGGAAGGTTGTTTCCTAATTTTCTGAGAAATCGCCACACTGACATCCAAAGGGGCTGTACCAGCTTGCATTCCCACCAGCAATGCAGGAGTGTTCCCTTTACCCCACAGCCTCTCCAGCATAAGTTGTCATCAGTGTTTTTGATCTTGGCCATTCTTACAGGTGTAAGATAGAATCTCAGAGTTGTTTTGATTTGCATTTCTCTGATGACTAAGGATGTTGAACATTTCCTCAAGTGTCTTTCAGCCATTTTAGATTCCTCTTTTGAGAGTTCTCTGTTTAGGTCTGTACTCCATTTTTTTATTGGATTATGTAATCTTTTGGTGTCCAATTTCTTGAGTTCTTTGTATATTTTGGAGATCAGACCTCTGTCTGATGTAGGGTTAGTGAAGATCTTTTCCCATTCTGTAGGCTGTCGTTTTGTCTTGTTGACCGTGTCCTTTGCTTTACAGAAGCTTTTCAGTTTCGGGGGTCCCATTTATTAATTGTTTCTCTCAGTGTCTGTGCTGCTGGGGTTATATTTAGGAAGTGGTCTCCTGTACCAATGCATTCAAGTGTACTTCCCACTTTCTCTTCTATAAGGTTCAGTGTGCCTGGCTTTATGTTGAGATCTTTGATCCATTTGGACTTGAGTTTTGTGCATGGTGATAGATATGGGTCTGTTTTCATTTTTCTACATGTTGATACCCAGTTATGCCAGCACCACTTGTTAAATATGCTTTCTTTTTTCCATTTGATATTTTTTGCTTCTTTATCAAATATTAGGTGTTCAAAGATGTGTGGATTGATATCCGGGTCTTCTATTCGGTTCCATTGGTCCTCCTATCTGTTCTTATGCCAATGCCAGACTGTCTTGAGTGCTGTAGCTCTGTAGTAGAGTGTGAAGTCAGGGATTGTGATGCAGAGGCTCAGTGGGAAATGGCTTCCCCAAGTTCATGCCACTCAGAGTAAATCAAAGCCAATCTAGTGGGGTGCCCCCAATCCCCACAATCACTTAAACTCTAAATCCACAAGACACGACACTGTTCCACAATGTTCCAGAATGAGGAGGCATCAACTCGGCTAGTGGAGTGGGCGGAGTCCTTGCTGGGCCCTGATCCCTCCACACTACTCATTTTAGAGACTGGATGTCCACATCTATAGAACAGTATGGAGAGAACCACCAAGACCCTTTCACACAACACCATCACCGCTTGAACTAGGATCTATTCAGCAGGGAGAATGGGAAGGTGTAAGTTCCACTTTGTGTCTGTAAAGTAAAGGCTGTCACTGGCTGAGCCCCCTTTTTTCTCCCCTCCTTTTCTAGGCCTTGCCCCTTGTGGACTTCCTGCTTCCAGCATCACTCCAGGGCCCCACACAGCAACCAGTGAGGCCATCGCTAGCCTCTTCCTCCTTTTCCCAGTAGAGCCGCTGTCTCACTCCATCACAGCCTCTCCCGTCTCCAAAACACCTTACCTCTTCAAATTCCCACCTCAACACATGCCAAAAACACCCTCTCGTCACTCCTTTCCTTGGTGGGCTCCCATTCCTTCTCTGAGATCTGGTTCAAGTCCTCTGGGAAGTTTCTGAAATCTCACCTACCCACCCAGAGTTCTTCTGTTCCATGACCCTTTGCTCTCAGCTGTCAGGATTCAACTGCCTTATAGATCTCGTCCCTATCATTTCCTCTCAAGACCTCGACCTGGCACAGTCTAGCACGGAACAGATGTTTCAGATATACTGAGAACATGTGCAGATGAGAGCCAGCTGTGTCAGTGGGAAGTCATGGGGTGCACCACTGGTAATCAACACTTGGGAGAGGGAGGCAGAAGTATCAGGAGTTCAAGGTTGTCCTCAGCTACAGTTCATAGCCAGCCTTAGTTACATTTTTGTTTTGTTTTGTTTCTTTGTTGTAAAGCTAGAGTCTTATGTAGCCCAGGCTGACCTTAAA
Organism: Arvicola amphibius; assembly: GCF_903992535.2. Taxonomy (NCBI): domain Eukaryota; kingdom Metazoa; phylum Chordata; class Mammalia; order Rodentia; family Cricetidae; genus Arvicola; species Arvicola amphibius. The sequence continues at coordinate 135,083,218 of NC_052051.1, forward strand.
TTCACTATCTAGTCAAGGATGACCCAGACTTTCAGTCCTTCTACCTCTATCTCCCAGGTGATTTCAGGCATATCCACTATGCCTGGTTTATGTGGTGCTAGGGATCAAACCCAGGACTCTGTGCATGTTAGACAAACATCCTACAAACAGCTGCATTCCCAAGTTGCTCCTTCCTAATGGAACAGTCCGCATATAGATGGCCTACTCCTGAGCATTCCGTCGTCAGGTGAGTGACAGCTGCTGGGGCCAGGCAGAACAGGCTTCCTAGAGCTTCCTAGAGACACTCCATAGGCAACTATACAGGTCACCTGAAGTGCTTGATCCTAACACCTATCACAGGCAGATCTGAGGCTGTGAGTCTAGAGCAGGTCCACATTAGATCCAATGTTTGATGTGTATCTGCTTTGAGGACTAATGAACCCAGTGACCTTTGAAGTGCTATATTTAATCATGTTCACTGTGTGAATGAAGTCAGTCTGGCATGCTCACTTTATAATCCCTAGTGCTCAGAAGCTGAGGCAAGACCAGCCTGGGCTACACATTAAGTTCCAGGCCAATCTAGGCTACAGGGTAAGATCCTGTCTCAGAGAGAAAAGGGGGAGAAAAACTAAGAAAAAAGAAAAAGGGAAGGAAAGAAAGAAAGGAGAAAGATAAGAAAGCAAGCAGAGTCAAAATGAACATGATGGAGCCCAGAGATTTGGAGCTTCAGGTTGAGGTTACAGCTCCTCAGACTCGGGGAGCTTCCGGACCCAGCCCTGAGCAACCCTGTTGAAACTCGGTCTAAGGCGGAGGAGTTCCAGGCCACTGAACGGCTCCGGGGCAAAGGGGAGGCCTGCTTGGAAAACAGTCTCGCCAACATGGGGTCCTCCAAATGGCACTGGGGTCCTGGAAGAGAAACAGGAGAGATGGGCTGTGTGAAAGAGGGGTAACACGTGCTCACACCCAGCCTCTCTTGAGGCCTCAGTTTCCCCTTCTAGGCAGCAAAGATCTATACTATCATTAACTGGTCCTTGGTCCAAATCTGTTCCTTGATGAAGTAAGCAGGAAGATTCTAGAAGTGGCCTACACAAAGTTCTAGGCTCCCCTCCAGTCAGTGCCAGAAGGGAACAACACTGCAAGGTGGATTTCTCTTTCTCACTTTCCATTGCGACAAAATACCCACAACCCAGAGGACAGCTGACTTCAAGGAGCACCAAGAATGAGCAAAATGCCAGTGACAAGCAGAGCCCAGCCCTTCTCCCCCACACAAGCTGCCAAGGGTAAGAATGCTAAAGTTAAGGAAGAGGCAGGGACGAGCTTCACATCATCTGCTGCTTTGGCTTGTGGGTAAATCGGTGCTTTTGCCTCCGAGGACAAATTAGCATAATCGTTTTTAACCTGAAAATATGTAAACTGTCACCCAGCAACTCTGTTTCTAAGCATATGGCTGGGGGAGGCTCCTGCATGCTCTCGTGAAGAAGCAGACAGCAAGGCATTAACAAGCGGGAAGTAGCCCCGCACCCTCTGATGTAGGGGCACGAGCCAGCGACACGCAGAAACTCAAGGGAAAGGGAATCATCTGTATGGGAGAGATGGGTTCCAAAAGCACAATGGTGAGTGAAAAAAAGGCACGCTACAAAATGAAAGTATTCATCTACGCAGCAGTGCGCACGCCCTCTGGTAAGCCGTGGTCAGTACAAATGTTCTGGGATCATAGGACATCCTGACAACCACCCGTGTTACCACTGCAAAGGAATCGGGTGGGAGAGTGGCCAACAAAGAGATCCCGTCTTTACTTGACGGTCATGTCCCCCCCGGGACTCTCCCAGATGTCCCTGCGTCTGTCCCTGTGCTCTTCCACAAGTCTGCAATAAACTTTCCCCACCGCACCTAGGAGCAGCTGCGCTCCTTTCCTGTCCTTTTTTATTTTTTCACTTATCTGGTGCAGAAACCCGGAGAAGCCATGTTTCCTTTTCCTCTTTTCTCATCCACAGCTGCCTAAGGCTGTGTGTATTTTAGGCCTTTTGCTGGGAGAGAGCAGTCCTAGGTATTGACCATGGGGCCTCATGCATGCTAGGCAAGTGTTCAGTCCCTCATTTGCACCCATGGTCACTTTTATTTTAAGAAATACATGCCAGGCAGGGGTGACGCACGGCCTTTAATGCCAGCATTCAGGAGGCAAAGACAGGTGGATCTCTGAGTTTGAAGCCAGCAAGGTCTACAGAGTGAGTTCCAGCACAGCCAGGACTACCCAGAGAAACCCTATCTCAAACAACAACAACAACAACAACAAAAGAATACAGAAAGCAGTATTCTTGTAGTTCCCCGGCAAGGGGGACTAGGTTTACCTCTGGGAGGAATTGCAAACCTTGGCTAGGGTCGGGGATCCTGCCAGGGCAGTACCACTGCTGGGCTACCCCAGCTTTGCCAGCAACAGCTAAACCCTTCTGGGGCAGGCTGAGCAATGTCTGAGCCCAGCAGGCTTCACGGCCATGACTGGGAGTCCAGAGACCTGGCTGGGCCCTGCTATTCCTCCTCTGCCACCTCAGTTGCTCCCGCTGCTAGGAATGTACCTCAGCTGCCATTCTGAGACACGGGAGTGAGGCATGCATCCAAGTCAGCCAGTCGGGAAGCTAGCTGCCAAGACTAAGCCTGCTGTGGAGTTGAGCAAGTTGTCGGGCAGGAGTGAGGACCTCGGAGGGACAGCAATTCTGCTTGGTAAAGAGCTAAGGCTCTCACACTCATCTGCCCAGTTCTCCTTCCAGTGCCCTCCTTACCCACTCAGCTGTGTAGAGCGGTCAAGTCCCTCTCTACTGTGTATTCTCAAGGACCCCATCCTTCCATCCTTTCTCTCAGGGCCTCCCTAGGCCCTCCCACACAGTACCTATCTCTCAGACAATCTTAGTGTGTGGTCTCAGCAGGTACCAATACTGCTGGCTGGCTGGCTGGCTGGCTGGCTGGCTGGCTGGCAGGCTCTCTGAACCCTTCTTGTTCTCATTCAGTGCTGCCCAGATCAGAGGACCATGTTCAGAAGCAGCACTGTTCATATGCCTGAGTGTGGTCTTTATAGAATGAGGGGAATCTGGTACTTGTGGCAACATGTAATGGAGGTGTGACATGTTCCCCTTACACACACACACACACACACACACACTTATTGAGCACCTAATAGGGGTGAGGCAGTGTTCTAGCAAGATCTCAGTAAACATCTATAACATGCTGGGGCTACAGCTAGTCAGCAAAAAGTACTCGGCCTCCCCACACTGTACGTCCCAGGCAGCCTGGCTTTACTTGTTGAAGTTGCGATAGTCGCGAACAATGGGGGTGATGCTGCCACTCGGGTAGTCTCGGTAGCTGACGAACTCCTGCCATGGACAACTGTACCCTTTGGGGATGGCGGTGTGGTTGAACTTCTCGGGCGGGATGCCCTTCAGCGGTTCTGCATAGCCTGTGGGTGGAGTGGCGCTGGTGACAGGCACTGCCTGGGCTTTACCATCACCCCCACGCCTACCCCGCGGGCGAGAAAAGCCAGGGCAGGGAAGAGAAGTCAAGAGAGCGGAGCTAGGGGTGGGGTATGTGAGCCTCCCGATCCCAGGACGCCGGGAGGGCTGCAACAGTGGGTTTCAGCCTGCCGAGAAAGGGATTCGCTGTGTAACTAACCTGGGGAATTTGTTGCGATTCTTTGAGCCATCGGTGCCCCAGGACACAGGGCGGCAGCTCACCTGGTGCCAGGGCACTTGGACTACGGACCGACTCAACACCAGTCACTCCCGGGTGGGCAGTCCTGGGGTCCCCCGGTGACCCCTGGGAAACGTGGAGCTCCGAGCGGTGGTTCTGCTCCGAGCCGTGGTTCTGCTCCTCCGGGCCATTGAGAACCTGAGCACAGGGGCGAGCACTCAGAAGCGATGGCCAGCTGCTCTTTGGCAGCCGGTCCCTTCCCGTAGCTGTCCCTTGGGAAAGGGGTCACTCCTCACCGTAACCTGCGCTGCTCTGTCAGCCACTTTCCCTCGGGCACTTCCGGCCAGGATCTGTTGGGGAAAATAAACAGGCAGGGACCCTCTGCTAAGCAAGAGACCAGGATTTTACTACCACCACCTAAGGAATGTGGAGCGAGAACGTGGAGCGAGAAGAACGTAGGGCGCGGGTTGGGAGGGGAGCTTGGGAATGTAGATGGTTTACAGGGATGACCCAATGCCTGTGATGCTGAAATATCAATAGCACTCATCGCTACTGTAAATCTTGTCAGAATAAGACACTTCTGAGCCTCAGTTCCCTTCTGAGGGTGGTGGCTGTAGTGGTGGGGGTGATTGTGGTAGTAGTGGGGGGGCAGTGATGGTGGTGGTCATGGTGGTGGTGGGGTGATGGTCACAGTTGTAGTGGTGATGGTGCTGGTGTTGGTGGTGGGTGACGGTGAGTGCTAATGGTATACTGATGGTATGATAATGGTGACATAGTCTCCTCATACCTGTGGAACCCTTTCTTAGCAAGCACTATCTCAGGCACCTGACAAAGTGGCCGTCTTGCTATCTCTCTCCTCCTCCCTCTTCCCCACTCCAGTAAGGTCCAGAAATTGAGTGGTAAAGGGAGAAATGCCCCAGGCTTGTTTAGTATTTTTTCCAAAATTACCTGCCACCAGCAAACCATTCTTTTGTTGTATCTTGAGGTAGGATTACTTATGTAGCCCAGGTTGGGTTTGAATTTGCTCTGTAGCCAAGGACAGCCTTGAAACCCTGATCCCCTGCTTCCACCTCCCAGATGCCAGGATTACAGGTGTGTAGCACGCTGGTTTTGTGTGTTTCTGGGGGATGGATGGAACCCAGGGCTTCTTGCATGCTAGGCAGGCACTTAACCAACTGAGTTCCACCATGCCACCTTATTATTAACTTTGTCTCTCTGTCAGCCAGTTCTACAGCCTTCTCCTTCTGCATTTCATACCTAAGAACAAATGATAGCTTTACTCACACTCTGCAAACTTTCTGAAAGCTCAAAGGTAAACTTCTGCACCCGGCGCTGCCGCTTCTGAAAGAGGAGGGATCCTGGGTTGTTGCGGAGAGACAGCTCCTCTATCATCAGATCCTGAGGCACACTCAGCTTCTTCCCCAGGTCCAGCGAAGGGACTGTGGGAGAGGTCAGAGGGAGCTCTTACTATCTGACCTCAAGGCAGCCCTGCCATTACTCCTGGGCAGCACCAAGCCTCACCCTTGGCAGCACGGGGCATCATTGTTCTTTGGGTGTTTGCCATCTGAGGGTTAGAAGGCACGGCAGAGATCAGTGGGCACAGGCTCAATGATGCTCAATGCTGTTTTAAATGTTCTTGGCCATTTATACTTACTCCATGGATTTCCTTTGCACCTCTTTGTCTATATTGGTAGTGAGGAAAAATGAGACTCTAAGGTTTTTTGTTTTGATATGTTTTGTTGTTGTTGTTGTTGTTTTTTTTTTTTTTTTTTTTGGTTTTTCGAGACAGGGTTTCTCTGCGGCTTTAGAGCCTGACCTGGAGCTAGCTCTTGTAGACCAGGCTGGCCTCGAACTCACAGAGATCCTCCTGCCTCTGCCTCCCGAGTGCTGGGATTAAAGGCGTGCGCCACCACCGCCCAGCTTTTTTTTTTTTTTTTTTTTTTTGGTGTTTTGTTGTTGTTTAAGGGAAACCACAATAAGAGACAGTAAAATAAAGGGAAGACTTGACCAGAGCCATTGGGAGGATGGAGCAGCCATTCACCAAGATGGGGGAGATGAAGGAGGAGATGGTTGGGGAGGGGGGACGATGAGAAATTTGGCTTGAGACACATTCTTTAAGTTTTGCTGATTTAATTATATTTATTTTGGGTTTTGGAGACAGGGTCTCACACAGCCCATGCTGGCTTCAAACTTGCTATTTAGGTGAGGATGACTTTGAACGCTGATCTTTGCTGATCTCCATCTCTTGAGTGCTGACATTACAGACAAATATACCAACAAATCCACCTTGGTCGTTTAGTTTTTAAAATTGTCTTTCAACATTATTAAAACAGCACAGGTATTCAAGAAAGCTATAAAGTACAGATATAAGGAAAGAAAAATGTCACTATCTCCCAGCCAGAGACGTACACCCCAGCATAACACCCTTTCAATCACGATAGCAAAAGTGCTTTGTGATGTGATTTACCAAAGAGTTCCCCTTTTCCAAGTGAATACATTTATGCTGTTGAGTCATTTTGTCAACCTGACACAAAAGGGGGAACCTCAACAGAGAAAATTTCTACATTAGATTAGCCTGTAGGAAAATCTGTGGGACATTTTCTTGGTTGAGGTTGGAGGACCCAGCCCCCTGGGGGTGATCCCAACCCTGAGCAGTTGGCCCTGGCGTTATAAGAAAGCAGTCTGAGCAAGCCATGAAGAGCAAGCCAGAAAATGGCATTCCTCCGTGAGTCTCCAGTCCCTGTCTCCACATTCCCGCCCTGATTTCCCTCCATGACAGACTGGGATCAAGACATATAAACAAATAAACCCTTCTCTCCCCGAGTTGCTTTGGGTCAGGGCGTCTTTGTCACAGCAGTAGAAAGTAAACTACGACATTTTTACTTTACTTTTTATAGTTTTATTCAAACTCTCCCAATTACCTGGAAACTTGGGGATATTCTCAGAGGCTAATGAGAAAGGTCTGTGTTCAAGGCAGGCTGGGCTACAGTGTAAGTGCCTGTAAAAACAGTCAAACAACAGAAGCAGCAGGAAAGGCACCTTTTCAGTCTGAGGAGTCTTATAGACAGACTTTCAAGTGGAAATGACAAAGAGGGACTTGGAAGGCTAATGTTAGTTCATAGGAAAAAAATCTAGAGATCAAAATCTGGGGCATCATGATCTTAAAAGCAATGTTGTTGCCATTATTTTCATTTTTCTTTCCCTTTTCTCCTTTTGTTTTTATTAATTCTTCTGTTTATTTAGTAAGTTATAAGGGGTGGGGCTATGTGCCATAGCATGGCTGTGGCAGCCAGAGAACAACATCCAGGAGTCTTGCTCCACCTTGTGGGTCCCAGGGACAGAATTCAGGTTGTCAGGCTTGGCAGCAAGTGTCCTTACCCACTGTGTTTTGACACAGTCTTGTCTGGCCCAGGCTGTCCTTGAACTTGCTATGTAGCTAAGGATTACCAGGAACAAGTATGCACCCTCAGGTCTGTCTCATGTTGGTTTTCAATGAAGAACTGAAATCAGTCATTAGAATCAGTCATTCATTAATCCACTTAAAGGATTTTCGGGGCTGCTGACTATCCTTAAGTGTTTGGGTCCCATCCCATTGCCTGTGCCTCCCTGAAAGCAAAAGGCATAAGTATATATTTAACCAACAAAGAAAGCCTCCTGGAAGACATGGTGATGGCATGCTAAGGATGATAGTGGGAAAGAATTCTATGCAGGCAGCTTAGCTAACATAGCCAGTCTTCAACATCTAATACAGGGTGGGGGTGTCGTTCAGTGGTAGAGCACTTGCCTGGTGTGTAGAACCCTGAGGCAAATCTCCTCCAGCACAGAAAACACACACACACACACACACACACACACACACACACTACACACCTACACACAGAATAAAATCAGACATAGAGCCTCCTGTGTCAGTTGAATATAAATGACATTTTGAGCTGGGAAACAGGGAGAAAGCAAAACAGATCCAGAGAGCCAACGACTTCACCCAATTTTGGTGGAGTAGAAAAATGCCCTTGAAACCTGGGGGATGGGGCAGCAAGGAGGAACTGCAGAGAGGGCGCACCTGGCAACCAAATCCTGAATGACTTCAGAGACAGACAGCCCAAGGTATCAAACCAGATGAGACGTGAAGCGTGACTATCAGAGTTAACAAGTTGGGGTCAGTGGTGATCTCCACTGAAGCAGTGACCATAGGGCATTTGGCTGTGAAAGTGTGACTGGAGAGGACCCAAGAGAAAACTGACAGTGGAACAAGGGGGCAATGAGCCAGAAACAGGATGGAGGATGTTCGGGGAGGGCAGCTGTGCAGCTGTCTAGTTTCTTCAAACGAGAGAAGGAGATGGAAAAAGAAAGAAAAGGAGAGGGGCTGTTTTAGATTACATTTTAAAGAGACATAGCAACCAAATAAGAACCATGTGCGTTCGTTTGGGTCCTGATTAAAACTACAAACGGGGGCTGAAGAGAAGGCCTGGCATTTAAGAACACTAACTGCTCTTGCAGAGGACCCAGGTTCAACTCCCGGCACCCTAAAGGTCGCTCGCAACTGTCTGTAATTCCAGTTCCTGGGTGGTGGTTGGGGGCACCTTCTTCTGGCCGTACAAGAACTGCATGAATGAGCTACACATACACGCAGGCAAAAAACACCAATGCACATAAAAGACAAATAAAAAAAATCTTTTAAAAAATACCTTTTGTTGAGACAGCATTTCTCTGTGTAGCCTTGAAACAATCTGTAGACCACACTTGCCCAGAACTCCGAGTTCTGCCTGCCTCTGCCTCCCGAGTGCTGGGATTAAAGGCATGTGCCACCACCGTCCAGCTTTAAAACTTTAAAAACTATTAACTTTAAGAAATCTAAATACAGACTAGTTCTTAGATAGCATTAAATCATTACTGCTGATTCTATTCAATGTGCTAATTATTTTTTGTGACAAACAGGGACTGTCACTTTTCTTCCTCTGGTTGTAGGAACTGGAGATAGAGGAGGTGTCATGCTCTTCAGGGAAGTGTCACATACTTTTGCCTCCTAATGCTGCATGTCCCCTCCTGTCTCTGCTCCTGATGCCGCATGGACCCTCCTGTCTCTTTGCCTCCTGATGCTGCATGGACCCTCCTGTCTCTGCTCCTGATGCCGCATGGACCCTTCTATCTCTGCCTCCTGATGCTGAATGTCCCCTCCTGTCTCTGCTCCTGATGCCGCATGGACCCTCCTATCTCTGCCTCCTGATGGTGCATGGACCCTCCTGTCTCTTTGCCTCCTGATGCTGCATGTCCCCTCCTGTCTCTGCTCCTGATGCCGCATGGACCCTCCTATCTCTACCTCCTGATGCCGCATGGACCCTCCTATCTCTGCCTCCTGATGCTGCATGGACCCTCCTATCTCTGCCTCCTGATGGCACATGGACCCTCCTGTCTCTACCTCCTGATGGCGCATGGACCCTCCTGTCTCTTTGCCTCCTGATGCTGCATGGACCCTCCTGTCTCTTTGCCTCCTTATGCTGCATGGACCCTCCAGCCTCTGCCTCCCATTGCTACATGGACCCTCCTATCTCTGCCTCCTGGTGGCACATGGACCCTCCTGTCTCTGCTTCCCGATTCTGTGTGGCCCCTCCTGTCTCTGCCTCTCAATGCTATATGGCCCTTCCTGTCTCTGCATATTGATGCTAGGGTTACAGGAACCTGCAGCCGTGCTCAATGAATTTTACATGAACACCAGGGATTAGGACTCAGGTCTCCATTCTTGCATGGAAGTATTTTTCACCCACTGAACCGTCTCCCTTGTCCCTATTGTCACTGTCAACAAGGAGTCAGACTACAGCCGAGCTGTGTCCTTAGTCAGTCCTTCCTTTGCACAAGAGCACCCCAACTCTTCTTTCAAGGATCTCACCTAAGGCAAGCTTTGGGACCGCCATGATGGACTGGTGGATAAACGTGACACATCGCAAACAATGATGTGCTTTGGAAGCTGGCGGAGGGGACACAGCAAGGTAAATCATTTGAGGATGGAAAGAAAGCTATGGTGTGCTGCTAAGGGAAAAAGAAAGACCCTGGAGAACATGGTCCATGTACATGTGCATATAAAAATGGTGGACAGAAGAATCCACACCAGGATGCTGACAGTGGTTAGCCTATGCAAGTCGTTTCATTATGAAGAACTTTCAAACCCATTCATGTGCTGTTTTGTTGGAATTGTTCAAAAATGATTATTTTGTGTTTGGATGTTTTGCCTGAATGTATGTCTGTGCACCATATGCATACGATACCCACAGAGGCCGAAAGAGAGGGTCAGATGCCCTAGAACTGGTGTTATAAACAGTTGTGAGCCTCTAAATGGATTCTGGGAACTGAACCCCAGTCCTCTGGAAGAGCTGACAGTGCTTTTAACCAATTGAGCATTTCTCTGACCACTGGTCTGGATATTTTAACCAGATGTGTTATTTACAAAACCACAATAGAAGCAGCAGATCTGCCTTTGTCACTGATTCTCATTATAGCAACAAAAGATAGCTAATATATGTCCTAACAATAATCATGTCTGGTATAAATTACGTGTATTGATAGTTGGGGGGGTCTGTAATTAATGACAAAGACAAGAGACATAAAGTTCAGCTGCATGACTCCTCCAGTTTAAGCATCAATACTTCACAGTTTGCATATACAAGCACGTAACGTCATGGAGGACATGCCTGGGAGTGTGACTCAGTGTTACACTGAATGCTTGGCTAGCATACATGAAGCCCTGAGTTTGATCTTCAGCACCCAAAGGGGGGGGGGAAGATCCCAAAATCATGACAAGAAGAAGAGGCAAGAACACACAAGGTAGGTTAAAAGAGTAACTCGCCCTAAAAGAGTAACAAGGCAGAGGCTACAGTCCAGTTGTTAGTGTTTGATTAAATGTACTAGGCTCTGAGTTTGATTCCCAGTGCTATATAAAACCAGCCTGGAGGCTGGAAAGATGGCTCATTGAGTATGAGCATGTATAAACATGAGGCTCTGAGTTCAAATCACAGGACCCATATGAGAAGCTGCACTCCTTGAACCCCAGTACTGCTAGAGGAGAGAGACCAAGGGTTCTATGGGCCTACTGGCTAGTCAGTCTAGCTCCAGGCTCAGTGGGAGACCCTGGGTCAAAGGAATAAGGTTGAAAACAATAGAACAGAATAACCAATGTCTTCTCCTGGCTTCTTTGCGCATATGTGTGTGCACACGTGCACACACACACACACACACATCCACATACCCACTCATCTACCTGCTCCTGCCCACCCCTACCACATTGCATTCTCAAAGGTCAGTGTCAGTGATATAGCAAGTCTGAGACCATCCTGGGATATATGGAACCCTGTCCCCCCAAAAAAAAATTTCTAAAAATAAATTGTAAGTCACACAACACAAGTGTTGAATCTGTCTCTGACCAAAACTGAGCAGCAAAGGAGCTCGGGAGCATTTATCAGAGTGTCTCTGCTGCCAAGTCTGTGCCAGTCACCTGGGCATTAGTCCAAAAGACAACAGTGTGGGCCCCGTGCCAACTGCACCAAACCATAGTCCCAGGAAGTGATGCTGTGGGTCCGGATTTTAATCAGCAACACAGAGCCATTGAGATCACACAAAAGCTTGAAACTCCCCACTAAGTTGAACTAATTTTTAGACTATTTGAAGTGCTCTAATAAATTCCACGATTATAATGGGAGTTCTCAAAGCAGCCTTGTAAAATTGCCAAGCATGGATATTAGGTGACTTGTTCATAAAGTCGAGCCGCGTCTTAGTAAAATGGTTTGAGGCCAGCTGAACCACCTTCCCTTCAGTCTCCCCATGCCCCAACACACATGAAATGGAGCTGGGCTACCTGTCCTGTCCCCAGGCTTCAGTAAGACCCACAGCTGGGCTGAATCTGGAACCAGAGGGAGTCCTTGGCGCTCAGTTGAGCCTTAGAGAGGGCTGGGAACAGGGTGATCTTGGAACCAAGGACGCGGTCTGGGTTACTCAGCTGTTGTGGAGAAGGGTGAGTTCCCACAAAAGCCTCAGAAAGCATCCTACCCTGGGGGCATACTCCATAAATGCATCTAGAGACTGCTGTGGAACCCTCACTTTCTTGCCAGTCCTGAGACCAGCAGGCCTGAATGGCCATAACCTGAGGAACGTAGAGGGCTGTGTCTACCTTACCTGGCTCAGCAAGATCTCCTGTGACAGCCATTGCCGGCTCCTTCTGTTCCTTGGGGATCATCCTGTGGAGGAGAAACTCCTGCGAATGGCCCAGGAAGCCTCCTTTTCTCCCCAAACTTATCACCCTTGTTGTCCAGCCCCAGCTCTGGGCTGACCATAGTCACAAGCAAAGGCTAGAGGGGCCAAAGGGCATTTGAAGTCTGTATAGGAAGGAGAAGACTGTGGGCTAGGGAGGTCACACAAATCAGAGGCCAGTGTCCTGGGAAATCACTCTCTTTAAGGGCTTCTCTCTAGGGTCCTGTCCCCAGGCCTGGGGCTTCAGGGGTGGGGAAATCAGAACATCAGACATGGTTGTCATCATGACCTAAGAGCTCTAACTGGAGGCTGGAAGAGGTCGGGGCATCATAAATCAGGTCAGGGCTACCCTGGGGTCTACATACTGATATTTGGTCCTGAGGCTAGCCCAACAATATAGGCAAAATCATCACATCCTCCCCTGTCTCTCCACCTTTGAGCTACTTCCATGGCAACAGTTATCTTTGGTACTAACCACCTGACTCTACCAGCTCCCCCTCTATAGCCCCCTTTCATATTCCCCTTTTGGAAATCTGGCCCCTGCCCACCTGTCCTAACTCAATTCTGAGCACTACCTCAAGGCCCCAGCCCTCGGCTGTCCCTACCTGGCATCTTGTCTCTTACTCTTCCTTCATCCCTCTCTTGCTTTCCAGGAACCTTGGAACGGATTCACAAATGCAAGCCCCGGAGAACCTGTGTGAGTTCCCAACCCACTTTTCCTAACATGGGTCAGGAAAGGAAACCTAACCTTGAGTCCCTCATCCCCGCCTGACCCTGTGTACCCCTCTCCTTGGCTCCCAGATCTTTCCATGCTCCATCTGTGTCCCCATACACAACAGGACCCTGGACACTGACTGAGCTAAGACCAATAGGCTCCCTTGACTTTCTCTGCATGTATGACCAAGTAATGAACAAGTAATTCACTAGCTCTGTGCCTCACTTTCTCCTTTGTAATTTAACAGCACGGGTTAGACTAAACCACAAGAATAGATTTCAGAGTTATCCATGGACCTTTAAAACCGAACCCAAACCTGAGCATGTCTGCACATGGTTGAGGGTCATGAGATAATTGACAGTTGCCAACTATGACTTATCTGAGTTAGAACACCATAGTTCTCAGATCTGTCCCCAGATAAACATTCACAGGATCTGAGCAGGGTCCCCAGTTTACAGTCAGGGAGTTGTCTCTCTGCAGTGCCTACGATCCTGAAGACAGAGCAAAACCACTACCTCCCCTGATCTTTAATCCCAGCCTTTCCATTGGATGTCCAGGACCCTGGAGCTTATAGTTCCCTTCCTCCTAATGTAGACCCTGGACTTCTGTGAGGCCCAACCCCCCCCCCCCACCAGATCACCTACAAGACCCTGCAAATTACCTCATCTCCTCTGCCCACTCCCCCTAGGTCCCAAGAGCTCCCTGGAAGATGAGCCGATGATGCCTGTACCTGACGGGGCCACAGTAGGTGGGAAGGAATGTCAGACCCTTAAGATTAACACCTCCGTCGGGGAGCTGGAGTTGTGTGGTCAGTGTCTAATGCAGTCTCCCTGGTCAGCGGTCAGTGAGCAGGGTGTGTCCTACAGCCAGTGCTGGCTTCAGCTGACAAGAATCACTCTTGCCTTGTCCGTGGGTCAGCCTTATTTCGGGCTGCAACAGGAGCCGGGGCCAGATGCGAAAAGCACTGGGCTCTGGGGAAGACAGGTGTCCCGGCAGCAGGCCCTTGCAAACAGAAGGGCTTGCACCCCCTGGCGCAGTCACATTAGAACTCTGGGGATTGGCTGCCTTCACTGAAGCTTGGTAATGGCTGTATCCCTAGTGTCTAGAGTAATGCCTAATAGAAATTCAACAAATGTTTGCTGCATAAATGAAGTATGGATGGGTGGAGGAGTAAGTGAACGAATTCCCCAATATCTTTCTTGACTTTTCCTTTATCCCTCCCTCCCATCCTCCCTCCTTTCCCTCCCTCTTTCCATCTCTTCTTTCCTCCCTCTTGCCTGCCTTCCCTCCCTTTCTCTTTCGCTTCCTCCCTACTATCTTCTCATATTCTCTGAGTCTCTATCTGTGGACTAAAAATAAATATGCCAGGACTCCATCTCCAAGGAGCTCAGCTAGCCCAGGCTTGACCAGTAAAACAGCCTTTGTGTTATCATCTCTCTAGCATTGCCCTGAAAGAGTTCAAGGAGCAGGGAACTTGGTGCCAGCTCAGTGTGAAGCCTCGGAAGGCCTCCCAGAGGAAGATGCATTGGCACTGGATCTTGGAGGATGCAGGATTGGTGGGAGCCCACCAGGCGGAGGTGACCTGCAGGTGGAGGACAGATCTCTTGCAAAGACTGTGGAGGGTTTGGCAAATAGGAGCTGAGGGTGGTGCTGGGAGTTGAGGCCAGACAGGTGGGAAGAGGCAAGATTTCCAAAGGGAACTTGTGTTGCAAAGGGCTGATGCAGAGATTAAGCTGGAGGAATGTGGTGGTCAAATTGACATTTTCCAGAGACAGCTGCTGTACACATACAGGGTTGAAAGGGGCCAGGCTGGAGGCAGGGAGATTGTGTGGTAGCCGAGAGAGAGGGAGGGTAACTGACTTAGGGTTGGGAAGCGGTGGAGAAGAGGAGAGGTTATTAAAGGGCACTTGAATAACGCCCACATCTTGGAGATGGTCTGGAAATGCGAGGTGTGGGAAGGAAGGAGCAGGTGGGGGTGAGGTCGGATGGTGAGCTCATCCAATCAAGGATGAATTAGCTTAAGGTACTGAGCGCCGGACAGCAGGCAGTTAGATACTGACTGCTCTCAGGACAGGTTCCAGCAGAAGTTATGACTTGTGAAAGGCACACAAGTCAATCCCAAAGAAGGGTGGGCACACAACAGGGTGGCAAGCACCTGAGTCCATCAGTGCAGATGGCCCCAGTGACCTTTCTGACACCCATGTGGGGCAGCATCCTGGGCTCTGCTCTGAATGCAGCTTTCTGCCCCTTGGGTTTCTGGGTCCAGTCTCTGCTGGGTCTGAATCTAGAGGGTAGGGCTAAGGGATGGTCTCATCTAAAAGTAGGAACACAATCACTCTTTCTGAACCAAGGTTGGCCCATGGAAATTGGGTCCCTGATGACCCTGGTCTCACTATAGTTGCCTAAACTCACATGGAACCTCCTCTGGAGACTCTTGTCCCCATCCTGGAATCCTGAAGTAGTAGCAGAGCGCTGGACCCTGCCCCAGGTTGGCTCTGCCCACTCCAGCCACAGCATTCTGTAGCAGCACCACTCCAAGACACTAGTTAGAGCAACTCTCCCATCATTCAAATGGGGAAAACCGAGACATGGGGAAGGGGTGGTGTACTCAGATCCACCTAGCTAATCAATGACAGAATCTAGGCTTCAATTCAAGAATGCCTATAATCCCAGGTTTTTCCAGCTGTTCTTATGATTTCCAAAATCCAAGACCAGGTGGCTCAGATATTCTGTGGACTGATGTATGCTTGGGAAGAAGAAAAAAGACTTCCTGAAAGGCAAAAATGACACAGGAGGCAGAAGAATGCAGAAAGCATTTATTGCTCTGAATTCTACAAGAGGCATAAGGCAGGATACAGGCAAGCTCTAGTGTGTTAGAGACCATAAAGGGAGAAGGCAGTCACCATGGCAGAACAGCAGAAACAGAACTGTAGTTTCTCAAAGCTGCCTCCTACTGGTTGTCTGAGGAAATGCAGGTAGAAGCTGATTATGCCACAGCATCAGCTGGATGTTTAATAGTGTCTTCTCTGGGAGGCATCCCTAGCCTGGGACTCCTCAGCTACAAGGGATGCTGCTGCAGGTAGGAGCTTGGGTAAATGTATTCATTTGTTGACTAAGCTGAGTACACGCTCATCTTCCCAGTGGAGACAGGTTCCCAACCATGGCCATTACGAACCTCTTCTTTATCCCAATGTACTCCATCCCAACCCTGACTTTATTCCACCCTGACCCCTAGCTTCCCCTAGAGAGTTCTAGATCACCCTGATGTGTGGGTAAATCTACTAATTACTCCAAATCACATCATCCCTTGCCTTTAACAACATCCTTGCGTTTTGTTTCACCTACGTATATTTGCACCTCATTGAACTACAGCACCTGCACCCCCAGGTTCTGAATTCTGAAGCTGACATTTTGAACCTCAACGGGTAGCATCACCCAACAATGAAAACCACAAAACTCAGCCACATCCTTCCCAGTGTCATTCTTGGAGACTGGAATCAGAACCACTGGAGTTTAGGGGACTAGCTCCTCAAGGCCACTAGGTATAGGCACGAGCTAGGCCAGAGTGAGATGTGAAGAAAATGAATATAGCAGTGCCCACTCTTCTGGGCCGAGGCCCGAAACTGAAAGGAGGAGGCATTTACTTGGTGGCCAGAAACACAGGCCCATACTGGTATGGCCCCTTGACTCCCCACCAGGTTTATTGTCTCTGAATCCAAACCCCGTGGTCCTCCACCCTCACCCTCCCTTTCTAATACTATGGGATGCATTTCAGGATGAGAACCCTCAGAGATCAGGAGCCACCTCCCCCCCAATACCAGACTCCCTTCTATGCATCCTGGCCATGGCTTACATATTCTGCAATAAGGACCTCTTTCCAAATAGGTAAGGCCAGGTTTGGGACAGCCATGTAACGCTTCATCTCTTCTCTCCTCAGCTTTGAAAAACCCCAGATTTCCCATGACCAGGCCCAGAAGGGCAGAGGTCTGGGGTTCCTGAGAGAGAACCCAGCACTTCACATACTGTTCTGCCCTGGCCATAGAGACCCCGGGTACCCTGAGCTGGGGCAACAAAGGCAGCAGGGCAGAGCCTGGGGGAGATTCTTCCAGCTCCTTCTCCCCAGAGGGGCCCAGCAGGGTACCTTGAGCTTGCCTGGAAGATCTCGCTAAAGGTCACCAGATAAAAATAGGGCTAGTCTGAGAAGGGATGGAAAACAGTTGCTCCTGCCTAGAACTTGGTGCCAGGAGCCGGTGGTCAAGCCAGGGCCTGGGCATAGGTCACGGCCTAGGTTCTTTTCAACACCATACTTTGGCAGGCTGCTGGAGAACGGAGCGAAGAAGGAGCACGCTGCAGGCCCAAGGGTGGGGGGCATGGCTGCCTTCTCCAAGGCACAAGTGTGTGGATAGAAGGGGAAGGTGTCTGGAGACTGCCGCGGCCAGAGCTGAGGGTCAGAGACAGGAGGCTCTCGCTCAGGGTCACACAAAGGAATGGCAGAACCAAGGGCTAGAACCAAACCCCAAGCCCAGAGCTCTCCTTCTCTGAGCCTTCTCTGGAGCTGTCCAATGAGGTCAGACCCTTTGGGGTCCCGGTGCTGGGGTTCCCCAAGCTTGGTGCCTCTTCTGGCTCGGCCCTCCCAGGGTGGAAAACTTTAGGTGGTGCAGGAGGTCTCGGCGGGGAGACTACCACGCTTGAACCTCAGGCTGCCATTCCAGCCTCGAGGACAGATATTGTAGCCGAGGATGCCAGGCGACTTTAGCCCGGAGTCCTCAGAGTCGAGGGACACGTCGGAGTCTGTGGGCGAGCGGCGGTAGGGAAAAGGCCTGGACGGCGTGGCCTGAGGACTCTGGGGACTAGCGCAGGACGGAGGCCTGACGGGCAACGGGCTCCGTGGGATGGGGGCGAAGGCGGCACCGCGGAAGGCGCCTGCGGGGCGAGCCGGCTGCGGAGAGCGCATGCGCGGCGGCGGCCCCCGCGGCGGGGAAAAGGGCCGCAGGGGCTCGGCGGCCGCTGGCCGCGGGGAGGCGCTCTTGCGCCGGGCCGCGTTGATGATGTTGCGCGCCAGAAGCGCCTGCAGCTGGCGGCTCGGGGGCCGCGCTTCGGCCTCCGGTCGCAGCGGGGAGACCGAGCGCTCGCTCCACGAAGGGGACATTGGCGGCGGCGGCGGCAGCGGCGGTGGGCTGCTCATGCTGCTCCGGTGACCCGACTCCCACGGCCCCGGGCTCACCCAGCCGTCCAGGCTGCTGGGGGGCCGGGAAGCGCCCGGCGTCCAGGGCGGGGACGTGGGCAGGCTCTCGGGGCGGTCCTGCGGAGAGAGCAGAGAGGGCGAGGGGAAGGTTTAGTGCCAGGTCCTCCAGAGTCAGGGTTTTGGAAAAGATCGAGTATGGTTGTACATCATTCGGAGATCGGAAAGGTACCCAACAAAGTCATGTAGTGCCTGAAGTAAAAACACAGGTGGTTCAACTCAATGCAGAAGTTTTAAAAGCCTTTGCTATCTGGAGTCAGCCCCTCCTTGCTTTGGACACAGGTTCCCTCACTTGGAGCGGAATGGGCAATCGTCCAGCCCTTTAGCCTTCAGCTTCCTCCTCTCTATAATGGGGTGTTCAGGAAGTCGCGAGGAAAGAACAGCTCATGTGAAGGGACATTGCCTGCATTAGCACGTTCCTCGGAGGGAACTACTAAACAGAAACTACCATAAGTAGAGATGGAAAAGACACAAAAGGCTAAGGAATGGGGCTGGTAGGCACAATGCACACAGCCACAGGGGGTGAGGACAAGTCTTTTTAAATGACTATAGTCTACGTATGTTTAGTTTTGAACCATACGGTTGTTTTATCTACTCAAAAATATAACTACCGCTATTAAGATTGGAACTCATGAATCCTTTCAGCCCTTATGTTTCAAAGTTACCTCCTCACTTCATTTTCTTGGGGGCCCAGTAGGAGTAAGTTCCTACTGGCAGGTGGAGACAAAAGGAAGCCAATCCTCTCATCTCTGGGCAGCGTTCTCCCGTGTCTACGCTTCTTGCCAACGCGGGTAGTGAGATTGGTTCTGCGCAAACCAGGTGGTGAAGGCATCTGCAGTGAAAAGCACTGCGTGCTGTGGTGGCAAACGCATTTCCTACCTATCTGAGTACTTATCCATCTACGTTTCTTCCTCATCCGTCATCTCTCACTTCTTCCAGTTAGGTCAGACCGCTTAGGACATTGGCATTGTCGCATTCATTTCGCTAGTGATGAAAATGAAGCCCAGAGGTGCAAAGGACAGCCCAGTGGTGTGTGTGTGTGTGTGTGTGTGTGTGTGTGTGTTTCAAAGGCTACACCATGCTTAAACAGTGTTAAGGGGGTTGAAAGTGGAGGGCTTGGGAATACAGGCTAAACACACATACCTTAAACTATGCAGCTGTTGACCCATATTCCAGAAATAAGTAGCTCACTTGGGCTTTTGGTTGAGTCCATGTTCACTAGCAATCATCCATTCATCCCAGTCCCAAGCTATCAGGTTCAGTCAGGGACTTCATCCCAATCACCCACAAGATCCATGCTTTCACCCAGCCAGCCATCTGCCAGTCATCCTTTCAGCCAACGGAGAATTTAGTCCCTCCCAATCGAAAGGAAACGAGAAGCAGATGGTATATAGTGTCCAATCACACGGCAGCAACTGCTAGAAGAGTCCAACCTCTGTGCCCTTTCACTAAAAAGCACTGTTAAGAAGAGCCAGAGAGGACAGTTTGGTGGGATCTAACGCTGCAGTGACCTGTGGAGGCTTTTCAGGGATAGCCAATCTCATCGAGGGAGCAACTCAAAGCTCAGCACCAGGCCTCCTCCCCTCTTTATTCCCAGGGCCAGGGTTCTGTGTGTATATAAAAGCCAGAGTCCCTGAGAAATGTTCTCTGTGCGTGACACATCACAGCTTGCAACCAGGTCAGCTATGAGAGGCATACCACAAGCTTATGGAGAACTTAAGGGAGGTTCCTGCCCCTAGTGAGATGGGAAGGACTAGCAGCTGAGACCAGTCTCAGAGCCAAAAGCCTGTCAAGGGGGCTCAGGCATGTCCCAGTACCTAATGAGTGCCACCCCGAGCTCATGACCCAAGTCAGTCACCGGATGTTTTGTGGCTGTTGTCTTAGACAGGGTCTCTCTATGTGGCCCTGGCTGTCCTAGAGCTCCCGATGCAGACCAGGCTGGCCTCAGCTCCCAGAGATCCTCCTGCCTCTCCCTCCAGAATGTTGAGATCAAAGGCGTGTGCTACCACACCTGACCACAG
The DNA here is from genome assembly GCF_903992535.2 of Arvicola amphibius. Lineage (NCBI taxonomy): Eukaryota > Metazoa > Chordata > Mammalia > Rodentia > Cricetidae > Arvicola > Arvicola amphibius. The sequence goes on from NC_052051.1 coordinate 135,103,091, forward strand.
TCAGAAACGTTAGGCAGAACCACAGGAGTCTGGAGGAGCTGTGAGAGCGGTCTAAATAGCTCTAAAATTTTGTTTCTGCCTTTCCTGGTCACAGGGGATTGCTGGGTCCAACAAGTGGAAGGAGTCATCAGATTCAGTCAGGACTGTGGAGTGACATGGTGCAGGGACAGGCTGAAGTATAGAGATGAGCCAGGCCTGACCTCATATTAACTGCCATGTCTCAGAACGGCCCATGTGGGGCAGAGAGGGCACAATACGGAAAGGAAGAAGGAAGCAGAACTGTTCACTTCCTGCTGAAGAACCCAGTGCACTGCGTCTACCAGACTCCTTGAAAGTGCAGTGGGTGAAAATTCAGGATGAAGCAGCTTGTCACCCCAGCCTCTCAGCGGGGCCATGCGTGGAGGGGGTGGAGACAAAGCTGAGTAGTCAGCACAGTACTGTCGGAGACCACCGGGATCACCTCCTGCAGCCCGTCATTGCACTGGGAAGAAACAGGGGCAGGGGAAGCCAGGGCAAAAGACAGTCAGGGAGCTATGCAAAGTCACGTAGGAACCAGGGGCTGATCCCACAGCTCTTTCTTCTCCACCAGGGGAGCCAGGCAGGATGGGTGATAAACGTGGGAAACGTTCAATTTAGATTTTTTTTTTAAAAAGTGGGGGGAAGGGGAGGGAACTGGAGACTGAACAGTGAATTGATTGATGGAAGACATTTCAATCCCCTCCACCCCAAGACACACATACAGCCCCCCTCAGACAGACCCAGGCATATCAGAACTAGGCATACTGATGACACCTTTCACCCCAGTCCTGGCAAATCTCTGTGAGTTCAAGGCTAGCCTGGCCAGCCAGAGCTACACACTGAGGCCTTGTCTCAGAAAATAACAACAAAAACCCAGTAAACAACAACAGAACTAGGCACAGAAGCTCATGATTATAGTCCTAGCACTCAGAAGGCTGAGGCGGAAGGATCATCATGAGTTCAAGGCCAGCGTGTGCTACAGACCCTAACCAAAAAAAAAAAAAAAAAAAAAAAGGAAACCAATTTGGGCCGTAGGGCAGTGTGTTTCCTCTATCCTCAACACAGTCTGGGCTAGCTTCGGGAAAGGAGTGAAGGGAGGAAAACACCCTCTTTTCCTGGGCAGCCCATGGATGCCCAGATGCAGACACACCGCAGGCACAGTAGCACCCAGGAACACAACCTCTCTCTCTCTCTCTCTCTCTCTCTCTCTCTCTCTCTCACACACACACACACACACACACACACAGCTTAGCGGTTCTACTTCACTTCCAGGACCGAATCAGGGAGGAAAGAGGGAGCCCCAGCCCATGGCAGCAACAGCGCAGAAAAAAGAAGCAAGGCAGATTTGAGACAGAGTGTATTGAGAACAGAAGACAGAACCAAGTGGCAAATTGCTCAGCCCAGTGGCAAGAGCTACAGGACGGAGGATGGGCTCCTCCACTGCCACCCCACCCTCACCCCAGGTACAAAAGAGCAGGGTCTCCTAGGGGCTCACTCTGTTCTGGGGAGACCTGAAGAAGCCAAGCTCACTCACAGTTCCCACATGCATCCCCCTCTCCCGCTTGGATGAGCTCCCTGACAAGGCACCCCTGTTCCCATGGAGACAAGCCCAAAGCTCATGAAAACTGCGCACTCAGCCAGCGCACACAGCCCAGCACGGTCACCGCCTCCACCACCCCTGCCTCTCTGGGATCCCAGAAATAGGGCTGGGAAAAAGGAAGTGGGTGGTCCTAGCCCCAAGTCTTGGGAAGATTCCATCTAAATGTGTCTTCTTGTGACTATTCTCCACCCCCAACAAAGACTAGTTCGGTGTGGGCGGTGGGGGGGGGGTGGCTGTACCATATCAAAGAGGGGCAGGGAATGGTGATCTCAGGCTACCTGACTCGACACCCTCTGTATGAATGGGGAAATTGAGGCCCAAAGTGAACATCCAGTCAGAACTCTCGTCTAAGTCCAATCTTTTCCTCAAAGCCCTAGGGTCTATCCTGTCCCCCTCTTCGGAGCTACTGTGCCCTGTTCCAGCTGTCACCAGCTGATCCCAAGCTTACGCTTGCCCAGCCCAGGCTTCTGACCGTGGCTTGCTGCAGTAGCTCATTCCATTGTACCTCACCAGGTCACTCTCATTGAAAGCTAACTCCTGTGTCCCTCAGCAACAGCCCAACCTTTCTACTTTTTTTTCTGCATAAGTCCCCTTGCCTCTGAGACCTTTATTCCATTGCACCAGCCTAGTCTCTCAATCTTCAGCGATTACCACAACTAGAAGACCCTGTGTCCATGGGAAAACTAAGGTCCAGAAAGGAAAAGTAAATTGGCCAAAGTCACCTAGAAAATGGAAGGTGCATGAGTCTAGAACATTCTTCCATTGCCTCTCCCTGGGCCTGTGCTGTTGCACTGAGGTGGCTTGTTTTGGTCAGGGAGACCTTGGCTGAGGTCACTATATGACTAAAGGGTCACTCTCCTAACGTCTGCATAGCTTCCTCTAAAGGACATTCTTCTCAGGGATACACTGGGATGTCTCCTCACCCCAGAACAGTGAGGGCAAGGCAGTTGGAAACAGGACTGAGGTCTGAGCCCAGGAGTTTCCCTCCCTGTGTAGAGTCAGGTCCTGGAGAGGGCACGGAGGCTGCAGAGTCTCAGAGAGCAGGAAGACAAGCATCAGAAAACAGTGATATGCTAAAGTCCACAGGCAGCAGAGGACTCAGGAGAGGAGGTGGAGCCAGGCAAAGCTCTATGAGGCAGTGGAGAGGAAATGTCCAGAAGGCAGAGGAGAAGAAACACCCTGTGGAGGTGAGAATCCAGAAGCAGAAAGCCAGATGCCAGGAGCCTGAGCCCTATGAGTAAGGCACAGCCAGAAGCCACTGTCTGTTCCAGAAGTCCCCATGAGGAGCCCTCTGGGACTTCGGCCAGCAAGACACTGCCATCAGGGTCCATCCCTGAAGCTTGAGGCCAGGGAAAGACTGCTTAACAGGATCCTCTCAGGGTAGTCTTACTCTGTGATCCTCCGCCCCAGCCAGACAAGGAGTCTACACCCCTTCGTCTATGGCTCGGAGAGAGGAGATGGTCCACCCACGGTTGCATAGCTAGCTGTTGGCAACAGCCAGACCTTGATCCATGGGTGCCTATCTTCTCGCTAAGCCCCGAACCACATCCTGCCACATCTTCTCTCTGACCCTCCGAGAAGGAGGCAAGACAGGCACTGAGATGCGTTACTTGAAGCAGAAAGAAGGCTTCCACACCTGGGCCTCGATTCCAGCATTCCGGGTGGAGAAGGAAGGCCTGGGGGCCTGCTTGGCTCGGGGAGACCAGGCCCTGGAGGGAGACACGGGCGAGATGTCACTGCTGTAGGTGGGGCTCACAGCAGTGGGCTGGAGGCTGTCCTGGACAGGGACAGTGTAGAGGCCTGGGGAGGAGCGGGAAGCCCGAGGCAGAGCAGGAGATGGTGGCAGGCCTGCCCTAGGCAGGTTGGGCACCAGGTCCAGGGAGCTAGGCTTGGCCGGGGAGGCGGCACGAGGTGAGACAGTGCGGGACGGAGTGCGTGGTGAGGTGGAGCGGGATGAGGTCTTGGCAGGTTCCTTGACAGGAGACAGAGCGTAGAGTGAAGGCCTCATCTGGTATGGCTGCTGCTTGGTAGGTTCTGGGCGCAGGACCCCATTCTCTGGCAGATAGCCATGGTAGAGAGAGGCAGGCGGAGTCCGCGCTGGGCTTAAGGATGCCACTCGGAAGCCCCCAGGGGCATTAGTGGAGTACTTCCAGGATGATGGCAGGGACATAGTAGGTGAAGGGCAGCGGGCCAATTCAGTAGTGTGGCCTGCAGACTCTATGACGTATTTCTCCATCCGCGACTGGCGGCGGGCATAGAGCTCAGCTCCCTTCCCTGAGGCCTCTGAGAGGTTCTGGTTGGGTGTGGGCTTCGGCTTAGCCTTAATACGGGGTGACTTGAGGCAGGAGGCCCACTCGGGGACAGTCTCCTCAGCGGCTGCAGGGCTGGCCCTGTCCCGAGCTACTGGTTCCTGCTGGAAATTGGAGGCCTCAGCTCCCAGGGCAAAGGACTCATCTTCCATGCCCACCTCCCCATGGTCTCTCTGCCTCCGCTTCTCATCAGCTGTCTGCACTAGGTCCAGCAAGTCTGGATTCGGGGTCACCTTGGGCTTCTCCACGAAAGTGAACATTGATTTCCTGCTGCCTCGGCGGGCCATAGACTCTTCCAAAATGCCTGTCTTGTTGGCAGGGACTACCTGGCTCTTCAGATGAGGTGGCTTGGGGTCAGAGCTGGGGTACAGAGTAGAGTAAGAAGGAGGAGACCTAACCCGAGAAGCTACTGGGGCTGTTGACAGAGTCTCGGCATAGGTGGGGGGTGGGGTGAAGCTTCCTAAGGGGCGTCTCTCCAGGACTGGGCTTCGCTGCCCCACCAGCCTCCTTTCTACCATGGGGCTGCGGGACATCATGTGCCTTTGAGGCTGGGGACTCCTGTCCACCATGGTGGTAGTCGGGGGAGCCCAGGCCTTCTCTCCAAAATGTCGTCTTCCCATCATGGGGCTCTGTTCCACCTGGCTGGTACTCCCTGGTGACTGGATCCCAAAAGGCCGGGCCGTCCTGTTGACCACCGATGCGGGCTTGGCTAGAGTGAGATGCACTTCGCTGTACACCTTGGTGGGCGTGGTGACAGCTGCACGTCCGGGCATCTCTTGCTCTGCTGATGCCACTAGGTTGCTAGGCTGCACGTCAACGAGCAGGGAGCTGGACATGAGATCTGTTGCTGGTGGCCCAGAGCTGGAGAGGGGAGTGACCTCCCTAGAGAATGTGCTGGTGGCAGGGGATGGAGCTGACACCTTATCAATCAGCAGAATGCTGGATCTCACCTCCCCTGCTGGCCCCCGGGGCTGCCCATCAGCACACTGAGTGCTGGGTTTGGAATCGGGTGTGCCATTTGGGGGACACTGGGCCTCAGATGAATTCTGTTGGACAGGGGTGACAGCGGCTGGGGGATTCTGATTCACATCGGTGGTGGGCTGGTTGTGGTGGCTGTTGGACGCTGGTGTGGTGAGTGTGGCATTGGGTGAGGAGAGGTTCTGGTTGATGTCTGCAGCTGGACTGTGTGCCTCTGTTGTTGGAGGGTTTGGTGAGGACTGTTCGGGCTCCCGGCTCTGGGACAGGTGTAGCCCGTTAGCCGTTAGCAGGGCTGCATTCTCCTTTAAATAAACCACCAGTGGTACTTCTTCTTCCTCGCTGGCAACCTTCTCCAGATGCTGCAGGAGGCTGGCTTCCTCTGAGTAGCCTTCCATGATGTGGCCAGGGACCCCTCTGCTGGGGCTTCGGGGTCTGGGATGCTTTGGAGAGCCTGGCTTGAGTGGAGATGGAGGTCTCAGACTGAGCCCTGGGGCATGGCCTGTGGAGCTCGAAGCATGCCCTGCTGGGAGGGCCTCTTGACTATGCTTTGGTGGCTTCTGGCCACGGCTCTCCAAGGTGAACTCGTTCACCCTCTGCCGGCGCCTGTTGAAGAGCTGGACCCCTCGGGAGTTGGAGCTGGGAGGGGTGGTCAGCTGGGCTGCGATCTGCTGGCTCCACGCTTTGGCCTCCTTCAGATCCTTTTCAGTGAAGCTAGTGCTCCGGCCTAAGGCTGCAAAGAGTACACAGGCCTAGTTAGCAAATGGGCGTACAGACAGTCACCATGCCCTCCTACAGCCGACCATTTCTTTGAAATACGACCTTTGCTATGTTTCCCAGAATCAGCTGTCGAGAGGAGTCAAGGATGAAGCTGATCAGATGTTCAGGATGGCCTGCCCATTCCACTGGACCGCCCAGGAAGGTTGCCAAGACAGTGCTTCTCCAAACTGAGTCACCCCACTAACTACATCTCCCATGACCACCAGCCACTCTCACCCCTTGAGAATGTTTCTCATCATCTCGGCCTCCCTTCTACACTAGAGAAGGGGAAGTGGAAGAAAGACAAGGCCAAGTAAGGCGCCTTACATGCAGGGAACATCCTTTTCCCTGACAGCGCGCTCTCCCTGGAGGGGCCTTGCTGTCTCGGGTCTTATCTCTGCTTTTCCTCCCTGGCACTCACCGCTCTTTGAAATTCAAGTGTTTGCACATCTCCTGATTCATCTTCTCCCCTCAAACACAGCTCTGAGGGTCTCGCTTGATACGTTTTCCTCTCTGACTCCAACCCTGAGAACAGCGTTTGGTCTAAAGAGTCCCAAATGTGCAAAGCAACCCCAGAAGACTTTTCCTGTGCCTTTCTGGGGGAGCCTTTTAACACTCTCAGATTCAGAATATGGCCATTTGCTTGATGTTTTATAGGAAGATGCTACAAAGATTTTTTTTAAGGTATTTTATCATTGTGTTGAATCCTGTACCACATTACACGTGTGGAGGGCAGAAGATTGTATGTGGGGTCGGGTCTATTCGACTTTTATGTGGGTTCTGGAGCTCAAACTCCAGGCTTGCACAGCAAAATGCCTCTACCTGTTGAGGCATCTCACCTGCCCCTAAGACCTCTTTTTTAAAAACAGCTTAACACGCAAGGCATGGTGACGCACGCCTTTAATCCCAGCACTTGGGAGGCAGAGGCAGGTAGATCTCTGAGTTTGAGGCCAGCCCGGTCTACGTAGTGAGTTCCAAGATAGCCAGGGCTACACAGAGAAACCTGTGGGAAATGGCAAAGACAGAGGTCACAGGTCGGACCCCTATTAAGCGAGGTCACCGTTTCTCTTTCTGTCCACAGTTCCCAGCTGGCATGCACTCGGCACTCGATGCTGTGGAACAATGAATAAACCAAGCTGCCCGGACAGCTGAGTCACAGGCAGCTGGACGGATCAGCCTAGGACCAGGGTCATAGCTTACCCGGTGGCTGAGAAAACTCCTTACCGACTGTGGGAAGCTAATTAGCTCTTGAGGAATCTGACCTGCCCTCCCTCCTAACTCACCCTAATTAGCCCTGGCCCTGACAGGCTGATGGGTCTCCAGGGACAGTCTTTCTAGGCATCTTGCCATCCTGGCTCGGAGTTCATGGACTCTTGAGAGATGGAAGGGGCTAGATAGAGGAGACAGGTAATCACCACTATCCCATTTTATAGATAGGGAAGCTGAGATCCAGAGAGTATCCCAGGGCGAAGACCCCCTCCCCGCTATGCTGGAGGTAGCAGAGAGGTCCGAGGAGGCCAGGTCCAATCCATGCTTCATGGCTTTCTGGTTCCATCCTCCTGTCCATTCTCCACACCTGTAGCTCCCCCATCATGCCACAATGACAGCACAGAGCCTGCCCCAGCTGTGGTATTCCTCCTCTGCCCCAGTTACCCACTCTGTAAAACATGAAGTGTTTAGCCAGACCATTCCTCTGGGACAGCCAGAGATGAGATTTCCACACACGGGGACGTCTTAAGAGAGGTGTGGACCATACAGTGTCTGCTTCCTCTGCTCTGTTTGGAAACAGGTCCCCTGGCCCAAAGCCAAGTCCTTTGGCTGGGCTATCCCTATGATCTTGGCAAGGTCTTACCTCCTCCTGGAGTCAGGGGCTCCTTAGCTGAGAAACATTTGGGGACCACCCTGAGATCACAAGAACAAGGGGTCTGTCATCATCCAGGGCAAAGACGGCTCATACTACCCCAGGAAGAACTGGCCACTGTGACCCCACTTGGCTCGTGAGGACAGACAGTATCTGATCTTTTTCCAGCAAAGCACATTTGTGGCCTAGATCAGGGTCCTGAAGGACACACATCAGGAGACTCTGGAGTCACGGAGAAGCACCACAGTCTCAGCAACTCAGAGGCAGCTGTCGCAGCACAGTTCTCCACACAACCCTTGTATCCCTAAAGCCATACCCTTGTATGTGCAAAACTTGTTTATACACTCAGCTGACATGGGCTCATGACTCCGTGGTGTGCCTCCCACTGGTACAGGCCTCTCAACCATAAATGCCTTCAATGGCTTCCACGTTTGGGTGTGTTTCTGTGCACCACCACCACCACCACCACCAGCACCACCACCACCACCACCACCACCACTATCACCAGCACCACCACCACCATCACCACCACCACCACCATCACTACCACCACCACCACCACCATCACCTCCACCACTACCACCACCACCACCACTATCACCAGCACCACCACCACCATCACCACCACCAGCACCACCACCACTACCACCAGCACCACCACCACCATCACCACCATCACCACTACCATCATCACCACCACTATCACCACCACCACCACCACCATCACCACCACCAGCAGCAGCAGCACCACCACCACCACTACCACCAGCACCACCACCACTACCACCAGCACCACCACCACCACCACCACCACCACCACACCACACAACCACAACTACCACCACCATTCCCACCACCACCACAGCCACCATCACCACCACCACACCAGTGAACAGCTTTACTTCGCGGCCTGATATACCCTGCAGAGATTCACAGGTGCGAACACATCCCATATGACCCAGGATAAAGAGCCCACCAATGTTGCTTATGACATACTTACAGCAGTTGCAGTGAACACTGATTAGGCACACACTACACACTACATGCACATTACATGTACGGTTGGATTCCCACAGCAACCCTATGAGGCACAAACTGCTATTGTGTGCTTTGTGTTGATGAGAGAACCCAAAGACCAGACTAGTGAGGTAAGCTGTCCAACATTACAGAGCTACCTTTATGGGCCCCTGTCATTGCAGAGCACCAGGTCCTAGCTGCAGAATCCCACGGTGGAAGGTAGATAAACAGTGATCCGGTGTTTGAACATTCAGGCCACTCCTTGTCCCTGAACATTGCCACTCCCTCTTTCCTTTGCTGCTTCAGGACCAGGCCTGTGTCCCCCACAACCCTCCCCAGCCCCATCTTCCGACATCAGTGTGAAAGGTCTTTGGAGAGAAGCTAGCTTGGGGGGGCTCAGGAAAAGAAAGGATCACAAACAGTGGGTGACTCAGGAGGCTGCTGACTTCCAGCCAGGCTCATTAGAGCCTGCCCTGCCCTGAATGGCCCTCCCCTCCCGTGAGTTTGGAGCTGCCCCTAAGCTCTGAGAGGAATGACAGAAGAGGCCAGAGGGGAATGAGTCCCCCTCCTAACGGAGCTCTGCCCCTAAGGCCAGCCACAGTGACACAAAAAAGGAATTTGATGGGAGGTTTGGGGCCAACGAGCTGGAAAGTTTTTGTCACCCTGCACAAACATGGGATGGGGTAGGGCAGGATTTGACCAACCAAAGGGACCCTGGAATCCCTTGTTATAAACAACATGCCAACTAAAGTCACCCAGAGCAATGTCACCTCTGGCAATGGCAAACTTGTGTAAGACTTTGCTTCTTGGTTTTAGAGAGATCAGAGGTAAACCCCAGCCACAGAGACAAGCAGCCCCTACTGTAGCTGTGGCACAGGCCATGATACCCTTTCTTCTAGCGTAGGTCTCTGAAGGCCTATATAGATCTCTGGACAGCAGCCCTGAATGTAGCTAGGTCTTCAGTAGAAGAAGGCTGGAAGGTAAAGGAAGAGAGGAGCTACCTGGAGTCAGGTGAGATGGGGTAGAGCCAGAGAAAGGCTCAAAGACATTGCCTCAGGGAGGTGGGGATGCCATGGCACAGGCCTCACATGGCCCACGTCAGCGCTCCACGCTCATCGCTATGTTCATCTATAAAGCAGCGATCCCAAAAGGTAACACTGTTGCGACTCCCATTTGTAGGTGATAGCCAGGCTCAGAGGTGCCCACCCAGCAGTGTCAAACAACTTTAAGTGGAAGGGCTGAGATTCAGAATCAGGAAGTCTGACTGGCTGTCTAGCTCAGAGCTTCAGTGGGAAACCTCAAGGTTCCTGGAGGAGGGTCTGCAGATCTCTGTCTCCCCAGCCCATCAATGGCCCTCAGCTGCTTCCAATCCCTGCTTCCTTTCAGGAGAAGCCGATGAACTTACTCTCACTAAGATAGAAGTGAATGACAGGCTATGAAATGTGCTGGAGTGGGAAAGTCATAAGGCTAAGAGTCAGTAAACTCCTAGCTCGGCTTCTGCTCTAGCAGGAACAAGCCTCTCCCCATCCCCTGGTCTTTATCACCTCCTGTAGGCAGCCCCCTAAATCTGCCTATCACTTTGCCTGTCTGAACCAAAGGAAGGGATTTGAGGCAGGGGAAGAAAGGCCAGAGCAGAAGGTCAGGACATTGAGAATTCAAGGAAATGTTTCTCCACACGACTGCCGTCAATGGGAGTGTCCAGGCAAGGCCAGTGGGTAGGATGGGAGCCAGAGGTGGGAACAGAGGTTGGCGTGAGGCAGCCCATTGTAGCAGCCTGGGAGCCTTGGCAACAGGACGGGTAAACAGGCTGGATAAACTGCCCCCCTGGTGGGGTCAGGAAGGACCCAGTGTCCCAGCCACAATACAACCTCTGGCTTGACTGGGGCAGGAAGATGAGGAGGTCTGAGTAATAACCTAGCCCCTTTGCCAGCCCAGCCTCACATCCTCCCCACACAGAGGGAAGTGACACAGACCCTGAAGGATGCATCCATGGCAGAAGCATGGTGAATGCCTTCTGACAGTGAATACAGACCAGACTGACATGTCTCCCTCTGGAATGACCCACACTTGGGAGAGAAGGGCTGCCAGCTAAGGGGATAGGAGTGGGGATCCCTAGGGCCATCTCTAGCCTTGCTACTAACAGGCTGGCAGAAGTCCCCATCTGCCGCCTGGCATTGGGAGGAAAAACAGGCCCGGCAGGGGATGCCACATGCCCTGAGTCACATCCCAACCCCAAAGGCCCCTCTGAGTGCTCAGCTTACTCACTCTGACTGGGTCCTCCCTGCAGCCCAGCTTCCCCAGGATGCTCTGTCGTTGGCCTCCGCTCCCAAAGCCTCTGGGACAGGCAGCCAAGCTTCTAGCTGATACAGAGAAGAAAAATTCCACCTTGACAGTACCCGGAGGAGCTAGATATGACTTCTCTCCTCCACAGAAGATGACTCAGCCCAGCTCTTTATCAGGAAAACGATTCTGCAACCGCCTTTTAAATGGCCTCTCCACCCCCAGTTTCTCCCCCGCCAATCAACCTACCCCACGCAGCCAGCTTCACCAGATTCGCTTGTCCTCCCTCCCAGCCCCATGCTTCTCTCCTGCTTAGAACCTCAAGCCATGGCGGAGCCAGAAGGGTCTTCCTCATCCCGGCATTCAGGGGTCCTTGATAGCAAAGCTTGCCTGAGAGAACAAGCACTCTCTTTTTTTCTGTGTCCTTGGCAATGGCTGAGGGCACAGTGGTTCCCAGTACCCACTCCTGCCCTGAGTTCCTGCCTGGAAACAGGGTCACAAGCCTCTCCACTTGAAGCCTTCTAATTTCTGCCTTTGCTATGTGTCCCAAGTCCCCAGCCTCTCACCCAATTTGAATGTGATCGGCCCCTTCCAAAAGCCTCCCCTGCCTGTCGGTGTTTTAAACTAGTCATCACTTCAGGGAGAGCAAGCTGTCTGCCCGGAACTATGATAGGGCCTTGCTTCAATCTCAACACAGCAGCCCCGAGGCTAGCAGTGACCTCACCTCTACCTCAGAGAAGACAGGCCTTGCAGAGGTGCTGTGACTTGGAACAAGTTACATGGCTAGCTGGAGCAGCGGATCACTCAGGGTGTCCCTCCCAGTGCATGTTTCATGGCATCCAGGGTCTGGGTCTTCTGTCCCCCACAGACTGAAGGAGCCTGAGGACAGGGCACACACGCTCCACTCCTGCACCCCGCTCTGCCCACATTCTCGGTGAGGATGACAACTGCCACTTTTTGCCTGCTGAGCTCCAGATGCTGCAAACAATGGCTCAAGCCTTCCTTCCAGTCCTCGCAGCAGTTCACAGAGGATGGCTTCTAGTGGCCAGTTTCAAAATGAGGAGAAAGAGGCACTGAAGACTAGCTGACCCATTCCAGGTCTTGCGGTTGGCAAGGGATAGAGCAGGCTACATGCTGAGCAGCGAAACTGATTCCCAAGCCTGGACCACTTCCCCCAGCCGAGTTCCACCTGCAGAGAGTACTCACACACACACCCCAGAATCAGCTGCTGCTTCATCCAGGAAGCCCTGCTCAGTCCTCCCTAACTTCCAAGCTCAGCAGCATTCTCTGCTCAACCAGGCCCAGTGGTCTCACAGCTGGGGGCACAGGGCTCACAGGATGCAGCAGGCATCGGATGTGGGCTCTACCAGAACTGCTGGTCTGCTCCGTCGTCCCCCACAACCCCGCTGTCAAAGGGGCATCAGACAGGCACAGATAGAAGAGGGAAGACAGATTCAGCTCAGCTGGCAGCTAACCCTGCAGGTGAAAAACACTGCTGGCTGACCCAGGCTAGCTGGGAGGTCCCGGCAGGACCTGGCTGCCATAGCATCCTTCTTGCCTATTCTATCGGCTAAATCACTAATGTATAATGGGTGGGTTTCAGAATCTTAGAAATGGTAGCCAGAAGGCTGAGGACACAGATCAGTGTGAGCACTTGTCTGGCTTGCACAAAGGCTACGTAGTCATTTCTTAGCCCTATGTGAAACAGGGTAGAGTAGTGTCACAAGCCTTAATCTCAGCGTCAGAGGTGGAGGCAGGAGGATAAGAAGTTCAGTGTTTGGCCATACAGCAAGTCTGAGGCCTGCTGGGCTACATAAGACTCTGTCTAAAACAAAACAAAACAAACAACAACAAAACCCCCGCCAGCCTGGTGGCACACGCCTGTGATCCCAGCACTAGGGAGGCAGAGGCAGGCAGATCTCTATGAATTTCAGGTCGATCAAGGCTACAAAGTAAGCCCTTGTGCCAAAAAAAAAAATCAACCAATTATTAGGAAACAACAACATTAACAAATAGAAATCAGGGGCTGGAGAGGTGTCTCAGAGGTCAACAGCTTACTGACCAGACTCGGTTCCCAGCACCCATATCGTGGCTCACAATCATCAATGACTCTAATTTCAGAAGCTCCAACACTCTGTCCAAGTCTCCCTGGGCACTGAACAAACATGGTACACAAGCATACATGCAGGCAAAACACCTACACGTATAAAATCCACATTTATACATTTTAAAACAGAAACAAAACCGGGCAGGCATGATGGCACCCACCTTTAATCCTACCCCTATGGATGCTAAAGAACTTAGCTCTCCCAAGCTAGCCAGGGTGACACAGTTGAGACCCTATCTAACAGGGGAAAAAGAAATACAAAACCCAAAATGGTAAGCAGAGACAGGCAAGTTCAGGACTAGGGTGACAAGAGCCTCCAAGAGAAGCAAGGCTGGCCTGCAGGCTATGAGGTCTCTTGGAACAGTCAGGAGCACAAGACAGACCAGATGCATAACCCTGGAGACACAAAGGTCCAGAGACACAAAGGCAGCGAGCCAGGATGGGAAAGACAACTTCCCTCATGCGCTCGTCAGGGCCTGCTGCGCTCTGGGCACTACACAAAGCTGAGGCCTTTTCCCTCTGGCTTCTCTAAATGCCTCAGCCCAGGCAGAACTATTGGTAGCGGGACTCGGTCAGTGTGGACCGAAGGATCAGCATCCCCACAGCCAAGGTTCCTGTGTCTTCACGCCTGCTCCGTCACTCAGCCCTGGAGTCAAATTCCAGATTCATCTGGATTCTAGACTGGAGAGTGGTTCTTAGTGGGTGAGGGGAGCCTGAAAAAAGAACAGCAAGCCTGTGGGTGGAATGGGAGATGAAACCCCAAGTCTCTGTGTCAAACCCAAGAAGAAGATTCCATGGAGTGCCAGGAGAACACAGAGCCTGGGAGAGCCAGCAACTGGGACAGAGCAATCTAAAGGCTTCCTTGGAGAGGACAGCATTTGCCTTCAGTTTTGATAAGTAGAGGCGAGGGGATGCTCCAAGCAACAGGGACAGTTTTCAGAGACTAGAAGACTAAAGGCAGTCTGGCCCCATCCACCCCCACGCCCCAAAGCAAAATGGAAAGAAGAGGACTTTGATGAAGCAAAATGACAGCAGGCTTGCCTGGAGTCCAGTGTGCATGCAGTGAGCCAGGTATCATTTCACGGGAGCCAGGAACTTCGAGGTTCTGCCCTGGGCTACATGCACTGTAGGATCGGCCTTGAGCCTCTGGGTGGTTATATAATGCACTCAGCACAGTCCCACAGTCAGCCAGGACCCTCTGCCTCCTCCACTCTGCCATCTGTCTCTCTGCCGCTTCCTTCATATAGAAGAGGCTGCTGTGCAGCCAGAAAAAAAAAAAAAATGAAGGCCAGCCCTGTGGTAAATTCCCCACATTCCTTCCCCTCAGAAAAATAAATAACCCTGGAGAAAAAAAACACAGGAGGAATGATAATGACGGCACAAGCACACTGGCACTCGGGCTGCTCACTGTGGTAGACAGCATGGGAACCCAGCGCTGCCTCATGCCTTTCCTGGGATGCGGCCTGCTGCTGCCTCTCGCAATGGGTACGAGAGCAAACTTGGGCTCAGGATTGCTCACAGCTGCTGGACATACTGGGGTCCCTGTGGTGTGGCAGCTACCAGTAGTCACCTCAGCAAACCTGTCAGGGGCTAAGTGCCCTTGTTCCTCAGGTAGCCGCCCACCCACCACATCCCCGTACTGGTCTTCTTCCTCCTTTATGTAGAACCATTCTTTCACTATTTTGCTTTATCCTCATGAGCTGTTCACCTCCATTCTAAAGACAAAGAAACTGAGGCTCTGAAGGGTTTGAGGATTCCCTGCAGCATTAGGCTAGAGAATCAACCGTGGATCTCTAGCACCTGCCTACACTCCCATCCTGTCAGCTGGCACCTCCCCCAGCTAGCCCGCCCCTCCACGTCCGTCCGACTGGCAACAGGTCGCTCATTACCCACCCTGAGTAAATCGCTGAGTTTGAGTCTCCACCCGACTTCCTCCTTAATAAACCAAGGATAAGCAGCTGAGAGTGGTGGCGCATGCCTCCACTCCCAGCACTCGGGAGGCCGAGGCAGGTGGATCTCTGGGAGCTAGATGCCAACCAGGGCTATATAGTGAGACCTTGTCTCAGTAAATAAATGAATAAATCGCAATGACAGTCTCCTTCATAGTCACCGCTCAGCAAGGAGATGCAGAGGTTGTGATATGGTTTACAGCACTGATCACTTCTGCAGGGCTTAACTCCAGCCTTTGCCACCTCTGCAGAGCCTTGCAAGGCTGGGCCTCATGGTCTCTCACCCCCTCTGCCACTCTTCCCAGCCAGCCTTTGCTGTCTATAACCAAGCCCAACCCCATCTCATTCCCACTGCCCGGGGGACCCCCAAAGGCAACCTCTAGTCAAAACGCTATAGCAGAAAAGAACAGTTCACCTGCTAGGCCCAGCAGGGGCATGCCACAGGTTCAAGATTCCAGCAGGGAAGGAGCAGACTATGTAAGTTCTGGCTGGTGGCCATGCACCCAAGAGGGCACCAGGACTCTGGGGAACTAGAAGATGCTGGTCCTACATATCCACTCAATGCCACTCATTGATTTCCAGGCCTAAATGCCCCTGGACCCAACAGCCAGCCCTGCCTTCCCAAAGGTGGGTCAGGACATTTGATTCCCATGTCTGTCCTGTTGTATTTGGGGGGACTTGAGCTAATTCCTAAACCTCTTTGGACCTAGTTCACTCATCTCAAAGGGTGGGGGTGCACTAGGACCAATGCTTGCCACAGAAGGTGTCTCCCAACCAAGGTTTTTTTTTTGGGGGGGGGAGGCTCTGGTCCTTAATTTCTTAGTAGCTATGTAAATTTCAAACGTGTCTCAGAAAACAAACACCAAGCCAGTGGCCTCCGGTGTATCTTAGGGAGAGGATAACTAGACAATTTAAAGAAAATAAGTAGTACACGCTCCTGAATTCAACCAATATTTATTGCACAAATTGAGGGTCGGACACTGTTCATGGCCATAAAGAGAAATAGCACAAAAAAATTGTGAATTTTAATAAGGGGGCAAGATAATAAATATCCACGTAAGTCTGAGCCCATGGAGAGCGACTTACAAAGTTAACTATGGCAACCAAGGTCATCGCTTCTGAGTGAGGCCGTGAGGTGGGGGTGAGACATGGTGTGTGGGAAGAATGAGTGGCTTGGCAGAGGGACAGCCTGTGCTACCCCCCACACAATCAGGGAAACGTATCTCCTTTCTTCTCTCTGGCATCTCTTTCTCTTTCCTTAATGCTGGACAAACTCCAACGGGTGGCAACACCTCTGCCTTTGCACACGGGCTCCCACACAGAGGCTCTGCCCGCTTCAGGGCTGCATGACACACAACAGAGGCATGCACGCACTAAACAGAGTGGGCAGGACAGACACATGAGCACCTGCAGGCATACACATGGAAGTACACCGTGCTCTTGCAATGGTATGCTTTGAAATCCATGACTCTGCACCTCAGTCAGAGCCCCTCTCTTCGGGGACGGATTAATATCTTACCACATGATGCTTGAGTGTCCCAGGAGATAACACTGTTCCAAAGAATGTCTCTCCTTCCGCCCCTACAACAACTAAGCCCTGTGGAGTACCTGTGTGGCACTGAGCATGTCGGCAGCCACCGTCAGTGTCCTCATTTGTCTCCCCAGAGGCCCCAGCATCTTTCCTGTGCAGTGAGCAGGGCAGCTGAGGAGCAGGGAAAGAAGACCAGCCCCAGCCTGAGGCCTCAGCAAGCTCCGTTCTCTCTCGGGCCCAGGTCAGAATGTGCAGGTGGCCCACATGCCAATTCCTGGGCTCCAGTCTAGACCTATGGGTCCACCTGAGGGACTCTGGTGCACAGCCAGGTGAGAGACTCGCTGGGTCGTAAGAGCACATCAACCCATAAGTTACGTTTGTAGCTAGCAAACACAGAGATAGTGTCTAGACTGTGGTCTGGCCTATAACATGACTCCTTAATGTTAACCAGAAACACATTTAATAACATTAACCATGTAAAAGGAATTATTATGTGAGATGGGTATGAGCCCTGTTTATTGACATGTACTTGTACATAGGGCTGGGCATGATAATGCCATGATGAAACCTATGTATTTTGTATGCAAAATAGAACACTTAATAAACAGGATAGCGGCTATACACCATCCTTTAGGTACTCACAGCACTTTGGTAGTTTCCATAACACTTTTCGTTGATCAGAAACACAGGCGAAGCCAGGCGGTGGTGGCGCACACCTTTAATCCCAGCACTCGGGAGGCAGAGGCAGGCGGATCTCTGTGAGTTCGAGGCCAGCCTGGTCTACAAGAGCTAGGTCCAGGACAGGCTCTAAAAAAGCTGCAGAGAAACCCTGTCTCGAAAAACCAAAAAAAAAAAAAAAAAAAAAAAAAAAAAAAAAAAAAAAAAGAAAAAAGAAAAAAAAGAAAAAAGAAAAAAAAAAAGAAACACAGGCGAAACAGGGACTGTCATGTCATTCTACAGACTAGGAACTGAAGCAGAGGCTGTAGTGGCACCTGCTTGTACCCACAGAATTTAGAAAGCAGAGGTTAGGACTGCCATAAACGTGAAGCCAGCCAGGGATACATAGCAAGACCCTGTCTCAAAAAAAAAAAAAAAAGTTTTAAAAAGTTAGAGGTGGGGAGGGGACCCAGAGAAGGCCATTCTGCCTCCTAGGGTTTCACAGCATGAAGCCTGTGGCTTCCAGTCAGAGGCTCTGCCACCTCAGGCCTGATCCACTAATCCCTTATAATTTGGTTTTAGCCACAGGGTCACTGGCCTTTATTCCAGGTTCATGAAAGTTCTGACACACGTGACTACCTCAGCAACTCAAGGTTCCCCAGCAATGAGACAACCTCAACCAGTTAATATTCCAGAATGGTAGCGTCTCTCTCGCTGGGCCATGCACAGCCCAAAGCCCTTGCACTACTTGGTAGCGTTCGATTTAGAACAAAAATTTTGTCCTAACTGACCCGATCATGAGCTCTGATGACCACAGCAAGCCTCCCATCTGCTGAGCCTCTTGTAACACTCTCCAAATTCCTACCTTATTGGGTGGTTGCAAGGGTTGGTCACACACATGCAAAGTACTTGTCGTAACAGTGACAAGGGCCATGCTGGAAAGACCATGTCCTGGGAGCCCTGAGTGTAATCCTGTTGACCAAGAGGCATGAATAATGTACCAGTATGTTCTCTCCTCTCCACCCTGACCTGCTAAGAATAGTACCAGCTACCCTTTCAGGGATCCCAAAGAGAAGATGGCAGGACACCAAATGGGAACAGACAGGAAAAATGTCACAGGGCTGTGGCCTGCTAACTGTCCTCCCTGCTAGCATTTCCAGACTCTCAAGACAGGGAACCCCAGAGAATTAAGGGTGCTTAAAGGCCAGAGACCAAGTTCTTAAGGAGTAAAAGAGAGGCCTGGGAAGATTATATGTAGAATCTTGAAGGGGGGAAGCATCTACGGACTTTAACTCTTTCCCAGTTTGAAGATGGCGGGTCTAGAGAAGTCCTCATGCTCCGAAGCATGAGGGGAGTGATGCAGGGCACCTGTTAGACCGCATGCTGCAACCCGGAGGGGGAGGGGCTGCAAGGGGCCAGGACAAGAACCTGCATTTCCAGCAATGCTGACACTGAAGCCACGTGCCCCGCTTTGAGAGCAGGAAAAAAAAAAAGCAATCTCTAGGGCACCAATTGGTAAACTGAGTCCCAAGAAAAGGGCTTCAGTAGAGCACAAACAACTGAACTACCACCTCGGGACTTCAGCTTCAGGAGACTCTGAGCTGCCTGCCCAAGGACCTGCTCTGATCTAGGGCTGCTGGACCACCACATCCTGCTCAGAGCAGTCCATTCAGATACAAGCACAGCGATTCAGGCAGAGAGGGGGTGGGATGGGGTGGGTCCAGATGCTCCGTGAGCAATCTATGAAGTAGCTGAGTGCGGGGGGGGGGGAGGGGGGGGGCACTGACAGCAGGCGGTCTTTGCCACAGCTTCAGGAGACTTCTCCTTCCCAGCGTCCCCCTCCCAAATCCTTTTGGGGCTCCAGTGCTGGATGACTATCTCCACTGCTCCATGATGTACCTTTGTTTGGGATGCCTCATCCTCCTAGCCCTCCAGCCTCACTGGCCTGCCTTAAATGGCTCCTCGGAAGTGCTGGAAGTGCCAGAAGTGCCATGCCTTTTCTCACCTCAGAGCCTTGGCCCTGCTATTTTCACTGCCTTCAGCTCTTCCTGCCCTATCTATCAGCTGTGACTTTCTGACCACGTTTTTCCTTCTTTGGGGGTGCTTGCAGGTGCTGAGATGCTCTCCCCCTGGGAGTGACATTCTCACCATAGTGTCCTCAGAATATTCTCCAAACTCATCAGATTCCATCACTGTTTGTTTTAATATTGGTCTGCTCCACCCTAACAGGGCAGAGACGTTGGCTGTGACCTCCCATGCCTAGACTACCACTGGGGTCAGACAAACATCGGTTGACCAGGAGAAAAGAAGAGAGGAGGGGGCTGGAGAGATGGCTCAGCTCTTCCAAAGGTCCTGAGTTCAATTCCCAGCAACCACATGGTGGCTCACAACCATCTGCAATGAGGTCTGGTGCCCTCTTCTGGCCTTCAGGCATACACACAGACAGAATATTGTATACATAATAAATAAATATTTAAAAAAAAGAAAAGGAGAGAGGAGTGAACTCTTCACACCCTTACAGCAAAGCCTTCACCTCCCTGGCACTGTGCAATCCCATTCAACTAGAGAAGCTGCTAAAACAACCAAACAAAACAGTATTGTCAAGATGACTGGGGGTGAAACCTTGGCCCTATGGCCCTGCGCTTTCTGAGGTGTGGTGGCTTTTACAGGCCATGTCACCCCTCCAGGTTTTCATGAGACAAGGAACCGGGGTAAGACTTCAAAGCTGCAAACAAAGAACTTTCACTCGTCCAATTCTTCTATCATTGCTTAAGGCCCAGAGAAGAACAGGGTCTCATATGAGGCCACACAACCAGTACATGGTGACACCAGACTTCCTTGGCACAGCTAGAAGTCAACAGCTGAGCCTTGGGCCCACCCAGGCTCAACGAGAGCACCATCTGCCTGGATTGCTAGGAGGAGTGCTTGAGGGAGAAAAGAGAGGAGAATAGCTTGTGGCTGGGCACATGTGGATTCAGGCCCAGAGCCAGGGGAGGTGGATAGGGCTCCAGCAGGAGGCCTGAGAAGAGCCAGCAGCTGGATCCCTGGAAGCCAACCATCCAGAGGCTGGGTGGTGGCACATCTGGCCCCTCGTGCACATGACAGTCTATTTCTTCATCAGTACCCTCCCCACCCCACCCTCTCAAAGGGCCCTGTGTCCTAGCTCTCCATGATGCCCCAAAGCCCTAAGTAGTCCAAAAGACAATAGAAGAGGCCAAGGATGAAGCGTTTCCAACTGTCTGGGTAGTAGCCTCAGTTTCCCTATCTGTACAGAGCTGGGGGCAGGCCAGACTGCACGGGTTGTTACAGCTCAGTCACTGACATCCTTGCAAGCTCTTCAGCGTTAACTGCACTCACGCTGGCAGGGTTTAACCCCTCCCCATTGTACCCCACAGTGCACGTTTACCTACCCACGAGGAAGAAGGGCAGGAAAGAAAGGAGAAGGAAACTGGCTCATAGGCCCAAAGTCAGAGGCTTGGGTCCCAAATCCAGGAGACTCCTCTTGCCAGGGCCTAAAGGGTCTGAGATAATGAAAATCGGAAGACACCACTGTGTGATCTGGAGAGGTGTCTTGGCCTCTCTGGACTAGGTCATGCAGTAGTAAAGCTGGAGGTCTCTGGGGGTTCGGTCTTTGGCGCTCACTGAACTGGCCACTCTGTGCCTCAGGTTCCATTCATAAAAAGTGAGGCTGGTCTCATAGAGCTCTTGAAACACAGTAACAAAAAAAATTCCATTAAACTTGCTTTTTTTTTTTATTTTATGAAGCATGTTTGTTCCAAGAGATCTTATTCTAGACTAGACACAAGGGTCTCAAGTCAGCCCACCATGTCCTAACCTTGGTTTCATCTAACTGTTTCTTTCTTACTACAAGTTTTGGGTTCTACAAAGTAAGTTCCCTCCCATCCTTCCAGCTCATTCCTGACAGCTGAAGCCTGAAGAAAGCAAAGGGCTGCTCAAGACCATTAGCCTGTGAGCTACCCATGACGCTCTGTACAGGTCCTATCATTGTGCTGGCTCATCCTGCTACCTCTAAAACACCCTGCCCAACACCAAGAAGAAATTTACACGGGGATACGAGGAGCCTTGGGCGACAAGCCACCTGCTCAAGGGCTTGCTATTTGAATGGAGATCAAAACATGGAAGTACTATTAATAAGTAGTAGCTCATTTTTTTCAGCATTCATCATCGGCTCATTCCATTTTCATAACACGACAAGGCCTAGTATTGTCTCTGTTTATAGATGAGGGAACAGGAGTCCAGAGGGTTACGTATGTGCTTACAAACTCTCAGGCTGGCAGGAATGAAACCCCAAAGTTTGACCACTAAATTCAGGTGCCAGCCATTTGGGAAGCAGGGTGACACAGATAGACAGTGGGCATCCAGGGAGGTGGAGGACAGGGCAGGGCAGGGCAGGGGCAGGGCAGGGGTCAGCACAGACCTACAGTGAGCTGCCTTACTGAATGGAAAAGATGAACCCGGGGGATGGAATGTCAGCAGCAGCCAGTCGGTGAAGAGTTCATTCCAGAAAAAGGGCTTTGGGTAAGCCTCTGGAATTACAAGGCCTGGGGGCTGTGTCATGTAGACTCCTCCTCCAGTCACACGGAGTAACAACTGAGCCCCAGGTCCGGGGAGAGTTCCAAAGGGCTCTATACACACACTGGCCTAACTCAAGAGCCGCCCGCCACAGAAGCAGATCAGCCCTCCCTCTGGCCCAGACTCTCAAGCCAACTCCTATGGCCTGCATTTTAAGCCCAGGAGGCCAGGAGTGGGGTGGGGGCAGGTACAACCTGCAGCCAGCACCACCAACCACACCCAGCCTGAGGGGGAACACTCACCACCTCCTCTGCCAGGTACCCTCCCAGACCCAGACCAGGTGCCTTAAAAACTCTGGGTCCCGTTTCTGGACATGCTTCCGCCCAAAAAAGCCCTGACCACCTTCAAATACCATTCAGACCTCCATGCCACAGCAACCTCCGAAAGGAGCCCTCTGGCTTGCTCCCCATCTCAATGGTGGCTTCTTTCCACGCTTTATAATCCCCCCTGCCCCCGTCACCTTGTGAAATTACTTTGTTGATTTACCATTCCTTTTTTCTTGTCTTATCTCTCAATTAAAATGAAAGCGGCTGTGTTGAGATGGCACATCAGATAAAGGTTGCTTGTCACCAAGCCTGATGACCTGAGTATAGTCCCTGGGACCCCACGTGGTACCAACACATAACCATGTGCCCACCCACATGCAACACCATCATGATGTGCCCCCCCACATACAAGTAAATAAGTTTAATTTTAAAATTTAAACAACGCTTCTAGCTTCTAGCTTCTAGCCGGGTAAGACAGCACAGACCAGCTGAGCTATATAGTAAGTTCCAAACCAGCATTTAGTGAGACTCTGTCTCAAAACAAAAACCAAAAAAGCCCAGCCATGCATGTGTGTGCACATACGTACATGTGTATGTGCAAATACGTGTGTATGTGCAAATACAAAAACGTATAGCAAGCTCCCTGAGGGCAGAATCTGTTTTCTACTCTAGCCTAGTCCTATATGCCCTTCCCCCCCTAATTGCTAGCCAGGGCTACTGAGGGTCCCAGGAAGGCAAAGGATTTAACTAAGGTTACTTTGGCAAGACAGCGGTAGCAGAGGTCAGCCTGGCACTATAGCTGGGGCACTCGGCCTGGCTCCTATCCTCTCCCCGCTTGCTGGCCTCCCCTGGCCTGTTTTAACCCTGCTTCTCAATCACAATGGGGCAGAGCTGGAAAGTCTTTGACAACAGTGCCCACTCTACTTCTTCAAGCCCATGGTATCCTGATCTGGGCAGCCCTGACTGCTTCCCCTCAGTCCCTCCCCTTCCTGGCATCAAACTCACCTACTCCGATGGAGCTCATGTCTGGAAGCCTAGGAGCTGCCCTGAAGGAAAAGGTGCCTCCCAGGCCAGGCCCCTGAAGCGAGGTGTGTTTAGCTGTGTGGAAGGCAGCCTTAGTAGTAGGGCACGTGCAGAGTAGGGTGAACTTCCCACCCAGAGGCCTCATGGGAATCAGCCCTGAAGACTGTAGAGAGGGGGCCGAGAAAGAAGTCCCGTGTTCTTCTCTCCCACCAGATGCCCGAAGGCGCTGTTGACCTCCCATTTATTATTAAAGTGTCATTATTGCCCCACCTCTGCTGCCTTTCTGCAGAAGTATCTGACAAACTCTTCCCTTCCCCGGCCTCAGTCTCCCCCTACTCAGAAGATGGAGATGAGCTAAGGCATCCATTAAAAGGAGCCCATAGGCTAACTTCATTGTGATGAGGTGTGGCGGGGCAAAGCTCCTAGCCAGAAACCAGGCACAACCAAAGAAAACCCGTCCACCTTACCTGCCAGAGAGTGTAGAGGGTCAACGGCTGGCAGGGAGGAAAGAGTTAAAGGCCTTATTTTTTTTTTTTCCCTGTGCAAATACTGACTCAGTCCTAACTTAGTTTAAAGGGCTGCAAGAGATAGGGTGTGGCTTGCAGAGAGAGGACAGGCTAAAAATTGGAGCCCGCAAGCCTTGGGTGGCCCAGTAGCAAATATTTGCTGTTAGTTCTTCCAGCATCAAACTTGAATGATGCGAACAACTATCCAAAAGCCAAGTCAACTTCAGACAGGGATTTTGGCCTCCCGCGGGGGGGAGGGGGGGGGACAGTCATCAGTCCCCCCCACCCCCATGGCTAGAGGCCAGGTCTGGGTCAGTAACCAAGGGCAGGCTGGATGCAGGCAAGGCACCCACTGTAGCCTTTTCTCATGACTAGCATCAGATTTCATCCCCCTCTGGCCAAAGCAGCAAGGGTGGGACCATCCTGACTGTGCCTAGGGCCACTGTGGTACTTGGATTTGTAACGCAGTTGCCCCCTCAGGGCCCACCTACCTACCTCTTGAGATCTGGAGAAGGGAGGGGTATGCCAAGGTCCTACATAAGGCAGTTTACTGCAGGGCCACCTGCCTCTCAGGACCGGTGGGAGTGGGGACAGCCCACCTGCGGCTTCTCACTCAGCTGTTACTCAGCTTCTTAAAAACCCAGATGGGGATGGAACACAGGGGTCCTTATCGTCACCTAGATTTAGGACCAGAACTTGGGGTTGAGGGAGAACGTGGAGACTTTTCCCCTAGATTCCTCAGAGGTCTTTCCAAGGCCCTAGGCGGGAGCTTCCCCCTCCCCTCTTTCCATAGTGCAGTATCAGAAAAGAGCCGACCCTTTCCGATAATTAAGCGAAAGGGGGAGTAGTAAATCAGTGCGGTGAGGAAGGCTCAGGAGTCCCTAGGGGCACTTTATAAAGGTCTTGATTTCCCCAGGTGGGATTGGGCCCTGGCGGTCCCAGCTGTGTAGCGGGGTGGCTACCCTGCGCACCAGCACTACAGCAGCTCCCTCTACCCCGCCACTCCGCCCGCGGGAAATGGAGGTGTCCGCCGGCACAGTTGGTCCTGCTGCCCCCGCAGGCGCCCACGTCGGTTCACCCACAGGCTCCTGGGTTTTGCAACCGAAATTCCCGGAGCGGCCAGGGTCTCAGAGCTAGAGCTGGTGCCTAATAGGGCTGAGCCTGGGGGCTGCATGTCCCCCACATCGACAGGCTCGCGGAAAGGGACACACAGCTGAAACTCACACAGCCGGGGAAGATAGCGCCCCGGGACAGGGCGTCCTCTGGTTTCTGAGCTGCTGGAGAGCCCTGAGATCTCTCCAGCCTGCACTGCACAAATGGGGAAACTGAGGCTCTATAGAAACAACTTGGCAAAGCTCCCCCTGAGTGCAGGGACTGGAGACCAGATGTGCCACCTCCTCCGGGGAGGTACGAGTAGCTGCGCAGGTGGCAAGGGCGAGGCTCACTGGGCGCCTCGCCAACCCCAAGCCCCCCCCACTCACCTCCAGCAGTGGTACACGGTCCCTGAGCTCCCGGGCGCCGCCGCCTCGGCTCACCTGGCTACGTCCATGCGTGAGCCCCGCCCCGAGATCCCTGCACCCCGCCCAGCGGCGGCCCCCGCTCAGCGCCAGAAGCGAGGTCCTGGCCGCTGGAGGCTGAAGGGGACCGGAGCGGGAGCCGCGGGCGCAGGGCGGGAGCCGCTATCCTGCTGTGCGCTCCCCCGGGCCCTAGCGCCGCCCCGCCCGCGCCCCGCCCAGCCCCCGGGGGTGCAACATCCCCATCCACCACCCCACCCCCCCCACCCCCCCCCCGTGCCGAGGCCGTCCATCTCCATGGCGCTCCGGGCTCTCTCCTCTCTACCTCACTACTCTCTCACTTTCCGCTTCCTCCCCTGCCCCTCGGTTCCTCATCTACTGGCATCTCTAGGTCTGCAGTTCTGCCCTTAAATTTTTTCTCACTCGGTTTTTTCCATGCGCCGCCATCTCTTTGCCCCTTTCTCTTTCCCCTCCCCCTACTACCCTCTTTAAAATCTGTCTTTGAGATTCTGTCCCCTCAAGTGATAACCATGACACCTCCACCCGACTTGTCTCAAACCTGCAACTAAGAGTAACTCTCTTCCTCAGTAGGGTTGTTCCTGAGGCGGTTGTCCCCAGCCCGTTGTTCTCCCCTGACTTAATTAGCTATCCAGCCATAAGGGCAGAGAAGGTCGATGTGCTTTGATTCCCTAACTTTTGCAGAACACCGTTTAGGCTGAGCTCAGCAGGGGCCATGGCAAGTGACGCTGTGCTTCACTGGGAACAGCACACACACAGGCTGTATTGAAAGTCCAGAGACTCACATGCCAGTGCAGATCCCGTGGGAGCCGTTGGTGGGCTTGGTTAAACAGCACCTCTGTAATCCCCAGCAAATCTGAAGGAAGACCACACTGGTTGAACACTCTTTTCAGCCGAGTGGCTCCAGTTTCACTTGTCCCCAAGAACTGTGTTTAGGTTTCTGATAAAGGAACTTAGAAACTGCTGATGTACACCTACCTCAACCAAGGTCCTCTAAAAACACAGACCCAAAGATGTTCAGGTTTAAGACCATGGGTGTAAGATTTGAGTGCAAGGAGGTCAGGTGACTGAGGAGAGCAAATCCATTCTGGGCCCCCATCCCTCTGTCTGGCTTTTTGGGCTTCAGGGAATTCCCAGATCTGTGGTCACTTTTGCCTGTTTATGTTAGGTGGGGGACAAGATGCTATCTTGGCGAGAGGGCACCAGCAAGAGATTGCTTTCTTCTAGTGCACGCAGTGGGGAGGGAGACGACACCCCCAGCCTGGTGGAAATCAGGAAACAGAGTGTGTGGGTGAGAGGAAGAGAGAGAGGCTAGGATTACTGTGTGGGTGGCTGCGAAAGAGAAAGAGATGGGAAAAAAGAAAGGAGAAGAGAAAGCGGTTCTGCCTGCATGTGGGTGTTTGACGGTGGATGGGCAAGAGTGGTCGTGCCTGGAGGGCAGGCCGCGAGTGAGAGAAAAGGATATGGTTATAACCCTTGTCTACAGGAAACTGTGTCCTTGTGTGACAACGCAGACGTTGTCTGCATGACCTGCAGCGGGATGAGAGTCATACAAATAAACCTGAGACACTTGCCCACATGCACCGTGTGATATGAGGGAAGAGGGGGTTGTTAGGGGGGAGCATGCCAGTGACTGCCCATTGCACATATATATGCAGGGTTTGATGGCATTCACACATGTATAAACTTAAAAGGTCATATATAGGCGAATGTTTGTCGAGAATTGTGGTATGTCTACACTGTGGTGTACACATGTGTTTACGGATGTACATGGTATATAAGTTTGATCGACAGCACAGGAAGGTATAAGTGACCCTGTATGCAGTGCTCTTCAATGTCATCTTCTTATTAAAGTCACCAGGGTGTGGGGTTCCCTTCCCAGCCTCCTATGTCATCTGCTCTTTCCCAGAAGCCTAAGGGACATGGGCCTTGACCATGGCTCCTTGACCTTGACCAGACTCTGTCAGCTCTCTGCCTAATAAAATAGATGTGGTTCATTTTCTCTGCTTGATCAAGATGGGTGTGGCCAGGGCAGACTCACTTTGCCATCTAGACCCATACCCCCATTCTCCTCCCTATCTGAGGCTCCAGGTAGTATCTATTAGAGTGGTAAAGGCCCAGAATCCTCTAGGTCGCCCTCCCCAGCAAACGGCCACTTGCAAAGGAGAAGCTGGGTCAGCAGTAGCTCCCACGTCTCCCTGTTACATCTGAAGAAGAGGAATACGACTTGGCTGGGTCGCCCACCCACTCTCAGAGCCTGAACAACCATTTTCCAGCCCCAGGTGGGTGGAAGAACACAGCCTGCTTCCTTGTCTCCATGGAAACAAAGCAGCAGAAAGAGGATTTAGAAGCCTGGGTCCAAGACCTCACAGGGTTCAAATCTCAGCTTCTCCACCTACAGGCCGTCGGACTGCAATTTGGCAGTTCTCTTAAATTCTGTGTGCCTAGTTTCCTCATCTGCAAAACAAAGATAAGAAAAGAACAGAACTGGGTGTGGAAGACACACTTTGTCACCCCAGCAGGGGAGAGGCAGCAATTCAAGGTCAGCACAGGTTCCTTGGCAAATTTCAGGACAGTGAGGTTACTTAGCAAGACTGCTCCAAAATAAAAAAGAAAAGAAGAGGAAGAGGAGGAGGAAGAAGAAGAGACAGCAGTGACAAATCTGAATTCTGTAATTATTCTGAATTCAGGGGACGTAGTGAAGTAATCTATATAAAACATTCAACACGGAGCCTAGCATCTGAAAAGAGAAGCCTGGGGTGGCAGTCTTTGAATTTTAACTACCAATTTACTGGGTGACTTTGTACACTTGTCGTTTTCGGTTTCTCTTCTGCTATAGCCATCGACAACAGCAGAGGCTTGATCCCCTGTCAGGTATGGGTCCGACTGAGACCGTGTGGAAGAGGATGGCCACGTCTAGTGCTTGGCGGGGGCCTGGTCCCTTCCCTCCCCCGTATCAGACTTCGCTCAGTCACTGGTGACACAGAGCCTGGACGTGAGGCTGCAGCCCCTTCTTGCTTGTCAAAGGCCTTGCTCTGCCCAGCTCAGCTGGTAACCAGCATCCGCTGATCCCAAATAAAGGTCTGCAAGGTGGCCCCAGGCAGAAGATGAATGGCTTGGACTTCAGTCTTGCCAGGCAGCCCTCCAGAAAGTCAGGTTTAATAGCAGAAGGATGGGTGTGATTGTCTGAAGATGCTTATGAACCTCTCTGTAATGAGAGGAAGCTTGGAGAGGAAGCCCTAAGCTGCTAATAACCTGGCAACTTCCTCCCAGACTTCTTCCCTCAGACTCTCCAGCAGAGGGAAGTGGACTTGCCACTCCCCATCCCCTGGAGTAGGAAGACCACTGAGACTTGATCCAAGACCACCCAGATTTCCACTTCTTAGCAAGACCCAGCTTCCTTTGAGAAGTTTTACCTCTCCCTCCTTTCTCTCCTCCTGAGGCCACTCCTGCCTCCTTTGTCGCTAGAACGCTCAGAACAACTGGATGAACCATAAAGAGACAAATGAATTGGGGCTGTTTCCGATGCACCAAGTCTCAGGGCTGACAATGGCTGGTGCACCTTGGACAGATGACTTGAATCTCTGAGTCTCCATTGTCTCACCTGCCCTTCCTTGGAAAGCCACAGTAAGATAGAGAGTGAGATCCCATCAAATTACCCATATAGCCTGGCGAGATGCCAACAAGGTTCTAATTAAAAGTGATCTTTTCTCCTCTCCATCCCACCCGTACCATTCCAGGGCACCTGCAGAAAACAAACACGATTTCAGAACAGAATCATAGCTAATAGCCCAAGGCTCTTAGGCATACAACCATGGCTGAACATGCCCGTCACATCCTGGCAAGTCAACTTACACAGCTGAGCCGCCATCTTTCATGTACGTAATGGGCTCTGCTGCAAGACTGCAGAAGCTGTGAGCACAGCAGCCTCTGCACAGAGCTCACCCAATGGCAGTTACACTGTTCAGCCAGTAATGATTGCTTCCATTTCACTTTACACACCTACCCAGAGCACTGTAAATTTTCCAAAACATAGCTACAGCTAAAATCATGGCACCCTTTCAACAGCTCCCGTTTTTATTCTATTTTCACAGATGGGAAAAAATAATGAGCTCACCAAAGGGACTTGCTAGGGCTTGACTACTGAGCACTGGGCTGGTGATACCCGTCACCATCACCCCTGCCTCCTGACCCAGCTGTGGCCCAGGTAAGGGGAGGGAACAAGTCACAATGATCCTCAGGTTCATTCATACTCAGGCTGACTCTGAGGCCCTCCTCCCTGTTTAGAGGCTCTGCTGGCCCCTCCTGCTCCTGCCCAGCTCTCTGTGTAACCCATGTCTGGGCAGAGACTGTGACCAAATGGGATGATCAGAGCCTGGAGAGAATTATTGCCGAGAGCAGAGTGGGTGAGAAGGCTGGTGAGGTGCCAGCTCTGGCGTCAGCAACGCCTGCAGAGAAATGAAGTGCTCCTTCACTCTCTTGACGCACAAGCCCTCCCAGGACTGTCCCCCACACACTCTGCAACCCTAGGGACCTGCTGGCAGCAGCTCTCCTGCCTGGGCAGATGGTGGCTCAGCTCACGGCCAACCCCAACCCTCAGTGTGAACCCCCTACAATACAACATACACACAAAGCGTTCCATTGGCACTGGGCCAGCATGGAGGCGATGCGAAGTAGATTCCCCTTGCCTATCCTGTCTGCTCCGCAGACCGTCAGCTCTCACTGACCCCCCCCCCACCCCCACCCGGGGAGAAAAATACCTCCTCCCACCACAAGCTGTCACTGGAGCTTCTTGCAATCCCAGGTGACAAGGCGTCTGCCTTTGTCAGTCATCTCTGACAGATGGAGATACTGAGGCCTGAGTAAGGACCCTTGGCCTGGCTCGCCAGCAATATGCTGAGGGACCCCAGGAACACTCTCCTACTCTTGAGTCTCAGTTTCCCCACTGAGGTCATCTTACATGGCAGGCTTCAGTCTCTGCCCTGCCAGCACCTGGGAGGCAATGGCCTCTCTGGCAGGGTGTTTGTCTAGAGCTGACACTGAGCGCTGTAGGCTTAATGAAGGGTCTCTGCCCGGGCCAGTTGCTTGGGACTTCACGGTCACTTGCTACAATGGTTAAAGCACAGGTGAGAGGGGCGAGTGAGATTTTTGTCATCCAAGTGAGAGATGGACTTTCTATTGGTGCTTCCTCCTTGACAAAGAGCTGGAAACACCCATATTGCCCAGGTGCCCACTCCCACATCTGGAGATCTGGACACGCTGGAAGACTTGTGATCATTGTCAAACAGCCTAGGAAAACATGCTTTAAAAGTCCCTGATTAAGAGCTTGTGGGGTTTTCTATGACCCTAGGGAGAAGGGATATAAGCTTACCTGGTTTCTGGGCCACCCTGGACCCAGGGCTGGTGCTGCCACCGACTGTCATCACTTTCCGGGCCTGTACCACATCCCAGTCATGGCTGGTCCTGTCACTGTGCTGGAACCCACCTCGTGCCTCCCTGGAACAGCTGGATGGCTGGATTATGTCTGAGGCTCTGGATAGCTGTGGTGTGCCATGGCTGGCTCTGTGTCTGCTGGCCACGTCTTCTTCCAGGTCTGCAAGCCTCACCTCTCCCTGCTGGCCATCTTCACTGCTGCTCTCCTCAGCTTCCAGGGCCAGGCACCTGTAGCTCCCATCCGGGATCTGGAAGGTGCAAGGGGCAGGCCTCCCCTCACTGGGTCCAAGGGTTGGAGGTGGGAAGTGAGGGCCCAGCATTATGGTCCTCTCCTTGGTAGTGCAAAGCAGCAGCCCCCTGGAGCAGGGTGGGTGGCCCGTGTGAGTACCGCGTCTCACTCCTCTCGAGGCCTCCTTGGGTTCTCTGCAGAGTCACCTCTGCTGCTGCTGCACAGGGCTGGAGTGAGGTCCAGATGAGGGATGAGACAAGTCCTTTCTGTGCTGGGGGAAGATGGAGTCCTCCAACACTTCTTACCCTCCTGAGCTCTGCTATGTAGGGTCCTTCAGAGCGATCTATCTGTACAGGAAGAGATGATACCACACATCAGCGAGCTCACTGAGTGTTCTGAATGGAATCCCTGAGACCTGTCCACTCCTAGGTACCTCGAGAGCTGGGTGGGATCTGAGGTACAATTCCCACTCCTCCACAGGAAAGTGTTCCCGGAGGTTGGACCTTGTAGCATGCATCCCATTCACGCCCTATCCTTAGGCTACCTGACACTTATTTACTTAATGTTTCCCTTCAATCCACTTTAAATAACATAATTTCTATTACTTTAGAATTATCTTGAGCAATAATTGCAGGAAAACCACAAGCATACCGTGCCAAGTCATTCTCTTCCCTGTGCACGTTAAATAAATATCTTGTTATTTTAAAGCACTTGTGAGCACCATGTAAAAAGAATTTTTTCACGTCCCAACCAAAGGTACACACACACACCACAAGAATCACAGGGACAGTGGGTGGGGGTACACAAGTAGGGTACACAGCTGTTATAAGAGTCAACACACACACACAAAGAAAATTTGCTGGCGGTGGTAGCACATGCCTTTAATCCCAGCACTCAGGAGGCAGAGGCAGGCGGATCTCTGTGAGTTTTGAGGCCACTGGTCCACAAGAGTTAGTTCTGGGACAGGCTCCAAAGCTAAAGAGAAAGGAGAAACACCTGTCTTCAAAAAACCAAAAAAAAAAAAAAGAGAGAGCCACCAATGGCTTGCTTATTGTGGCCCAGACTTTGAACAAGAATCCAACTCTACCACATGTGTGTTGCCTCTGAGTCTCCCATCCTCCATTTGTAAGATGGACATTGTAATCTATCTTGAGCACCCCAGAATTGAAAACCCCAAACCCAAAACTTTCTGAGCACCATCATGTAGCCACCAGTCCCAATCCCATCCCTAGACTTGGGGACTAAGTCACAGTAAACATAAGGTACAGTTAACAGAAAAAAAAGCCTCGTGTAAAATGGCCTTCAGGCTGAGTGTATGATATGTAATAAAACAGAAAGTAAACTTAATTTTAGACTTGGCTTCTCATCCCCAAAGCTATCTCATTATGCATATGCAAATTTTCCAAAAACCTAACGATCTAAAATTTGAAACACTTCTGGGTCCCAAGCACTTTGGATGAGGGATCAACTCTATTTAAAATCGTGCCAAGGGCTCTATGAAAAAATGGATGCAGAGCACCGAGCCCCACTTTCTGAGCATCACTTAACTTATGTGGGTTGCTCTTTTCAACCCACAAAACATTTAACAGGCCCTGTTCTACTTCAGGTAATCGTTAGAGACACGTAGTATAGATGAAGGTGTGGTGTTCCTAGCTCATGAAGTTTGATATCTGTGAAGAGCAATGATTCTCAATCCTCCAAGGCTGGGGACCCTTTAATATAGTTCTTCATGTTGTGGTGACCCCCAACCGTAAAATTACCTCATTGCTGCTTCATACTGGAACTTTGCTACTGTTATGAATCATAAGATAAATAAATATCTGTGCTTTCTGATGATGTTAGACAACCCCTGTGAAATGGTCCTTCGACCACCAAAGAGGTACAGGTTGAGAACTGCTATGTCAGGTAGCACTGTGAATGATAATGAAAAAACAGTGATAATAGTAGAATTATTAGATGTGTTTACAAATGATGATAATCAGGAGAGGGGCGGAAGCTTTCTCTAAGGGTGGAGGAGGAGGGTATGAATGGAGGGTACTCGGGCGGAAGAGCTTGGCAGATGAACAGTGGGCGTAGAGAAGGGGGAAGAATAGTGAGGTGCCACGCAGGGTCCCTGGCTCTGAGGACACATGACTATGTTCGTGGGGGATGGAACAAAACTGGAAGGTGCAGGTGTTGTGTGGAACAGGGAGGCAATCTGATGCTTAGATTTCCAGGGAAGATGTGCAGTGGAACGGGTCCAGGTGGGGTCCCGGAGAGCAGGAGAGAGTCCCATGGTAGAGATAACAGTTTGGGAATCATTTGAGGAGACACAAGTCTGATATGAAGAAGCCATTTTCAGTTGAGCGGACAGCCCTTGAGGCGGGGCACATTGCCATTACGCTTGCAGGGCACCTTTGTAGTGAATGGATGCTGTCGAAAGACAAAAAACCGCCTACCACTGCTTAGCCATGTGAACTCATTATTAGGAGATAGCTAGAGGACTAGTGCGTGCATATACTCGTGGACTGACTACGCC
The DNA here is from genome assembly GCF_903992535.2 of Arvicola amphibius. Classification (NCBI taxonomy): domain Eukaryota; kingdom Metazoa; phylum Chordata; class Mammalia; order Rodentia; family Cricetidae; genus Arvicola; species Arvicola amphibius. The sequence goes on from NC_052051.1 coordinate 135,136,254, forward strand.
TGGCTGGTGAGGATTATGGAAGGCTACTGGCTTGATGACAATGGAGCCGAGCCTTACCACCCATGGCCCTTAGGCTTCTAGTCTAGGTCAGAGGCCAGTCATCTCGTCTGTGGTAGTCTGGATTGAGCTGCTGGCCTCTGACTGGGGCTGTGCCGGGAGAGACTGGTAGCAGACTGGGGGATAAGTGCATTACCAGACCTCTGGTAGGTCAGAGCCAAGCAGGGGAAAGCAAACATGAGTTTCTGATCATAGAGAGAACCAAGCACCTGTCAGCAGGGCCCAGGAAGAAGGGAGCCCCCAGGACTGGGCATCCACTCCCTCCTGGGTGTTCAATTAGCAAGCACCAGACAGATGCTTCATAGCTCATCCTAGAGGGAGGGAAAGTGAGAATCCACTAAATGAAGTGACCCAGGTAGGAATCACACCTTGCTCTGACACCTTGACCATGAGGCTGGACCTCAAACCTGATGAAGGTGGCCTCAGATCTTCACTCCTCCCCAGACCTTGCTTGCTTACCACAGGTGCCAGACTCCTGCCACTGAAGTCAAAGGTCTTAGCTCTCAGGAAGGGGACCTTGGATTCTGCATGAGCCTGACCAGATGCTCCCGCCCTCTGGAGGGCGTTTTCCTTCCCCAAGGGCACAGTGCAACTCAGGCAGCCAGCGCTAGAAGGACCACGGGACTCCGGCATCACAGATCCATGATGTGCAGTATTCAGAGCCAACCCACACCCTCCCCTGTCACAGACCAGATGGCAGGAGGCAGCGGGAGTGGGTGAAGGGCGGGGGGCAGAGCTCTCTGACTCCCTGTGGGGGGCCGTCGCCTGCTCCACATCTTCCCTGCTTCTGTTTTGCTGTAATTTGACAGTGGCCACGGTTTCCAGGAAAGAAGAGAGAGGCGGAAAAGTTAACTTTCCGCCACCCACACCAAATATTTTTGGCCAGCTTTGTCTTCAGGGCTGCCAAGCCAGGAGGGAGGGGTTGGCAGGAGCACTCCAATTCAGAGCTCCCTCCCAAGAAGGCAGGGTTTCCAACCCAGGCAGGGGACTCAGCAGAGGTCCTAGCAGGCCCAGCTCTGAAGTACCCACGGATGCTCCAGAGTCACAGAAACTCATAATCACAATAGAGGGCATTGCCTCCTAAGTGTCTTCAGGAAGGTGGCAGGGGAAGTATGGTCTGGGGATGAAGACCCTGAAGCTTGATTACCTATGTAGAGTTTTGGGCAAGAAGGGTAAAGTGTGGGGACCAACGTTGCCAGGGTCAGTTCTCTGAGCTACCATTTTCAGCAGCTACGAACTGTGGCTCCGGGGACTACACAGTCCCTGGAGATGCTGAGCCCATGTGGCAGCCCATCCATGTGGTCAGGAGGCCAGTCCTGCTTAGCAGAGATGGAAAGGGTCCCTCCCGATCTTGATTGCATTTTTATGCACGCACTGCCCCTATCTTGCTACCAGCTTTGAGCTCTGGCAGGGAGCTACAGAGTACACGTTTCCCCCCAGAGGGAGCTTGGAGCCCAGGTTAGGTGGCAAGTACTAATTGAACCCAGGCACCTGGGTGCTCCAGACTCAGCACCACAGTTCAGTCGGGCATCAGATGCCCTGTAGTCCCAGCACCTGCTGCCAGCTTCTAAAAGTAGAGCTCAGCATCTGTGACCCAGGGTGTGGGGTGTGTGTGTGTGTGTGTGTGTGTGTGTGTGTGTGTGTGGTCCTTTGTGCTGTTCTCTACATAGTGGAGGAAGGAAGGGTGCTGGCTGGGGGTCAGGTCCTGATTCAAATTCTGTCTCTCTGTCTCTGTCTCTCTGTCTCTCTCTGTGTGTGTCTCTGTCTCTGTCTCTCTCTTTCTCACATATGCATGCACGCACTCGCGTGCTGCAATGCCTGGCCTGAACTAGCCCCCTGTGCCTCCCAGGGTGGTTTGTAGGGATCTGTAGACAGAGGTGTAAGCTCACTGCTGTGAGCCACAAGCGTCTTGCTTTCCAGGCCCTGTGCACGCTTGCAGGCCAGACATTCAGGGCCAGCGACTGCCATTCTCAGGCTTCCGTGTGGGTATGAAGGACAGAGAGAGCGAGGCTGCAGGAGGTTAACAACAGTGTCCGATCCAGGCATGGGGCCCTTGTTCTCCCAGAGGCATCACGGGACCCAAACTTCTCTTTTCCGCCTTTTTCTAATTATATCCCCACTTCTCTCTTCTCCTTTCTTTTGACAGAGTCTCTAGCCCACACAGGCTTCAAGCTGGTTTGCAGCCAAGGAATAACCTTGATCTTATTATTCTCCTGTCTCTACCCTCCTAGCTGTGTGCCACCCAAGCCCAGTTTATGTGGTGCTAGGGGTTTTGCCAAAGGCCTTGTACATGGTAGGCAAGCACTCTACACCAACTGAGCCACATCTGTGGGCCCCTTTTTTCCAATATTTTTTTCTTTTTTTACAGATCTTTTTAAATTTTTTTTATGTTATCTGTATGATTGTTTTACTGATGTATATATGTGCACCACGTCCATGCCTGGTGCCCACAGAAGACAGAAGAAGGTGTCAGGGTCCCACAACAGGAGTCATGGATGGCTGTGACCCATAATGTGGGTCCCGAGAACTGAACCCGGATCCTCTGCAAAAGTACAAATGATCTTAACCACGTGAGCCATCTCTCCAGCCAGACCCCACCCCTTATTTTCCTTTTTTAGCGGAGTTCTCACTATGTAGCCCAGGTTAGCCTCCAACTCATATCCTCCTGCCTCTCCCTTACCCCTACCCCAAGTGCTGAGACCTGTTAGGCATACCTGGACCACAGGGTCCGATCCTGTAGGTAGAGGACAAAATTAGGGCTGAGAAGGAATTAGTAGCCTAGGGAAGATAAGACCCTCATTCCCCAAAAGGTCCTTCCCCCTACCTGATCCCATCCTCCCCCTACAGTCTATTTCCGCCTCTATACTGAGTAGGGATAATGATCCATTTTTCTTGGTTTTCTTTCTTTTTTTTTCTTGGCTTTCTAAGGGAGAGTGATGCCATCAAGGCCCATGAAGGCAAGTCAAGACCACTGGAGAGAGGCCTGGAAACCCATGTGGGTTTGGATAGGGCAAGGGTGAGCAATGTTGGGAAGGGTATAGGCAGGGGGAGGCTGGAAGAAAAGAGGGCCAATTACAACAGGCTTCAATTGTCAGGGACCCTTTCTGCTAACGGTGTAAATGCAACCCTGAGGACCGCTGCTGGCCAGTTTTGTGAAATGGGGTTAAGGGCGGCAAGGTTGGAGCGGAAGGCCAGAAACTGGACCAGGGCTGGCACACAGGGGTCCCTGGAACAGAAATGTTTTGGAGCAGTTTCCCAGCTCGTGGCCCAGTGCCTGGTACATAAAACCAATACGGGTGATAGAGATGACAACTGCATAGTGTCTATGTCAGGCTCTATTCCAAACACCTCACTCATTTGACCCTCTTCAGGAGAAGGGGGTGCTATTATTAACCTCATTCCATAGATAAGGAAGTTGAGCCTCCATGACGTGCCAAGTTCACACAGCCAGCAAGTGACTCAATCAGTTTCTGATCCCCAGAGTCTCATTCTAGACATCGCGGCTCATCCACAAGGCTGCCCTCCCCTAGCAGTGTAAATAGCTCCTGAAGGAACTCAGGGGTGAGGGAAAAGGACAGTGCCTGCTACAATCACCTAGCACACTCACTGCCCTTAACATACGAATGTGGGGTAATCATGGAATTAACTATATATGTAGCTGATGCTAAAAAGTGGGGTATCCCTGGGAAAAGGGGTTACTCAGAATCTGCCCACCCCACTCCTATCCGGCAGTACCCTCAGATTCAGAGTGGATGGAAGGGCATTGTCTGGCCTTTTTAGAGCTGTGGTCTTCCTGCCTCTAAGCAGAGGGCCTGTGCTATCCCCAAGCATCTGAGCTAAGAAAATGCCCTGTCTACCTCTCTCTCTCTCTCTTCCCTCTCTCCACCTCTACTCTCTCTCCTCGTCTCTCTCTCTCCCCATCGCCTCTCTCTATCCTCGCTGTCTCTCCAGTCTCTCGCCTCGTGCTCGTCCTCGCATCATCTCTCCTCGTCCTCCTTCTCCATCTCGTCCTCTCAATCATCACCTCGCTCATCGCTCTCATTCTCCTCGTCTCTCTCTCTCTCTCTCGTCTCTTCTGGGGCAAGAATGGGTACCAAGGAAGGGACATAAAGTAAAAATCCCATGCTTTGGCAACCTCCAGTCTTGGGCACTTGACATTGCTCTGTTCTGCATTCTTGGAGAAATTACTTTCCTTTCCCTGGGCCTCAATTTCTCCCACTGAAAAAAGGTATTAGTGTGGTTGGTAGAGCAGAAGCAGTGGGGTGACACCGCATGGACCCCTTCCTTGAACTTCTCCTGTCCCATTGTCTTTGTGGTATTGGAATACAACTGCCCATTTCCCAGCCCTCCTCCTAGGCCCTGAAGAAAAGACAAGGCTTCCTGCCTCCTCCATCTCTGCCCGTCAGCAGCGTCAGGAGACCCAACCTGCGATGGCCTTTTCCTCTTCCTTGATATTCCTTTCCTTCCTTCCAACCCCACCTGTCCCTCGAGGAGAAGGAGCCTGGTAGTTGAGAGGGCATGGCTCAAGGCTAGGAGAGCCCAGAAGCATCAGGAAATCCCTGGCATGAGAGAGCAGTAAGGACCAGGGGTCCTCAGGGAGGTGAGTACTAGCTAAGCCTCCAGATTGCAAATGACCCCGGATGCGTCACATTGCCCCCCTGAATACCCCCACCCCCACGCCCCCTTGGCAGAGCAGAGGCTCAGCCATTCATTTCCCTGTTCTTTCACTCAACACACATTCACGAACGCCTGCTATTTTAAGCTCTGGTGGCACACGGTGAACAAGAGGGAGAGAAACCCTACCCACGTAGAGCTCACATGTTGTTGGTTGGGGTGGACAGATAATAAATAAATAAATAAATAAATGAGCCAATCAGATGGTGCTAAACTGGATGGAAATATAATTAAGCAGGAAAGAGAGCCAGGGCATGTTGTGTAGCGTCAAGATAGAGCAAGCAGAGAGAAACCTCCACAGATGCTATTCTGGGTTTTGGGTGGCATGTGTATTTCAAGTTCACGATGGTGTTGGATTTTCATATGCAATTATTTTTAAAAAGCATAAAAATCAACACTAAATGGCAGAAGCCCTGGGAGGTGCTATTGTTCTAATGACTCAGCTACTCACTGTTTTAGAACCTATTCATCCCCCCATGATTATGACTACCGTAATTTTTGCAACCTGTACCTAAACTTTTGATTTCATATATCGGGATTATTTCATTTGAGAACACAGTGTTTCAAGGTTATGAAATTGATAGGATGCCTCCTCCTCCTCTTCCTGGAAAAATAGACACTGTGCAATGAGCCTGGCAATAATGGTGGCAATTCTGGATAGTCCTTGGATGGATTAAATCAGGTAACCCATGAATGACCTCTCTAAGGTGCATCTCCGGCCACTGTAATTATTGGTTTATTGAGTGTGTAATAAGAACCAGAGCCAGCACTGAGTACTCCTCCCAGTACCTGCTAATCTTTCTTCCCAGTTAAATGAAGAACGCCCAAGTCCATGGTCCAAGAGAAGGGGGATGACCACGCTGGGACCTGACAGGACCCTGGGACATGAAGAAGTCACTAGGGTCCTCTGAGGACTCCAAGAGGGGAGGAATGTACCATACAGCATAAAAGGTCTTCATTCTGGTCCTGGCTTAACCACAGCCCTCCTGGTCTTCATTCTGGTCCTTGGTGACCCCTAAGCTTGAGCCTCAAAGCCTGTTTCCAGCTCTGGATTGCCCGTGGCACCTGGCACTCAGGGCCCTAGATATCAAGTCTGTTCTAAATGGACTTGCAAATCCAGGCTGCACCAAATCAGTTAAGCCCCCTGCACGTCACACCTATTTCTGCCATGCTGGGTTGACAAGTTCATGGGCCAAGGAACCAGCTCTGACGAAACTGGAGAGACTGAAGTCAGGGCTATAAATATAGGGTTAGTGCTGGCCGGATCAGACCAGCCTGGGAAGCCACAAGTCCCCTTCTGGCCACAAGAAAAGATGAGGACTGAGAAGGGAAGGAACTTTCTCAAGTTTGTGTGGTCATGGAGGGCCCAGAGTAGGCCAGAGCTCCAGGCACTAGGCACTTGGCCCTAAAGCTGTTCTTTCTGACCATCCTCACTCTGCTTTGGGGACTTGGTATGAGAAGTCCTTCTGTGTGTGTTACTTTTATTGGTTAATGAATAAAGCTGCTTGGGCCTATTACAGGGCAGAATAGAGCTAGGTGAGAAAACTAAACTGAATGCTGGGAGAAAGAAGGCAGATTCAAGGAGATGCCATGTAGCCCGCAAAAGAGAAAGACATGAGCCACCAGCCAGAACCTTACCGGTAGGCCACGAGCCTCGTGGTAAAATACAAAATAATAGAAATGGGTTAATTTAAGATATAAGAGCTAGCTAGTCAGGCAGTGGTGGTGTCCGCCTTTAATCCCAGCACTCGGGAGGCAGAGGCAGGTAGATAGATCTCTGTGAGTTCGAGGCCAGCCTGGTCTACAAGAGCTAGTTCCAGGACAGGCTCCAAAGCCACAGAGAAACCCTGTCTCGAAAAACAAAACAAACAAACAAACAAAACAAACAAACAGACAAACAAACAAAAAGAGCTAGCTAGCAATATGCCTAAGTGATTGGCCAAGCAGTGTTTTAATTAATACAGTTTCTGGGTTTCTGGGTGATTATTTCGGGTCTGGGAGGCCAGAATGAACGAACAGCCTCCGTCTACAGGGACTCAATAAGACAAGTCCAGCCTAAACAAAAATGGTGTGGTATGATTTCAGGTTGTAAAAGAATCTGAAAATCCAGAGCATTTCTATCCATTTCCCTCCCACTCACGGGCCCCCCCTCTTCACTCAGAGTTTTTGTCAGCATGGGGGAATCCAGGCACGTATACTTGTTTTCTTGTTTTCTTGGAGTGTGTCTGTGAGCAGGCACATGTGGAGTATGGGGAGGACGCTCTAGTAGAGGCCAGAGGAGGACATCAGGTGTCCTACTGACCACTCTCCGTTTTCTTCCTTTGAGACAGGGTCTCTCATCAAACCTGGCACTAGGCTGTTGGTCAACAAACCCCAGTGACCCTCTTGTCCCTGTGCCCACAGCACTGGGGTCACTAGCACAGCCACACACCTTCATGTTTACATAGCAAGCACTCTTGCCCACCAACCCATCTCCCCAGCCAGATACGTGCACATCTCTTGCCCCCTCTGCACCCCTACAGAGAAGAATCTATAGCTTGAAACGGACTGTGGCAGCAGCGGTGACACCATGGAAATGAGAAGACGTGACAAACCAACGTCTTTCCCCCTGCAGAGCCCCCTGTTCAGCACTGACCTCCCCAGAACTGGTTGAAGCCACAGCCAGCGAATCCCGCTACACCACAGTTCCTCAGTCGTGGTGAGTCTCTGCTTTCCCTGAAACCACACCTGCGCCATGACCGCCACGAGAGCTGCCTGGGCACATGCCTTGAGCACAGGCCTCCAAGAGGAAGTACCCGCTTTCCAAGCTTGCCCATACATTAGAACCACCTGAGAATGTTTCGCACATTCCAGACCCCCGGCTGAAGCCCTGAGGGATGGCATACGCACCAATGAGTAGAAGTGGAGCATCTGAAAGGTTTTATCTTTCCCAGTGACTCCTGTGTGCGGAGAGTTCGGGAAGACCACCCTTCGCGGGTGCTCATCTCACTGTTCCCAGACAATAGCGGACAGGGAGCAGTGCAGACCCCTATCCCTGTTGCACTTAATAATTCATGGGGTTTCATGAAAAGTGTGTGTGAACGATAATGGGTTTTATTTGTTGGCTACAACCCTCACAGCAGAAAGCACACAGGACCTGGGAGGCAGAATTTCCTTTGCCTTCTCGTTTGCAGCCCAGCCACTTACAACATCCTGAGCAGATGGGCCACAGGCTCATCAACCCTCGGGAGGCCTCACTTCATGTGGTACCCAGCTGGCCAGTCAGGGAGATGGAGGGTTTCAGCCAGCCCCTCCTCCTCTCCAAGCTGCCACTTCCTAACCTAAGGGCCAAAGGTTCACAAAGGTGGCTCCTCCTGGGAGACATCAAGCTTCAGGCTCAGAAGACTGGAAATAGAGACATCAGGGCGCAGCTTATGCCAAAGGCTTGTGGCCCCATGCCGGCCTCTTCCTGGACAAACAACAGCTAATGGTAAAAATGATCATTCTGAAGTTTAACGTTCATGGGTTTCTTCCTGTGACCCAGTGAGACCACAGTAAGTCCTCGCGAGGCTGTGCTAACCAAGTTGGCTACCACTAGCCACATACGCTTCTGAGCAGCTGAAATGTGGTCCTCCAAGCAACACAACCCTGAGCAAAGAATACAGACCATTGCCAAGATGATACCAAAAGAAAAAAGAAAGAAAGAAAGGAAGGAACAAAAAAAAGAATTGAGACTGTCTCAGAATAACTCCACCTGGTTTGTAAGTAAGATATTAGAATTAATTGCACTGGCATCTTACGTCCACCAGTAAAGTTTGGTGTTGGTTTTCTCCCTCCCCTTTCAGTATGACTGCAGACATTTTAAAATTACCCACGTGCTTCTCTGATCCACCCTAGCCTGAGTCTGGAAAGGCATGGCCTCCACCGCCACGCCTCCGAATTTGAGACTACAGTCTGCATCCCACCATTTGGCCAGCTCAGAGACTGGGCAGATTATGGAGCTGTCCCTCAACTTCTTTATCTGCCAGCTAGGATAATATTAGCCAGTTTTCTGATGGTGTGTACTTGGAATCTCGGGGCTTAAAAGGCGGAGGCAGGAGGACTGAGCGTTGGAGGCCTGCCTGGACAACCTAGTGGATTCCACGCCAGCTTGGGCTCCGGAGACCCTGTCTATAAGTAAAAGAGAAACAGCCTGGGATAAGAATAGTACGCATTTAGCCAGGTGGGACACACACCTTTAATCCCAGTACTTGGGAGGCAGAGGCAGGTGGATCTCTTTGAGTTCAAGGTCAGCCTGGGCAACAGAGTGAGTTCCAAGACAGTCTGAGCTACAGAGAGAAACTCTGTCTGGAGTGGGGGTGGGGGAATAGTATGTGCTTCTCAAAGCCACGGTGAGGGGGTGGGGGTGGAGCAAGTCCTGTACAGAGAAATTTCCCAGTGAAAAGTAGCCAAGCTGGGAAAATTGAGCTCTGGACTAAGTGGCTTTTTGGATATCATATGCCTCAGTAAATAAGCCGATTCCCCCCAATGGTAGGGAGCCAAGGGGTCTGGGAAGCTCCTTAGCAGGCCTCTCCAGACGGGGTAAAAAGAACGGCAGATGAGGGAGTCCTGGGGGAGGGAAGGTCTGACAGCGTGCACCCTTTCCCTTCCCCAGTTTTCAGTCAGCCCAGCTGGACAAACATGGGCCCTGGACACTGTGGGAGGACACAGGGAAGACAGCAGGAGTCAAGAGTGTGAGGCAGGAGCTTGAGCGTCATACAGGGTGGGAGATGACATGGGACAGAAGAAGCTGCTGAGCTTCTCAGCCTCGATTTGACAACCTGTAAAATAGGGCCAAGTACAGGGCCTCGTGGGCACTGTGGTGGGGCTGAAATGAGGTGACACAGGAGGGGCAGATACAGGGAGGGCCTGGCTCAGGAAGGGTCCTGGTTAGAAGTCCTGTCCCTGGAGCCATGCCAGCTTTTCTCACTGAAATTGTTCTCTCTCTCTCTCTCTCTCTCTCTCTCTCTCTCTCTCTCTCTCTCTCTCTCTGTCTGTCTGTCTGACAAGGGTTCATTGCATAGCCAATTGCCATGGCTAGCCTCCAAACCACTATGTAGCCCAGGCTAGCCTAACCTTAATCTAACTGCCTCAGACTCTTAAATGCTATGATTACAAAGCCGGGCGGTGGTGGCGCATGCCTTTAATCCCAGCACTCGGGAGGCAGAGGCAGGCGGATCTCTGAGTTCGAGGCCATCCCAGTCTACAAGAGCTAGTTCCAGGACAGGTTCTAGAAACTACAGGGAAACCCTGCCTCAAAAAAAAAAGAAAGAAAAATGCTATTACAAGCATGAGCCACCACCTAGTCCCCTTCTCACGCCCCTTCTCTCATTTTGTTTTGGAAGTCTTTCTATATAGCCCTTGCTGGTCAAGAACTGACTTTGTAGACCAGGCTGCCTTATAATGATCCTCCTGCCTCTGTGTCCAGTGTACTGGGACTGCAGGCATGTGTTACTATGGTGATTCGAATGACAATGGCCCCCATAGGTTCATAGGGAGTGGCACTATTAGGAGGCATTGCCGTGCTGGAGTAGGTGTGGCCTTGTTGGAGGAAGTGTGTCACTGGGAGTGTGACTTTCTTCACTCTCTCTTCCTGCTGCCTTCAGATCTGGGTACAGAATTCTCAGCTACCTCTCAAGCACCATGTCTGTCTGTACACTGCCATGCTGCCCGCCATGAGGATAATGGACTAAATCTCTGAAACAGTAAGCCAGCCCCAATTAGTATTTTCCTTTATAAGAGTTGCTGTGGTCTCTTATCAGTAATAGAAACCCTAAGACAGCCACCATGCCCAGCTCTGACAAGCAGTTCCTGAACACACACCGTATACCAAGCTTGCTCTAAAGACTAGGAGTCAAGCAAGGACTCTCCTGGGTTTGATAGCAAGGTCAAGAGGGCAAAGAGGGAAACATTGGGAAAAAAAAAAAAAAAAAAAAAACATGCCAAGTAATTTCAGGAAACAGAAAATGCTCTGTTGGGGGCAAGTCAGGAGGAGACTGCCATTCCTTCCTTTTATAGTGGCCATCAAATCCCTTGACCTCCAAAAACGGATGCCATCTATAGGGCCTAAGTAAGTGCACACGAACATATCCCAAGCCAGAAGTGCCATGGGTTGTGGTGAAGGGCATGCAGGCTCCTCCAGAAACCTTCGCTGATAGGGATGTTTTTAGTCCATCACTGAGCCTAGGGTTGGAGACACGTTTGAGCTAGAACTATGACCCCCCCCCCACCACCTGAGTCCACTGATTTCAGAAGAGCTGACATGCATTCAGGCTGGTATAATTGTAGGCAGCCCACTGGCTTCAAACAACTTGTCCTCGTTTGCCTCAGTTTACCCCTCTACTAAATGAGAAGGTTGCTCCAGGTGCTCGCCAATAGTTCCCTCAACTCTGGTAGGTATGCGTCCCTCCACTTAAGACACCACGTCGTGGAAGGAGTGAGGAGGGTTGAAGATGAGGCTGCACCAACATGCAGTACCTAGAGCAGGTAGGACATGTCCAGTTCTCCCGAGGGCCCCTCATCTTTAGCGCCTAGCACAAAAATAGCTGTGTCACGGGGACACTAATTTGAGTGGTCAAATGTTGACCCTGAGGGGGCTAAGCTCTGTGATTTCTGGAGTCCTTATATGTTTTTAAATTGTACCTACTTCTTTTTATGTGTATGTATTTCTGTGAACCACAGTTCATGCCTGGTACCCGTAGAGGCCAGAAGAGGACATCAGATCACTGGGAATGAAATTACAGATGGTTGTGAGTCATATGAGTGCTGGGAATTGAACCCCGGTCATCTGGAAGAGCAGTCAGTGCTCTTAACCTCTGAGCCATCTTTCCAGCCCATCTCCAGGATTTCCAAATCCCCTTTCACCTAGGCACCCAGCAACAGCTGGTACCTCCAAGGTGTCAGGATGTGTTTCCTCCAAAGTCAATGCTTTTTGTCGTTGTTGTTTGTTTGTTTGTTTTGTTTGTTTTGTTTTGTTTTTCGAGACAGGGTTTCTCTGTAGCTTTGGAGCCTGTCCTGGACCTAGCTCTTGTAGACCAGGCTGGCCTCAAACTCACAGAGATCCACCTGTCTCTGCCTTCTGAGTGCTGGGATTAAAGGCGTGCGCCACCACCGCCCAGCTGCCAGAACATTCTTAAGCTTCAGAACCCTTTTCCTACAGACTGAGACCTCTCTTCTGGTACTCAAACCACTGCCACCACTGATCTCTGTCCTCTGGGCCTGCTCACCTTTGCTATGCAGCTAACCCTTATCCAGACCTACAAGAACACAGGGACCCTTTCCCATCCCTCCCACCCTCCCTGCTGGGAGCCCATCCTATCATTTCTCAGAAGTAGAAAGCCAGACCCAGACCCGTAGCGAACATGCAAAATCTACGTCTCACCATTCTAGACATCCTACCTACATCAATAAAGGGAAACATTAGATCGGTGTGGTGATGTTTTCTTTCACCGGCTGCTTGATCACTGTCCACAGAGACCTCACTGCGCATCTGTCTGTACCCCATGTCCTATGTTCCATACTTGAGCAGTTGTCATTCTAAGCCCAATAGACAGATTATAAATATTTTAGTTTCACACATACACATGCACGCGCGCGCGCACACACACACACACACACACACACACACACACGTATCAACTCTTCAAGGCAGGGTAGAGCCAAGACTTAAGCCTGTTAAAAGACAATAATGACTTCTTCTGCCATCATACATGCTGGCTGATGCAAAATAATAGAAGGGAAATACAAATTGCTTCCCAAAGCTGTTATTCAGGAAGCTTGGAACGTGCTTGCTGAGGTAGTAGCTGGGTGGGTGGGGGAGAGAGGAATGGGGTGAGCCAAGGAAAAGGGGGTGATGGAAGATGCTCAAGGATCAGGCAGGTGCTGGTCCACCCTGTCACTGCTTCTGCTCTTCATCAAACCCTGAGCTAGACACACACAGAGACCCAGCCTGCTTCTTCCAGTCTGACATGAGCGTGGTTCTCCTTGCCTAGGCTTGAAAAGGGCCCAACTCCTATCGCTGCTGCCCTGGGCCTGACCGTGGTGGAGGTGCAGAGATGAGCCCCCATGCCCCGGTCATGGTAAGACCTTAGCGACTCAGACACGCCAGCTAAAGCTCTGCACTCTGGTGGTCTGCTTTGGAATAGCTACTAAACCAACTACAACCTCCAGCAAGCTGCTCGCCTCTCTGGGACTTGATTTCTCCATATGCAAATCAGGGCTAAGACACAGTGCCTGCCTCACAGGGTGCTGTGAGGACTGAGCGAGGTCTTACAAGGGTTTAGAGCCTGGCTCCATACATGGCAAGAGTTAATAACATTGCAGAGTGAGGGCAGTGGAGAGGCAGGAGGTTGAGCCCAGCACCTGCTGTCCGGTTTGGAGCTTCACTGCTGTGTGTGTGTGTGTGTGTGTGTGCGTGCACTGATATGTGGCTGTATGCTTGTTTCCGTGTGTGAGGTGCATACCCATTGATGTATGAACCTCAGTATGCTCATGTGCTCATGTGCACACGGTGGGGGCAGCCTGCAGACCCTGGGAGCGATCCAGGAGGCTGCTCAGCCAGACTAAACAACCCCATCTTAGCACTCCAGGCTTCCTCCTGAATATGTATTCCTCTGTTTTCTGGTTCTCTTAACCCTTTTCTGTTTTAAAGGGAGCTCAAAGGCAGCCTGGTCTAGGTCCCCCCACCCTCGTTCTCTCTTCTTTCCTGCACACACCGGTCCTTTCCCTCTCAAAGTCTCCGTTCCCCCAAGTGTGTCTCACTTAGTATTCTTCAGGGGTGAGGTCACCCCACTGTCCTTGCCCCACCACTGGCCGCACCCATCCTGTGATCCTGGAGTGAGCCCTTCCAAGACCTAGTCTGGGCATTGTTCATGGCAAAGTCTAAGATGAGCCCTGGGGCAAGGCACCTGAAGCCGCTGGCCAGTGAGCCACCTGACTATGTGGACCAGAACTTGAAGCAGCAGGAGGGGACTGTAGGAGGGGCTTCATCTAAGGTACAAGCCAGGCCTCCATCATCTGAGTACTTACTGTGCGCCAGGAACTTGAGCTGATGGAGTCCAATAGACACCATGAAGGGGGCACTGTTCCTGCATCTGTTTCAAGAGTTCAATGACCTGCTATAAGTCACGGAACCACAGGTTAGGAGTAGAGCCCAGTCTGGGGTCTTCTGGTCCTAGACCTCAGGGCCCCACACTCGGTGTCTTGTCTTCTCTGTCACAGGATGGTGACACCCCTCCCTTGGTCAGCAGAGTTATGGAACGATAATGGCCTTTGTGCCCACTGAGTGTGTACATATCAGTCTGTCCTGGTTACTGTGTCAGTTTCTGGTGACCCATCTTACAGATCAGGAAAGTAGAACCTGGATTCTCACAAGGATCTAGCAACCCCAGCAGGAGCTGCGGGAAGAACCTACACAGGCTGCCTGGCTTGATCCTTTGTTTCTTAGCCCAGCTGTGGCCCTCAGTTTCCCCTTGCCTGAAGTGGACATTGTCACTAACAGCTTGGGTGCAACGCGACAGATAAACTGCTTTGTCCGCTTCTGCTCTGCTTCTAACAACCCCAGAAAAAGGATTCAAGGAAACCCGAAGGAGGCGGCGAGCCCAGGCATGGCTGTGACGAGGAGCTCAGTGGAGCGCTAATCCTATGCCTCTGTCACTGACCGCCGTAACAGAAGCAGGTCTGTTCTCTAAATGAGGACATTTCTTTGGGGGAAAAGCTGGTCTTGCAGCTCACATCCTGCCTGCTGAGCAGAGCCTCGGCCAAGCTGATCCCCATGACTCCCAGGAGCGGCCCAGGGCAGGTCTGCATGGCCTTGGCAGTGGAGTATCTGTGAGGATTCAGCAGGCCTCACAAGGCCACCACAGGGCTGTCAGATGTGCTGAGTTCCACAGACAGAAACTATGCCCCTGAACCTAGCCAGTTGCTTCCTCAGAGTTTGACAAAGCTACCACCAGCACCAAAGAAAGCTGGACAATCAGAAGATGGATGGCTCCGGTTGGCCAACTTGCCTGAGGGAGCCATCCACATTCTGCAGGGGGAGCACCCTTCTAGAGGAACAAGAACGTTCCAGAAGTGCTGGGTCCATCACAGTGTGTTCAGTCCAACCAAAGACAAGGATTCCTTGGGTTAGAGAAGAGAAAGAGAACATAAGGGGCAAGTTCATGGTCACGCAACATATTAGTGGTAAATGTATAAGGAACCCAGCCTTCAGCTCCTTCCTCCACCTGCTGTGTTTGAAAGAAAAAGTCATGAATTCCTCCCTAACCAAGGATGCTCTCCGCCACTGTGTGTCAAAGTCTGGTGCCCTCTGCTCGGTATGGGCTGAGACAAGAAAGAACGGTCAGAGAAGATGCTGTACCACAACAGCAGAATAAGTCTTTCCCAAGAGCTGATGATTAGAAAGTACCCTGTGAAGCTCTGTGTATGAGCAATGACCAAGCTACAGCAACAACCACAGTGAACTCATGCAAGAGGGGCATGTCCTCACGGGTGCCATCTTAGACCAGCTCAGCCTGAAGAAGTGACTAGGATGCTGCTAAGGCCCCCCTAAGCCCCTGCAAGTCCCCCCAACACTCCCTACCTGGGGTACATCACAGCCAAGTAGCTCAGAGCTAGTACTGAATGGCAGGAAAGGCGTGAGCCACAGTGGCCTCAGGACAGCCTCCACCCGGCCCTCTCAGCAATTCAAAGGAAGGCTGTGACCAGAGGAAGCACTTGAAATGCCACTCAGGGGACATTCTTTTTCCCAAGCCCCTGCCTTTGACCTTGGACACCAAACCCACATTAAGAATGAGCTGATCTTTTCCCCTCTGTCCATGCTGGCCCTTGCTTTCTCAAACAGCACCCATCACACACACACACACACACACACACACACACACGCACACGCACACGCGCACGCACACGCACGCACGCACGCGCACACACACACACACACACACACACACGCACGCACGCACGCACACACACAAGGTAACAACTGGGCTTTCTCCTCTGAACTCACGGAACTGTAGTACTGCTAATTTGCAGGACCAAAAGACGGTCTCCACGGCAGATCACATCTGGCTCTCAACAGCTAGAATTAGATTCTTTTTGTATGTGTAAGACACGGTCTCGTGTATCCCATACTGGCCTCAAACGATATATATTGGAGGATGACCTCCACCTCCACCTCCTGGCCACTGGGATTACAGGCATTCACCACCAATCCTGGTTTCTGTGGTAATGAGGATCAAACCCAGGGCTTTTTACATGTAGGCAAGCATTCTATTAATGGAGTTACATACCCAGCCCAAGAAACAACACTCCTGAGAGCAATTTCAGTGCTATGAGCATAAAGGGAGGCAGTGCCCAAAAGGAAAGGACTTAAAGGATTTTCTGCTGACTCCTAGTTTCCATTCATTTTAGAAGAGTAAATCTCCTCACAGCTTTGAGATGCTGCTTGTTTATTCTTCCCAGTATAAGTAAGACAAACACACACTCCTTGTTAAGAGGAAAACTGGCAGTGCACAGGGCACTGTGACATGAGCTGCCAGTGGTAGGCATGCTGGGCTTTGGAAGCACCGCCCTGACCCAACCATGTCAATGTAGGCAAGAAGACAAGGCCAGGTGATGGGCGGGGCCCTGGGCAGCAAGGCCTGGCAGGGCCACCACCTGAATAGAAAGCTAGCTGCCTGCAAGGCTCATTCTTCAGGGAGAAATGGCCTTGGACTCGGGTTACCTGGCCCTCAGAAATGATCCCACTGGCCAAAGAATGGAGAAGGGAGGACCTGTCTTTTCCTCACCCCTGCCAATCAATGCTGCCTGCCTGAGTCTGCACAGCCCATACCCCAGTCCTCCCGATGGCCAGGGACATGCTGCCCCCTGGCTCAAGCTTGGTGTCCTTACCTTCCAGGGCTATGGTGACAATGTCAAGCTCCCAAAGGTGAGGGAACACTATGAAGAACAGGAAACAGATGGGAAAGGGGGCTGCTATTTCCCTCCCTGCCTTCTGCTGTTTCATCTGGGGGATGAGAAGAGGTCCCACAAGTAGGAGAAGATGAAATGTAGCTGCAGGAAATGCATAAAAGACAGCAGTGGGCAGGATGGAGCCTGGTAGAGTCCAGAGCCCCCTGGGCCAGGAGGGAGGCTGTGTGAGCCCTGTGGGTCGACACACTTCAACTTGGAGATGGGCACATACCATTCATGCATACACATCACACACACACACACACACACACACACACACACACACACACACACATGCCTTCCTGCCTAGCCCTTCACCTACCCTGGAGCACACTGCAGACCAGCCTACATCTTTTCTCTCCCAGTCCCAAGCCTCAGGCCAGGCAGTGTCCTTGTCCCGCTGCATGGGAGGCACATGTGGTTTCAGTTAGCTGCAGAGCGGGCATTTCCGTCCCAGACAGTGGGACCCTGCCAGGGCCCCAGATCCATAGGAGCCCACAAGAAGGACCATCTCAGCTCCCACTCCCCAATGGACATCCCAGGGCCCTTTCTCCTCTGGAGAACTCAACAGTCCTTGCCCACTATCACCCCCTCACCTGGAGCTGGACTTTGCACACACTGGAGAGGAAGCCAGCTGTGCCCGGCCTCTGTCCACAGCGGCTCGCTGCCCACCGCCTGCCCGCCTGCCTCCTCTCTCTGCTGTCTCTAGCAGGCTGAACGGGATGGGAGGAGGGCAGGGTGTCAGGGGGCGGGCGGGAGGGAGGGGAGGGGGCGTGTGGAAATGAAACTTTAATAACAGAGCCCCTTTTGTTTCCGAGCATATGGGATATTTCATACATGCTGAAGACATTAGCCGTCTATATTTTTAAGGGCTCAGGCGAAAGGATGAATAAATACAGCCCATGTTCTACTCAACAAACACACATGCAGAGTGCTGACTTCTGGGGCATTTCAAACCCCAGAGAAACAGCCCCAGTGACACCAGACACTTCAGAATAAACATGTTTCCAAGCCTTGGGGCTTGCCTGGCCCCCTCTTGGAACCACCTGAAGCCTTGGGGCACCTTTTCCCCTGCACCATCTACCCTTGTGCCTCCATACCTCCTATGCTATAGGGGGAGGTGAGTCTCTGGAATCCAGCCCCATCCTACCCCCTTTCCCAGGACCCCCAGCCCCCAACCAGATCTCAAGTGTCAGAGTTCCAAAAGAACTTGGAAATCTCTGCCTTCCTCACTATATAAACCGGGACCAAGGCCCAGAAATGGGCAGGGACTTGCCTGGGGTCACACAGCAAAGACTTCAGGATCCTGGGCCAAGGGGCAGTGTTGCTTCCTTCAACAGGCGGGATGCCCTAGTTCCTCACCTCAGGGATAAAGGTGGGGAGACCCCAGGACCCGGAGGCAGGGCCAGCAGCGTGTGTACTGGGAGTGTGCCCGCCTCTTTTTCCCACTGGAACGCCGCTCTGAGCACTGCCCCCCAATTCTGGGCACCCATCCAAGGGCACCGTCAGCAACACTAGGAACAGGGCCCGCCCCAGGAAATCCCCTTCAGGCCAGCAGATCCCAACAGGCCTGGAGGCTTCAGGTGCAAGAAAGTTTCCCTCCGTGGAAGCTCAGCTCCCATTCCTCACGGACCTCCTTTCTGTCCTCCAGAAAGAGAAACGGGCCCAGAGAGGGGAAGGCCTTGAAGGAGGTAAAGCAAGATGGTGGCCAGGAAACAGAAGCTTGACTTCTGGAGCCTGTGTTTGCTGCATGACCGTGTGATTGAATAGGCCTTCAGCCCCCTTCCGGCAAACCCTCGCACGATGCCACAGGGAGCCCCCAGTGTCAGTTGCCTCTATCCCTGTGGGAGCCCATTCTCTTCTTGCCAGCCATCTACTCAGTTAGCATAGGGCACGACACTAAGAGCACATAATGAACATTATGAGGTTGCCTGAATCCTTCAGTGGGCTCCAATCATAGCCACTCCTCTGCAGCAGTCATACAGACTCAGTACAAGAGGGGTCTCAGCCTCCATTTGCTCCAAGACGGGTTTTGCAGTAGACTCCACTATCCACTCAGGCTCAGGGATTCTGCACCTTCCCTGGGTCACATGGGTGGTCAGTGCAAGCCGGGGTCTTGAACCAGAGTCTCTTGACTCCAGACCTGACAACTGTGACCTCGATGTTACTCGCTCATGGCTTATCCCCAGCTCTAGTCCTGGGACTGCAGAACCATCACCGCACTAATGAGAACCTCTTTATTTAATAAAGTCTGTTACAGTCCTGCCTGCCTAACCTGTTGTTAGGGAGCACTCTTAGGAGTCTGTGGGAAAATGGCACTGGCCTGAGAGCAGAAGATAGGACCTCTTAGCCTCATCCTGCCATCCGTGTCCTGCAAGGGTCCCTCTGAGGACGTGTTCTTTTTCTCATGTGCAAAGTAGACAGAGCCACCTCACTGAGTGACAAAGATAATATGATAGAGGGTGAGAGGGACTCTCGCCTACATGGTGGTTTCCCTCTCTGGAATTTCATGCTGAGCCTGGATCCTGGCATTAAGTTCTGCCTGGATTCCAACAGGCCCTAACTGGTCTCTCTGCACCTGGGAGGTCCTACTGTAACCTTCAGCCATCACAGAGGCAGTCTGCTGAAGGAGCCGGTCCACCTCTGCACCCCAGCAGTAAGCAGACAGCAGCTCCCATCACCCAGATGGACAGGTGCACTGGGGGAGGCGCATGTGAGATTCCACGCAGTTTTCTCCTTCTTTCCCACTCTGACCCTCTGCTCCACGCGGGCTGCGCCTTTGGTCTCCAGAATGCTATCCATCCCACTATCCCTTGCACTTCCATTGACAGCTTTCTAGGGAGAAGCGTACACAAACTCTGGACACAGGCACAGAACTCTTTTGGAGTTCAGAGCCGCTTCGAAGGAGGTTTCTCATGAGTCCTGTGCTAGGTTCTGCATTAGGATCTTTTCTAGGTGAGGAGCAATTGTCTTGATTATAGTCATTTCACACCATAATAATAATCCTGGCAAGAACGGAGCACCGACTGCTGGCACTGTGGGAAGCGTTTGGTAAGACTGTCCCTTTCCTGGCAATTGTTTGAAGCAAGCCTAATGGCCCCAGCTTGTCCCTTTCAGGGCAAGCACACAAGCACGGCCATCAGCTTCGGCTCTCCACTATTACACCAACTGACTTGAGGGTCAGCTTCCTCTGGCTCCTCTGACGTGCAAACCCCTGGAGAGGGAGGTGTGGCCTCAGACTTGTCTTTCCCTAGGCAGCAGGACTCTGTTCTGAACTGGCATCGTGGGCACATGCCTAGCTCTCTACTCAACTTGTGTTGAGTAGCTCCTCAGGGGCAATGCAGAGTTCAGTCAGTGTGGCCCGTGCAGAGCGTATGCTTGGGGCCTCGCTCACCCAGAGGGCTGTGACCATCACGGGCATGATGCCGCTGCTGATGAGCATGCGTGAGCTTACCTGCTGCTTCTTTCTGTCTTTTTAAACACTTTAAAAAAAAAAAAAAAAAGATTTACTTTACGACTATGAGTGCTCTATCTGCATGTACAACTTTATGTCAGAAGAGGGCATCTGATCCCACCATAGATGGTTGTTGAGCCACCATGTAGTTGCTGGGAATAGAACTCAGGACCTCTGGAAGAGTAGCCAGTGCTCCTTAACCACTGAGCCATCTCTCCAGACCCACCTGCTGTTTCTTATCCAAGCCTGTTCATCTTTCCTTAAGCCACCTGGTGATCCCTCACGAGGAGGTCACAGGCATGATGACAAATTCAATGGAGCACACGATTGTCACGGTACACTGTGCCCAGAACTCCTGAGCGCAGATCTTGTTGGATGTGTTGGTAGAGATAGAGAAAGGGGGTGGAGGGCAGGATGGCCAGGAAAGTAGCCTTGAGCCATAGGCTCCTAACAAGGGTGCCCAGCAGAGAGTCTGAGCAACAGGAAGCTCCAGAGACCACTGACCCCACTAAACTTGGCCAAATTAAAAAAAAAAAAAAGCCACTGGAAGACAGCAGGACTTATCTTAATTTCTCAAAGAAGACATAGTCTAACGTCCTTAAACCTCACTGTCAAAGCTTTACAAACACCATCCTAACCGTCAAGGTCCCCTAGCAGGGTTCAGGATGTTACTAGAATCAAGGAGAATCCCATTTGCACTGGTTTGTGGGCACGATCCACAAGCCATTTTCCATTTCCCTCCAGCTTCTACAACCTTACCGGGCTTGGGGATGGGGTAGACCTTACCGGGTCTTTGTTTTTCGCCCTGTGGACAGGACTCTGCACATCTCATCTCCCCAGAGACCTCAAGAAAGCACGAGAGCTGTGAGAGCAGCCAGGCACCCTCACCCCCGCAGAACGGCCTGCACCGGGGCCCCTCTGACACATGAGCTGTCCTGATCGCATCACGGCAATGGAGTTGCTTTGGGGGTAAATTCCATCCAGATGTTTGGAGGGTGGGGTGACTTCCTGAGCAGAGTGGGGTGGTGTATGCTGATATGTGGGGGCGACGCAGCCATCTCGCCAGTACCCAGGAAGCCCAAGGGAGCACACTGCTTTCTGCAAAAGCCAAACGAGGGATTTCAAGGCCAGGTTCTCTGTGTCTAACCTTGGTGGGCAGAGGAAACTGGGGCCCAGAGAGGCGAGGGACCGATCCAGGTGACTGGTGGATTTGGTGGGTCAGGACCCCAGATCTCTCTGGCAGGAGCTCTTATGTCTGGGGAATTTTAGATGGAAGCTGGCTGAGGAGCCTCCTCCTCCCTGCAAAGTCCCCGAGGAGCCTTGGATTAGGAGGGCAGGAGTGGGGGTCAGGAAGTGGAGACTCTGTGGTTAGGGGAGCTCTAATGACCTCCAGCTTGAACCTCCAAACCAGAGAATGCTCTGCATTCCGTTTGCAGGGGTTATGAGGATAGCGTGAAGGAGCAGGCTGCACGGGTAAGTAAGGCTGCAAGTGCATGTTCTCTCCCTTTATCCCCTGCCTTAGCTAGTTAAGGGGAGCGTGTGGCCTAGGCCTCTTTCTTCAGAGGACTCTTTACGTGTCTCTCCTTGGACTTCCGCTGGGCCACATACCTTCCTGACTCCTTTGGGCTGACTTACTGGAAGACAGGAAGAAGCCAGTCAGCTTGGGGGGAGCATGAGAACTTGGAGAGAATGAAAGGAAACAAGGGGGAGTGGGTAAGGGGGAATCGAGAAGGGAATTTTTTGCCTCCTGCCTCATGTTTTGGCTGCCTTAGTGTGAACATGTCTAGGCGCCTTATCGTGAAGGCCTGCACAGCCTGCACAAGAAAGAAAATAGTGTCTGCAGCAGGGGAAAAAATACATCTTGATTAAACATCCCTTTGGAATGGCACTGGGGGTCTCTTATCAGCAGGCAGCGGGGCCCCACATACCTCTGTCTGCCTGCCTGTCCCAAGGCTCCCACCCTCACTCTGCCCCACCCCCAGCCCCTACATCATGTCTCCCCAGCAAGCCGCCTGTGTAGAGACTGTCAGCAAAGCCAAGACTCACCTTCTCGTCCTGCCACTGTCCTTGACGCTATATGACCCAGGCCAAATTCTTTCCTCTGTCTGGGTCTCAGTTTTTCTTCATTAAAAGTCAGGAAGGGAGGGCTGGAGCAGATGTTGTCTAGAGACCTTTCCAGCATTAACACTTTGCGACTCTGACATTTTTGCAGTTTGTCATTCTGTGTGTTTCTGAAGTTTTCCAGCCTCCACCCTAATCCCGATGGACTAAATGTCTACAATCTAACACTCTCAAGTCCTATCTTTCCCATGAGACCCTTGTAGCACTTTTTTAAAGCTTTGGTGAAGCCCTGAGCTGGTGAGACTCACCAGAGGGTCCTTCTGGGCTCCTGTGAGAATTCCTGCAGCAGCAAAAGGCCAGCAACACTTTTTAAGCACAAGTATGTTTTTCTCAAGATTACATTTCCCATGAAAATCCATACAGAAAGTAAGCAACTGAAACACAGTGCCTGCTCTGTGCCTAGCCTCTCCTCAGAACATTCTGTCTTCTGGGCCCCTGACTCTCCTCTATAGTCTCCAGGGACCCACCGATGTCTCTTGAAGTTTTCAGGTGCAGTGGACAGAGACGAGGCCAGAAGGCATCTACAAACTGAATGGTACCTTTTTCTCTGAGCCATGATGCTGTCACCCCAGGACTGAGCTCTCCAGGCTCCTCCCCACCCCCGCAAAGTTGCTGAGGAATCAGTAGGAAAAATCTCCAGGGACATCCTTCGAGGGTAGGGCTGCGATAGCAATGAACTTCAAACTCCACGTAGCTGGAAGGGAGGCTTGGGAAGGTACCTAATACAGCGCAATGATAAACGTTTGAGACATGGATAAGCTAATTACCCTGTCTGATCCTATCCACCCACTGAAATGTTGTCCTTTACCTTATAAATACGTGTAATTATTGTGTCAATTAAAGGGGGAAAATAACAAAGTACTCCACAATCTTACGAGCGCCATGGTGGTGTTTACAGAGAGCTTGGAGACTGTAAACATGAGACCAAGGAGGGTCTCTACTGGCCATCTGTCAAATTCTTCCTCACAGAATTAGGAAAACTCAGGCTGGAGGTGAGGGCGTTTGCTTGGCCAAGGTCAGTAGCAGAAGCAGAGTCAGGGCAGGAGCTGTCTGTCAGAAAAGCCTATCCACAGGTGGGGGAGGGGCTGCTGGCTAACATTTAGGAATTCCACACACACAATTTGGAGGTTCAATACGACCCTCTTGAGATATTTAGAGTCTCGGCTCTCCCTGCCCAGGCTCCTAGCCCTGAGACACAGGAGCGAGGAGAAAGCCCCCTTTATGTGGTAGCTAGGCCCTGCTCTGAGCCATGATAAACACCTTTCTGTCCTCTTTCCCCCAGCCCTGCCAGCCAACCGTCTGCTGCAGGCCACAAGTCTCAGCCTGTGCACAGGACTCCACAGAGCGCCTCTGTCTTCCAGCTGTCTGAGTGGCACATGTGTGACGGTGCGCAGGATGGTGGAAGGCCGGGCCAGAAGCAGCAGAGGCAGATTCTGCCTCGCTTCTGACTTGAGAAACAACTCCCCATCCAGCCAACGCCAGAGCTCCCTGCCCTCCTCTCTGGCTACCTATGTAGCCCCAAGTCACCATTCACTAATCACTCTGCCTGCTTCCTCTCTGAACTCAGACACTGCAAAGGATGTTTTCTGATCCCTGAATTCCCAGCAGCACAAACTAGTTAGAACTGACCTGTTCAGAGAGATCGGCCACTCGGAGAACAGTAAAAAGACGCAGCAAAGAGAAACCAGGGACTGAACAACCACAGAGCCCAGGATGCCACGGCTCTGCCTGCAATTGCCACAGCCTGAGCATCACAAGAAAGACGGCTCCCTCCCTGGCAATGGCCTCCTCTAGGAACACACCCACCTCTTCCTGCTCCCCACATCGCACACTGCGGTGCTGCTCCAGGCAATGCCCTGACCCCCATCCCAAGACCAAACTATAAGGACAGCTAAAAGAACTGAGTCTCTTCAGACCCCAGCAGGCCTCCAGGCCAGATGGCATCTAAGGACGGTTGGTACTGGGGTTGAAGGCATACAGTGCTCTACTGTAGACTGGCGAGTCTACAGTAAGTGACTTTACGTAGTCCAAGAAGACTTTTCAAACAGTAAAGGCGCCCCATGCGAACAGAAGCCTCGGGAGACAGTGAGCTCCATTGCTAGAGATAGACCCCCAACCCCAAAGGGGTACACAGGGGAGGGTGGAGATGTTCAAGGAGACAATCTTAAAGGTCTTTTCTGTCTTGGGAGGCTGTGTGGGGACAAATGTTGAACACACATGCTTTTGAACTGGACACTCAGACATAAGCCCTCTGTCCTCTGAAAGCTGGGTCAAGCCACCTTCCCCGAGGCTGTCCTCTGGCCATAGGCCAGCTGACCTCCGGAGCCAGCCCCAGTGTCGCCTTGTCCCCCACATGCCTTTCAGAAATTCCCCAGCTAGAACGCTCTTTCCTGCATTTCCTCATTAGCTGCACACAGTGGGCCAATGCAACCTTGACTCAGAATGAGCTTCCTCGAAATTCTTTTCGATAGCATAGAAACAGCACAAGGAAACATCTAACTTCTCAGCCGTGGGAAAGTTGCGCCTTTAAACACTATATTAAATCAGGGCTGGAGAGGTAGCTCAGTGCTTTAGAGCATACGCTGCTCTTCCAGAGGACGCTGGTTTGATTCCCACATGGTGGTCCACAACCATCTCTGACTCTAGTTCCAGGAAATCCAACACCCTCTGCTGACTTCTGCAGACACCAGGCACACATATGGCGTATATACACACATGCAGGCAGAACACTCATACACATAAAACAAATAAATCTGAAAAAAATAATTTTTAAAACTTTATTGCAGTCACTGAGGGTAGGGTCGCCAGATTTAGCAAGTGAAAAGGCAGCTAGCTGCCCCATTAACGCTGAACTGAGACAAATCAGTGTATGTATGATTATGTATTATCTGAAATGTACTTATACAATAAAAGTATTTGTTATTGGGCTTGGAGTATAGCTCAGTGGTAGAATGACTTGCCTAGAAGATAAGAGGCCTGGGTGAAGTTTGATCTCCAGCGCCACTAACAAGGAAAATGAATCATTATCTATTAAGGATGGGGCCTTGTCTCCAATGGTGCTCACCATCTCCGGGGATTTCTCCTTGCATAGTTAATAAAAATTAGTTATGTTCTACTATCCACTACCTATCTTACATTATACCAGCCAGCTGGAATGGAAAGGATTCTTGTTCTTTCACAGCCTTCATCTCCCTGTTGATCTCCCTGTTTTAAATCAGAGGAATCTCGGTCACTAAAAGTCACAATTCACAACATTGTCCCATTTTTATTATAACTTACCTATATTGTTGCTAGATACTGGGGGCCTAGAGTCTTCCACTGACAGCATCAATGTAAAGTTCCTTTTGACATAAGTGTATTCAAGGTGTTTTAAATAACTCAATCTAAAGGGAAACGTTACATAAGGAACCTCACAGGCTAAACAAGGATAAAGCAAAGCAGAACAATGCAGCCCAAGAGACCAAGGCCTGGGCTCGCCTGCAAAGGTGCTTCTATTGTGTGCTCCTCGGGGAGGCAGGAGCCCTGGTCCTCTGGCTCCAGTGAACGCTCAGCCTACAAGTCTGGGAGGCCTGCAGGAAGTACCAGAGCCTGCACTCTGTGATTGCAGGGGCAAGGTCACAGCCTACTCTCCATCACCAAGTCCCAGGCGCCCCTGTACACAAAACAGCCCTCCCTGGCCAGCTTGACTTCAGAGACTGTTTGAGTGGGGAGGCAGCCGCCAGGCCCTTCGCACACTGTTTCCAAGTCAAATCCAAACCTTTTCAGTTTTGCCAGGAAACCACCCCACCCCACCCCCTTTCTACTCTGGCTGCCTCCAAAAGTCGGGGCTGCAGGCTTCCAGATGCTGCCCCCACCTACCAGGCCCCTTCCGGCCCAGACAGAGCCTCCCCCACCCACCCCTGCCTGGCACCTTCTCCTTATCCTCCCCGACCCCCTCCAAGCCTGGGACTCTGAGCAGAGAGCTGTGGAATTAGAGGCAGGAGGTAGGGGTAGGGCCAGAGTAGGGGTTAATTTTCCTTTGCACCAAAGGCCCCTGTGAGTCCTCAGGCGGTGCCAGTGAGGAGGCAGTTAGACCACTTTTTCTCAGAAACCCCTTCACCACACCTTGGTCATCCTCCTTGGTCACCAGCTGTTCTTTCGTGAGTCTCTCTTCACACCAGACACTTGGGCAGTATATCTCACCATCTCCCTATTTCTCCATAACAGAAATGCTCATGGTGGCGATTACCATTTAAAAAAAAAAAAAGTTTGGGGCTGATTTACTGTGCTAATTATTTCCCCTATACCATCTAGCTATATACAAGGGATAGAACTGAGGGTTTGGACCTAGGTAGGGTGACCGTCGACATCTACAGAGGACCACCATTCTCAGCTACAGGGCATTCATGCTCGGAGTCTCAGGATGTGATAGAAGGGGACTGAGAGGTTGACGGTAACAAAAGCTGCCCAGCTCCTATGATACTGGCAGTTTTGTGTTCTTCCCATTCAAACAGGGGCCTGGGACAGCTCCTTGCCCTTCCCGGACTCCACTTCCCATTCTAGGCCTTCCAACTCTGCCACAGACCCACACAGTTGTAGCTGGGGTGGCTCCTGGAGAAGACATTGGGGGAAAGGCCTGGGGACCATCTCGATCTGCAAACCCCTCTTGATCCTCGGCAAGATGTGTCTCCCCCAGGCGGAGGCAGGCTCGGCCCAGACATCAAAGGGCCTGCGCGGCTGGCGCTTTGAAGAGAGCCTTGAAGGGTAATAGGAAACATGAGGATGACACTGTGACCCAGCCCAAAGCGCAAGACTTGGAAAAATGAAACGAAGGAACTTCTGGCAGCCCTCCGTGTGGGCTTTGGCTGAACTCAGCCCCTCGCAGCTGCTGGCAGTCTGTCCTCTCTCCCTGGTTGTGGGTCCTTGCATAGCCCAGGGGCGGGGACTTCAAGCAGGAGAGGATCTCTAGCGCTGGACTCCTCTTTTGTTGCTGCAGCAGGCATTACAGAGCTCAGGACTTGGAAAATGGTTAATGGGGACTCAGAATAAACCCACTTGAAGATCCTTGAGCCTGTTGAGACTCTATGGCTCATAACTTTATGCTCCCTGCCAAGGGTATCAGCAGCAATGAACTAGCCCATGCAAGCGACAATCTGCTGATGTCTACTGAAGTCGATGCATGGGTCCCCTGGTCCGCAATAGCAGTTCTAGGAAGTGATCTGGCAAATGGCCTGAACCAGATGCTCAGGGATGCTTGCACCATCAGGTTTCCATTGCAGGACCATTTGTGAAAGGAAAAAAGACCAAAAATATTATCAGTTCACTTGTTCCTTGCTTATGCTAAGGCAAGCACCCTACCACTGAGCTCCGCCCCTCCATTTGACAAGCAGTAGCATATTATACACACCACTTTGTCTAATGAGTGCTTTCAGCGATTATTTCCACCCGGCACCTGCAGTCGGTGCCAGCGGTGTTGCCTTCATGCACTCGCTTGCGCCGCCGTTTGGGTTTATTTTCCTCTGACAGCGGTTATGCAATATGAATTTGTTAATGTCAGAAGCACATGAAAGCTTTTTATAGAAACATCATTCTCTCCTTTATAGAGGAGAAAGTCCAGAGGTCAGCCTGGCTTTATGGCCTTGCGAGAACCACCTACCTCTCCTTCTTTCCCTGCCTGCACCCGGGTTCAGCACAGCTGTCATGTGGCTCCCCAGCATGGTCAGCGGAAAACCCCCTCCTTCCATCCAGACTCCACAGCCTTCTGTTTGTGGGGTTAGAAACATCTTTTTTTTTTTCTTTTTGGCTTTTCAAGACAGAATTTCTCTGTGTCACAGCCCTAGCTGTCCTGGAACTTGCTCTGTCGACCAGGCTGGTCTTAAACTCACAGAGATCCACCTGCCTCTACCTCCCAAGTGCTGCAATTAAAGACATACGCCAAAAAAAATTAAAAAAAAATAAAGACATACGCCACCACGATCCACTTAGAAACATGTTCCACAGCCATGACAGAGATCCCTTCCTTACCTACACTCAAGCCTTTCTCCCACCCCGACCAGGAGAGGCATCCCCCAGCCTCAGGATGGCTGCAGGAGTCGTCCAGGACACTGAGCATGTTATAAACCTGGCATGTGGAGTCAGAAATCCACTAAGGGGCTTTTCACAACACGGCATCTATGGTGTTCCTAAGACAGTGATATGGGAGGTAGCCAGGCTGGCTCCAGAGAGAGACTGAGGCTCGTCCTCCTACCGTAAACTTCACTCCACCCAGGGTTTGGAGCCACCTTGTTAGCTCCAGGGGTCTTTGTGGATGGAGTGGGGAAGGGTAGCTAAAACAGGTCTAACACCCCAACAAGGCAGGACTTCTCAAAAGTCAAAGGAAATGCTAGATTTGGGTCCCGGTGGAGCTCCAACCTTTTCTTTCAAAGGTTGAAAAGCATAATTCCAATATCTTGTCCCAGGTCACCCAGACGCTCAGAAGAGACCCGCTGTAACTAGAACTTTGACCTTGTTGCAGGTGGTGAGGAGGCTGTATGATCCTGGGCTCATCTACTTCTCAGAGCATGTGGGAGCTTAGGTGTGTAAACATCCTTCCTGATAATGGTACTGACCCGTGCTGTATTTCAGCAAGGCAGAAAAAAAAATATCTGATTCTCGCAGTTTAGAGCTTCATGCTTAGTAGCACGCTGCTAGTCTAATGTCCTTGAGGTTCCTCTCTCATAACTGTCTGTTACCTTCCCAGCATCCATTGTGTACGTCCATCTCTTTACTTAACCAGCCACCATCCTCCCGCTCACTCAGCTTCCCACTCCTTTATTCGCCCATCTGCCCACATCCATCTATGCCTGAACGGGCCCTTTGCTCATCGAGTATTGCTTGGGTTCTTATCCCTCTCCAAGGCCCGAGGATACTCTGGGGAACAAAACAGAAACATCTCCCTCCTCAGAACTTTTAACCACAAGGGACACAAATCAATCTAAGCACACCCCAGCTCGGAGTATAGTCTAATTGAGGCATAGGAATCCCAACTGTGGAAGGGCTGTTGAGGAGGGGCCCGTGTCTCTGCAGAAGGAGAATGCATGGCGGAAGGCTGGTCAAAGCAGGCTGTCATGGATAGGACGCTTTAAGGTAGAGGTTCAGGATGCTTCTGCCGTAATCATCTATTGGTTCCTAGGGTCGGCCTCTGTACTTTGGGGGTTTAAGTGTGCACATCACAGTACTGAACTCTCAGGCTCCACTCCACGAAAAAGACACCTGGTAATGATGGGGTTTCCCGCCTCCCATATCATTTTCCAGCCCACAATCCCCTCAGCCCACCATTTCCAAGGGCAGTCTTGCCTAAACTCACCTCGGCAGACCTGCAGCGCTGGCCAGCAGCCATTGCACATGCCAGGGACTGTGATGCTGATGCGCACAGAGGACCTTCAGGGTGGCATAGCCACCGGGGCGCTCATGGCTCCTCCTTCCACGTGGGCTGGTTTATGATGCCAAAGAGACCTTTGCCCGGCTTAGAGCCTCTGGGGCCACTGACAGAGTCTAAAGAGCTCCCAGACCTGGGGACATGAAACCAGACTGACTTGCTGGAACCTCTTTGGAGAAGGAAGGGCTGTGGGGATGCCCTGTCCCTTAGTTGGTACCAGAATTCGCCAGGCATTTTTCGGCCTCGCTACACAAAGGCACATAGACAGACATGTAGAGAGATAAAGAGAGACACAGAGAGAGACAGACACTCAGAGAAACAGAGACAGAGAGACACAGAGAGAGATAGAGACAGAGTGAGAGAGACAGAGAAACCAAAGACCAACACATCACCCAGAGTTATCACATACGGCTGGGGATATGGCACAGCTGTAACGTGCCTAGCAGTTTTGCAGACTTAGGTTCAACTTCCAGGAAACCCAACTGAAAGCAAAATTCAGGACTGAAGATGTGGCTTAGTAGGTAGAGTGATTGTCTAGAATGTTCAGCGTCCTCAGCACCACATAAACCAGATGGAATGCCTCACATCCGTAACCCCAGCATTTGAGAGACAGAAAAATCAGGCGTTCAAGGTCATCCTTGGCTACCTAGTAAGTGCAAGGTCAACTGAGCTCTATGAGACTCTTTCTCAAAATAAATCAAATAAACAAACCAACAACAACAAAACACAAAACCAAAACAGCAATGAAATGACCGTATGGCATAATTTACTACCAGCAGGCCAGTACAAATTCTTTTTTTTTTAAAGATTTATTTATTTATTGGGTATACAGTATTCTGTCTACATGCATGTCTGCAGGCCAGAAGAAGGCACCAGATCTTATTACAGATGGTTGTAAGCCACCATGTGGTTGCTGGGAATTGAACTCAGGACCTTTAGATGAGCAGGCAGTGCTCTTAACCACTGAGCCATTTCTCCAGCCCCAGTACAAATTCTTATATTCAGGTTTACACGTGTAAATAGTTAGGTGTGCATAAAAAATGGGTTCATCGTTGCTGCCTATCCTTGTAAACTTCCTGCCTACTCCAGAGTATGCTGTGAACGCCTGCTGGTGTAAGAGATGCAAATCTACACCAGCTCAGGACTTTCCTTGTGTGCGTGTGTGCCTGTGCCTTCGAACCGTGCCGATCTAGATAGACAACGCCGACCCTGAGCATGCGTCTTTGAACATACCTGCATTGCTTCCTTAGGGTAGATCCCACGAAGCAAAACTGCCCAACCCAGCCAGCCGAGCTCATGGGTGCAGTCCTCCATCCTCAGCTCTGTTGCTTCTCAGTTCAGTGCCCACCATGTCCCAGCCCCACTTCTGGAGGAGGGTGGCTGGTAGCTGAGGCGGCAAAAACCTACCTGGGGGCCCAGAAATATATACCTCCCACTGTACTATAGGAACCCACAGGGTTCCTGGGGATTGAAGATACTATGAGTCATTTTGGTTTACACTTTCTCTTTGGGGACCTGGGGAGCCGATGTCGCTATGCCCTTCTGTTCATACAGCCTGAATGACAGGGGGGTTCCTTGACAAACTGGCCTGATCTTCAGGGACTGTACAAGCATTTAAGAACCGTGGTGGGCACAAGGCAAAAATGTTCATATCACAAATACTCGCCCTAGGCCCAGGCTTATGCAGGGACAGGCCAGCTTTCTGCCATAGAGCCAGAAAGATTTGGCCAAGGTGAGAGCAACCCAGCTTAGCCTAGGTTAAAGGGACCAAGGAAGACGGGATGTCCCTCTTTGGGGAGATGGATGTAGACAAAGCAGCATGAGTTGTACCACTGAGAGGAAGTTGGAGGTAGGACTTGGACTGGGAGGTGAGGGTCCGAAGCTCTTTGGAACTCAAGAATCCTAAGAACTGTGCAGAGCCAGTGCCTCCATGACGGCATTTGCCTGCACACACTCTCCTTTATCTGCACACAAATCAACAATTGTCAGCAGCTTCTCTGCCCTACATATGCGCACACGCGCACACACGCATTTCCATTGCCTCACCGCACACGTCACTGCCCTCAGACAGCACAATGAGAATAATAACACTTTGAGTGGCACATTCCTTGATTTATCGTGCACTTGAGTGCCGACCTTTCCTGGGCTTTGTTTACTCCTCCCATTGTTGGCTCCTTCGCGCAAAGGGGGTTGAACTCACTTGGCTAAGGTCACAGAGGTATGGAACAAGGGCGCTCCACCCTATATACACACGGCCTCTCGCCCACTCAGACACACCCAACCCCCTTGGTCTCCTTACTTGGCTCCTTCCTATCCCGTTCAGGCTGAGTACTTACCACACACCGCCCCTCATGCCTCACCCGGCCCTTGGTACACAACTGAACAGACCTGACTTGTCCACATCCAGGCAGTTGGAGACCCAGTAAATCCAGGCTATAAACCTCCTTAGTTTCTTGTGTAGACACAGTTTGTTTGTTTGTTTGTTTGTTTTTTTATTTCCCAGAGGCCGCCACCACGGGCTGCTGAGTCCTTTCTCTTCCCGACTTTCTCTCCTGTCCTCCTTTGCCCTCTCAGCCAACCTCGAGGACTTGTCTCCTGTGTGCCTGGCACTAGGCTTGGCACTAGGCTATGGAAAGGATGGGAACCCAGTTTCCTGGTCCCAGGAACTCAATCTAATCGTAGGAGGTGCAGAAGGAAAGGGTTTGCTCAAACTCACACAAGGACCAAGTGACAGAGCCAGACAAAACAGTGAACGCGCCCTCTGCCCAGGTCAGTGCTGTATCTGGGAGCTCAGCAGGAGAAATACTGACCCAAGGTGGCATCTGCTGCCCTCTAGATCCAGGCAGAGACACTGGAGGCTGAGTTCAAAGCAGCCCTGAAGCCTCCAGCACTTTCTTTTTCTTTTTCTTTTTTTTTTTTTTTTTTTTTTTTTTTTTTTTTTTGGTTTTTCGAGACAGGGTTTCTCTTTGGCTTTGGAGCCTGTCCTGGAACTAGCTCTTGTAGACCAGGCTGGTCTCGAACTCACAGAGATCCGCCTGCCTCTGCCTCCCGAGTGCTGGGATTAAAGGCGTGCACCACCACCGCCCGGCTGCCTCCAGCACTTTCTATGCATCCTCTCCCTTATTGCTCCAATAACCCAACAAGCTGCTGTGATACTGTTATTCTCTTCTGCTACTTTGTAGCTACAAAAGGTTCACCGTCAGCCACTGAGACTTGAGTGTGTGCTACCAAACCCAAACTCTTCCTCTAGGCTGGGCTGCCTTGTCTGAGGTGGATTTTGGCAAGTGGCTGGAAGTGAGTAGGACGTGGATAGGATGGGAGGAGAGAAGAACATTCTGGATAGTGGTCACTGTTTGGGGCAGTCAGATTCCCTCTGGTGCTGAGAGCTTTTTCCTAGGGAGCTGTGTGCCTTAACCAGGACAGGGAAAGTAAAGACTGCCAGTCCCAGGGTGACACTGTAACAGACCAACACCAGCCACAGAACCAAAGCTCCCTCAGCCCAGTTGCAGAAAACACAGAGAAGCCCAACATCTGGGCAGCTGCCCTTTGCCTCACTGTTGGCCTGCCCTGCCCCCACCTTAGTTCCCCAAAGGCTGGGAACATCTGGCTGCTGGCCTTACTCCAGGAGGGGTGAGCAAGGGGCTTCCTTCCACCAGGCCCGGAGGCTGCCGTGGTGTAAGGCACATCAATCAAAGGCTGCAGAGCTAGCTGGTGCTGGAAGAGAAGCCGACTCCTTTCCCACCCCCTCCCTAGACATTCCGATGTAATGGACTCTCCTTTCCTGTTCATTTATTACCAGCCCACAGAGCTCCGTCAAACCCAGTCTGCAGACTCCAGCTCTATCAAGCCTGCCTTCCCCCGGGAGACCTGGAAGAGCATTGGACCCTAGTGCTCACTCACACGTACTGACCATGCTTCCCTGCCCTACCCACAGTCCTGCCCCAGGGGCCAGCTCTGTTAAACAGTTTACATAGGCATCTTGCATGTCCCCGCTCATGAACTGAATGTCCTCTTACGGCCTGTGACTGCTAACAGATGAGAAACTCAGCTCAGAGACACTAGGTCACTGGTCTGGGAAGTACTGTCATTTCAACTGGGGTAATGCGTCTTCCAGCCCATGGACAGACGGTATTTTCCACCTACATATAGGTATTTCTTTCCAAAGCTTTATAGCTTTATAAGTATTGTGCCTTTTCTACTTTGTAAGTTTTGTGCCTCTTCTGTTAAGTTATATCTATGTATTTTGTTCTTCTTTAATTTCACTATGACTATAATTGTTTTCTTAATCTTGGATTGTTCTTTGTGACTATGCAGAAAATACAACTCATATTCTCTATGTTTATCTTGTACCATATTAAACTTATTCTTTTTGCTCATTTGTTTTGGTTTGTTGAGTCAGGGTTTTTCTGTGGAGCCCTGGTTGTCCTGGAACTAGCTCTGTACTGGAATCATGCTGGTCTTGAACTCAGAGATCCTCCTGCCTCTGCCTGCCAAATGCTGGGATTAAAGGTGTGCCCCTCTACTGTTTATCTTAAACTTATTCCTTTAAAGATTTATTTGTTTATGAGAGGGACAGACGACAGACAGACAGACGGACAGACTGTGGGTGCATGGCTGCCATATCATGTGTGCAGAGATCAGAGGACAACTTTTGAGGGGTGGGTTCTCTCCTTCCACCTCATTTATGAGGTGCGGTCTTTTGAAAGCTTCCAGCATTGCACGGTGCATGTGCACTTTGGCCAATTATCCTGTATCTGTCTCCCATCCCACCATAGGAGGGCTGTGATTCCTATCCCCCATAGGGAGGGCTGTGATTCCTATCCCACCATAGGAGGGCCGTGGCTCCCATCCCGCCATAGGAGGGCTGTGATTCCTATCCCACCATAGGAGGGCTGTGGCTCCCATCCCCCATAGGAGGGCTGTGGCTCCCATTCCACCATAGGAGGGCTGTGATTACAGACTTAAGTCTCAGCATCTTGTTTTTTTGTTTGTTTGTTTTGTTTTGTTTTGTTTTGTTTTTTGAGACAGGGTTTCTCTGTATAACATCCCTGGCTATCGCCGGGCGGTGGTGGCACACGCCTTTAATCCCAGCACTTGGGAGGCAGAGGCAGGCGGATCTCTGCGAGTTCGAGGCCAGCCTGGTCTACAAGAGCTAGTTCCAGGACAGGCTCTAAAACTACAGTGAAACCCTGTCTCGGAAAAAAAAAATCCCTGGCTATCCTAGAACTCTCTCTGTAGACCAGGCTGGCCTCGAACTCACAGAGCTCCACCTGCTTCTACCTCCTGAGTGCTGTAATTAAAGGCATGTGCCACCACGCCCAGCGAGCATCCAGCTTTTTAATGTAAGTTCCAGGGATCCAACTCAGGTCGTCGGGTTTGCTTGCTCATCATCGCACCTGCTGAGCCACCTTACCACTCTTGTTGAACTTAATAATTGTAGTCATTGTTTAGTGCCTGCCGTAGGACTTTCTATCTATAAGGTCATGTCAGATATAGGGATGCAGCTCAGTGGTTGAACACTTGCTTAGCATGTACGAAAATCTTGGGTTCAATCCTCAACACTCCATGGAAAGTATAAGGTGTTTGCTTTTGTATAAAGGTAGAGGCCCTCCATCTGAATGCTTTTCCCCCTCCTTGCTTAATCACCCTGAGGAGAATCACCTCTAGAACTGACGAGTAGAAGGGTTGAGCGTGCACATCTTGGTCTCTGCCCTTCTCTTCCTGCTCTACACCTTTCCCCTCACTCCCTTATGCTTCAGGTCTTTCTTCCCTGATCCTGCCCACCAGGACGGGTGTGGGAAGTGTTAGAAGAGGAGTGCGATCGCACAGTGGGTGATAAAGAAAAGAAGAAACACAGGATGATGATGCATGCCTATAATCCAAACACTTAGCAGACAGAGGCAGGAGGACTCCCACAAGCTTTTAGCTAGCCAGATATCCATAGGGAGTTCCAAGCCAACTAGGGCTACATAGAAAGACTTTCAAACAAGCAAGCAAACAAACCAACAGGACTAGTGAGGTGGTCTGGTCCGTGTTGCCGTTGTAACTGTGAAGCCCTGAGTTTGATCCCAAGAACCCATGGAAATGTCAGGTGTAGTGGTCCCAGCAATGGCAAGGTGGGAGATGGAGGCAGAAAGCCCCTCGGAGTCCACCGGTCACTCTTAGAGAGGACCTGCTTCTGTTCCCAGCACCCACATGGAAACTCATAACTGTAATTCCAGTTCTAGGTGTCCTCCTCTGCCCCCTGCGAGTACCAAGCATGCATATACTACATGTCTATACATGCAGGCAAACACCTATACATTCAAAATAAAAACTTATTTTTTTAAAAAAAAATTAATGATCAGTTTTAAGATACTCCTAACATAGAAAGTGGAAGCCTAAGAAGAACATGATGACTGATATCTGCCACTCACCTACTCCCATGTACTCCCATGAGAATACAAAGATGAACCAGATATAAAGAGTCAAAGCTGTGGGCTGGAGAGATGGCTCAGCAGTTGAAAGTACATGCTGCTCCTGCACAGGACCCAGGTTCAGTTCAGTTCAGCTCCCAGTGCCCATATGAGGTGGCTTACAGCTGTCTGTGACTCTATCTTGTTGTCTCTAGTCTTCTTGGCTGTTCACACTAATGTGCGTGTATCCAAACACAGACAGATCCACATACATACATACATACATACATACATACATACTTAAAAATAAAAATCAAATCTTTTTAAAAAGAGTCAAAGCTGGAATTCAAACTGAGATCAAAGCCCAGGTAGACCCACAATCTTTTCTTTTTTATTCCCACTACCAGGCTCGAACCTAGGATCCTGCACATGCTGGTCAAGTGCTCTGCCACTGAGTTTACATCCTTCAGCGGCCCGTACTTCATCTTGTAAAGAAGCAAAATCTATACTGAGCCCATCATTGCCATTCAAAAGTCTCCTCCAGAGTCTACCAGCAACAGACCCAGAATTATGCAACCTTGTTCTGATGGAGCTTGCAGTACTCCCGCTCCTAGTTATGGGCTTAAAAGTGTCCCTGTAACTTTGTCCTGCCGTGAAATGAGGAGAAACAGTAGCAACCTCAGAAGGCTATTGTGAAGATCAAGTTCGTTCATAGTAAAATGTTTAGTAGAAGGCTTGCATGCAATGGCGCTATTTGAGTGGTTCCTCTTCTGCACAGAGAAGCCTACCTGCCTGTAGTGAGTCTGGTTGTAGCATCTTGGAAGGGGGATGGCTGCTTGGACCCCATGGAGTTGTGGAAAACTTGCCATGACTTACGTTCCTTATAAGACAGATCTCTTTAGTGTCCGCCAATGGTGAGCTGTGTGCAGACCCAGGGCTGAAAATTCACAAAGGTAACAATCTAACTGATGGTTATTCTTACTATGGCTTACTGTGTGTAGGTCAGAGCTCAGCCAGAGAAACCCAACCAGGAAGAGACATCTTCTAGGATACTTAATGCTAGGACTTGGCCTTCGCGGTTGTAGGGATTAGCTGGGTATTTTTCCATCTCTATTGCTGTGATAAAATGCCATGACCAAAAGCAACTCAGGGAGGAAAGGGTTTATTTTGCTTACACTCCCAAATCACAGCTCATCACTGAAGGAGGTCAGGATGGGAACATGGAGGCCATGGAGGAACGCTATTTATTAGCTTGCTCCGCATGCTTTCCTATACCATCCAGAACCACCCGCCCAGGGATGGCACCCTCCACAGTGGGTAGGGCTCATCTACATCAGTCATTAATCAAGAAAATGCCTTCCAAACTTACCTAAGGCCAGTTTTACAGAGGCACTTTCCCAATTATGATTTCCTCTTCCTGGGTATGTCTAGGTTTACGACAAACTATCACACTAGGCCAGTCTGATATCCACAAGTGTGATGGTTACTGTGGCAACTCGTCAATAGAATGATGCATGATGAACAGTGCCCTAGGGAACGTGAGAGAGGCTCCAGGAAAAAAGGCAGAGGCCTTTTACCTCCGGGCATTTTGTTCCCTGGGTTGCTCTTGAATATGATTTTGTGCCTCTGTGTCGAACATTTACATGCCACGTATAAGACGTTTATTCTTGTTGGTTGTCAGAACATGGCTATAGAACCTCATCTGCTCAGTGTACCCTGAACCTGGGTATGGCCTTCTGCCTTGCTTTCAGGCTTTCCCAGATA
Source organism: Arvicola amphibius (assembly GCF_903992535.2). Lineage (NCBI taxonomy): Eukaryota > Metazoa > Chordata > Mammalia > Rodentia > Cricetidae > Arvicola > Arvicola amphibius. The sequence continues at coordinate 135,174,079 of NC_052051.1, forward strand.
TAATCTCTATACGTGCCAGGCAATAGTGTTTTTATTTATTTTATATTTTTTTAAAGATTTATGTATTATGTATACAATGGTCTGTCTGCATATGTACCTGCAGACAGAAGTTGGCACCAGATCTTATTACCGGTGGTTGTGAGCCACCATATGGTTGCTGGGAATTGAACTCAGGACCTCTGGAAGAGCAGTCAATGCTCTTAACCACTGAGCCATCTCTCCAGCCCCCAATTGTGTTTTTAAATTGGTCTTATTCTGAGAAAGTTCTGAGAAAGGGCTGCTCCATTGACATTTAGTATGTGTTTGTTGATGTTTATTTTTCTGATCATGTTTTTCAGAACTCAAGCAACCTTCCTTGGATCACTGCTTTCTTTGTTACATTTGTGTATTAAAGTACGCTGAGAATAAAGTAAGGCATTAGACTGTAGTCTGCCCCGTTCTTTCAAGTCCTCAGATCCCAGGTCCAGCGGTCCAGATCTGCACAGGTCGGCTGAAAACTGCACAGCTAATTTATGGGCCAACTTAACTGGGCTAAGGAGTGCCCAGATACTTTGCTAAGCAGTCCTCTTCTACATGAAACTGTTGTCGGATGGGATTTGCATTTGAACCAATGGGATGGCTAAGGCACACGGCCTCACCATTGGGTGGGGGGGACACTTCATCCAACCAGTCAGATAGATACAAAAAGAGGAAAAAGACTCCATCCCAGGAGTAAGGGAGAGTTCTTCCTGCCCAGCTGCCTTGGAACTAAACTACGTTATCTGCTTTTTCATGCCTTCAGGTTTGAGCCATAACATTGTCTAGGTTTCCAGCTTGCTGATCTGGGGGAATGTTTAGCCTCCGTAAGCACATGTACCAGGCCCTTGTAACAAATCGTTTCCTATGTAAACAAATACACAAACACACACGGACACACTTACACGTCATCATAAATGCTCCTACAAAGCCTGCTGGTTCTGCCTCTGGAGAAGCCTAACAGAGGGACGGGCCTTGAGGAAGGGCAAGCTGGGGTACAACGCAGGCCAAAGCTGGCACACACAAGCAAACGTTCTTGAAGGAACCCTCAGCTTTGCATATAGATGAAGACAGGCCTGTGCCTATCATCTGAACCCATCTCTCTCACCTAGCACAAACACATTCCGGATTTGGATTTGAGTCACATCCACGGTGTACCCCGAAAGCATCATCTTCATCACCGTCTGGCCCAACACCTGGGTCTACCACCTAGTCAGACGTATACTCTCACACGTGTGCCGAGCCCATAGCAACTGCCGAGCCCATAGCAACTGCTCTGTTTTTCCAACAGCCCCACAAGGAAGGTTTATCCGGCTCTTTGTTCTAGAAGAATCTGACTTGTCCATGGCCACACTGCAGTTGTGGAAAAGAGCTGAATAAGAACCCAGGTCCTCCAGGGCACCTATTATATCATAGCTGGCTCCATGCCACTGACTCATTTTCTAATCATACCGCCCTCGGTGCCAGGATGCTTCTGCTGGTTTTATAGGTGATGGAAGCTTGGAGAGGGTAGGTGGCCGCACCGGTTACTCAGCGGGGAGAAAGAGTCCCGTCCACTCCTCTTCCTGCCTCACCAGAGCCATCTGCCCTCTACCTCACCTCAGTAGCTCATCACACAGGAAAACACCCAAGGTCCCTCCCTCGGATGACACAGCACAACCTTCCTCCCAGCCTCAGCCTTGCCCTGTGGAAGGAAGGGAACCTCTTTGCTGGCTTTCACACTGAAGGGCCTGGCTTGGGGACACAGGGTAGCATGCAGGATCCCTTGTCCCAGGGAACTCCTAGGGTGGGCTAGTCCCACCCATGGGAGGTGCTGATACTTGATGGTCAGGATCCAAAATCACTTTGTGTGCCTAGCGTCACATAGTAGAATCTGCCAGCCAGGGAAACCAGGGCAGCTTCTGAGGCTAAGCACTCAGCTGGAAGGGTCTCAGTGCAGCCAGGCCTGTGGTCAGGGCAGGCTGTGATGTGGCTTAACTGCCCACCCCTTCCGGTGGGGGCCTCAGCACCAGGAGAGGCAGCCCCGTGAACAATGTCTCACTGTGTTCTTGGCTAATTCAGCTACACCTTATACCATTCCTGACTCACCCCCACAAAGCACAGCTTCTGCTCCCAAACAACCTCCGAGTTCCCTGACACAATGCTAAGGTCAGGACAGGGGTCCTGAGGCTGGAGATGAGGGCTGGCATGTCAGTAGAGCTGGCCGCAAGCATCCATCTGAGTCATCCATCCATCCATCCATCCATCCATCCATCCATCCATCCATCCATACTTCCCCTCAACCGGGATAGTTCCTCCTTTGTCCAGCCATTTTGAACAGGGCCCAGTCTTTGTGGTGAATGATGAGAGAGGAGATGAGCAGCTTGCCTCTTGTCAAATAACCTCGGAGCAACCCAAGCAGAAACAAGGCCAGATCCGCGTGCGCCCAGAGCTCCCAGTATTAACCGCTGCATCCAAATGCCCCTTTTAAAGTTCTGAAGAAATCTTAAGGTCAAGGGCTCCAGGGGTGCTCTGTGGCGATCTCAACAAACACATACACACCCATTCCTAGGAACCAAAGCCTGCCCACAGTCTGCCTTTTCCAGACAACTTTGGAGAGGCCCCTGCAAGGTCCTGAGGGATTCTAAGCCCAGGTCTCCACCTTCACCTGGCGAGAACCACTGTCTCCCACAACTCAGCCTGACCCCAAGAGCCTAGTTCAGGGTACCACTGGTATGTGTTGGAGGTAGGAGTTCCAGTCCCGTCCCCGTGCACTCTCAGCCTCATAGACCTGTGGGTCACCAGCCCCTTCCCCCAGCCCTTATAGCCACAGGCCCCAGGCCAGGCCTGGCTTCCGGAACTGCCGCCAGCAGGGCCAGTCACACCACACATGGTTTTAATCAGTAGCCTGCCTGAATGAATAGTACCCTTGTGCACACGCCACAGGGCTCACCTCCATGGCAGGACAGGCCAGGTAGGCAGCCTCAAGGAGGGTGGAGTGCAAGGAGACCTCAGCTGAGGAAGGGGGGTGGCATTTGAGGCAATGTTACGATACAGCACAAGAGTTACGAGCCAGGGCCTGTTCAGACAGAGGGGTGAAGTTCCGGCCCTGCCACCCACAGTCTGTGTCTAGGCTGCTCAGGAAACCTCTGAACGTCAGCCCCACCCTGGCACACAGGACTCAAGAGAGCTCCTGGCAGAGCCGTGAGAATGCAAGAAACGACACTTGGCACATAGCAAGCACTTTGTGCCTAGAGTACAGCCCAACCTGTTGGGGGACAGGGCGGGGGACCCACCAACTTGCTTTTCTATGGGGAGTGGAGCTTAGAGGTAGAGCGGCACTTGTGAGCAGAGGGGCTCCAGTTTCTTCTATGGTTCTGTTGGGTCCCCACCCGTGAAGCTCCCTGCTCACTTCAGAAGCCTGGTGAGAAAAGTCCTCAGTCAGTGACAGGCCAGCTACCTTCCTCCTCTGCTGCAGCCAGTTTATATGACAGGAACTAATAGCTGCGTATACTTCCTATGTGCAATACCTTCACCCACGCTGCTGTGGTTAAGCCTTTAGTCAGCTTGACACAGCTAGAGTTATCTGAGAAGAGAAGCTTTGATTAAGAAAGTACTTCAGGGCTGGAGAGATGGCTCAGGGGTTAAGAGCACTGGCTGATCTTCTAGAAGTCCTGAGTTCAATTCCCAGCAAACGCATGGTGGCTCACAACCATCTGTAATGAGACCTGGCGCCCTCTTCTGGCCTTGAGGCATACACGCAGGCAGAACATATGCATAATAAATAAATAAATAAATCTTTAAAAAGGAAGGAACAAAGAGAGAGAGAGACAGAGAGAGAGAGAGAGAGAGAGACAGAGAGAGAGAGAGAGACAGAGAGACAGACAGAGAGAGAGAGAGAGACAGAGAGAGAGAGAGAGAGAGAGAGAGAGAGAGAGAGAGAGAGAGAGAGAGAGAGAGAGAGAGAGAGATTGGCTTGTAGGCAGGCCTGTGGGCATTTTCTTGATTATTGATTGATGTGGATGGGCCCAGCCCACCATGGGCAGTGCCACCTCTAGGCAGGTGGTTCTAGGTTATATAAGAAAGCAAACTGAGCAAGCCATGGGGATCAAGCTGGTGAGAAGGATTTCCTTGATCCTCCTATGAGGCTTCTGCTTCAGTTCCTGCCTCCAGGTCCCTGCCCTGAGTTCCTGCCTCTTGGCATCCTTCAGTGGCCTGTGACCTGGGATATCTACGTGAAATGAACCCTTTCTTCCCTGTGTCACATTTGGGCGATGACATTTTATCACACTAGAAAGCTAACAAAGACCTGTGCTCTACCCTTGACTCGGATCATCTTACATCTTTGACCATTGGTTCTTCTTGCCTATGACAAAGCAGAAAAAGGAAACAAGAAGATAGCTCCTTAGCACCACCCACCCGCCAGGGAGCATCGAGTCTGCACCCCTCCCCTCATGGCGGAGTGTTCGAGAGATTGGAGGAGGCCTTTTCTATGGACCTCCAGGGGCAGGCTGTTTACTCACGGAGACCCCTGCCCAGTCTCCTTTCTGTGCACAGACTTCCCATGGCCAGGCCAAGGGCCACGAACTTGTACCTCTATTCCCACCTCACCCGAGCACCCCACAGCCTGGTAGAGAAGGGAGTCCTGAACATTTGAAAGGGGAGTAGGGGAGCGGGGAGGGAATATACAGGCTCCATGGTTCTCACACCCCACCGGCTGCGCAAGTTCCCAGCTCCTTATTTCCCTCTCTGCCTACCCATCATTACCACTGTGCTGCCTAAGCTGTGAGGCCTAGCTCACACCTCCAGCCTGGCTCAGTGAGCCCCACTAACTCCCTTCCCCCCTGAGCCCCACTAACTCCCCCCACCCCCGGCTAACTGTCCTTTGAGGCCCAGCCAGGCACCTCATGCAATGTGATATCTGACGGTCACTGTTGTGGAATATTAGCTGAAGATGTGTTACATTTGTTTATGCTGTGGAACATTTGTTTTAAGGGTGCAAAGATGTGTTGTGTTCTTGTATGCTGCGTGCGTTTAACTCTGTGAAGCTGTGTTAATTTGCCTGCCTAAAACACCTGATTGGTCTAATAAAGCGCTGAATGGCCAACAGCTAGGCAGGAGAAAGGGTAAGTGGGGTTGGCCGGCAGAGAGAGTAAATAGAAGGAGAAAAAGGGGGGATGGAGGAACAAACACGAGAGAAGGAGAAAGGACATCAGGGGCCAGACACCCAGCTACACAGCAAGCCAGAGTAAGAAGGAAAGAAAAGATAGAGATAAATAAATAAATAGAGAAAGATAAAAGCACAGAGGCAAAGGTAGATGGGAAAATTTAAGAAAAGCTGGCTAGAAAAAAGCCAAGCTAAGGCCAGGCACTTAAAAGTAAGAATAAGCCTCCGTGTGTTTGAGAGCTGAATGGTGCATCCCCTCCACAAGAATAAAGAGCAAAGAGTAAAATAACCAACTACAATGGTCTGACTGGTGTTCCAGAGGTTTCTCTTTCTGGTAGCAGAGCCTAAGGATCCTAAGAGTTCCCCAAATCCAGAATTCATTTCTGCAGAAGCAGGAACTATCCTTCTATCCAGCAGTGAGAAGCCGCCTTTACAGACTGGTATCTCCTGTACCTATTCTGACCCAGCAGCAGCCAAGCTGTGGGTGACAAGCATCTCCCCTGGGTGTCAACTAGGTCTTAGGCTCTCAGGGGGCTCCAAGCTCAGTGAGAAACCATTTAAAGAATAAACTGTAGCCAGGCGGTGGTGGTGCATGTCTTTAATCAATCCCCGCACTCGGGAGGCAGAGGCAGGCAGATCTCTGTGAATTTGAGGCCAGCCTGGTCTACAGAGCAAGTTCTAGGACTGGTTCTATAGCTACTGAGAAACCCTGTCTCGAAAAACCAAAAAAAAAAAAAAAAAGGAATAAAACATGTTAGTCATGTTTACATGGCTTAGATGTCCCTCTCGTTGCCATGTCCCTGTAAAAATGGGGCACATACAGATCTTCAGTGGCCCCAGAGTCACCCCCAACTTGCCTGGCTCTTGATGCAATGGGTCAGTGAAAGCCAGGAAAGAAAACATCTCTGGAAATAACTGCGGACACACTCGAGGGCTTGACCACAAGAATGTTCAGCATGCCTTTGTTTACAATCCAGAAAACTCTAAAGTAACCCACACGGTCAATGGTTAAAGTCTGGTGCCTTCACAAAACCTAATCCCACAAAGTGGGTGTTACATGACACCCAGAGATGGTCGCAATGCATCTCCAAGTGAAGGGGTAGAACGGAAGAAAGTTCATGGGAACACTGACTCCAGGCAATTCTGTAAAGAAAGCAAAGGATAAAGAGATGGGTTTCGGGGGGGGGGGTGGAGTTGGCTGGGGGTACAGGCAGAACCATTACCTCATGGTGGCCAGGGACTGTGGGAGATCTACCCGACACAGAAGTTAAGGGACCACCTGCAAATGGGAAGGGCACACCAGCCACGAGGAGCAGTGTGGGAGGCAGGAACTAACCCAATTTGCACACCAATGTGAGCAGCTCTGATCCCACATAGTGGGTCCTTTTAATCTCCTTATGTGTGTGTGCTTATACTTCCAGAATTATCTGCAATTAATGCATATCACTTCATGTGCACGTGTGTGCCTGCCTGGGAACATGTGGGTGCAGACTGCAGATTGAGAACAGGTGTCCTCCTCAAACACTCGCCACCTTTTGCTTTTGTTTATGTTTTTGGAAGCCAGTCTCTCACCAGTTCTGGGATTCACCAGTTCTGCTACCCTGGCTAGCCAGCAAGCCCCCGGAATCCCTCAGTCTTCACTGGGATTCCAGGTGCAAACAGCCAGGCCTAGCTTTTCCTTGGGTGGTGGGGATCCAAACAGGCCTTATGCTGTGTAGCAAGCACTTTACCCACTGAGACATCTCTCCAGCCCTCTTAGGCTTTAGATTTAGAATCGACATCGTTCTTTTACAAGCTTGGATTACAATGAAATGGGAATAACATTGATAAGGTAGAAAATTTTAATACTCCGTAAAGATTTTGAGACGTATTCTGATTGAAAAGAAGCTTGCAGAACACAGTAGATGGGGCCAGGGAGAAGGCTCGGAAGGTAAATAAAAGGACTTGCTGCCATGCCTGACAATCCAAGTGCTGCGCCAGGAACCTACACGACAGAAGGCAGAACCAACTCCTGCAAGTTGCCGGATAACCTCCACTTGCACGCTACAGCACACTCGCACACGCAACACAAAGAAATGAACAAATGTGTCATCTTAAAAAAGCTTTATTTAGAGGCTGGAGGGATAACTCGGTGGTTGAGAGCACACACTGCTCTTGCAGGGGACCCGAGTTTGGTTCCCAGCATCCAAGTCAGGTGGCTCACAACCACCCGTAACTCCAGCTCCAGGGGATCAATGCCCTTTTCTGGCCTCCTTTTCAGGCACCAGCACACACACGAGTATGTGCACACACATAGAAATAAATAACGATAAACAACATTTTTAAAAGCTTTATTTAAAAAAAAAAAAAACAGCAGTGTTATGTTCTCTTACAGAAACCACTATGTGCCCATGAACAAAAGGCAGAGAGCAAGTGGTCACCTCAGGGCAGTGGGATCCGGACATTAACGCTGTCTTCTTTGTCTGTGTGCTCTACATTTTCCACAATGAATATTTATAACTTAGGGGATTAACATGTACATATGTGAGCATGCATATTCTTTTTTTTTTTTTTTGAGCATGCATATTCTTAAAGGAAAAAGTTGGCTCAAGTTCTCGCCTGTGCTAAAAGTGCCTCCACTACGGCAGACTGCGTCTCCAGGCTTCGCTCTCCTTGCCTCCACGTTCGCCCTCGCATATGTTCACACCTGCTTCCAATTTGCGCCATCTTGCTGTCCTTCCCGAGTCCTTATAAAAGATCTGAAGTCCGTGTTGGAACCAGACAACCGGGGTCTTGGGCCTGCTCCACCGTTCCTATCCAGTGGGCGCCCACCATCCCACATGGCCTCCTGGGATACTGTTCCAATTACTGGAGACTCAAAGCAGATCCAAAGACAGAACTATAAACACCACAGGCAGAGGCCCATAAACATCTGGGTAAGTGACTCCAGCTGTGCAGATGGGCCCTGGCCCTCATTCACACTGGGACCAGAGGGGACTGGCTGGTCACGAGGAATGCCCTCTGCCTCCTCCTTGGACTATGAGCTACCAAGAGTCATACGGACTTGCAGGGAGGGCTAACCTAGGTGAGATCACATCCAAGAGAGAGGAAGTATGGGGGCCAGAGTTTCTCAGCCATCTGAGCCACATTACCTATGTACTGGGGTCACAATTTATCTGTCCATAAAATGAAGCAGCAAGGATGCAATAGACCAGACAGCCAGGAACTCTAGTACGAATAATAATAGTGCGAATAATTCATTAAGTCAATGCCCAGGCAGAAATATGCTCACAATTTCTTTGTCTATACGATACTAAGTTGGTAGCATAAACATATGCTATAATAAATTATTTAAAAATTTTTGAGACAGCATCCATCTTTATCTCCCAAGTGCTGCAATTACAGGCACGCATCCTGACTTACTCTTATTAGTATCTTTCCTCTCCAGGTATGTGATAGGAAGGTATACAGAGACAAGTCAGGGGGCATTCCTGTAAGAAGGGAGATATGAGACCTATGAGTCAGAAGCAGATGAAACCTCCAAAAGCTCCTCGTTGTCAGGTAACAGAGAGAGCTGAGGGCTAGAGGTTTCCTAGCACTGTTTGCGGGAGGTTCATCAAGCACCCTGGACTAAAATGACCAAGCTTCACCAGCCCTGCCTGGGAGCTCCTAATGCTGCCTACACCACCCTTGGGGAGCGAGGCCAAACCCAGCTCACTGCAATGCAACCTGGAACGCTCGAGCCCAGGCCACCTCTTGAGTTTCTGACTGTGGAACGGTTGCCTGGTGGGCTGAGAAGAGATGTCTGGCCCAGCGGGCATTTGGTAACCTCTGATCTGTGGGTGGTTTGTGGAGTAGATGGTTACCCATGATTCACACCTGTGTCAGATTCTCCGCTGGGCACCAGCCCATGTTTGGAGCCTGATGTTAGCTAGGAGCCCCTGGGACACTCATTAGGCAGTCAGGGTTCCAAGACAGCTCCCTCCCCCCCCCCCGCACCCCTTCCCCACCCTTCTAAGTTCAGTGGTGGAGGCTGGAAGCTCCTCGGCAGCACAGCCCAAGGGTGGGTTCATGGGCGCTCAGAGCAACACAGCTAGGGGCCCACGTAGAGCTCAAAGACGCAGTGTCTGCCCAGAAGCAGAAAGTCCCGCATTCCCTCCTCAGCAGTAAAATCAAATAGCATCAACAAAAACTCACCCAGAAGGCTTTCCAGAGGAGGTACCCTGAGGTCGGTGAACAGGCCAGGAATCGTCCAAGTGGAACCATTCTCTGGCCCTGGGTATGTCAGGAGCCCTCCCTGCTGCCCACATCACAGACAGCAGCAGAGCCCAGGCCTAACCTCCCCCCCCCCCCCCCGCCGTGACATGCCTGTGAACATCCCCCTCTCTTGTGACCATGTGACTTCCCAGTTCCATTTGAATCCTACCGGCAGGTCCAGGCAGGAGTGAGTGGCACATTCCAATCTTGCCTCCAAGATCAAAACCTCCTTTTCCAGGTGGGCCTGAGGCCATGCCATTCTTGACCCAGGTCACACATCGCCAAGCTAACTCACTTCCAACTGCTATTTCTACGCACGCTCTTTGTTATGCTCTATGAAATTATCAGAACAGCAAAGCCAGGCACTTGCAGCCAAACCCAACAATCTGAGTCCAATCCCAGAGACCCAAAGGGTGGAAGAACTGAGGACTCCTAGGAGTTTTCTCTGACCTCACGGGCTATGGCATCTATGAATGAGCACACACATGCACACAAGAATGGAATTTTGAGCATTGATAAGTGGGGAAATGCAAATCCGAACAGCAATGAGAGTCCATTTCATGCCCATTAGGATAGCTGTAGCTCACAAGAGGAATATAATTTTGGTAAGACTGCAGCAGAGAGGGAATCCTTACGCTTATGTATGGCACATGTGGTTGATAGGGAAGAAGTGTGGCAGTTCCTCAGAGCATAAACACAGAATTACCTATCCCAGCAATCCCTGCAAAGCTGACACCTGAAGGGCTTTCAGACGCAGGCTTGCGCTCAGATCTCCGCAGCACTGTCTGCAGCAGCCAACTAGAAAAACAACACAAGCCAGGCGGTGGTGGTGCATGCTTTTGATCCCAGCACTCGACAGGCAGAGGCAGGTGGATCTCTGTGAGTTCAAAGCCAGCCTGGTCTACAAACTGAGCAGCCAGGACAACCAGGACTGGTACACAGAAAAATCCTGTCTCAAAAACAAACAAAAAAAGGGAGAGGAAATAAAGAAGACATCTCCTCACTCTGCCTTCCAAGTGCTGGGAATAAAGACATGTGCTACCATACCTGGCAAAACCAAACAAACAACAAAAAACAACTTTATTTTTAAAACTATATTAAGGGGCTGGAGAGATGGCTCAGAGGTTAAGAGCACTGAGCACTCTTCCAGAGGATCCTGAGTTCAATTCCCAGCACACACATGATGACTCATGACTATCTATGATGAGATATAGTGACCTCCTCTGACATGTAGGTGTACATGCAGACAGATACTGTATACCTAATAAACAAATAAACCTTAAAGATGAAGTTTTGGTAGATGCTATAAACTAAATGAACTTTAAAAACACCTTGGGTGGGCTGGAGAGATGGCTCAGAGGTTAAGAGCATTGCCTGCTCTTCCAAAGGTCCTGAGTTCAATTCCCAGCAACCACATGGTGGCTCACGACCATCTGTAATGAGGTCTGGTGCCCTCTTCAGGCATGCACACAGACAGAATACTGTATACATAATAAATAAATATTAAAAAAAAACACCTTGGGTGGGGCTGGAGAGATGGCTCAGAGGTTAAAAGCATTGCCTGCTCTACCAAAGGTCCTGAGTTCAATTCCCAGCAACCACATGGTGGCTCACAACCATCTGAAATGGGGTCTGGTGCCCTCTTCTGGCCTGCAGGCATACACACAGACAGAATATTGTATACATAATAAATAAATATTTTAAAAAAACACCACGCAAGCCTGAAGACTTGAGTTCAATCCCTAGAACCTAAGGAAGGAGAGAACCAACATCACAAAGCTGTGCTGTGATAACCACATACATGTGGCAGCATGCATATGCCTGTATTTCAACATACATGTGGCGGCATACATGTGCCTGTGTTTCAACATGCGTGTGCTGGCAAGTATGTGCCAGTATCTCAACATACATGTGGCGGCATGCATGTGCCTGTATCTCCAACATATGTGTGTCAGCAAGCACATGCCTGTATCTCAACATACATGATGCATACACTCACAAAGTTTAAAAAACTAAAAACTACAAAAAAAAAATGACGCTAAGTGAAGGAAACCAGGCACAAAGGCTACAACACTCAGAATTCTGCTCATGTGAAATGTTCAGCGTCAGCAGCCCACACATGCAGAAAGCTCTAGCCGTGGTGGTGTGCTCCTGTCTCAGTTCTCCCGAGACTCAGGCAGAAGAATCCCAAGTTCAAAGTGCACCTGGGTTACACGGACAGACCCTGTCTCCAGAAGAAAGATAAAAAGGAAGGAAAGAAGAGGGAGGGAGGGTGGGTGGGTGGAATAGTTTAATGCTGGGAGAACAGAAATGGAATTAAAGATGATGGGACCCGGCTCTTAGCACATGTGGTACAAGCATCTAATAACCAAGCTCATCCCAGCCCCACCAGTCTTTGGCCTTACTACTAAATGGTACTGACCTCAGAGCATAAGTCAGTGAGTGTTCCTATCTCTTCCATCTTTTCCTAAGAGTCTGACAGGGATTGGTGCTGACGCTTCCTCACGTGTAGGGGAGAACTGGAGGTGGCACGTCACCTTAACACTCAGCTTCTCTTTGCTGGGAGGTTTTAAAATGTTTTGACTCGCTGCATTTGGTGGTCACTGGGGATGGAACTCAGTTGGTGGCGTGCTCTGCAGCATGAAGCCCTGGGTTCAACCTTCAGCACTGCCAAATCCAAGTGTGAAGGGGCACACTGCAATCCCGGAATCTGGGGGGTGGGGGGGACGGACAGGAAGGTCAGAGGGACACGGTCGCCCTAACAGCTCAAGGACAGTGGGGATCGTGTGCATCTAAAACATTAAGGAAACAATTACTTCTCTGCCTTCTGGCTAAGGCCAAGGAGGGTTTGTCTGATTGGTCGGTCGGTTGGCCAGCTGGTTGGCTGACATATTTATGGGGAGAGGAAGAAGATCATGCTATCTAGCCCAACAGGGCCTCAAACTCATGGTAATTTTCCTGGCTCTTTCTGGAGTGTATGCCAGCATGCCTGGTTCTGGCTGGGAGTGTTCTGATCTCTGGTCCTCTTCCCTAGCTCCGTCTACTGGATGTGACCACTGCTTCTGGGCATTTCTAGGAATGTGTCCCCTTTACCTAAGCTCTCCAGCGTGATGGTGTGCTGCGGGCATGTCCCTGCAGTCTTCCAAGCTCTGTCTGTTTCTGTGCTGGTCAGCAGCTGCATCTGTAGTTCCTTCTCAGAGCCCCAGATCACCAAAAGCCTTTCATTCCAAGGGTCCTGGGGAAAGCAGCCAAGTGTGGCACTTCTGTGCAGGGGGGGTGGGGGCTCTCAGGACAAAAGTGACAGTGTGGCTTCAGACTCAGTGATGGGGCTGTGTGGACTGGACACCACGAAGTACACTCCCCGGTGTACTTCCAACACAGCAGGCTTCTACAGTGAGTTCTTCGTGCTCAGATGCCTCAGAACCCTTCCAGAAGGCTATTTCAGCTCCTCTTAGTCACACAGTTTACAGATGGGGAGCCAAGCCACCTGCCCTAAGCCACACGGCCAACATCTGCCCAGATCTGAGATCAGATCAACCCTCCTGAAATGTTTTGACGGCTATGCTAACAGTTAACCTTTCATATGATAAGAGAGAGCATCCCGGAACCGAGCAGAGGCTGAGGAGGGCATGTGCCAGCTTCTCTGTGCTCCCAAAGGTGGACAGAGCAGGAGCCCCTCCACCTGCCTCCATGCACGGCTACAGATTGCCCTGCAGTGGTACCCACGGGCTCTGTGAAAAAGAACGGGAAAAGAACACAAAGAGCACACACCAGTGGCAGATGTCTGTTTACTTAGCTGTTCACACATGTAAAATAATTCTGGAAAGATCTACAAAGCCAGCAGTGGTGGCGGGCACTGAAGCAGTGGTTGGGGATGAGTACATCCTGCTATGCTTTTGTTAGCTTTACTTAGGCTCCGGAACGTATGTATCTTTAAGGCCAGCCTTGGGAGGAACAGAGTCAAGCACAGGGAACTACTCTACTCTGTCCCGAGGACACTGCACATTTCTTCTCTGCAGGCCAGGGCTATTTCCCAGCCTTAGCCCCAGGAGGCACGATCACAGAGGGGACTTGGTGCTGGGGCATCTCAGGGACCAAGGACGGTAGTCAGCCACCTTCTCAGTTATCCAACCTCAGACTTTGGATCTGCATAGAACGGTGAGAACATCCACCTCAAGGCCCTGTTATAAGTACTGAGAGGACCATTCCCAGGAGCAGAGTGCCTGACCAGCACGCGGGAAGGACCTTTTAGTATTTTCCTACGTGTTGCGTTTAATGTCCTGTGGGCCTTAGTGTAGTCTGCCTCACATTAACTACAAGCCCCGGCTGGTGAGGCGCAAGAAACTTAGCTAAGAGTGCCCCCTGCTGGATACATCCTATACTGCACCCTACACATACCAAAATTCAGCTTGCTTTCTTCCTGTTCCTAAACACTCCTAAAATATTTCGGTGAGTACTTACTATGTAGCCCAGGCTGGCCACGTACTCACAGTAATCCTCTTTTGCCTCAGCTCCCAGGTGCAGGTGTGAGAGACATGAGTCACCATGCCCAGCTTCAGTGTGTACTCTTAGCAATGACCAATTCCTAATGACCAGTATAATAGCCAAAATTTGAGCTTAACTTTGAGAGAACACTATTCCCTAGAATGCATAGTCCAGATTCGAAAACTGTCCTTCACAGCTAATTATTTAATGGTTCAGGTTCGTTTCTAGGGTAGTCTGTGGCATGTGAATACCAGGCCAGTCAGTAGCCTTCAGTTCAGAGCCATTACTCAGCCTTGCCATGATTTGAGTTTCAGATAGTTATTTGGCAAAATGTCTTGCTGAGGACGTATCTCTGGTTTCCTCTTGGAATCTAGAATTTCACAGGTGGAAACCCAAGTCCCCAGGAACCACATAATGCCAGTCTTTTCAGTGTTGGTGACTGTGACTCTAATCCCCAGACAGAGTGGGGCCAACGCCAAGCGGAGCTGGTTTGCCTGAGGGCTGGGTGCAGGGCAGCACTGGTCCCCAGTGAACCATCCCAAGTCAAGCTGTCTTGAGCACCCTTTCCTGCTTCCGCTGGAGTTTTGATTCCGCAAGTGATGTCTCAGCAGAAGTTAAAGTCCCCATAGAAAACGTTCCTTTCCCTCCTCTGGAAGCAGCCACTGTGGTTGTCTTGGTGGGAGACACATTTCTATTCCCAGGAAAAACACTCTGATACTCTTGTTACATAAATGGTCACAAAGAAAATTCCCAAGACTTGGAGGCTGAGGTAATTAGTGTACGTGTGTGCAAATGTGTATCCAGATGCGTGTGCATGGTGGCCAAAACAACATCGGATACTGTTCTTCCGCCGCTAGCACCCTGTCTTCAGGAGAGTCTCTCCGTAGCCTGATGGCTGGTCTGCAAACGCCCTGGGCCCACCTGTCTGCTTCCCCGCCACTGGAACTGCAAGCAAATGCCACCATGAACAGGCCTTTCCATTGTTTCATTTGTTTGTTTGAAATCATGGGTTCTGAGAACCAAACTCAGGTCCCAGTGCTTGACAGTCACATCATATGGATCCTCTACCGAGGACTGTTTCTGGACTCTGCTCTTAGGAAACATACGACCTGTACTGCTAGCCCTTTGTCAGTTTGACACAAGCTAGAGTCATCTGAGGAGAGAGAGGCAGGCTTTGGGTATTTTAAAGAGACTGAACTTTTAAAGACTCCTGGGACTTTTAAACGTTGAAATGTTTTCATATTGTGATATTAACATCAACATGCCATCTTAGGGACAAGAAAACAAAGGTTATAACTCACTAGTGATGGGTCTGCGTGCCAAGTTTGCAAGGGCTCGGCTGTGTTGGTGAGATAGTTCTTTTGTCAACTTGACACAAGCTAGGGTTAGCTGGGAAAACCCATTAGACTGGCCTATAGGCAAGCCTGCGACACACTTTCTTGACTGACGTTGATGTGGAAGGGCCTAGCCCGCTGTCGGTACTGCTGCCAGGCCAGTGGTCCCAGGCATATACATAGACTGAGCAAGCAATGGACTCTAAGGTGGGTGCTGACATAACCGCCCCCCCGAGTTGCTTTTGGTCACAGTGTTTAACAAAGTGTAAGAGACTAAACTAGAAGATGACCCTGAGACTTCTGCAAAAAGCTGTGTCCTCCAGGAGCCTGGGCCACTTGATTAACTGGCTTCCTGAGTGGATGCCTCTGTCAAGAGTAGAGGGCCTGAGGGACCTGCACCACCGAGCTTTTGGTATTGTACAACTATAAACATCCGGGCAAGGTTTTTTAGTTTTGGTTTTGGTTTTGTTTTTCCTATTTCGGGGAACCTTAGAATTCCGGAACAACATGAGGTGAGGCTGAGCCGAGCTGCTCAGCACAACCTCAGCTTTGCTCCGAGCAGAGCACAGCTGTCCTAGCCCTTGCTGGTCAGTGACTCAGGTGTGTGTCTTCCAGGCAGAGGCGTTGCATCGGCACCATACCACCTGGGTCTGCTCCTGGCACACAGGACACCGTGGTGGACAGCGCTGTCTCATGATCCACGATACACCTGCTGCTGACCAACCCGTGAGGTTCCTACAGGTTGGAGTTTGGTGCGCCCACCTGGAGCCTGGGCTCCCTTCTCCTCCCAGACAGAACACCTGCCATCTGTCAAGGTGGGGGGAGGGTGTTCTCTGGTACACCTGGGAGCTTGACTCAGTGTCCCAAAGCTTTCTGAGCAGCAGGGGAGTTCCCTGAATACACGCTGCTTGATCCTACTCCCAGAAGTTCTAGGTGAGTGGGTTTGGACAAGGCACCCGGAATGCCCACTTCTCAAGAGGATTCTGGGATTGGGCCTAGCCTCCTGCTTTGCAGATATCAGGGCAGAGCTTCTGTGCTGGGAATACTCTGGTTCTCACTAGGATATTTTCAAGGCTGGTAGGGGTCGGGTGGAGGGGTACTTGAAAAATCATTCATTTTACCTAAGGTTTTTTTTTTTTTGGATAATGAGGAACCTATGAAACCTTCTGTCTGAGCCTGGGTTCCTCGAAGAGTTTGCTCCGGATGCCTTGTCCATACCTGCTGGAGGTCAGTCTCTAGAGCCAGGGCTGGGAATTTGCATCCCAGGCCCATTTTCTAGGTGAGGCCACTAAGTCCAGCTCATTTCACATCCTGAAAGACAAGGGAACTGCCAATCAAAGAGTAAAAGTGGCATGTCCCCAGTCAAGAAAGAATGACAGAAACATCTCTAGCCTCTGAGGGTCCTTTGGGGACAGTGGCCACACCTAGCACTCTGGTAACCCTGTGCCCAAAGGCTCTTGGTCATCTGAGACATCATATGCTGCCCTGGGGCATTTGAAAAAGCACTGATTTAGAACGAGGGGACATGGTCTGTCTTGACCAAATCAGGGTGCAAAGTGAGCAAACATAGGCGATGATGAAAACCTCCCCATCTCTACTTTTCCTTGAAAGCAAAGGTCAGACACAAAAACAGGACCAATATGTACAAACAGAATCCCATTTTATTAGCAGTTAGTTCAAGATTGGACATTAATGGAGGAAAGTTCCCACATTTAACACAACCCAAAACGGCTGGTTCAAGAGCCCTCTTCAGGTGAGATGCGTAGCATGCCCTCTGCAACCCCTTCCCACCCCTACAGGGAAGGAACCCTCTGCCTGCTTCCCAAACGTGCCCCCCACCCCACTCAGTTGGCCCTCTTCTCTCCCCAGGAAATAACATGAATTTCATGCATGAATTACAAAAAGAGCCCTCTTGCCCGTAAGAAAAGCTAGCTCAGTCATAGAAAACCCTTTCCTCTGATAGCCTCCTCCGGGCCAGGGAGAGAAGAGGGAGAAATGAACTTCTTAGGCAGAAACACTGTGGGGAAGAGTCCCCTGACCTTCCTGTTGGACCTCAGCCGAGTGGACACGCACGGTCATTGCCCGGCCTGCTCAGAGCCGGCAAGGGCATCAAGCCAAGAGCCAGACAACCTCAACCCAGCACTGCACGGGAGGCCTGGGGGGGAGGGGTAAGGAGCAATCGGCTAACCTCTTTTCACACGAAGTGCAGCTGACTCTAGCACGGGCATGTGAACATCCCTGCTGCGGCCTGGGGAGGAAGACTGTCACATGACCACCCGCTGTACCCGCTGCTCCTCTCACACCGCACCTAGAGGAGGCCTTTTTCCATCTAGCCCTTCCTGTCATAGCCTGAGGTCGTATTTCTGCTCCAGTGCACATGGACCATCTAGAAACTGAAGATCCCTGAACCACAGAACAGAAGCAGGGACACCAAAACAAAGGCAGAGAAGGAAAGAGACGAAGAAACAAGGATGCTGTGTTTGGCATGGGGCAGCCTAGCTCCTCCAAGCTGTATACACTCATTCTGGCCTCCCTGGGGCAGATCCACAGGCCGCCCCACCCCGCAGTGCCCTCAGACCGCCCCCAATGTGATGCTGCCTCATCAGAGAGCCCTTTCCCCTCCTCCAAGCTGGTCTGGCCCTTCCTGCAGATGGTGGTGGGAGAAGGCACACCTTGGCAGGAGAGAAATGCCACATTAGCCATTAGCACAAACAGCAAAGCTACCCTTGAAAACGTGTGGGCTAAGGGATGAGGAGGAAACAAGTGGATCTGGAATGTGGGGCTTCTATGTGACAACAGACCCTCTGGCCTTAAAAAAATAATACCTTTTGAAGGCTGGGAGTGGTGGCCCACACCTTTAATCCCAGCAATTGGGAGGCAGAGGCAGGTAGGTGGATCTCTGAGTTCGAAACCAGGCTGGTTCATATAGTAATTTCCAGGACAGCCAGAGCTACATAGTAAGACCCTGTCTCAATAAAGCAAACAAAATACCATTTTGGACTGGGCCTGGTAAGTGCACACATTTAATCTCAGTTCTTGAGAGTCAAGTGGATCTCTATGAGTTCCAGGGCTAGCCTGTTCTACACAGCAAATTCCAGGCTAGCCAAGACTATATAATGAGACCTTGTCTCAAACAAACAAAAATCAAACATAAAAAAAAAAAATCAGATAAGTAGAGGGAAACCTTTTTAGAATTCAAAGAAACTTTTTAATAAAATACAATGTTCTTGCCCTGACTGGATCCAATCTAAAACCAGGTATAATTGCTGAGGGGTGGGGTAGGGGACCTTTGGGTACAGACTAGACAGCAGTTGTTAGTGAGGATAGGACTACTATCTCGGCTGTGGCACTGGCTGATCTGACAGAAGGCCCTTACCTCTTAGGGCAACAACAGGGATAAACAGTCTCTGCAACGCACTTTGAAAATACATAAATGTACAGAGAAAGAAAACAAACTGGCAAATGCTAACCTCCTTCAGTCCAGATGAAGGGTGGCTGGCACTCAGAACCCAACACTGGTTAAGACGGTTCTGAACTGGCTCTTCCCGACATGTCCGTGGGCTCCAGGGTAAGACAGGCCAGTTTTCCTCCACTGAAGTCAGCAGACTCAGACGCGCCCACTGCTCACACATCAGGGTTTGAAAAGGTCTATTTTAACACCATGCTCTCAGAGGTGCCTGCCCCATAGAAAGCGCTAGAACCTGGAATGACTGAGGCAGCTGTAGGTGATCTGCACCCATAAGGCAAAGGCTGCTGGCAGAGTGGCAGAGACTAGAGAGGGGGTGGGGGAATGGCCTGAACAACTGAAGTGAATTTCCTCAAACTTTTTTTTTTTTTTTTTGATTTTCCAAATGCTTCCAGTCATTCTAGTTGAGAGATCCTAGGACAAACTTATCTACTTTCCAAGACCCAGTATCTGCAAGCTGGGGCGGAGTCTCGGTCCAGTAGCAAGAAGGGACACAGTAGCAGCAATAATCTACAGACTTAAGACAGATGGCAGTCTCCAGGGTCTTAGAAGGGAACAGACCACAGAGAGCATCTCCTCTGTCTGCCAGTCTCCAACCTGCCTGTTTTCACCTGAAGCCAGAGGCAGAGGCTAACAGAGCTGCACGTTGTACGAGGGCCACTCCAACCACCCTACCTCCGCTCTCACAGGGTCTCAAACAGAGAGTAACCTTCAGTATACAAGAGCCACCCTCACTGACGGGTGGAGAGTTGGGCTAACGGCACACACTTTGACCCAACTCGGAGTCTGGTTCCAGCTTGCTGGCAGGGTGTCTGAGCATACCCAATCCTGTCCTCAGGTACTGTGTATTGAAGGGACCCACAGGCCCCAAGACCCCAAGGAGAAACGTGATGTGCCATGCTTTACACACCAAAACCACGCCAGCAGGTCCCCCCGAGCGTGCAACACTCTGCAAAGCAGTGGGGAGCTCAAGTACCGACTAGTGCAGAATGCAGACAGCCCTGTCACCAGGACGGATGAACTCTGGAGGCAAGAGAACACAACAGGAAAGCAGTGTGCAGGTCCTGGAAGGGGCAGGCTCAAAGGCACCTGGCTGGGAAAGAGTGGTTTGTCCCCATGTCCTGGAATGACCACAGCTGTGACAGGGAGCACAGGTGGGCCTGGAGGCAGTGTGGTTCTGGAAGAGCACTGGGCTCAGAATCAGGGGCCTGCATTTAGCTCTTGCTGCTGCTTCCAACAGCTCTGTGACATTGACCAAGGCCACCTCTCCCATTCCTGTACCCACTTAGTGCCCATCTCAGAACCCCTTCAAGTCCAGGATGCCAGAATGTCCCGGACGCCTGATGGACACTGAACTGGCAGTTGGGGGTGGGGGACAGGGAAAGGGAACCCAACCTCAGTGACTTCACATTGTTAAAGGGGGACAGACACAGAACCCAAACAGAAAACAGTCAGAGACCCTGTGTCTGCAGGGTCTAGAGACAATTCTGTGGGTCTTTGTGGGCACCCCCCTCCAAGGCAGCCCCCAACCTAGCACCATGTGAGGGGGGAGGACAGCTCAGGGCCTCAGGTCTCCCACCCCAGCCCAGCTTTTCCCTGTGGCCCAAACACCCCAGAGCCACTAGGCTTGTAAACCCAGACTTCCTGGAGAGAGTTGGTCTTCCTTTCCACCTTACCATCTCTATTCCCTCTGTGGCAGAGGGAAGAAGGACCCTGCTGGTCGTCTTCCTGAGGCCTAGACTCTTACAGAGACATCTGCTTCCCTTCCAACTCATTCTCTAGCGTAAGATATGACACCCTTGAGACCAGGGCTTGCCACCATTGTATATGACTTAATTAAAAACAAACCCAACCAAAAAAAATATAATATATATATACACATTTTATATATATATATATATATATAAAACACAGTGCGACCCCAGCACCCAGGGTATAAACTCTGGCACCAAGAAAAAAAAACACAAAATATTAAAATACTTTAGCTTCTTAGTATTTGGGAGGTTAGGGGGTCTCTGGGGACCCTCGGCCACAGGTTGTCTGCCGGGCCGAGGCAGTGACTGTAAAACGATGTATATACACGGGAGCACGAACACGGGAGCAGACTCCTGACTCGCCTCAGCCTTTACCACAGGAAACACCACAGTCACACCCAGGTGAACAGGGCGGGGCTAAGGCCCACGTCTCTAGGCCCAGTGGCATGGCAGTGGCCCAGGGCCTATAAGAGACCAAGTGCACTAGGTGGACACTACAGGGACCAGAGAGTCTCTCCCCTAAAGGGAAGAAGAGATGCGGTAATCTTAACTCAAATATAGATGTCATATGTCCTCTCAAGATGGCCACCCTCACATCCAATCCAATGAGTGCATCTGGGCGCCCAGCTAAACCCTGGCAGAGACTGGCTCAAAACCCTCAAGGGCATGCCCAGTCTTTCTCCCTAGTTGGGTGGAAGGCCCAGCTGCATTATTCTCCCTTACTGCCTGGAGGACAGGGAAATATGGCAGCTAATACTGAGGAGACAACCTGCTGGAGCAGGGGGCGGTGTGACCAAGGAAAGGGCAGGGATGACAGAACACAGTGAGGGACAGGAGAGAGTCTCCAGGACCCCTCCTACCAGGAAATGACCTTCCACCAATAGGAAGTGGTCTCCCCAGGCAGGGCAGCTGCAAACGGAATGGACCTCCGGTACCAGAGAGATCCCATAGGCCACACATTCAGCAGTAGATGCTCGGAGACGCTGCAGACCTGCCTGGGCTTCTGGCCCCAATGGGCCTTAGCAGGGTATTGCTCATTGCTTTTGGCTGGCCGGGCCCAGCGCCCTTCTCGGCAGGTCAGTCTGGCTCAGTGTGAGGCAGGACATCCCTGCTAACACAAGCGTTCTGTCTGGCTGTGGTGGCCGAGGCTACCTGGTATTCTGGAGGTCCTCACGCAGCCAGGTGGGCAATGTCTGGCCCATCTTATACAGCAGCTTAGAGAGCTCGATGTTGTGGTCCCGGTAGTAATCCTTTAGGAAGGCTCGGGACTGCAATGGGAAGGAAGCTCAGGTCAGGAGCGCCATGCCAGCATAAGCACAACCCCCTCCATCACACCACACTCTATCCTATCCCAATCCTCTTCTAAAAAGAAGCCCCGGAGAAAGCGCTCATGTAGGAGGAGCACCAAAACATAGTACCCAAGGTCAAACCCATGAGAGAGAGGAGAGCATTCATCAAAACTAAAGGCAAAAAGGAAGAAGAAAGCAAAACAAGATGCAATATGTGACCTTCCTTGATTGTGCTTTCCATACAGTGTTCTCCCCACAGGGTGGCCTACTTCTTTCTCCCTTTCACAGGTCCAAATCCTGGGGCCCCCTCCCCCATAACCACATCCCTGTGTTGGCACCCCTGCCTTGAACTCTGCTTCCTACTGTGTGGAGGTCATGCATAGTATCTGCTTTACCATGGAACCCACAGTGCTACCCTTGCTAAAAGGTAATAAACACTCGGCTAAAGCGATGCTGACCTCCAGGGCGCAACGCCTATGTCCTTCTCTAGAGATAGACTACTGTGCAAGAGGTCCTAAGGTCACTGCCACAGTCAAGAGTAAAGGTTTAGGGGCTGGAGAGATGGCCCAGAGGTTAAGGACACTGACTGCTCTTCCAGAGGTCCTGAGTTCAATTCCCAGCAACCACATGGTAGTTCACAGCCATCTACAATGACATATGGTGCCCTCTTCTGACATGGAGGCAGAACACTGTATTGTATATGTAATAAATAAAATCTTTAAAAAAAAAAAAAAGAGTAAAGGTTTAAAGGCCTCCCCAAGAAGGACCCCTCCCACTCAGCCCACTGTCATGGTGCTATATCCCCAACTTACATCCAAGTCCATCTCTGGGTATTTCCGTCCCTTGCTTTTGCCCAGACACTTGGTTTTTCCTCCTTCAAGCAGTTGGCACCAAAATCCTTTCTTTGGGTCAAACCTGAAGGGGGTGGAAGCCCATGGGTGAGTGGTCTGGCCTCCCTCAAGGCCATGTCCGTGTCCTAGTGTGCAGGAAGTTGCCTTCGCTGGCACAGTGTGACTATGCAGGCTGACACTTGCCATCTGTAGCTCAAGTGTTTCCTGGGGCATACTGCCTTTCTCCCAGAAAAGGCACCTCCATGTTCTAAGTCACTCTGGTCCAGGTTAAAAAGCTCCAGTTCCTCCCATAATCCCTCTGGACTCTTTCCAGTCCCAAAGAATCCTGAGACACATTTTCTGAGCAACCCCTAATAGTGTAGAATAGGGTTTTCTGATTATTTTATGTTGGACCCAAGATTTCTTTAACACCCACATTTCAAGATGGTAGTAGTCACACAGAAAACACATGCTACATTCCAAGCATGTAGCCCAGAGCTTTCTCATTCAGTCCATCAATCTTGGGAGGCAGGCATTAACCTCCTTATCCTCATCCCCAGAACAACAAGTGGAGGCTCCAGAACCCAGAGGACTTGTCAAAAGTCACAGAACTCAGAGATGAAAGAAACAAGTCAAGATGGTCCTATTTGGTCCTAACCTCTATCAGTGATGAAGCAGCCTATGCTCAGGAGTGTTATAGCCTCCAGTATCCTTGACAGCGAAGAGGGAATACTCCCAAGAAAGCAGCCAATGAGGATAAGTTTATTCCTCCTACTCTTGGGACTGAACATGCCACCTGGATGTGACACAGCACATGTGATCCAAGCCCCTGGAACCCAGGCTGATGCTTACTGTGGGAGCTACCTCACTGAGACAAAAGAGCCAAGACTGCACTGAAGAGATTCCTCCAAGCTGGGCTGAGCAGAGGAGATCCATCACTCCCTTTTCCTAAGGCCAAAGCGTTATTGATATAACTTAAGCCATCTAAACATTTGCTTTTCTGCTAAGAGTCACCATCAGGGAAGAGCTACATGTTCTCTTACTAACTTAAAGCAACTCTAGGTCGCTCCCAGTATTCAAGTCTTTATTTCCTTGGCCCAGACTCTGGGCCAGGGAAATTGCCTCATTGCAACACTTGCCTCAAAGCAACACTTACGCCAAGGTTTTGTGGTAGTCAATGGTGCTGGTCACCCCGAGGAATTTCTGCACTGTGTCCATCACTTTGGCAGGTTCTGTTCTCAGCAATTTGCCATCCAAGACCAGGATCTGGAGACAAGAAAAGGGGAAAAGGCTATCTGGACTTGCTTTCATCCCAGTAGCAAACTGTCCATGCCCATTACAGCATGAATGGCCTGGCTACAAACACAGGGTCCTGAACATCCCGAGTTTACCCCTACTCGTGACGTCCTCCACCAAAGGTATCCCTGCTCAATCCCTGCTCACTGCCAGCTCTCCATCTCGCTCTTTCCCAGAATTTAAGCGATTAGCAAAGCTGGCATCCCTGCTCCTCACACCCCACAGGATACCTACTGTAGCCTCCTGCAAAGCCTCCAGCCCACACTGTTCTTCTGCTCCAGTCTTCAAGGCTTCTCTAAAAGATGTCCTGTGATCTAACCCTGCCGACCCTCCACTCAGGCTTCCCTTCCACCACCACACCATGGCTCCTCCTCCTTCCTAGTCCCCCACAGGGCTTTCCAGGTCCCCTTAAACTAAGGCCCCTCCTTTTCCCAAGAGGCAAGGCAGATAGCTACCTGGTTGGCATGGAAGGCGCTGAGCCAGCGTTCAATATGCGTAGCATACCAGCCAGGGACCAGGCAACGGTTCTGGAGGGCACGCAGCTTTGCGGATGCATCAGGGCCAGCTGTGATCACCTCATGAAAGGTGTACTTTAGGGCCACTGGGTCATCGTGGGCTCGCTGGTGCTGCAGGCAAGGGAAGAAGATGAGTACATCACAGGCGGAACAGAAGCAAGCTGGTGGCCTAGGCTGATGTCCTGCTTCTGCCTCACTGCTTTAGATCAAAGAGTCGTCAACCCCAGAGTCCCAGGTTCCACATCTCTGCAAGGTAGGAAATATAATACACCAACTTCCAAATGCTCTTAATTGGCATAGTCGCTGAGATTCCTGCCACTCCAGGGACCCGCTAACCAACAAGTATCAACATCAATGTGGCTTTCTTTACACTGACTCCCATTTCTTGAGACACAGTCTCATATAATCCAGATTGATCTAAAATTTACTGTGTATAGCATAGGATGGCCTGTGACCTTGAACTTCTGATTCTCCTACATTTTGAGCACTAAGATTACAGACACGTGTCACCACATCTAGTTTTGTGCAGTGCAGAGCTCAAACCCAGAGCCTTGTACACACTAGGCAAGCATTCTACCAACTGAGCTTAATCTCCAGCCCTCATTTTTCCTTTTTACAACAATTTACTAAAGTCCAAACAACAAGAAAACCCTTGACATATCCTTTATAAAATGGAAAACCAGAATCAGTTGCAACATACAGAAAATGGCTATTGATAAGATAAAAATGCAACCATATTCTCAAATGCCAGATAGAAGAAAATACCTGCTCCAAGCCCTGCATTCAAAGCTACCATCCTTGCTGAAACAGAGTGTCACCTACTAAAAAGGACATGAGAGTCTCTTCCACCAAAAGCAACAGTGCCCTTGACAGACACTGAATGGACTGACAGAAATCATACGAGAGAAATGTCAGGTTGACCCACCTGTAAAGCCATCAGCAGATCTCAGAAGTCAGAGGTCAAGGACTTGCCCGTGTTAACTGACCCTGATCATCATTGAGGATAGTGCACAGTCCAAGGCAGGAGAGGCAGGGCAGTGACGTATATAAACGTACAGGACAACCTCTGCATCTCCTCACTTTCTGAAGACAGCCCAGTTCCCTTCCTCTCCTCCCGGTACCTTCTGATATCCTAAAATGAAGCAGCCTCTTTCTCCTTAAAGCACTTACTCCCCAGACCACCGACAGGAGAAAGAATAAGGCCTTAGGTGTATAAGACCTGTATTCAATATGCAACATGTGATGGTGAATCTCAGTTGTCAACATGACATAATCTGAAATCAACTAACAGGCAAGAGACAAAGAGTACCCATGAGGGATTGTCTTGATCAAGTGGTCTGAAGTGGTGAGACCCACCCTATATGTGAGCAGCGCCTCCCAGCAGCAGCCTTGATAAAAGAGGAAGAACAAAGTTTGCCTTCTGCATGTCTGTTCTCACTCTCATCGGCAAGTTCATCCACCCTGCTGCTGCTGCCACCATTGCTGCTACATTTCCTCTGGCTTCCAAATGTGTGCTGAAGACTAGCAGCTCTCCAGGAATCCTACAGGCCTTCAGGGACAGACTGGGGTTGCTGAATTCTCACCCGCTGCAGTGTGCCACAGTCACTATTAGACTACTCAGGCTCTATCATGTACCAACCCCATAAACCCTTTATATACATATTCATTCCACAGGTTCTGTTCCTTTAAAGAACTCATTACACAAGCCCTGCGCGCTCTCTCTCTCTCTCTCTCTCTCTCTCTCTCTCTCTCTCTCTCTCTCTCTCTCTCTCACACACACACACACACACACACACCCTTGTCAACTTTCTAGAAAACTGCTATACAGTTGAAGGGAGGCTGCAAAGTTTTTCTGTCATGCCCACCAGACAGGACTGACAGGGCGCATGAGCAGCCTTCTAGCCATCCACGCTGTGCTGAAGCAGATGTACCCAGAGGTAAGAAATGCTGCCTGCTGCACTCTGGGCTTCCCATAAAGACAAAGGCCCTGGAAATGGCAAGACAAGGTATGAACCAGCATCCTAAAGAACAGGAGAAGAGGGCTCCCTTCTCACGACCACAGGCTCAAGATGAGAGTTCTAAGGAACCAGGAGAAAAGAAAAGCACTGAGCCCGGAAGCAGCCACCACAGCGTGAGGTAAGGAGGCAGCAAAAAGCCACTACAAGTGGCTAGGCAGGAAGAAGCCTCCCCAGCCGGGACAGTGTGCACTTCCCAGGTGACCAGAGGCTGAGGCCCAGCTCTCCCACAGCATGAAGATCAAACCCAGTCTGATGGTTTGATGCAGGTAGCCAGAAACGTAGCCTCAGGCACCAAGGCTACTCAGACATAGTGCTTACAGTGTGGCATACTCCCAAAAAGGAACAGGAGGACAGGAGAGGAAACCCCTCCTAGTCCCATGCCAGGGTGAGAAGCATTCCCATGAGCCCAGTGGAATACATGCAGAAGTCTAGCCAGGCACAGGAACTCAGGAAACCCTGGAGCACACACCTGCAACAGCAACAGGGAGATCTCTGTCTACAGCTCACACAGCTTATGTTGCCTCACAGGTGGGAGCTACCTTCTTAGATGACCCTAGGAGGGTTTTATCCCACCCGAGTCCCTGCTCCCAACTACCCCTGACAGGTAGGAAACCATAGCAAACATAAACAGATGGCTGCTTTGGGGATCTAGGCTGTCTCTAAGTCCACTCAGCCTCTGCCTTGTATGGCCATCAGAGGCCGAGTAAAGCCTGGAGTGGGCAGGTAGATGGAAGACGACATTCGACATCAATTCTGCCTGTCACCACCACCAGGCCAGGCGCATCACACAGGCTATTCTCACCATCACACACAAGGCCATGTGCCCACCAAGTGGTGCTTGTTCAGTGCTGGTTGAGTAAATGTCAAACAGATCCACACCCTTCCTGGGGACACAGCCCCAACCCACTCACCTGGTACCAGGAGTAAGCTCGGTCAGCTGGATTGATGAGGATGGTAAGGATCTTGGCCTTGGGCAACAGGGTAGCTGCCCGCCGTGGTGCCACTTCTGAATCAAAGTAGTTGGCACTTTTCTCAAAGTAGAAGTCAGAGGTGGTGTTGGAGGGAATAGGGAAGAACTCCATGTACCTGTAGGAAGCCCAGAGACAGGGCTTAAGGCCAAATCTTGTAAGCCAGAAACCCCAGGAATGCAGTGACAGGGTGGGGATCCCTGAGGTGGAATTTCCTCAAAAACGAAGCAAAGTGCACTGCTCCAAGCAGCAAGGACTTGCCTCTGATAGGGGTTTTGGGAGGAACTGCCACTTGGCAGTGTCCTATTCCAAATTCATTTTTTTCTGGTGGGCATCTTAGAATCAAAGACCTGGAGATTCTTAAAAGGGTGGCATGGAAGCAGGGCAGTGGTGGCACACGCCTTTAATCCCAGCACTCAGGAGACAGAGGCAGGAGGATCTCTGTGAGTTCGAGGCCAGCCTGGTCTACAAGAGCTAGTTCCAGGACAGGCTCCAAAGCTACAGAGAAACCCTGTCTCGAAAAACAAAAAACAAACAAACAAAAAAAAAACAAAAACAAGCAAACAAAAAAACCTGTGGTGTGGGTTGTGGGGCCTGGGGAGGAGACCATGCAGCTCCATAGACAACCTGCTGGCCCTGACTTCTTTGGGGACAAACTAGGCTCGGAGTGACCCGCATCCAGGAAGAACAAGTCCAAGGAGATGATGTCCTCCGTCATCTCTGGGCCTGGGATAGTGCTCTGCCATCACCTTTTGCCACTCATTCTCCTCTCTCTAAACTGCTGTGGGTGAGCACAGCTTCCCATCTAATACCCTACTTCCCACCCAAACAGAACAGACTCTCTTGGAGATACTGAAAAGGAAATGAAGTACACTCTAATTGAAAGTACACATTTCTTCAATGGTCCCAAGGACCTTTAAACAGAATCCCCTAGGACCTAGCAGACCTTCGGCCCCACCTGTAAAACCAGTCTTGGGGACGGGGCCAAGAAGGCAGCCTCTCTTGTTTTAGGCCCAACTTTTTCCACCTGTAACACCTGACCTGAGAATGCTCAGAAAACTTGTTTCCTAAGCTTGTAGTGTCCAGCAATCAACTCCTTAACCTTCCAGTTGCCCACTGGATGCTGGGTGCATGAGAGTGTACAGTGGCTCACCCACATTTCCTTCTAAAACTCCAAACACACTGGCTTGCACTAAGACATCTGGCCACAAGGGGCTTTAGGTAAGAGTTAGGAATATAGACTGAAAGGTGGATAAACATGGACAGATGATATATGGCAAATGAAAGGAAAAAACGTGAAAAAGATATCAAAAGACAAACACAGAGTCTCATAATTTCTGCACCCAGGGAACCCACTAACCAGTAATGCATAATGGCAGAACATGCTCACATAAGGCTTATAATAGGCAGGAAAGTTGCAAATGGAAAGACTGGAGGGTGACAGCAGTCCATGCTAGCCTCCTATACGGTGCCCTCTTGGGAAAGTTCTGATGGGAAGTGTCAATCTACCGCCCCCAGAGAGCTCCTAGAAACCCATGGGAACTCCTCTCCCTGCAGATGGCCACAGGCATAGGACAAGCCAGTCAGAATACCCGACTGTCACTAGCAGACGAGTCACATGGGTGCAACCCTTCCTCCTTGAGGATTCTGTTTCTAGGCAGTCAGGGAGGGGCTGGATGCCCAATCAAGCTATCTCTGACCCTGGGCAAAGGGCTTCCTCATCCAGTGTCCTGTTTGTCACAACACTGTGGCAACATGACTCAACAGTCACTGAGCTATGTCCCTGTTTACAGGAACTTCAGCTGCGTGTGAGCAAGCACCAGCTGCTTCCTGCTGTGGCCACAATGGCCACTCCAGCTGGCTCCATGATGGCCTTCCTGTCCTGCTGGAGACAGAGGCCACTTACCAGTCGATGCCTTTGTGATAGTTGTGGCCATTAAAAAACTGGATCTCCTCAAAGGTTTCGGAGCTGGGGTAGTTGCTGCTGAGGTCCGGGTGCATGCCCAGGAACAGGTAGAGGGCCGTGGTACCTATGAGAGGGAACAGCTGAGACCTCAGCCCAGCCCCCAACAAGACAAGAGTACACCCTGGGCCTGTCTTCCCCAGTCACTGGGAGGGCTGGGAAAATCCCTTCCCTTCTGGAGTCTTAGTTCCCTCATGAGTATAATAAAAGGTGCACTAAATGCAGACCTTAAATGTAAGGTCTACATTCGACTACTGGGTCCTGGAACCCTCCAGGGGACCATGCATCTATCACAGGATTCTTCACCGCTAAACAAGGACTCGCCCTCAGAGGCTTTCTTGCCACCGCACTCCAGCCTGGTTACTTGCTGTCTCCTCAGAACTAGGCTCTTCCTGCTTGTCTTTTCTAGCTCTGGGAACAGCCCAGGGATAAGGAAGTGTCAACCCTCCAGGGTTTGGTCATGGGAAGCTCTTGCTCTCCTCACTTTTTTATTTATTGCTGTTTTTGTTCACTTGCTTTGCTTCATGACAGGGTCCTGACGTGTAAAGCAGGCAACTTCAAACTCAAGATCTTCCTGCTCAGCTTTCAGAATGCCAGGATTTACAGGCATGTGGCACAATGCCTAGCTGTTATCAAACTCTGCAGAAGCCAGGAGGTCCAGGCCCACTAACTAGCCCCTCTTGCTGGTGTCTATCCACCATGGTCCCTTATTTGAGAGGACCTCTTGTTCATTCTTGGGGTGCTTTCTGTGTAACAGCACACCCAGGGAGAAACTCTGAAGCTTGGCAACTATGAAGCCTCAGGGCTGCAGGTCAGGTCTCAAGACCTGGAGCTCTCACTTCCCAACCATGTTGCAGAAAGTCAGTGAACTTCCCTTGTCTATAAAAAGGAGCACCTACCTGTCCTTACAGAACTGAGTGGAAGGCAAATGCTTAGCCTCCAACAGACATGACTAATGGATCACAGTCCTCTATGCTGATCCAGTTTTACCTAGCACTGCTCAAATTTGCAAAGTAGATGAACAAGACATCCTTCCTGCCTTGTCTCAGAGACTCCTAGGGTGTTGGGGTGTTCTCTGAGGCTGTGGTTCGAACTCCCCTGCTCTCTGCTCCCACAAAGACAGACAACTCATATTTGTCCCCATGTTGCTCCCATTTCTGGTAAAAAGAGATAGAATACTTAAGACTGAGACCCGATCAAGATGGTCTCCAGAATTCTATGGCTGAACTAACAGGCACAGGGGAAGCTGGGTCAAGGGTCAAGAGACCTGCCTGTTTTCTGGGGGCCAATGATGAGAAGCTTTGGAAAGCGATCACATGTCTTCTCCTTAGACCAGATGTCTTTGTGGCGTTTGTCCTCACAGGGATCCTAAAACAGCAATGGAAAGGATATGAGGGAGGCCTAAGGACCATGAATGAACTCCCTCCATATGCGGCTATGTCTTTGTTTGTTTGAAACCAGGGTCTCACCATGTAACCTTGGCTGGCCTGAAAGTCACTATGTAAACTAGGCTGGCCTCGAACTCACAGAGATCTTCCTGACTCTGTCTCCCAAGTGCTGAGCTAAAGGCATGTGCCACCACTGTCCAGCAGGTACGTGTCTCCTAAGCACCCTGTGCTCTTGCTGCATCCTCACCTCCCAACACCATTCTGTAACAGATAGGGACCATTTCTGGTTAGTGTTATAATCCCATCAAGCCTACAAATCTCCAGCTATGTGGTCATCACTAACAGGAACTCACAAGCACTTGCTGACTTTAACTGCACAGGCTATGCCTGAATCCAGGGTTCAGCAAACTTGCCTTCTGGGACAGGATAAACCTCTTGGGAAATGTTTAGTAAACACAGTAGGCTTGCAGTACTCTCGGGTCTCTGCTGCAATGACACAAAAGTGGCACAGACAGACACAGAAGTATGACTGGGTGCCAATGAAGCTTTCTTTACAAAGACACACCACAAGCCAGAGCTGGACTGGGAGTAAGTATGTGGATCCCTGGCCTGAGTCTAGCTTCTGCCTCCAATTTTTAGTAGTCCCGGTATAGATTTTCCCAAGGACGGCCCTAAACCTTCCCTCAGCCCATTTACTAGTAGCTGAGAGCCTGCTGCAATTGAAGGAGATGGCATGAATGGCCACTAGGTAGGGCAGACACTCTCTATATACTTTGTCTACACTAGTCTTAACCCAAGTTTTTTGCTTTTGTTTTTTTTTTCAAATGTGCATTTAGTGTTTTGCCAGCATATATGTCTGTGTGACGGTGCCAAGTGCCCTGAAACTGAAGTCACAGACAGTTGGGAGTTGCCATGTGGGCACTGGGAATTGAACCTGGGTCCTCTAGAAGAATAGCCAGTGTTCTTAACTGCTGAGCCATGTCTCCAGCCCTTACCCACAGTTCCTAAAGGCTCTTTTCCAAGGCTGTGCATGAGTGTGTATGCACAGAGTTTATGGGAAGGGGTGGGAGGCATACACAGTATGCACACATATTGCACCTACGTGTGCCCAGGAGTGTACCCACACTGCTGAGGGAATGTGAAGTACAATGGCTGTGCCATGGCCTGTGCCTGAGAACAGAAGGCATGTTGCTACAGCAAGGCGCCTTGCCGCTCTGCCTACCTGCCAGAGTGGGTCCTTCTCCTCAGAGAAGATCTGGAAGTACTTCTGGGCCAGCTGCACAGGAGGCAGCGTCTGCAGCCTCAGGTTGGTCCAGGAGTGCAGAAAGCGCACCAGGTGCTTGAAGGTGTACAGCCCAAGGCGGTCATTTCCATAGTTGGACAAGTGCGTCATGAAGATGCTGATCTGTTTCGGGGAAGGAAGAGGGTGGTGAGGCTGGGCCAGCTTCTGAGCCACCCCATGCCCCCCACCCCCCGTTACTGGCCACTGACACCCAGGGCAAGGTACACTGGGACTATCCAAAAACTGTGTGACCTTGAGTTGTGTTCAGCCAAGGAAAACCCAGGTCTAAATGACAGGTCGAGGGAAGGAAGCTAGCCTGGGCAGGAGTTACTGCACTGCTTTATAAATCAGGATGGGGAGTTTACATTGAATATGAAGAACATGCAGTTCACAAGTCTGGGAATAAAACACATTTTATAATGTTAGAATAGTTGGTTCCACTTACAAATAAGAAAAGGCCCAGAAAGGTCCAACTGAAACAGGTGTGGCGTGCACATGTATGTGTCTGTGCATGTATACACACACAAAGAATAGAAAGAGAACATAGAGTGCTAACATTTCAATACAGAAGTGGAAAATCACAGAAAACACCTATGCTTTTGTCTGGGCCACACAACGGAGGAGGCCAGCACCACAACTGGACAGTGGACCTCCCAGTTTCCAGGCCCCATGTCAACCTATGCATTCTTCCCCAGCTCAGGAAGCCTCCTAGAATACAGAAAGGCTGTCAGTATCCCCCTCATACCAGCCCTGGGCTGAAGAGCACTCACAGGATTGAGGAGCACAGTGAGGAAGAGTTCGCCCCCATTGATGATCTTGTCCAGCTCACTGGAGCCTCCAGGGTATTCGTTGTAGAAAATGGTGTGTGTGAAGAGGCCACAGGTCTGCCGAGGGAGGACCTAGGAGGGAGTGGTAGATGGGCCATGGTATCTCCAGTCATGGTCCAGAAAATAAAGCTGCTTCCTCAGGATAAGGGCTGGGGCCTCCTTGGAAAGATGCTCCCCTAATAGGCCACACAGCCCTGACTCCTGGTAGTCTTTTCCAAGGACTCTGCAGCCTGCAATGTTCCCCAGATGAACCATCATCTTTGCCTTATACTTCACTGCTATTTTCTACAAAATAAACAGATCCAAAAGTAGCATGGAAACATGTAACATTTGCAGCGAGTCTTTGACCCTCTAACACAGCACTGCGGGAGCTCAGCGCCTCCGTTAGTCTACTAGTCTACTGAAGGAACTACATGTTGTCTGTCTTCCTCCTGGAAACCAGGCATGAGAGCAGGGATGAACATGTCTATGTCTCATAACTACCTCATGCCCAGAGTTAACATGAATCCTAGGGCTAGCCTAGACTATGAGACCCTGTCTCAAAATAAATGAAGGAAGGATGGAGGAAGGACCTGCACGTGATTCCCAGCACCCACGTCAGGTACCTCACAACCACCTGTAATTCCAGAGCCAGGAGGATCTGATACTTCTGCAGGTACCTGCACTCTTGGGCGTACATGCACACACACACACACACACACATACACAAACACACACACAAAATGAAAATGCACTTTAAAAAAGAAACAAGGAAAGCAAGGATTTCCTGATCCTGTCACAGACGCTAAGGACAGCAACCCGCCCTCCCTATGACGGAACCTTTGAGGCAGAACAGCAGCAGAAACCAGCCCCAAACCCCCAAGTCAGCCAATTGCAGCCATGCCTCCTAGCATAGCGTCACCTCATAATGACAATGCCCACCATGACCTCCCAGCCACTTGCCATGATGCCATTGTGGATGAAGCCACGGCGGTAGCGGGCGGGCTTCAGATGGGGGTACTCCTCTGTGCTGGTCACACGGATGTTCCACACCTGCTTCCAAGCCTCGTACAGCTGCACATGCACAGGGTACACACCGGAGTGGTGGGGTGCCACTGCGTACCCCATGTCTGTGGGAATGCCGTGCTCCTGGGGAGAGGATGACCCAGGCAGGATGAGAATGGGGGGGGGGGGGTCTTTCCCTTTGGACCTTGTTTCTCTTTTTTTAGAACACAAGACAAAAACCAAAGGCTAAAATGGCAGGGCATGTGGTCTCAGCCCATAGATGCAGATGGGGAAACTGAGGCCTGGAACAGAAAGGAAGGGACTCAGATTCTTGTTGGGACCAATTAAGTCCTGGCCTTCAGCTGTTCTTCCCTGTCTAGAGCCTTCTAATTGAAGTTACTAGAAGCTGTGCCTAGCCTAGAGGATTAGAGGATGGGATTTTCACCTGTTGGCCATTGACTGCAGGGTATTTAAGCCTCCATGGTGCTATTAAAGAGGGGCTTTTAGTACCAGTGTTTTGGAGGTCTATGTGTTGGTCTGTCTCTGCATGTGTATTCTCAACCTCCAGCCCTTTGCCCAAAGCTCACAAACTGGGTTCTAGCACATAGAGCGCAGATGGGGGCCGCGGTGCGCGGAAGATTCTCAAAGCAAGTAACTAGCAAAAATGAGCCTAGATTAATTTCCGACTGGTTAATAAATAAAAAAAAAAAAGAGCCTAGAACTTGAGTGTTCCAAAACTATCTTTTTTTTGGGGGGGGGGGGTGAAAACAAGACAGGGTTTTTCTGTGAAATAGTCCTGGTTGTCCTAGAACTCGTTCTATAAACCAGGCTGGCTTCAAACTCACTGAGATCTGCCTGCCTCTGTCTCCCAAGTGCTGGAATTAAAGGTGTGCGCCATACTACCTGGCTCCAACTCTCATTCAGTACAAATGCCTGGCACCTAGCTCAGAACACTCATGTTCCTGCGGTCTCCTGTTTGGCTAATGTGTCCAAGCTGATCTTTTGTGTAGATCTCTCTTAAGTAACTCTGCCAGCTCTCCAGAGGTTCTACCCTGGACCCAGGAAATAAACAGGCCTCAGCATGCATCCTTAGGTGACAGTCTGAGCTGCAGTTTCTTTGATTTGGGGTTTTGATTTTTGCTGTTTTGAGACAGGGTCTCATGTAGCCCAGACTGGCCACAACTGATCCTCCTGCCTCTGCCTCCCAAAGGCTGGAATTCCAGGCACGTCCCACCAGGCCTGGTGAGCTTTGGTTTCCTGTCTATAGAGAAGGCCTGCCCTCTTGAGGTATCCAGGAGACACTGGCTCTCAGGGCAGCTCACCCCAGGCTCTGGTACAGAAACACATCTATCAAACTGAACTGCACGGCACTGAGAGGCGAGTGAAGCCCAGCCCATCCCGACCCCCCCCAGCTCCGTCCCCTAGGGAATCTTACTCACGACAGCGAACTTCTTGTTCAGGGCCATCTGCTCAGCCAGCACAGACTGGTTGTGGAAAAGGTGGGGCTGCATGTGGCTCCACATGTGGGGGAACCACCAGAACTCTTTCACGTAGGACAGCAGAAGATCATCCCCAGCATCCTCGGCATCGGTGCCTAAGGCAGTGGCACAGTGTTCAGCACAGCTGGCTGGCCATTCAGCCCTCCAACCTGGCCCCTGACTACGGATGGGACATTCATTCAGCCAAGGGCCATGTAGGAGTGGTGTGGGAGAGTCAACCGAGCTTTGGCAGAGGAGACACAAGTCTAGTCTGGACTGCCCTTGCCACACTATCTCCTCTGTGGGCTCTTGGTGTTTGAAGTCAACAACCCCAAGTATTTCTTCTGCCTTTCACATGCCTGCTCTTGTCCTGTTTCAAGGATCTAAACTGGGTCATATGTCCTTTTGCCCACTAGCCTGCAGAAGTTCTGGGTGGCCGCAGGACATTTAAACCTCTGTGTCAGAAGTATGACTACAGCCACCATGGTCTGCAAAGGGCTAGGAACAAATACGCAGACCATCAGTAGTACTCTCGGGAACCTTTGGGCCATCTTGCACACTCTCGACCGCAATCTATTACTGACTATGGTGGCCCTGCTTACAACTCCAGAAGCCATCCTCACTGAGGACTGTAGACCTGGTTGCCATCCATTTGCCCAGCATGTGAAGAACCTGGAAGAACCCGCAACCTCATCCCTGCTACTGCAAACAAGACACGTGATACTGGTGGTCATGCTGGGGAGGGACAGTCATTTGTGCTTTCACTTTCTATGCTACGTATTTCTGGAACATTCTTAAAACTCAACCCATTTCTGGCTACTGTAATAGCTTGGCAGAGCCATTTCAGCAATGAAATGGCCATGCTTGACAATGTGAGTTTAGTCCCCAGGATCCACAGAGTGGAAGGAGAAAAATCAATTCCCAACTTGTCCTCTGACCTCCATATGTTATGGCATATGAACACAAACGTATGTATACATAGGTATATATATATACAGTAAATAAAAATGTAATAAAAGCTTTTTTGTTTGTTTTTGTTTTGTTTTCAAGGCAGGGTTTCTCTGGCTGTCTTGGAACTCACTTTGTAGATCAGGCTGGCCTCAAGCTCACAGAGATCTGCCTGCCTCTGCCTCCCAAGTGCTGGGATTAAGGCATGAGCTGCCACTATCTGGCTAAGCATTTTTTTTATTTACTAATATCTTTTATAAGTGGAAATCATTTTGAAAGGCAAGGGTGATGAGGAGACAGGAGGAAGAAGACACATAGCCCAGGACTGCACAGGCTGTCAAGTGTATGGACACTGATGGAGGAGAGTTATCTGTCTATGTTTCTTTCATTGGTTAATTAATAAAGAAAACTGCCTTGGCCCTTTAAGAGACAGAAAATTAGGTAGGTGGAGTAGACAGAACAGAATTGTGGGAACAAGGAAGTAGAGTTGGGGAGACGTTTCAGGCAATCGCCATAGTGAGTCTCCATGCTTCTCCTCTCCGAGATGGACGCAGGTTAAGATCTCTCCTGGTAAGCCACACCTCATGGTGCTACACACATTACTAAATATGGGTTAAAGGAAGATGTGAGAATTAGCCAATAAGAGGCTGAAACTATGGGCCAGGCAGTGTTTTAAAAGAATACAGTTTCCGTGTAATTATTTCGGGTGTAAAGCTAGCCGGCGGCCGGGTGGTGGGACAAAGCCCCGCCGGTTCCTTCTACAGGACACCTTGTTGCTACTGTTACTGTCCCCAGATGCCCTCTGCTGGGACGTCCCTTGTGGACCATGGACTCCGGAGTCACTCCCCACTTCTACACTGTATATCTGGTGCCCTTGTAACAGCAATCCAGGGGCCAGTTGTGCAGAGAGCAGGGATAAACCACCACATACATACCTGTGTGGAAGAATTTCCCTGAGTAGCCCAGGTTGAAGGTGAAGTTTGGGATGTGTGTACGAAGTTCATTCTGTGTATCAAACAGGGCCTAGGACAGGCAGAGGAGAGGCAGCAGTGAGGGGAGGTCAGGTCAGACTCTCCCACTGAGCATCTGATTGGTATCCTGTTAGAACAGGACCAGCTACAAAACTCACAGGACCCAACACAGGGCTGTCAGTAAAGCTCTGTGATGGAGCCTTTGCCTCCCATTTGAGGACTGGGTTCCATCTTCAGCACAGATCCCAAGATGCACGTGCTGGGCCCTTGCTCCAGTGCTAGGAACATCAAGCAGATGACAGCAGGCCTCAGTTACACAGGGACTGCCTCAGCATAATTTCTGTGGAATAACCCAGGCTGCTCACCTAAGAAGCCGTCCCCCTGCCATCTCCTACGCTGGACTCTGGCTTGAAACACTCAGAGCTCCAGCCTAGATCAGCAATGCAAGCCTGAGAAGCTTTTGAATTTCTTAGGCCTTAACTGCAATAGGGGACCAGAAGATCTCTGCCCTCATGGGGCTCTTCAGACAAGTGAGAATCGGTCTGTGAAACCTCAGGGCTTGTGGTGGAAAAGTGATGGAGAGAGAGCTACAGTCACGGCTGCAGCCACTGACATCCTCAGGAGATTGCAAGACTAGATCAAAGGATCCTGGCCCTTCCAAGGATGTCCTCTGTGTTCTGTATGCGGTGATCCTGTGTGACCACATCTAGCACCTATGGGAGGTCCACGGAAGGGCTGACCTCTGGGCCAGGACTGCACTGCTCACACGGCTTTGAGTAAACCTCTAGGAGCTCACTTTCAGGCAGGGCTGTTACCCCGGGCATCTAACCAAGTCTAACCACTGCCTGACAGACACGTGATCCAGTCATGTGGCTGCAGGCAAGCTGTCCCATCTCTCTGAGTCACAGTGGCCTCATCGTTAAAAGGGGACTCATACCTCTTCACCAGCTGCCATGACATCCAATGAGGATCACACACAGATGCTGAACACAGAGCTTGGCACTCATCAAACCCTAGCTACGCGAACTCTGCTGGGACTAGAAACTACACTGTACGGCCAGAAGGACACAAACTAATGAAGTGACAGTCATGGTTCTGAAGGAAAGTCAGTGGAGAGCTATGTTCAGTACTAAAGCAGAAAACTGCTTGGTCCTTCAGACTCAGAAAGATGTTAAAGGGGAAGGAGGCCTGACAAAGAAGCACTTGCGTTTTCCCTGAGCTGGGAACGTAGAAGACATTTGTTCTCTACAGGCATGGCTCTTTGCTGCTGCACTACCTCTTCCTCAGAAATGGGGAAACTGAGTCAGGCCTGGAAACATGTTTATAAGCCCGGCATTCAGGGAGAAAAGGATGGAGGATCAAGAGTTCAATGCCAACCTGGGCTACATGAGACTGAATCCAAAAGAAAAACGGGGGGTGCTAAAAACTAGGCAGAGTATTCAGGAGGCTAAAGATAATAAAGTCTAGACTAGCCTGGGCTATAGTAACCAGCCCTGGATCAATGGCTCACAGGGTATACGGTGAGCCTGTAGCTAGAGGTCTCACCCTGGACCACAGTCTGTCAGACATTCCCCTGATAATGCAATGAGGACCTAAACTACAACGGATAGATACTTGGGCCACTGAAGAATGTGCCGAGCAAGCAACAGGGCCATCTGCTTTGCTGGGGTTGATTTCAGCACTGCATGAAGATGTTGGCAGGATGGCTCAACTAGAGCGAGCTTAAATGCTTCAACAGAACACCTGAGAAAAGTGTCAGGAGCAGCACTTGCATAAAAGCAGATCAACACTGCCTAGGTCTGTTGTGGCAAGTAAGGGAGGGAGGAACCTGGCCATGTGGACATACCCCCCCCCCCACAGGCCTCAGCCGGGCGCCACTGTGTAAGCCTAGTGTAGCAAACAGCCTGAGCCCTCCTGGCACTCCCCCTTATTTTAGGCCCAATGATGGGATGAGACTTCCCCAAGTCACCTAGTCAGAGTCACTATCTGCCATGCTCCTGTTTGCAGAGTTCATTTCTGAGCAGGACGAGGCCACAACCCCAGAGGAACCCTCCTTCTAGACCTCCGGCCAGCCTTGCCTGAGGTTTCAGGAAGACAATGCCAATGGGTCTGTGCTGCCCACAGAGAGGGCCTGCCACACTGTCTAAAGCCTCCTTCAGCATCAAAGAGGTCTGTGTCTGGTGCTAATACACCTCTAGCCCTGTTAATCTCCAGAGAGGACACCCAGTCGGCAGGCAGAAGCTCTGGGCACTTAATCCTGTTTGCCTCTGCCTGCTTTACTGCTAAGCTCGCCCTCTGTGCAGCAACCACGCCGATGCCCTTCCTCTACATCTGTCTCCTCCGCAGGGTCTCCAAGGAGACCGATGGCTAAAGGACAACTGCAGCTTTTTTAAAAAACAATTTCTTTATTTATATTTTATGTGCATTGGTGTTTTGCCTTCATGTATATCTGTGCGAGGCTGTCAGGTCTCGGGAGCCACAGATAGCTGTGAGCTGCCATGTAGGAGCTGAGAAATTTAACATGGGTTCTCTGGAAGAGCAGTCAATGCCCTTAACCACTGAGCCATTGCTCCAGCCCTGGACAACTGTCCTCTGGGAGGCTTCTTTCTTGACAGTTCACGTGTAGCTACCCTGTGTTTGCAAGGAGTGCCCACAAACAATTTGGTAAATGGTTTCAGAATTTAACATAAGCCCCCACCATCCACATACAGCTGTTGGAACATGCTGTACATGTGACTCTTTATTCTGAAGAATCTTGGGGGAACTCTGATAATGACAAACATTTTTGAAGAGTTAAAATCACACCTGGGCAAAATGGCAGAGAACAACCCTAGCCAGATCTTTCTGTTTCTGCCCATGTCCCTTCCTCCTGAACTCCAGCATACACATGCAAAACATCTCTGTACAGTAAGACAGCAAATGGCTGAAGTTGGATTAATGGGTCTGCAAACAGCCCAGGAGTCACAGATGGGGGTGTGGCCCGATGAGGCATTCCAAGAGTCTCCTTACCTTCACATCCTCCACCTTCATGCGTGTGCCCTCCTTGCCCACAAAAATATCATCGATATCCACCAGGATGTATCGGTCCAAAGGCAGTGAGAGGCGCTTCCCTGTGAGGAAGGCCACAGCATCCACAAAGACAAGCTTATGCAGCCAAAAGTTAAGGTTGTTGCCAAACAGCACACGTTGGATGCCGTCATGGAGGCCCAGGTCCTGAACCACAGTCGCATGCAGGGCGGCATGTAAGCCAGCATCTGCGCCCAGGTGTGGGATGGACTCGGAGGAGCGCGTCTTGGCCAGCAGTACTGGTTCATAAGTAGAGTGGTTGGACTGGAACACAGTCCAATCCTCACCGGGCAGCACGCCTTTCTCCACTTCGCTGGGCCGTGTCACATAGAGCAGCGGGGACTTGGGATTGATGCTGCAGTCCTTTAGGCCCAAGTTCGAATGCAGGAAAAGAGGGAAGCCTTTGAGTTGTGCACTTAGCAAGCTGTTCTCATTGGCCTAGAGCAGGAAAGGGCAGGAGAACAGCTGTCAGGCATAGTAGAAAACAGTAATGTCAACAATATTTACAACTTCACAAGAGCTACCATATCCCTCACTGAATACACACACAGAGATAGAGATACTCATGTGTACACACAGACACAGACAAACACATGCTCACATACATACAGATACACATACAGACAGAAATACAGAGACAGACACACATACAGACAGACACAGGTACATGCACACACAAAGACACAGAGATAGACAGACAGACAGACAGACAGACAGACAGACAGACACACACACACACACAGGCTCCCTTCCACACAGAAGGGCTGCTCTCTTGCTCTCTAGCCACCACTGATAGTGATGTGATCTTTATCCCTCCTCCCGGGACTTGATGCTGTCCCCATTCCCTGTACTCCATCTCCTCTTCCCTGGCCTCACCCGTGACTCCTTCATGCTTTTCCTCACCCTTCCGGACATCTGACTCCAGATATATACAGTGCATTTGTCCT
Source organism: Arvicola amphibius (assembly GCF_903992535.2). NCBI lineage: Eukaryota > Metazoa > Chordata > Mammalia > Rodentia > Cricetidae > Arvicola > Arvicola amphibius. The sequence continues at coordinate 135,215,285 of NC_052051.1, forward strand.
TGTTCCTATACTGGTTCTATCATCTCTAGGACTGGTAAACTCCTGTTCATCCTTCAAAACCAAACACATATACCTGCTTCTTGCAATGGCCTCCCTGGGACCATGATAAAGTCTCAGCTGGGTTCAGAGCATCCCTCCCAGCCTGTGCCTATTTGAAAACAAGGCTTTATTTCTTACTTTGGATCCCTGACACCCAGCAGGGACACACATTCATTTGCTGAGTAACTATTTTTAAGAATGAAAGAGGAACAGAGAGCTGTCCGTACCTAGCACCTGATAGCTGTGGGTTCCAGGGTTAATTTATCAGTCTGCAGCTACTTACTGTACCAGACGTTATAATAAGTATTTAATGAGATATAGTGAAAAAAGACAGGAAACTGTGTCAAGTGAGAAAAGCAGATGTGACCCTCCCCCTTGAGTCAAGCAGGGAGGAAAGACAGCCATCAAAGCCACGTAAGAATAAAACATGGTACACCTACAGGGGAACGGTCGCAGCTGCGGACCAGCACATGCTGGGCGGTCAGCAGGCTCAGGAGGCTCCTGGAGAAAGGGCCTTTGGAGCTTGTTACAGAACAACTGAGCAACTAGAAGGAGGCAGAAGTCAAGTCCTAAGAATAGCCAGTGAAAAGGGCCCGAGGCAGGAGAAAGCACACCATGACCACGGAGCCAGAGATAGGACAAGAGGCGGCAAGGTCCCTGGAGCTGTCAGATTCTACCCAAGGATTCTGAATGAAGTCGCATGTTCCAGTTTGCATCTGGAGAAGGAAGGAGGGTCACCCACAGGCCACCTGTGGGGCAGCCTAGAGAGCACCACGCCTGAGCACATGCTGAACAGAGAGTGGATGGGAGGTTATAGTCTGAGCCTTGAGCCAGGTGCAGAGCTGAGCCTGCCCAGAGAAAGCTCTTTACTAATCTTAACAGTCAGGCCTTTCTCATTCCCACAAAGCTCTGCAGGGGCCTGGCTCTGTAAACTGTGATAAGGAACCACTTTAGATCTCTGAATGCAGGGAGTGCCTGCCAAGTCCCCATCCTGAGCCAGCCTCAGTGCTGAGGTGCAAGAGACTGCGACCCATCCTCAGAGACACCCTCCTGAGGCTCCCAGCTCCCCACCACAATGCTAGGCATTGGCCTCGAGTGTGACCTATGAAGGGACCAAAGACAGACACATCAGGCCCTGTCTACCACTGCTGGGGCCTGGGAACTCACCGCAGGCACTGGAGTTTGGGGATCCCATTTCCAAGTCTGGCCCCGAGCTTGCTGTGAGGTGCTGGTGGCTTGCTTACACACAGCACCACTGAGGAAGAAGTCAGCCATGAGAGCTACCACAGGCAGCCATGAAAGGATCCAGCCAGGGAAGGGAACAGAGGGTCTAGGGCCAGAGGCACTGGCCCTGTCACAGGGTCCTTCCTACTCCTCAGCACTGAGACAGGGGTGACCCTGACATAAGGAGCGCCTGAGCGACGAGTGGGATACGGAGGCCCAGCACAGACTTCCTTCTGAACTGGCGAGACACACTGAGAAACCCTGTATCCTTCTGTCTCCAGTCAGTCTGCTCCTATGCGGTCTTCTGAGGTCATCCACTTAGAAGCAGTAAGCTGGGTTGTCAAATCTTGGCTCGGCGGCATACTAACTATGTTGCTCTGGTAAAGCCACTTAATTTTTGAGTCACGTTATCTGAAAACAAAGTGCCTACTCCATGGGACAGAGCACACAAAGCAACATGCTGGGCACTGAAAGGTCAGGTGGCCTTTGCTGGCCCTCGGGGTGCATTCAAATGCAGGCCATCTACTCCGCAAGGCAGATGCGTGACTTTGTAGGAACGGTACAGGTGAGGCCCAGACCCCATCTCAAGGACTTCTCAGGGGCACTGTCAGAGCCGCAGACCAAGGGCAACCACTACGCTTGCTGAACTTGGAGTGGACACGCCACCCCAGCAGCCACTGATGGAGTGATTGCTGGCCTAGTCTTCAGAGCTTCCCTCAACTGTCTGACTTCTTGCAGGGTCTAGAGGCAGGAGCTGGAACTCGTCTCACTAGCTGAGTGCCCTGGCCATGGCCACACAGAGTCTGGACTTTTAAGCTTGTGATTTCACCCCGCCTTGACAATCTGGCCTGAAAGAGACGGAACTTGAGCCCTGGCACAGGCCCTTGAGCTAAGAGCAAGGAAGCCAGCCTTAGCAGAAGAGTATTGGTGTGTCTCGACCACCAGGAGGCATGCGTTCTAACCGACAGCCACAAGCCTCTGCTCAGAAGCCAGGAGTCCTGACTTATGCAACAGGGCAGGGAGAGCTGCCTTTGCCACTGACCCCAGTGAGGCTGTGCGCATGTCCCTGCTCTTCAATGGGCCTCATGCTTTTACCATACACAAGGAGCTGGGGTTACACAGGGTTTGAGTTCTGTTATTTTAACTGTGCTCAATGTCCACGCCCCAGGCCTAGAGAAGCCCAGTGCACAACACAGGGCTTCTGGCACAGACCTCCACTAAGAATATTCAGCGTCAAGACTCAGCAAACCTTAGAAAGACCAAGCCTATGGCTTCGGTTATCTGGACTTGAATTCTGGACAATTTCTTTTTGTTGTTATTTTGTTTGTTTTCCTCAAGAAAGGGTTTCTCTGTGTAGCCCTGGCTGTCCAGGAACTTGCTTTGTGATCTGACCTTGAACTCAGAGATCCACCTGTCTCTGCCTCCCAAGTGCTGGCATTAAAGGCGTGGGTCACCACCACCTGGCATTGAATACATTTCTTAACCTCTTTCTGCCTCAGTTTCCCCTCTCTTAAATCACCATACCCTCTGTCTGCCATGGAAAATGGCTTATCAGTGAGAAGTAAGTTAATTTGTGCAAAGCAGGCGGGCAGCACAGGGCACTGAAAGAGCTCTTAATAAATGTCAGCCGTTCTGATGAGGCTCAGGCCTGGGGCTCTGAACCAGCCTTAATGAAGTTCATGGCAGGAGAGGGGAGAGAGTACAGGAGGAAAGGGAAAAGCACAGAGACAATGGAGCCAGCCTAACTTTCTGCTTCTGTGAAGCCATAAACCAGGCCAGTGTTCCCCAGAGGGTGCTCTGTGAAAGAGATCAAGCTGGCTGAGAAACATCGCACTGGGCAGCCCCGTTGCAGGATTTCTAAGGCCTTTGGTGTTTTGACTCACTATCCCTTTTCAGTGCAGAGCCTCCTGCTGTATTAGTGCATGAAAGAACATGCTGTGGGAAGCCTGGGCTAAAGCAGGCCCTCCCAGCACTGAACAAAGGAACAATGTGCAGAGGCGCTTGGAACACGGGCGCCTTCTGCCCGATTCTATCCACTGCTCTAGGCATTCACACCATGCAATAGCCCTATGCCCTTCCCAGCCCCTTCAGGCCGCTTCAGAGGGGACAACTTTCCTGGCTGAGCACAGAAGCCAGCATTGGCCCCCACAACCACTCCTGTGTCCCCTTCTCCGCTCCTCCTCATTGCACAGTTATCATCCCTGCCAGGGCCTCTGTGCTTCCAGTCAGCTGCCTACTCCCATTGCTACTAAGCGCTGGGAGAGCAGGGTCTTGCCCGTTTCCACTACTCTATGTACTAGTACTCAGCACAGGGCCCAGAACACTGGCAGTCCAGTAAACAATGTTCCCTCAAAGCCCCCAAGTGCCCAGCTGGTGCCTGCATTCATCTTTCATGACCATACCCCACTGTTCCCGCCCCTCCTCAAGGGCAGACCTTCCATGACAAGCTTTAAGCAATCCCCCGCCCCCTAATCCCAGGGCAGGTTCTGGGAACTCCACAAAACCCAGAGCAGCTCCCCTCCTGCAAACTGGGATTTCCTTCTCCTTTCTCCTAATGCAAAATGGCTCCGGTTTGAGAGAAATACAAACTTCACCCCCCACCCTACCCATCTCCAGGAAGAAGGCCGTGGATAGTGAGCCAACCTGCCTCAGGTGGGTGACTACCCTCTTGTGTCTCCACCTGCTCATCCTGAGACGACTGCCACGCAGGGTTCAGCATCCCTAGCAGACTATGCCTTTCCTGCCTTGCACCCAGCCCCAAGTCTCCTTCAGGCAAGCACCTACTGTGCATTGAGTCCCATGTGTAGCAGGCAATGCCTCCAAATGTCTTATTAAGCATTCATCAGCAGGAAGCAGGAAACCCTTTAACCTTGACGACAAGCCCAGGCGCTTAGTGCTACCACTGCACTCATTTGCAGTGTGAACTGGGAGGTGCTTAGCTAACAAGTATAGAGACAGTGCTGGGAACTGCTCAGAAACCTGCTCCCTGAATACCTTGAAGAAGCCAATGATGCCCACGCCATAGGCCACACAGTACTTGTCCAGCAGCTCCCGGTTCCAGGCATCCAGGTTGACATACTTGAGGATGTTCTCATAGATGATGAGGGCAAAGCGGCCACGGCCCTTGTCAGTGAGTGTGGGCATGTCCCCCTTTCCTGGTGCAATCTCTGTTCGGTACTTGAAGCGGCTGGATTCCAGGATTGCCACCACCTCCTGGCCCAGCTGTGAATAGAGGCTCTCCACAAATACCAGCACCAGTGGGTCCGTCCGGGAAGGGGCAACCGCCTGCACAGGCTTGATCGGCAGGAGACGGCTGGGAGCCACAGGTGGTGGGTCCCCACAGTCGGACTCAGAGGCGTCTGCTGAGGGCTCAAGGCCCCGGTTCCAACCATACAAGTAGTAGGCAGAGACAAAGACACTGAACAGGCAGAAGACAAACAGCAGAAAAAGGACAGCCTGTGGGGACATGTGCCGACACAGTCTCCGGAGGCACGCCAGAGCAGGCATCCTGGCCCCCAAGATCTCAACCAGCAGAGGCCCAGCCTGGCCTGGCCCCCTCAAGGCCTCACACAGGAAGCCCAAGCGTTGTCCACTGACTGAGAAATTCGGAGACTTAGGAAGTAAGACGTTCAAAGAGCAGTGGAGAGAAGGATCCGGGCCCCTGGCCTTTTCTCCCAGCCAGGGGCACAGTCAACAGGCTGGTCTTGCTCCTTCCTTCCTCTGCACTCCTTTATGTCACCATGGCAAACCCCAAAGTGGTCCTGTGCAGAGCAAAAGTGCCCCAGGGCGTCAGGGCCTCCTGGGAGTGGTCAACAGCAGGTCAGAAGACAATGGGCCAGCCAGGGGGTGCTGCATGCCGCTTGCTCTCTTGAGCTGGACCCACAAGGTGAAGGCTGGGGAGCTGGGGAAAGAAGGAGAGAATCAGAGCAGGGCTTTCACAGCCAGCTGACCACAGAAACCCAAGTCCTGTCAAGGTGGGCTCATGTTCAGGAACTGCCACCCAACCTGATACTCTTACCTCTGTGGGCCTCAGTCTCCCCATGTGGGAAATGAAGCAAACAACAGTAGCCACATCATAAGGAATTGGGAAATGAAGGCCAACAATGGACAGAAATCACTAGGAGTGCACTACTAAGGCATCCACCCATGGCAGCTGTAAGTGTTCATCATTATTAGCCAAGAAAACTCCACAAGCAGGGCTGGAGAGATTGCTCAGAGTAACCTCAGTACTCAGATTGAAAGTACTGTTCTTGCAGAGGATTGGATTCAGTTCCCACCGCCTACATGAAGGCTCACCAAGATCCAGTTCCACCAAACTCAACGTCTTCCATAGGTACCCGGCATGTTCATGGCACACATACATACATGCAGGTAAAACACTCATACACGAAATACAAATACCATATCTTAAAGAAAAAATCTGGACGCAAAATGTGACATTGAACAGCTGTAAGGCCTGGGAGGAAGAGTGTCCCATCAGGACCAAACAGCACGGCCTCCTGTCCACTCCCTCCTGCCTTTCCTTCCCTCTGCCAGCCTTTCCTGGGTGACCCTAACAACCCCAGTCCCTAACAGAAGCAGCCAGAGCAGGGATCCAAGCCAGAGCTGTGTACAAAAGCCTACAGGACGTCACTGCTGTTGAAACATCAGGGAAATCACCCTGTGAGGTTCCTCCACGCTAGGCTGCGGTGAGGATGATGGAATAAGAGTACCTAAGGGCACACTGTGGCCTGACACAAGGACACTAAGAAACAGAGGTGGTGAGCATTTCCCAGATGCAACCATGAATCTCTTCCTCAGGTACATGTTTGGCAGCCTTGGACACCAGGTGACCAAATGCCTGCCTGAGGACCAATGGGACAGGACTTCCTCTACAATGGCCTTATCCACCCAGAGAGCCACAACTCTAGACTCTAGCTCTTTCCCAAGCCTGTGCCCTACTAGGGGGCCCAAGTCAGAACACCCATCTCTCTCTGGAAAGAGTAAACAGAGACCACACAAGCAGCGCAAAGGCTCCATTCCCATGTTTCCACAGCAACCCTAGACACCACCCTCCAGCTCCTGTTACCAGAGTGAAAACCACCAAACCTAGAAGCACCTTCCCACAGGGCACCATGCAGACTAGAAAGCGCTCACATGGGCCAGCAATCCCAAACGGAAGTGAGACAGACTGGGCTGAGGCACCAGATGGGGAACTGGAAGTCTGGGGGTTGGCTTAGGGGTAAAGGTCACTAATCTCCTCCTAGGCCCAAGACTCTGATGTGCTCAGCATGGGACACATGATAGATAGCAAGAGCTAGACTTCTGGGAATTCGCCCTGATGGAATCACTACAGAAGCACAGAAAGATTTCCCCATGGGAGAAGCAAGACAGGTTGGGGAGTGGGGGAAGGAAAGGGAGGGACAAATACAAATAAAGTAAAAGGCCTGGAGAGGCCGCTATATGGCTAAGAGCACCGGCTGCTCTACCAGAGGATCGGTGTTCTATTTTCAGCACCCACACGGCAGTTCACAACCACCTGTAACTTCATTTCAGGCCTCTCTGCGGGCACCAGGTACACACATGGTACAAAGACATACATACAGGCAAAATACTCATACGCAAAATAAAATTTAAAAATTACAAAATTCATGTATAACTTTTTAAAAGTTTATTATTATTATTATTATTATTATTATTATTATTATTATTATTATGTATACAATATTGTCTGTGTGTATGCATGCAGGCCAGAAGAGGGCACCAGATCTCATTACAGATGGTTGTGAGCCACCATGTGGTTGGTGGGAATGGAACTCAGGACCTTTGGAAGAACAGGCAATGCTCTTAACCTCTGAGCCATCTCTCCAGCCCCCATGTATAACTTTTTAAAGAATAAAATATAATGATACAGATATATGAAAATGCCATAATGAAGTCCATCATTTTGTATGCATACTTAAAAATCCTATGGAGAGGGGCTGGAGAGATGGCCAGAGGTTAGGAGCAATGACTGCTCTTCCAGAGGTCCTGAGTTCAATTCGAAGCAACCACACGGTGGCTCACAACCATCTATATATATGGTGCCCTCTTCTGGTGTGCACGCAGAACACTGTACACATAATCAATAAACAAATCTTAAAAGAAAAAAATCCTATGGAGGGACTGGGGAAATGGCTCAGTGGATTGAAGTGCTTGATAAATGAGCCTGATCCCAGGACTCCTACAGTGAGAGAGGAGGCTGAGACAGCAGGAACCCCAAGAAGCTGTGTGCCGGCTAGCCTGGAGTAAGCAGCAAAGCATCAGCCACAACCAGACACCCTGCCTCAAGCAAGGAAAGAAAGATGGAAGATGAGAGCCAACTCCAGAAAGCTGTTCTCTGACCTCCACATACATGCCTTGGCATGCACAAGCCTGCTTTCACACACACTATCATCCAAACACACCATTAGACAAACAGAGAATGGATTTGTTTGTTTTGTTTTTTCAAGACAGGGTTTCTCTGTGTAACCCTGGATGTCCTGGAACTCGTTCTGTAAACCAGGCTGCCCTCAAACACACAGAGATCAGTTTGCCTCTACCTCCCAAGTGCGGGGATTAAAGGTGTGAGCCACCACTGCCCAGCTAAATAAATATTTAAAAAAAAAAAAAGGATTTCTTACCAGACGGTGGTGGTACACACCTTTAATTCCAGCACCCAGGAGGCAGAGGCAGGCAGATGAGTTTGAGGCTAGTCTGGTCTACAAAGTGAATTCCGGGACTATCAAGGCTACCCAGAGAAACCCTGTCTCAAAAAACAAAACAAAACAAAAAATTTCTCTATAGGAATCCAAATCCCTGTGCCGCTTATAATGGCAAATGCCCAACATGGAGGTATTCTCTAGAAATCATAATGCAAGTCAGGCATGGTGTCACATGCAGTCTTAGCACCCAAGAGTATGTAGCAGGATGACCACTCCAAGTTTGGGACCAGCCTCCTGTGTGTAGAGTTCAAGCCAGCCAGGGCTACACAGCTAGTCCCTGTCCCAAAAACAAGCAAACAACAATTCTTAATGTGATGATGGGATCCTAGATAAACATAGCACATAAAGAATACGGACAGACATCTGCCACAGGTGTGCATGTGTGTGCGCGCGTGTATGTAGAAGCCAGCGGCCTCAGGTATCATTTTTCAGATACTGGCTACCTTTTTTCTGAGATAAAGACCTCTTACTGGACTGGAACCCACCAAGTCTATGCTGCCTGGCCAGTGAACCCTAGGGATGTGCCTGTGTGCCTCCCCAGTGCTGAGATTACAAGCACACCCTTTCCCTTGATATATCATTAGGTGGGAACTCAGATACTCAGGCATGCAAGACATATACTGGCTGAGCTATCCCACAGCCCCTTGCCACATGTACTATTGAAACTATCTGTATAAATTTATTTTTGCTAAATATTTTTATATACAGGATAGAAACTGGTACTAAACACACACACACACGTTAACATGGTATCACTGATGATTTTAATGTTCTGCTTTGTTGTCATGAAATAAGGAGTTGGTCCCATCTGTGCTATGATGCACCCTGACCCAGGGCATATATATACACCTTGTCCTGCCTGTTAGAGGGGGGTTGGGGGCCCATATATCTCTGACATTCTGCACTGTGTGCAGCTAGGAAAGAGGTTGCCTGTTCAAAGCAGACATCTGTGATGGCAGGGAGTAAGCAAGTGTGGCTGGTGGGAAAAGGAACATGGTATCTGGAAGAAGTTAGCAGCATTTGATCTCTACAAACAGACCAGGAGGACAGAGGAAGGCTTCTGGGGCTAGAGGTACTTGAGCAGGACAGAGCAGGGACTAGCCAAGAATGGAAGAAAGATGGCATGTGCAGCAGCCTGGAGATAAGGAAACGTGTGATGCCTTCCAGGACTCCCTGCAGCTCCAGAGAGCAAAGGGCAGGTGTCCTGGCAGAGCAGGGAAGGCCAGAGCAACCAGCATCTCACTCACCAGTGATAGGAGCTGTCTACAGCCACAGCCAGGGCTAGGCCTGACCTCACATCATGCCAACAGGAACACAAAGCTGGGGGGTGGTCCCTGCCCACACCATCCATCCATCTGGCCCTAGAGAAGGGGAGGTAGTAAGCTCAAGTGTGTGTCACTGGCCACTGTCTGTCCCATTAACAGCCTTTCTCCTCGTTAGTAATGCAGTTCATGGTCTCAGGCATCTGAGGGTCAAGAATCTGACATCATTTTTCAGATATTAAAGAACTGCACACTTTAAACCAGGGCTCTGCACAGACTCATCAGCTGTAACACTGAACTACTCCAGTGGGGGGTCATCAATAGTGGGGGAGACTGCATACAGCAGGGAACATTACTTATCTTTCAGTTTACTGTGAAAGCAAACATGTTCTTTAAATAAAGGAGAGACAGTTCAGTAGTGAAAAGCACTTCCAGGAGACCTGAATTCAGTTCCCTCCACCCATATTAGGTAGCTCACAACATCCTGTAACTCCAGTTCCTGGGAATCTAACACTTTCTTCTAGCCCCCATTGGCACTCGCACACATGCAAATACAAAATAAAAATAATCTTTAACTTTGAAAAATACATACATGTACATATATTGTAACTGTAATAATTCCAGAACTCAGACCAGGAGCCCAAGTCCAAGCAAGGACCAGAGTCCTACATTAAGGAACTTTCTGATTACTCACGCAGGCTGTAGCCAGGTGGCATCATGTCAAATCAAGGTCCATCACCTAGGAGCTGTGTAATCCTTTTTTTTTTTAAGTTTTCTGAGACAGGGTTTCGATAACCCAGGCTGACGTCAAACTCGCAGCAATCCCCTTGCCTCAGTTTTCTTTTTTTCTTTTTTTTTAAAGATTTATTTATTATGTATATAATATTCTCAATGCCCTGTAGCCCTGGCTCTTCTGGAAGTAGCTCTTTTTTTTTTTAAGATTTATTTATTATGTATATAACATTCTGCCTTGATGAATGCCCGCACACCAGAGGAGAGCACCAGATCTCAGTACAGATGGTTGTGAGACACCATGTGGTTGCTGGGAATTGAACTCAGGAGCTCTGGAAGAGCAGCCAGTGCTCTTAACCTCTGAGCCATCTCTCCAGCCCAGGATCTGTGTAATCTTGGACAATTAATTACTCGGTGCCTCAGTTACGTCATCTATAAGCCAAGGCACTTACACACTACTTCTCGGGTTTGGGAAAATGAAGTGAGCTCTGACACAAGCTGGGCTGACTGCACTGAGCTGTCCGCTGCTGTTAGTGCTCGCTCTTGTTGCCTTCTGACCACGCTTACAATGACCCCTCACAACATGGACAACAGCTTAGTTCACACAGACTGCAGAGCTCATCTCTCTGGCAGCCCTGGAATCTGGCCGGGGCAAGCCCTGATTTCACAAAGGGAGAACAAGTATAAAAGTGGGGTGCCTGTCCCATGCAGTAAGAGGCCTGCCTAGCCCAATGCTACCTCCTCATCTTCCTCCTCCTCCAAGAATTCCCATCCTTAAAGTGTGTGGCTTTTCCCACAAGGCAAGGGATATAGGTCTTGGCAAAGTCCAGGCCAGACAGAGCAAATTAACCAGCTCCCTTGTAAACAAAACGCTGACTTCCCAGCTTTCTGGTAAGGGGTCTCTGCACAGACTACCCATCACCCACCAGTAGCTACTGAAAGCCCTTCTCACCCTCTGCATTATAGAGCACCAGTGGTCCAAGAGACAAAGAACTGGGAACATCTACTCTCTAGAATCGCCAAGGCTTTGGGACAGCTGAGGCAATCCGGGCTCTTTCCCATAAACCACAGTCTTGCCCAGCCAGTCACCATATTAGTCAGGTAGCTCATGATGTTCCCATCCCCAGAAATGCCTCCCCAATCTCTTGAGACACTTAATCATTCTCCACATGCCAATTCCAATGTCACAGTCTCTCTGAAGTCATTTCCAACCATCCCATTCTCATCCCAGGCCTATCCCTGAGCATCCCCACCCCTTGCTGGAGGGTGGGAAATGCAGCTCTGGAACCAGAGGGTGGATGTGTGTTGTTCTCAAAATGTTTTTCTTTCATTTAGGAGATTTCCTCCAAAGGTCAGAACCTTTGTAACTTCTCTTTCAAAAGGGTACACCCAGGACTGGGGGGATGGCTCAGTGGGTAAAGCACTTGTCACATAAGCATGAGGACTGGGGTTTAGATCCTCAGCACATACACAAATGTCAGGTGAGCATGGCCATCCACCTTTAATCCCAGTGCTCAAGAGGCACTGGTGGAGCCCCCAGAAGTCTTTCTAGTTTGACTACCCAAATTAAAGAGTTCCGGGTTCAGGTGAGAGACTCTGCCTCAGTATGGAAGGTAGAAAGTTAATTAGGAGAGGGAGAGAGAGAGCATGCTCTAGTAACAATCAGGTGCATATCCCTACATCTGACATCCACAAGACCCTGTCCACATGGCTTGAGTCACACAAAGGTGAGGACCACATATTAGTCATGAGGAAGGCTCCCACTTTTCCTCAGATCCCGATGTCTCCAGATATGATAAATAGCTCCCAGGCAAGGTTCTCTAAACCACTAAATCTTGATTCAAAACTTTCTTCCTGACTTTGAGTCAGTCTTTCATTCCTTCAAGAAGCCCAGAGGTCCCTCTAATAAAATTATAACGGCAGTTAACAATCATAATCATCACCATGACTACACTACACATGAAGTGTTTGTTATGAGCCTCACACTGTGTTTTTTTTTTTTTAAGCAGGGGTGAGGGGGTGGGAGGTGGGGGGGAGTTGCTGGGTTTTTTTGTTGTTGTTGTTTTGTTTTTGCTTTTTGGAGACAGGGTTTCTCTGTGTAACAGTCCTAACTGTCCTGGAGTTAGCTCTGTAGAACAGACTGGTCTCGAACTCACAGAGATCCACCTGCCTTTGCCTCCCAAATGTTGGGATTAAAGGCATGAGTCACCACTGCCCAGCTACACCCTGTACTTTTCACATTTTATACCTTATCTCATGTAATCCTTACATTATATGTCAATATCCTCATTTACAGCTGAGAAAAATTAGGCTTAGAGACTGTCATTTTCCAAAAACCACACAGCTAGTCCATTGCACAGCTGAAATTTGAATCCAGACCCCATGAAAAGGAGTGCTCCGGAGCCACAGGAGACCCTTAGCTGTGCAGCTTGAGAAGGACCACAGTCACAGAATCCTCCAGCCCTTACCCTGACTTCCACTGCACTCTCCCAGTCCCAGCCTTAGCTTTCCCTGCCAAGGTGCTGGAGATAATGAATGAGATGCTCTGGTTGTCATAGAGACACCATGGCAACCCAGCACTTTCGGGAAATACCACAGTAACTGTGGCCACTGCTCTAGAGTCGAAAGTCACTCCCTAACCTATATCCCTACCTCAAAGTGCTGCTCCTCCACAACCCTCGCTGGGACCTATAGGAAATCAAAGATTTCCTATAGAGCAGGCTGTTCCGAGCATGACAACAGGAAAAGGGGTAAAGCAACTTGGCTCATGTGAAAGGGTGGGTTCCAGGATTGAGACTGAGAGACCCCAGAATAGACAAGGATTAAGTGAGCTATAAATTTGAGGGTGAAGTGTGTTACAATGTGCCAGCAGGCCCTGAGAAGCACTATGTGCTATTTTCCTTTATCCAAACACCATCAGTAACAGAAGCCAACAAAGTGACTGCTAGCCACAGTCAAAGTTCAGGCTGACAACAGTTTGAAGCTTGGCTTCATTATTTACCAGCCTGTGACCTTTATACAAATCTCCCAACTTCTCTGAACCTCAGTTTCCCTTCCTCTGCTGGGGAAAAGAAAGTGTAGTCACGTGATATTCCTTTCTATGATATGGATGGCTGGGTGCAGTGGTTTTGGCCTATACTTGTAATTTCAGCACACAAGAGGCTGAGGCAGGATTGCTGAGAGTTTGAGGCTAGACGGAGCCACAGAGAGACTTTTTGTTTTGTTTTTTCAGGGTTTCTCTGTGTAGTTCTGGCTGTCCTGGAATTCATTATGTGGGCCAGGCTGGCCTCAAACTCAGAGATCCTTTGCCTCTCAAGTGTACCGTCAATGTGTGTGTGCGTGTACAGGTGTGTGCTGTGCATAGTTTATGAGAATGTGAAGATGTCAATACTCACAATCAAGGTGTGGAAAGGACAGAAGACACTGGCTACCCTCCTCTATGACTACTATGGCTTCTCCACTTATTCCCTTCAGACAGTCACTCATTGAACCTGAAATTTGCCATTTTTTAGCTGGGCTGACAGCCAGGAGGCCCCAGCAATCCTCCTGCTTCCACCCCCACTCTCCAGCACATGCAGCTATGCCTGGCTGCTGGCCGTGCTACCTTCCGGCATGGGTGCTGGGGCTCCAATTCAGCACTCTCACCCGCTGAGCCCTCTCTCCAGCCCCAGACCCCATCTTAAAGATAAAGAGGGGGAAAAAAGGAAAAAAAATTCTCAAAAGCAAGATTATGAACCATATTCACAGTTAACAAAACATATGCTTTAACTTTCCTGTGAACTTTGCAAAGGATTTTTTGATCTTTTTACCTATGTTTTTACCTATGTTTTTAAACTTAGCCTGTAAACCTATACATTTCAAAATGCATCTTACAGGCTGGAGAAATGGCTCAACAATTAAGAGCACTGGCTATTCTTCTAAAGGACAGGGGTTCAGCTCCCAACACCCATCTGGCAGCTCACACCTGTCTGTAACTTCAGTTCCAGAGCCTCTGACGCTCTCGCTGGACTCCACAGACACCAGGCACAAACTTAGTTCACCAACATTCATACAGGCAGAACACCCATTCACATAAATTTAAAAACTAGTAAGAGAAATATCAAAAATAAATATTTTTAAAAATAATTCCAATTAGCTTTTTAAAAAAAAGCCAGACACAATGGCATACACTTTTAATCCTAGCTAGCACTCAGGAGGCAGAAGCAGGTGGATCTCTGTAAATTCTTTTTTTTTCTTTCTTTTTTTTTTTTTTTTTTTTTTTTTTTTGGTTTTTCGAGACAGGGTTTCTCTGCAGCTTTTTTAGAGCCTGTCCTGGACCTAGCTCTTATAGACCAGGCTGGCCTCGAACTCAGAGATCCGCCTGCCTCTGTCTCCCGAGTGCTGGGATTAAAGGCGTGTGCCACCACCGCCCGGCTTAGGATCTCTGTAAATTCTAGGCTAGACTGATCTATTAAAAATATTAAGCTAGCAAGGGCAACACACTGATACTTCATCTCAAAACTAAACAAAACAAAGCAGGATCTAGAAGACAGGGGACAAGAGAATTAAGTCAGAAAGAAAAAGCAGGGAAAGAGGCTTCAGGAAAGAGTAGCAGTTTGCCATCACCCTGGGAGCGGAAGCATGCAGGTGACATGTGGGTTCCCTCAGTCTGTCTGTCACACAGGACGAGGTGCCAGGCACTGATGAGGCAGTGATGACCCAGAGCTCCAGGGAAGATCTCTGAGAGCTTCAGAAACCACGGCTTTAAGTCTCTGGTGTAACGTCACTCCAGGGCGAGGGAGAGAAGGTCCACACAGCCCCGTACATACTCTATTTCCAATCTGAGCCAGTCTTGAAAACCGGGGCACCCACTTTCTAATACACACACCGAGCTCCTGTGTACCAACACATAGGCACACTCATACACACAGGCATGCTGAAAGGCATCATTTGGGAATCCAGGCCACACAAACACTGAGAGCTGAGAAAGAACCCTGCAGGCAGTTCCAAAGGATCTCCATGGTATGACTTGGCCAAGAACTTGGGAGGACGGCATGGTGGCAGCTGCAGGCCCAGACAGTAGTCCCACATGCGTCTAGAGCCATGCCACACAGCTGGCCCAGCTCCTCCCAGCCATTACACCCTCAACCCAGTCACACAACCACCCACCCACCCAGACACACCCTACAGTTGAGCCACACCCCACAACCACCCAGCCTGGCCTGCCCCACCCTCTGGAGCCAAAGCAGTAATGAAAATCCCCACATTTGCTTCCCAGCTGTGGGGAGAGTTGTTCCATTCGAAGTTCTCCCCAAGAGGCCAAGACTAGGGGCAATCCCTTCCTGGTGGAATTTGTGGCACTTCCATCCCCCACGATCCCACAGTGCTGACTGGCCTTTGGCCAAGCTGCTGCTATCAGTCACCCCACCAATACCACAGTCACCACTAGCCAGAGACTGAAAGTGGTTTAGATTGGACTCAGCCACAGGGCATAGTCCACCTGCAGTCAGTACACAGAGCACTGAGGACAAGAAAGAGGAAAAGGAATTCTTTGAATTGTACCAACCAGGAATGCGCTGTTCCCACTGCCTTGACCCCTTTTCTTATCCACTAAAGCCATGCCCACTCTCCTACAAAGTCAGGTCCTGCTGGAGTCAGACTCTGCCTGCTGCTAGTTTTGCAAGCACGTGGATGAGTGCTCCTCTACTTCTCCACGGCCTCCCAAGGCACAGGCAGAGGCTTCCTATCTCCCATGGGTGCTCACAGCGAGGAATCCTTCCCTTCCTCTTCTGTCTGTGGCAGGAGTCTCAAACCAGCTACAACAGTCACAGCCACTTCCCTTTCCTGGACACCACATGGTGAGGTCAGCCCCAGTCCAACAGCACCGTCCAGATGAGGAGCTGGAGCCCAGAGGCTCTTAGCCCATGGAGTTGGCTGGGAATCTCAACACAAGCCTGGGCTCTTCCTCTGTAGCCTGATTCACCTGGTGCTAGCCTAGTACCCAATAGAGAGAGCACCTCTACTCTTTCCGCTGCATTACCCACTGTGTCTCACATGCAGGGATCCCCTCTAGAAGGAGCTCCACAAACCCTCCCCCACCAGCAAGCAAACCAAACCACACTGCTCACCCTGCTTCTTAGCTTGGGAACTTGTTCTTGGTCCCCTCCTGGCAGCCAAAGGCAGGCACAAGACTGTGGGTGGCTAATGCCTTACTTCCAGCGGGGCCTGAGTTGAAAATTTATCTCTGTACCAGCTCTGAAAAAAAGGTTTACCAAGCAAACAAACAGCAGGTGGAGGATGGGCACTGTGGATAACAAGCCAAGGCAGCATCAGCTATGCCGGACCAGGGACGGTCTTCCCCAAAACAGGGCTCTCTCCTCACCCCAACATTCCTAAGACCATCAAATCCATTGCAGCTATTTTCCTCAGGTTCTGATCACAGACACTTAAAGGAAAAGGACATTTCCTTAAGACTAACAGCCTCTCAAGTCCAAATGGATCAAAGACCTGAACATAAAGCCAGCCACACTGAACCTCATAGAAGAGAAAGCAGGAAATACATTTGAACGTATTGGCACAGGGAACCACTTCCTAAATATAACCCCAGCAGCACAGACACTGAGAGAAACAATTAATAAATGGGACCTCCTGAAACTGAAAAGCTTCTGTAAAGCAAAGGACACAGTCAACAAGACAAAACAACAGCCTACAGAATGGGAAAAAAAATCTTCACTAACCACACATAAGACAGAGGTCTTATCTCCAAAATATACAAAGAACTCAAGAAACTGGACACCAAAGAACACATAATCCAATTTAAAAAAAATGGAGTACATACCTAAACAGAGAACTCTCAACACAGGAATCTAAAATGGCTGCAAGACACTTAAGGAAATGCTCAACATCCTTAGTCATCAGAGAAATGCAAATCAAAACAACTGAGATTCTATCTTACACCTGAAAGAATGGCCAAAATCAAAAACACTGATGACAACTTATGCTGGAGAGGTTGTGGGGTAAAGGGAACACTCCTACATTGCTGGTGGGAATGACAACCCCTTTGGATGTCAGTGTGGCGATTTCTCAAAAAATTAGGAAACAACCTTCAAGACCCAGTAATACCACTTTTGGGTATATATCCAAAGGATGCTCAATCGTGCCACAAGGACATGTGCTCAACTGTTGGGAGCAGTGAGACCCCAGATCCTGAATTTCTTGTAATCCCCTGATCTGAGTGCCTACAGCTGCTCTGAGCACAAGACCTTCAGGAGTTCTTGATGGCAGGAGAGTGGTTTCTGGTGGGTTTGGCTGGGGCGTGGCTATCTCTATATAATCTGCCCCTGAACACAATAAAGGGGGCATTCTTGGGGAATTCAAGGATGACCCGTGTCGCTGTCTCTCTGTCTGTGTGTGTCTGTTTATTTTAACCTCCTGCCCCTTGCCCGAATCTCGCGAACTGGGTGCCAGCGCATCGAACGCAGACACGGGGGCGCGGTGCACGGCACTCAACTATGTTCATAGCAACTTTGTTTGTCATAGCCAGAACCTGGAAACAACCTAAATGCCCCTCGACCGAAGAATGGATAAGGAAAATGTGGTCCATTTACACAATGGAGTACTACACAGCAGAAAAAATAAGGACATCTTGAATTTTGCAGGAAAATGGATGGAACTAGAAAACATTATTTTGAGTGAGGTAACCCAGACACAGAAAGACAATTATCACAAGTACTCACTCATAGGTGGTTTTTAAACATAAAGCAAAGAAAGCCAGCCTACAAACCACAATCCCAGAGAACTTAGACAACAATGAGGACACTAAAAGAGACTTACATAGATATAATCTACATGGGAAGTAGAAAGTAGAAAAAGACAAGATCTCCTGAGTAAATTGGGAGCATGGGGACCTTGGGGGAGGGTTGAAGGGGGGAGGGGAGAGGCAGGGAGAGGAGCAGAGAAAAATGTAGAGCTCAAAAGAGAAAAAAAAAAAAAGACTAACAGCCTCCCCTGCTGAAGGGGAGCTCCTGAAAGCTCCCTGGAGCTGTGCTGGGGATCCCTGCTGTGCCCACCACACTGGGAGGGACGCTTCATAGAAGGTGTGTGCATGTCACAGAAAGGAAGAGCAGCCTCAGGAGGCAAGCGACTGCCTTACAGGTCACACAGCTGAGTGGACATGAAGCTAAAATGACCCTTCCCAGCATACTCTGGAGTCCATTCAAGCTCTTTAGAGTTCCCTGCTCAGCATTCCATAGCGTGCTTCAGCCAGGCCCACAGCCGGAGGAGCCCTACTAAAAAACAAGGAATGCACTCAACAGGCGCACACCTCCTATCCCAGAGGAAGCAGAGGCAGGTGGATCTCGGAGTTCGAGGCCAGCCTGGTCTACAAATCAAGTTTTAGGACAGCCGGGGCCATACAGAAAAACCCTGTCTCAAAAAGCCAAAAGAAAGTGGTGGTAGGGGGAGTGCACATGTACTCTAGTCAGAGGTCTCCTGCTGAAGAACAGAAAGGGATGGAGCAGTTCAGGTCAAAAGAGGCCATCTTGTTATTTGTTCTGGTGGAAATCAACCTATGCCTTGAACTTTTCTGCTCTGCCTTCCTTTCGGGAAATAAGGAAGTGCCATCCCCTTCTATATTTTCCCCTATGGTTTTGAGACACAAGCACACACACTAATGTGTGAGCCACATCAGAACCCAGCCCCCCCAGGTGTTAAACTTAGGGGCCATGAAGGCAGGGTCCCCTCCACCAGCTAGAAAGTCAGAAGAACAACAGCAAAGCAGGAAGACATCTGGGCAGCCTCTCTGTGGAGCCTGGTTCCCCTGCTGCACGGTGTGACATGGTGTGGACACCAGAACAGAAGCAGTTTAGGCCCTTCTGAGAAGCTAATGACAATAGCTGGCTGAATCTCCCCAGATCCACAAATTCAGGGTGGTCATGACCAACCAATCCCCACCAAAAGCCAGGTTAAGAACTTGGATCTCCAGGGGTCTTGTCTTTGGCCTGCCCTAGTGTAGCAAATGGATAAGCCCCATAGGCTCACACATTGAATACTTAAATTACCAGGGTGTGGAACTATTTGGGATTAGAAAGATTATGAGGTATGTCCTTGCTGGAGGAGGTGTGGCCTTGTTGGAGAAAGTGGTGTCACTAGGAATAGGCTTTGAGATTTCAAAAGCCCATGACAGGTTCTCTCCCTGCACTCTCCTCTCTCTCCTCTCTCTCCGACTCTCCCTCCTCCTATCTCTCTCTCCTCGTCTCTCCTATCTCTCTCGTGCTCATTCCTCTCTCTACCTCTCTCTCTCCCACTCTCTATCCCATCCCTCATCTCATCTCTTCTCTCTCTCTCTCTCTCTCTCTCTCTCTCTCTCTCTCTGTGTGTGTATGTGTGTGTGTGTGTGTGTGTGTGTGTGTGTGTGTCTGCTGTCCATGGATCAGGATATAAAGCTCTCACCTACTTCAGAGCCCTGTGTGCCACCAGGCTCCCCCCATAATAATAATGGACTAAGCTCTGTAAGCCAACCAATTAAATGATTTCTTTTATAAGAGCTGCTTTGATAATGGTGTCTCTTTTCAGCAATAGAGCAATGACTAAGACACCCAGCTCTTTTGGTTTGGCAGAACTGAACATATGTGACTTCAACTGAGTACCCTCAGAGATCACCATTTCAGGATCCCCACTGCCTTGAAGTTCCTGAGTCTACCTGCCTCAGGTGTTGCTGTCGACTCCTTAGCTATTCCGGGATGCTACAGAAGAACTGAACACATCCCTCACCCACCATCTCCTCCCACTCCTCTTTCTCTCTTTCTCCTCCACCTCTGCAATCCACCAGGACAGTCCCTGCCACTTACCTATGGCAGCCATGTTATCAGGACACCCATGGAACCTGCTTCTCCTCCTATTGACAGACAGAATCCATGCCAGGCTCAGGAGCCTGCTGTACACCCTGGCCCCAACTGTGTGGGTCATGTGTGTGCACGCGCACATACACACACACGCACACACACTGTACATTAACAGGGCAGGGGACTGATGACAACAGTCAAAAGGGCCAAGAAGGTCAACACAGACAGAAACCAGAGCAGGAAGGACCGGACGCACCAGAGCTTTGGGAGTTCAGGCAGTGGCTGCTCCGAGGCTCTGCATCTGGCTGTGCCTCTCCAGAGCGCCACACTCACTCCACACAGCTGCACTGAATCCCAGAGCCAGGACAAATGGTACTGCTGTCTGTCTAGTTCCCTTCTAGAAAGGAGGGAGAAAGGAGGGAGAAAGGAGGGAGGGAAATGACCCTAGGGAACCCTGCTCTAGGAAACCTCCGGTTCTCTCACCACCTCCCTTACAGGGCGGCCAGCCTGGACTCCTGGACCTCCCAGGTCCAGCAAGGCCCACGGACACCCACAGCAAGTAGAAGCTACCTGGAGGTACCCTCCATAGAAGAAAAGCATGCCCCCAACCCTAGGAGAGTCTGGCTTCTCTGGTTCCTCTTAGGAAAAGTGGCAGTGAAAACTGGAACTCATGCAAGCAACAAATGTAAACTAGGTTCCAAAGGACCTTGACTTCCCATATGACCTCCCCTGCCAGCCTCAGTTTCCCTACCTGTCCCGAGAAAAGGAGGAAAGCTTGATACCCTCTTGGTACCATCTGGAAGTCAAAGTATCCATGACGTTGGCTTTTGGCTCCTGACCCCGCCCTAGCTGAGCTGACAGGCCCTTCCCATTGTCCCGCCCCACACAGGAGGAAGAAAGGTGACTGGCGCACCGAGGGTGTCAGAGTCCCTGTGACTGTCCTCGTGCTAGAGCTGCAAAGCTTGCACACAGTCATGGCCCAGAGAGAAGCAGTAACTTGGCTCTGGTCACACCGTAAGCTGGGAAAGGTCAGGCCAGCTGGGGATAGCTTCATGGCAGCAAACACTCAGAAGTGTCCACCTGGACTTGACTTCTGAAAGGACACCCAAAAAAAGTACAAAGCACTTTATTAATGGCAGAGGTTCAGGCTCAAGAGCAACAATGGAACAAAAAAGATGGTGTGCTCATACTTGTGGGGCCCAGGATGACACTGGGCTAACTTTTCAACTTCTCAGTCACAACACAGGGACAACAGGGGTCCTGGGAACCCCTAAAAGGGATAAACAGCCTTAGCCACCTCTTAAGTCACCTGGGGTTTTGGCACTCGGGAGACAGAGGGAAAAGGGAGACAGAGGGAAAAGGATGAAGAGCTGGATATCAGCCTAGGTTACAAAAACAAACATATGGGCAGCAATTAGAGGACTGTCAGGAGTGCCCTAAAAGCAGCCAGCCCAAAAGATGTCATAGCCCTGGGGATGCTAAAAGCCTACAGGCCCTAAAGCCAGGACAGAGGAAAGCCAGTGGCTAGAAGGACTCCTTCCGGAAGAGAAAAGAGGGGAGGCTGGAGCCACAGAAGCTCCTAATCTCCTAAAGGCCTGGTGAGCACAACACAGGCCTGCTGAGACAAAGGACGGTTCCTGAAGGCCCACATGAAAGCAGTCTGTCCCTTCAGACTTGCTGGAGCTTGTCACCATGACAAGGGACTGCTGCCAATACACCTGGGGCATGAGGGGGCTCACTGCAGTCACTAGGAGGTACAGCTAGCAGAGAGGGTGAGGAGGGGCTGGCAAAGGAGGACTCGGCTTCTCTAGAGAGCAGAGAGCAGAACAAAGGGTGCACCCAAACCTACTTCAGTCAGAATCCACTTGAAGGGAACTGAGGGCACTCTAGACAGGGTCACCAGGTATCCCAAAAGGCTGATAAATACATCATGCACTAGTCCCAAGGCTCTGCTCAGTGAAACAAGCAAGATGTGGGGACAGTTGACAGATAGCACAGGCGTGGGTTAAGGCAGCTCCTCTGTGCCTCACTGGAGACCCAGCTTTTAATAACCGGCCTGGGACCTCAAGCAAGCACCTCCTCCTTTTAGGCTTTCTCTTTCATCTGTAAAAGAAACTGTACTAGATGGTTTGTACTCACGGATGCTCTTGACCCACGACTGTGAGATTCAAGGACAGGCACAACCGACATCCACCACACCCCCTAAAGGCACAATGGCCAGCGCACCACAGTCCACACCTGCGCCAACTGCTGAGCTTCTGCATCTTCGGGACTTGGCTTCACAAGTGAGGAGACTTTGGTTCATGGGGTTTGAGCTAACTGCTCAAACTCCCAGTGGGGAAAATACTTAGCTGACATTCAAAACACGGCCTGTCTTGGCTCTTAATTCCTGACTCGGTGGCACTGGCCACAGGTAACCGCAAGCCCACAAAGTCCTGGGAAATGCCGTGGGATCTTTGCTCCTCCCACATTTCCTGGTACATAACGCTGAAACTAATGTGTGAGGTGGCTGGGAACAGGCAGCTGGAGAGGGCAATCCATTGGGCCCTGGGAATTCTGCAAGCTGGCCACTCAGCCAGCTGGCCACCACTATGGTTAATGTCCTCATTGCCACCAGCCAACACCTGCCATTTTTGAAGCACACACACACACACACACAGAGGCAACACTTCCTAACACCATTACTTTGGTATCACAAGACAGCTTTGGGAAAACATAATAAGGATTTCTTCCCCTACCCTCAGAAGAAGGAAACTAGACTCTTAAGGACATCCAACTTCCCCTAAAGATACACAGGAAATAGCAAACTCAAAGCCCACTCCTCTGCCTCCTTGTGCAAAGTTGAGTCCACCACACACTCAACTTGCCAAGCCCACCAGCCAATTGGCCTTCGTGACAGCCATGAGCACATGTGAGAACTTATGTCTTGCCAGCACACCACCTGTCTTCTGAGCTGCCCATCCCCCAGCAACCCTGCAAGCTAATGCCTGTGCTGATCTCACTGTGCAGACGGGATGCTGAGGCTTGGAGAGGATCATTATGCCCACTGCAATGCTACATACGAAGAAAAGAGCCAAATGGCTCAAACCCAGGCTGTATGGCTCCAGAGCCTGAGGCCTAGGCCTCTGTACTGCCTAGCTCTGTCTAGGAGGCTCCATCACAAGCAGACACTAGAATGGGACAAGAGGTCAGACATATCAAGTAGTAAGAGTGCCTGGCAGGGCATGGCAAAATTATGATAAGAGGAGGACAAACAAAGCTCGTGGGGAGCCACAAGAGGGAGGCTGATATAAATGTCTGTCTGGGCATCAGGCCAAGAGTCTGAGCAAGGGACACATGAACAGAAGGAGGTAACAGACATGGCGGGGGGGGCATGTGAGATCATGGTCAAGTGTCTTGCTTTCTCTGTACCTCAGTTTACCCAGATGCTGAGGAAAATTGCTGAACTATCTCCAGATCCTTTCCCACAGACCGAAAGACCCTTGGACCCTGAGAAAACAAACACTGCCCAGTGTTGCCCCAGGGACTTTGAAATGTCCTTGGCTGTCCTGGCACAAGCCAACTGCTGGAAAAGGCTTACAAAGCAAAGGGTTCAACTAGCATGCCTGGGCCAGTGAAGTGTGTGGGGATTCTTAGGGGGCCACATTCCATTCATTGTCAACCTCTCCATGGCTCTACTGAAGCAGGCACCACCCTGCCTGGACCCAGACCAGGAGCCAAGGCCACATCCAAGTGCACAGAGGAATGCCACTCCAGCCCAGCCTGCCCCACCGCTAGCTCTGTTTACAGTCCTAACTGGTTGGTTGTTTTAGTCAAGGTCTTACTATATAGGCCAGGTGGACCTCAAATGCTGGGACTCCTAGGAACAAGTGATCCTCCTGCCTCAACCTCTAGAGCACTTAGAACTGCAAATATGCACCGCCACACCTAACTAAATGTCTGGAATGTCCCTTAAGTCCCCCTCAATGTCACCTACCCTTCAAGCCTCTCACTCACATTTCCCTAAGGCTAACCACTGAACAGCGGAGACAAGAAGTCCCTAGGAAAATTCCAACCGTCCTCCTGGACACCTGTGCTGACAACACAACAAAGACCCTCAGCTAGGGAGGGCACAGAGGTACAGGGGAAGGAACAGAGCCAAGGACCTTTCACCTGGGCCAGCCCTGTTCTTATCTGAGGCAGGGACTTGCTAAGATTCTGAGCAAGACACACGGGAACAGGAGGTGACAACGTAAGGTGGCCTTCTGAGACTTCGCTTAAGCGTGCTGCCTCCTCATATCTCAATTTACTCAATGACAAAGGGAAATCCCTGGAACGAGTCAGATCCCCACCATTCCATATCTCAGCAACTACAGCTGCCCCCACCAAACCACAAGTAAATGTGTTTTTGTTTGAAAAACTGCATGGTTCCCATAACCTACTAGGCGTTCCTCTTATCCTGATGGATCACACAGGTCACCGCTAATTCTTCTAGTCACGTGTAGCATCGGATCTTTGCAAAGTGTCTTCTGCAAGTCTCTCGCTAACTTCATCAGAGTAACCCCGTGAAGCAGGTGTTAGGATCAGCCCGTTTACTCAGATGACAAAGCAGAGGGTCAGAGATGTCATTTCATTTGCCCAGAGTCTCACAGTCAAGCAGCAGAGCAAGGACTTACTGCCCACTTGCCTGACTCTAAGACCAAATTCTTAATCACTGTACTATGCTACCTTCTCAAATGCTCCTGGCTACCCTTGGAACTCCAGGCCAGGGCAACACTGCAGTGCAGAGCAGGGGATGGGGGGGGACTGAGCCTGAGCCTCCTTCAAACTAGGCCCACCCACCAAAACCAAAACTCCTTCACATGAGGCGTGCCACACAAAGGGTTCTCTACCAGACCTAGCATCCTCTTTGTCAGGGGAAGGGGTCTGCAGACAGAACTGAGGGAGTGAAAGTGTTTGTCTCAGGACAGACTCTTGGAACAGGGGAGGACAGGGCACACCTCACATCCCCAACAACACTCAGGGTCCCCAGGTACCCTCCATCAGTGTATGCCACACCCCAACACAACTGACCAGAAATCACCATTTCTCTTTCCAAGTCTGCTTGTCCTCAGCCTTCCTGGTCCAGTTAGTGTCAACAATCTCCTTCAGGTTCCTCCAGCCAGCAACACTTTCCTCTCCCACCCACAGCTAATCCCTCAGCAAATCTGTCGGCTCATCTACAAAATAAATCCAGAGGCTACTCCTGATGCCCCTACCCTCCCTGCCACTGAGCCACCATCGTTCTTCATCTGGGGGCTATGAGCTCCTCCTCTGTATACCCCCTGACCTTCCTGGCTCCTCTCTGGGAGGTAGCCACGTGACTGCTCTGCATGAAGAGTTAAACAGGTCAGTCTTCCACCCCAAGCCATTCAGCAGCTTCCCCTTTACTCAGATCTAAACAGCAAAGTCCTCCCTCTTAAGAGACAAGAAGCCCTTCCCCACCCACCCTCCCACTTTCTGCCTGACCAGGTACCTTGCTGCCCCTCGTATGTGCCCCATGCCAACCCCCAGACTTGGCTTAGTACTCCCTCTGCTAGGCATGCTCCTCCCCAATATTTTTTTTCTGCCAGGCATGCTCCTCCCCAATATTTTTTTAATTTATTTATTATGTATAGTGTTAGTGTTCTGCATTCATGTCTGCCTGCATGCCAGAAGAGGACACTAGATCTCATTACAAATGGTTGTGAGCCACCATGTGGTTGCTGGGAATTGAACTCAGGACCTCTGGAAGAGCAGCCAGGGCTCTTAACCTCTGAGACATCTTTCCAGCCCGCTCCTCCCCAATCTTGCAGCAGTATCCTGCCTCCCTCCTGAGACACCCAGCTGCTGTGGCATAGCCAGGCCCTTCAGACACACCTGCCATCCCCAGGCCAACTTTACTCCTCCTAGGGACTTCTTGTCACTTGGCACAATGTGTTTGTATTGGTTTGCTGATTCTGCCCTACTGGTGGCATGATATGAAAACAGAGTCCTGGCCTATTCTGCACACTGTTGTGTCAGTTCCTAGAAAAAGGCCCAAATGAAGCAGATGTGTCATAAGAATGTGATACTATGTCCCTGAGCCAGATATATCTAGACTCTGAGTCCTGAAGGGTAGTACCAGACCTGGGCCTGAACAAAACCTCCAGGGTTTCATGTGACCCCTGATAACAATATTCCATTTCTCTCTGTCTACAGACTTTTGGCCCCTGGGGAGGAGCTCTAGGTCCTGACAGTTGGGCTGCCAGAAGGAGCCTTAACAGGGCTGCCGCTGGCTTCCCAACAGCCCACAGGTGCTCTCAGCAGGTGGATGGGGAAGCCAGGGCCTTGTCTGCCCTTCTTTGTCAGCAGGGAGACTGTCAGAAATCAGCTCTGTTCTCAGAAGAAAGAGCACAAAGCCAGTGCCAGGCAAAAGTGGGCACACAGACAGCTGGCCCATCGAGACAGTGCAAGGGAAAACCAAGAAACAGGATGCAGGATGTTTGAGGGGTCACTCACATACCTAGCCTATTTCATACCTCCAGGGTACTGTTGCTATGCTCAGTCTTCCAGGCCCTAACCTTCTCCTCAGACAATCAGCTGATTGTCCCCACTGAATGATCTGCCACTAACTGTCCAGAGGGCGATGAGGACAGAGAAGCAAAGCCTAGCTTGGAGAGAGAAGATCGGAGGTTACAGCCTAACTTTTCATACACTCATGACTAATATTTGGAGGGACCCTCCCTTTAGAACCTCAGTTCAGCTGGGCGGTGGTGGCGCACGCCTTTAATCCCAGCACTCGGGAGGTAGAGGCAGGTGGATCTCTGTGAGTTCGAGGCCAGCCTGGTCTACAAGAGCTAGTTCCAGGACAGGCTCTAGAAACTACAGGGAAACCCTGTCTCGAAAAACAAAAACAAAAACAAAAAAAAAAAAAAAAAGAACCTCAGTTCACTCAGTTGTAAATGGCTTGTTCAGTCCTGTACTTAATGTCTCAGCCTGTGTGGCACAGGCCCTCAGCAGACCAGTCATTTCGTATAAGGCCTGAGAGTAGAGGCCCAGCACCTACCTGGATCAGATAGAGCACACCTCTCAGTGTGCCCTTCTCCTGAGCTGCCAGCCCATGTGAAGTGAAGTCCTCTGGGCCTACCCCACCCCACAAACCTGCCTAATGTGCTATCCTTGAAGAATTGCTCAAGATGTATTCATAAGCACAGCGACAGGGAGGAGCCCTGCATGCTGGCCTAGAGGGTGGAAGAGAAGCCAGGGGTGGGGTAGGAGAGATGTCCCTGTTAAAGTCATCCTGGGGTCCTCTACCAGCCCTAGACCCCTAGGCCTTAAGACATGGTACTCAAAGTGTGCCTGAAGCTCTGTGTCTGGGTATTTACAGAGGAAAAGCCTAAACAGAGGCAGGGGACAGAAATCTATAGGCAATTTTTGTAAGTTCCCCAGAGTTTTAGTGTCTACAGGATAATTGTGATCTATCAGCAAAGACCACTTTGAAGGGGCATCTTCATTGGCATGGAAGCCTATGCCTTTAATCCCAGTTCTTGGGAGCAGAGACAAGTGGATCTCTGTGAGTTTGAGGCCAACCTGATCTACATACAAAGTTCCTGGCCATCCAGGGCTAAACAATAAGATTTTTTTTCTCAAAAGAAACAAAATCAGAAAATGAGTTCAGTAAACCTTGTATGCACAGTCCTGAGCCTAAGCACATTCCCGGACCCAGATATGAACAGTCCACAACCTCACTGCCCACAAAGAGCCACAGGAGACAGCAGGCAGCACCCTGCCAAGTGGGAGAGAAAGCAGACCCTATCTGAAGGACAGAGTGGCAAACTCAGATGTCTCTGGGGTCTAAGATTATGAAGCACATGAAATGGCAGGCGGGGCAGTAACGGGCACAGGCCTATCCCTAGCATGAGCCACCGGAGAACACAGGCTTGAGGTTTTCAGTCTCCTAATGGGGAGAACAGGAAGTTGGAAGACAGAGTCTCATATAACTAAGACTGGCTCAACTCCTGATCATCCCACCTCTACCTCCCAAATGCTGGGATTAATAGCATATACCATTATGTCCAGCTTGATGTTCCAGTTTTTGCAGTAAAGCAAGTACTTTTTAAAAAAAAAAAATGTAGAATGTCCTACTGACTACTAGCTCAATATCTGGCATGGACCAAACAGAATCTGCCCATAGGGCACATGTGGCCTGCCAGCTTTTACCTCTGTTCTCTTAAGAAGAGCAGAAAACACAGTGTTGAGTTCACCGTAGAGTTCAGCACAGGAATTGTGACTAGCACTGTTGAGGCCTGTCAGAAAGACAGATTCTCCGGATCAGGAAAGCTGCCTCAGGGAGGTGCTAGGCAGAAAGGTGAGGTGGGCGATGTTCAGAAAGGGAATGAATCCAGAATTGGGACCTCTCGGCCTTAGGGGCTGGCAGGTCACACAAGGGACCCATGCTGCTTAAGAGTCAACAAACACAAAAATCCAAGGTGCCTGCCAGCCTCTGAAGCAAGCACAGTCCCTGGACAGTGAGAGGAGGGGCTGGCTGCCCGCCCCACAAACCTGCAGACGAAATCAATCAGACTAAATCAATCGGTGGAAGAATAGCAGGGGTCCGATTTCAGACCTGCAGCTTGAGGAAGCCAGCTAACAACAGCTCCGTGGGGGAAGGGAGAGGAAGAGACAATGGAGGGACAAAATGAGGTTGAGAATCATGTCCTGCCTGGCCAGGCCAGGTTGTTACATAAGCCTGCCTCAGGACACAGTGTGGGAGGGCCTGGGTTGGGAGGCCCAGAATGCAGAGAAGGCTAACCTCAATGCCTACCCACTGCAGCTCAACAGCCCAGGCACCAGGTGAGCCCAGGGATAGGAGGAAGACCCAGACCCGGGCAGGCATTTAGAAGGCCAAACCAGAGACCTGCAGCAAGGAGAGCTACATACCAAACTCCTCTCAAATGACAGTTCTGTACCAGGCACTGGGGGAGAACTCCCCATGCACATCCTGATTGAACAGATAAGCATCCTTGCTATTGCCAGTTTATACATGAGGAACGTGAAACACAGTCATAGAGATCCTAGCCAGGATCATACAGATCCTAACTGGAGGAGCTGGCTTCACACCTGTCAGTGACTTCTGTGATCACACTTGAAACATCAGTGTGACATGGCCACTTCTCTCCAGCCTATGGTGCATGTGGTCCTTGCACATCACAAGAATACCTTATCCTCTATCAGTTTGCCAAAACTGACAGAACTCTTACTTGAACACAGTACAGAGGCCTGGAGAGATGGCTCTTTCAGAGGTCTTGAGTTCAATTCCCAGCATCCACATGGTGGCTCAAAAACATCTGTAACTGTAGTGTCATGGGATGTAACAGACAGACAGATGTACATGCAGACAAAACATCCATATACATAAATATATCTTTTAAAAAAAAACAGTATGGGGGCTAGAGAGATGCTTAGAGGACCCAGAATCCACATGGTGGCTTACAAGCATCCCTAACTTCAGTTCTAGGGGCTGCATTCCACAAATACCAGGCATGCATGTGGTGCATAGACATACAAGCAAGCAAAATATGCAAGCAAACACCCATACACATAAAATAATTGGCAAAAATAATAATAATAATTTTTTAAAAAGAAAGAAAAGCAGTATAGAGAAATACCTTCAAATTCCACATCTGATTTCAGGTGCTCAAAACCCCTGTACTGGGGAGAACAGGTAGACCATGACCACAGAGTACCTAAAGACAGGAGATCAGGAGTAGCGGGATATCTGTAGGCACTGAGCCCTTCACCCACAATTATGGGCACGATCGGGGCCAGGGCCTAGTCATTCCTGCAGAACAGGGAGAACAGAATGAATCAGGACACACAATGGCCTGTGACTCTGTGCCTCACTGAGTGTGACTCAGAGTCCCTAGCTGCTGGGTAGGCGGTGTACGGCTAGGTCCAGCATCTGGACAGGGTGGTCTCAGCCAGCTCCATTCAGGCTTCTATCCACCACCTTGCTGCATCCAGCACAGCCTTCCCCAACCCCAGCAGCAGTGAGTTTCCAAAGCCCACCCCCACCATGACCCTTGCCATCTGAGGGGTGGCAGGACCAAGAAGACCCCATTCTAGCCCAAGTTCTGGGCTGCCGCCTGCTGGGTGACTTCTGACAGCTGCTCCCACCTCTCAATCTGCTCGTCAGATGGGGAGGCTTCCTAATAGAAGTCTTGCCCAGCTCCAAAGCCCTGAATCTATAAACAACAGGCCTGACAACTTCACAGAGCTCTGGATCTTGCCTTCGGGAAATTACATAAACATCCTTCAGAGAAACAAAAGTCAAACCTACAGACTCAACTTTTTTTTTAAGGGTATCAAGAAACCTTTTTCCAGTCCAACTTCCCCCATCCTACTGCCATTGTTGCAAATATCCTCTCAGGACCTAGAAAATACATTTGGTTTCCGTCTGGAGTTTAGGCTTCTTGGTGATCTTCCTCATGGAAACTGCCCCACCCCTTCTTGGCAGTTGTCTCCCAGGACACCCCCATCTCTCTTCCCAGAATTGCCCTAGGCCACCCTGAGGATATGGCTACACAGCCTGCCAAAGACTAGAGGGATGGGACAGTTTAAAGGAGAAAAGCCGTCCCTGGTTAGGAAGGTCAGCAACAATTCTGAGCTCTGGTCCTAACAGTGACTCTGATGTCCCATGCAGACCAAGTGAGCACCTGCTCCTGTTTGAGTCTTAGTCCTTCAACTTAAGATGAAAGGTTCCTATGCCATCAGGAAAGTCCTGGGGTTCCTAGCAAGTACACTGCGGACACAGGCAGGAAAGAACAAGGTAGATGATAGACAAACTTTTAAATTTTATTTTTATTTATATGTGCATACATGCATGCATGTGCGCGCGCGCGCGCGCGCGTGTGTGGTGTGTGTATGTGTGTGTGTGTGTGTTCCCTTACACAAAGACCAGAAGCAGACTTCAGATCCCTTGGAGCTGAAGTTACGGGTGTTTGCAAAGGTGTTGAGATCTGATCCTCTAACAGAACAGTAAGTGCTCAATAATGGCTTAGTCACCTTCCAGCCCCTAGGAGACTGAGCTTACCTCTCCCACTTCTCCAACCAAAACCAAAGGAAACCCACTTTCTCTCTCAGATTTAACCTCTCACCCTGCTCTGGGGCCTTGAGCTCAGGCAGTTCATGGACAGAACAGAGAATAACAATGTCTGTAATAAAGGGCCCTGATTGGGAGCAGAGGAAGGAAGATCTCTGTGAGTTCCATGCCAGTCAGACATACACAGTGAGACTCTGTCTCAATGAATAAACAAACAAACATTTCTAAATCTAGTCCTTCTGGCTATGCATGGCCTAGGTACTTCCATCTATATAACACAAGTGACTACAGTGCCTCCTTAATCTAGAGGGTTATTCTGAAGATGGCTTCTGAGGTGACATGTAAATGTCTAGCAAGCATTGATAAACTGTCAAGAGATACGAGGAGCAATTACAATCATCATTAGAGTTATTGAGATGCTTAAAACCACTGACTGGTGACAGCTAAGGCTTCTCAGACCCACATCTGGAAACTGATTCATACAGATGCATGCCCTTACATCCCTAACACACAGCATTCTCTAATGCAGGACCCACATTCTCTGACCCCAGGCCTGGCCCAGGCACAGAACACAGCTGGCTTGCTCCTAGCACCCACATTTTTGTTTTGTTTTGTTTTGTTTTTGAGACAGTGATCCTCTGTGTCATTCTAGTGGTCCTGGACTCGCTATGTAGACCAGGCTGGTCTCAAACTCACAGAGATCCTCCTGTCTCTGCCTCCCAAGTACTAGGATTAAAGGCGTGCCACTCTGCGCAGCCTCTTGGCACCCATTCTAGCCAACACAATCTCTCCCTCACTCTTCCTATTCCCACCTCTGTCCTCTTCAAACTGTCTCAATATTCTTTCTTATACTCACTTATAAGAGCACAGCTATATACCCCAGTGCTCTTAGAAGACTGTTTCTTGGAGTAAGGGGCATTCATCCAAAATGGTAGCTCCTTCGAAACATGGTAGAACAAGGGCATAGTAATGCATGCCTTTAATCACGGCACTCAGGAGGCAAAAGGGGTGGATCTTTGTAAACTCAAGATCAGCCTGGCCTACACAGTATCAGACTAGCCATGGTACACAGTGAGGATAGTGAGACAGCCCCCTCCCCTCTTGAAAGAAAGAAAAGAGGGGCTGGAGAGATGGCTCAGAGGTGAAGAGCACTGACTGCTCTTCCAGAGGTCCTGAGTTCAATTCCCAGCAACCACATGGTGGCTCACAACCATCTGTAATGAGATCCGGTGCCCTCTTCTGGCATGCAAGCATACAGGGAAGGAATGTTGTATACATAATGAATAAATAAATCTTTTAGAAAGAAAGAAAGAAAGAAAGAAAGAAAGAAAGAAAGAAAGAAAGAGAGAGAGAGAGAGAGAGAAAGAAAGAAGAAAGGAAGAAAGAAAGAGAGAGAGAGAGAGAGAGAGAGAGAGAGAAAGAGAGAAAGAGAGAGAAAGGAAGGAAGGAAGGAGAGAGAAAGAGAAAGTAGGCTTTCCATGGCCCCCACAGTTGTTTCACGTGAACAACTGAATATGCTGAAAACAGGAGCCCAAGGAAAGACACACTTATCTTTTTAAATGACCTAGCCCAGTGGTCACTAAAAGGATAAGACAGAAAGGAACTGGGCTTTCCTGGATTCCTCCGGGTGCTGTGAGTCTGAGCAAACGGAAAACAGAAAGAGGTACTGGCCTTGTAATGACCTCGCCCAGGGGTTCTCATGCACCAGAACCGTTTGGAGAGCGAGTGGACACAGACTACTGGGCTCAGCGCCCCAGCGTCTGGATAGGGAGGCAGCACCTGCACATTTCCTAAGTTCCCAGGTGATACAGATGCCAATGGTCCAACTTCAAGAACTACTGGCTGAAACCTGCAGGAGAAGCAGGGAGAGCGCCTGCTGCTTCCATTCCCATAACAGCATGGGCCAGGGTGCCACAAGCGTCAGAAGGAAGGACATGCAGGCAGAGGGGCCTGAGTGAAAGACCTGCTATGGCAACATTCTCTTCTCACTGGCCTCTGCCCGGGCAGGCAGCTATGTGCAAGCAAAGCAGAGGGTACAAACCAGAGATGAGACTACAACAAGCCTCCACCCTCCACCACCTGGAGACCTGTCCAGACAAGTTAGTCCTTGGCCAGCCTGAGGGTGCTGAGAATCCAGGCTTTGCCTCATGGAACCAAATCTCAGGCCTGAAAGACCAGAATCCCCACTCACCATATTAATTACATGCACTCTGGGAATTTTTTTTTAATTTTACTTACTTTTATTTTATGTGCATGAGTACTTGCCTGAATGTGTATCTGTATACTACTTGTTTACAATGCCCACGAAGGCTAGAAAATGATGTCAAATCCCCTGGTACTGAAATTATAGTTGTAAGCCACCATGTCGACGCTGGAGATTGAACCTGGGTCCTCTGAAAGAGTAGCCAGTGCTCTTTACCTGCTGAGCCTCTCCACCTCTCCAGCCCTGAGCTGCATTCCCAGAAATATGAGGCTTTCTCTCTCCAGAAACAATGCAGCCATCGTGGCCTGCTGTGATATGTTGTTTTCTTATTACACAGTTAAGTCAGTTCCCTCTGGTATATCTATTCTTCAATCTGTCTATCAGTGCTTCAAAGAACAAGGCCAGAGCAGCCACGAGAATCAGCAAACACTGATTATTAGGCTGTTATTCTGACTTTAAGCTCCAGGTGGAGCCACTGGTCCCTCTAAACCTTGGTTGCCATATCTGCTTAAAGGTGATGCTAACTCTATTTCCCACTGCTGTTATAAGAAGGAAGTAAGCACCTCAGTCAAGAATAACTATCAAGCTGGCTTGGTGGTACACATCTTTAATCTAGCACGTGGAAGGCAGAGCGGGAAAACAGCATGGTCTATATAAAGAGTTATAGGCCAGCCAGGGAACACAGTAAGACCCTGTCTCCAAAATCATAACTATCGCCAGGCAGTGGTGGTGTGTATGCCTTTAATCCCAGCACACAGAAGCAGGTGAATCTATGCCAGCATGGTCTACAGTTAGTTCCAAGACAACCAGGACTATTACACAGAGAATCCTTCTTTAAAAACTCAAAAAAAAAAAAAAAGAATTATAGTGATATTTCATTTGTATTTTAACAAATAAAGCTTGTCTGAAGATCAGCAAGTAAAACAGCCCCACTGGTCAGCCTTACAGACCAGGCAGTGGGGACACACACCTTTAATCCCAGTAGCCACACTAGTTTGTCATAGAAAGTGGGCAGTAGTGGTACATGCCTTTAATCCCAACACTAGAGAGGAATATAAGACAGGAGACAGCTCAGACCAGCCTCATTCTGAGATTCCCGGAGGCAGGATTGCCATTTCAGACTGGGGTAGAGCTAAGAGCCGGTGGCTGACTGTTTTTGCTTTTCTTATCTTCAGGTTGAACCCTAATATCTGTCTCTGGCTTTTTATTAATTGTGCTACAATCAATTAATCATTCAATAACAATGCCAGTTTCGATAATCAAAAGTAACCCAAAACTTGCACTGTCTGAATTAAAATGCTTCAAGGCAAGGACAACTGTAGTCCCTTTGCCCAGGCTCCATACACAGAAGTGACAGCAGGAACCTGGTCCCAGCCTCTCTAGTACTCAGTCTTACTTGTTGCCTTGAGTTGACCTGGACCTCACTATTCCCTTAAGGTGAAGTCCCCGCCTTCTTGTTCCCATCGCCTCTCCCTGCCACCACCCATTCCCCTTGCCCTTCTGGAAGTCCCAAGCCCACAGCCTAGCTCATGAGACGGGTCATGAAAGCAACCATAGGACCACCTGAACAAGCTTTAGACACTATCCAGTGTGGTCGCCCAGGAGGAGACTAGGCCAATGGGACTTGAGTCCTTTAACTTGGATGACAGGCAGGAAGTCAGAAAGCAGAGTCATCAACAAAGAGAGGAAATCCTGTCGGCTTCCAAGATACAACCACAGCTACTGCAGGCCATGAGGCGGTCCTACTGCTGGGACTCACCTGTACTTTCCCAACCTGCTGCTTTAAACAGCTCCTGTCTGCTGGGTGCTGCATATCAACCATCCTTTCCAAAATAGGAGTCTGGGGGTTGGTTGGTTGGTTTTTACATGTAGACTGTGTGAGAGTGTGGGAGTGGGTGTGTTTATGGCATGTGTGGAGGTCAGGGAAGGAGGGTGTGAGGGAGGCAGGGAGGAAGGGAAAAGAAAATCAGTATGATTAGAAGCAGGCAAGGCTGGGTGGGTGTGTCCTCAGAGCACAGGGGCTCAAGAAGCTGTGCAGGCCACTGGGTGTTCCAACTTCCTGAGGTGCACAGGAAAGGCCACTTCAAGAGCTCTGAGGACAGTGGGGCTAGAGTGAGCTGAGCGCTACCCAACTTCTGTGTTCTCAGGCAAAGAGGGAACTGAAAGCTGTCACTCAAACCTGACCCTGGGGGTGCATTCTCCCACACCCTCTAAAGACTCTCCACTCCTTCAGCAGGCACTTAGCAGTGCCATCCTCCCCTTGTCCTCAGGCAGTCTTCTCAGGTTAGATGCCCTGGGTGTGACCTTACTGCTCTTTGGCCTCTGAAAAACACACAGGATCAGCCTATGGCATCTGCCCCTAGGGAGCTTTCCAAGGATTCAAAAGCACAGATTTTGCTGAAGTCCTTCCTTAAACCTGGGCCAAGCCCCGAGGCAGCTACAAGATCTTGTAGCCCCTCTCCTGCCTGAGTCTGCCTAAGGCGACCAGGTCGGCTCCACTGGGTGACAGTCAATGAGTTTTCCAGTCTTGGTCACTCTTGCCATCATCTATGGCCAAAACAACCCTGAGAACAGCATCTCGGTGCCACATAAACAGATCAGTATGGGTTCAAACTCCGGCACTGTTAGTGACTCTACCCCTCTGAGCCTCCATTTCCCCCACCTAGAAATAGGGCACTGTGAGAAGTCAATGGGTGTCTGTAAAGTGCCTGGCACCATGCCTGGCAGAGTACAGTAACAGGCACCATCTCAACAAGCTGCTTACAACCTTCTGTCTTCTCGGCTACCACATAAAACCCTAAGTCAGGAGCAGGACGCTGGTAACCCCCACAGTGCAGCCTGGTGCCCACCTTCCTGTCTGAAGGCCTGATCCCTCAGATGCTTCCTCCTCTGGGAACCCCTGCTGACATTACCAACCAGGAAACTCTTCCTTCCCTTCCTTCAGGCACCATCTACTGCCGATCACCCTATTACACCCCGCTCCACAATCATCCCACCTCTCATCCTTGTCTGCCCCCCCTGGACAAAATCCAGCAAGTACCCTGCCACCCTGGCCACAGAAATTTTCCATATGAATTTGAAAAATTACCCAATTTCCCATCTCAAGCAAAGAATGTCCTCCAAATAGTCCTGTTATTTCAAGCCACACTCAAAACAAATTCCAACCTAGAAGTCTGCACAAGCCCTAGAGATTTCTAAGTCTGACTCTGGTTCTAAAGTACAGACACATGGGCCCAGAGCACAGGCAAAGCGGGTCCCTGAGGCCAGGAAAGAGAGCTATGGGCTGCTGAGACCTTCTCTCACATTCTCTGTTGGCTCCTGTGCTGCTACTTCCGGTCCACGTCCCTCAGCCTGAAGACTCCCCCCTGCACAGCCCTTGCACACACCCCTGTGACAGAAGCCTCTCCCTCTCCATCTCTCTCCCTGACTTTCTTCCTTTACCTGTTGACTTTCCCAAAGGCCTCTGCTCCGAGCGACTCTGACCACAAAAGGGACAGCCTCCAGCCCCCAGGACCCTCTCCAGGTCTTTCAGCCCTCTACTTAATCTCCCACTTTTCAGAGCTAAGTGGTGGAATTTCCACTCTTGTTCCTACAAGTTGATAGTGATGTCAGCTGGGGAGAGCTGTCTATTCCCAGGGCCCAGGGAAAGCCTACAAATCCTTGGGAATCCCACACTCTGAGCTGGAAGGCCTTGGAGCGGCTGGAGCTCTGCGCACAAACCTCCCTCCCCCAGGAACCCACCACACCCAGCACACCAGTCCTCCGTCCAACGTTTTAAGATGTCATTAATTAGCAATTTGTATTCCATCTCTTAAGTAATTGCTCAAAACCTCCAATCAGACCTTGATTGGTAATCATGTCCCTCCCCACCCTACCCCCACACACCGCCAAAGATTGGGCCCACCTAGCACATGAAAACCCAGTGAGGATCTGAGCCACTCTTCAGTTACTAGGGGGTCTTTCCTCAGGGACTATGAGGTACCAGTACTGGGCTAGCTGGACTCTAGAACAAAGAACAGCATCTCTGTGAGTATTCTGCAATCTTGCTGGCTCAAAGTTCATCCTCCATACTAGCTCCAAGGACCTTTAAGGCTAGGGTATCAAAGCCTCCCTTAGTTTGGCCATGAATACTAAAACATTTGGGACCTAAGTCCTTGGCCTTAGATCCCTGATCTGCCCAAGGGTTCAACTCTTGAGCTCAACCTCCTACCCCCTGTTGATCTGAAAGTGACAGGTCTAAAGGGAGATAAAAGCCTCTGCAGGTCTCCTGGGTGCTGGGGAAGTCTGTTGACAAAGCCACCAGCTGTCCCCAGTTGGAGCCAGGGAGTCAGACTCCTCCCTGAACCACCACCCACACTGGGAGAGCGTTCCTACCAGGACCCGGCCAGCAACGGAACTTGGACCATCATGAAGCTCTCTCTGATCACAGGCTCCAACGGACCTCCCCGCCAGCTCCAGCTGCCACACTAACAAGAGCAAGGGCACAAGACCTCACCCAGGCAAGTGCCAGGTAGAAGGGTGCCTCACCTGGGGAAGGGCGATGGGGTAGGGAGGCAGTTCACACGATTCCACTGAAAATGAAACCATAAACCCAGTCATACCAACAGGCTTAGTAGGGATCTATAGTTCATATGTAGGACTGAGAGAAGGGGCAAATCCCGCTCCCACTTTCTACTCTCATGACGTTTTCCATTCGATGCCTCAGTTTCCCCTCTATAACATCTGCCTAACAGTAAGGAGAATTTAGTGAACGACACCGTGTAAAGGAGTGAACTAGCCTAGTGCCTGGCACACAGCAATATGCACCGAACACTTGTTGAATATAAGCATGCCAACATTTTCCGTGGTTCCCACACCCTGGCTTCATTCCCCACTCTGACAGATACACCCATTTTACAGGTGAGGAAACAGAGGCTTAAAAAGGGAAAGAATCTGCTCAAGGTCACACAACTGGGAAGTGACGAACACCCAGATCTGTCTAACCCTCAGTCCAGAGGGTAATATTGCCCCCAGAATGTCCCCCAAGCTCTTCTAGGGGAGGGAGGGAGGACCAGTAGAGGGATGTAGGATCTGTGGGGATCCTGGCACATAAAAGCCAGGTGATGGATGAGTCCTCAGATTCCTGGCAGCTCCCAGACCCCCGCGTCCTACAGGCGTCCCCTCTTCATGCTGGTCAAATGCTAGAGTCCCAGCTCCGGGGGAACCTGAGGGAGGAGGGGAGTTAGGGACCAGGCCGCTCAGGGCCGGGAGAAAACCGGTCCGGCCGCCTCCCCACCCCCCCCCACCCCCAGCCTCTAGCCCCCTCCCATGCCAGACAAAAGTTTCCCCTGTTCAGGAGCCGCGGAGGGGGAGGGGGCATTCCTCGTGGGTGACATTATCCGTGACCTACAGCTGCCGCGCTGCCCGGTCCGCACCCCGGCCCGCCCGGCCCCGCGAGGCCCCCACCCCTTTGTCCTCCCCACCGCCCGCCCGGCGCCCGCGCGCACCAAACTTGCACCGGGGCCGTTCGGGCCCCTGCGCGGCCTGCACGCCGTGCCCGGTTGGCGAACGCTCGGCCCGGGAAGTCGGCCACCCGGCCCTCCCGCTCCTTACCTGCCTCGGCCGGGGCGCCACGGGGAAGCGGCGCGGGTGGCCGCGCGGCCGCCGGTCCCGGGCGTGCGCGAGGCGGGCTGCGGGCCGGCTTAACCCCTTGCTGGCCGCGCTGCGCCCGCGCCCGCGCCTGCACCCCCGCCCGTGGGGAGCGAGCACAGGGCCGCCGGGCCGCCCGCCTCCCTCGGCCCGCGCCTACCTCCCCCGCCGTGGCCGTGCGCAGGGCTCGATCCGGCGGCGCGGGGCGCGCACGCTGCGGGGGCCCGGCAGGCGCCGGGGCGGGACCGGGCGCCGCGAGCCGGGCTGGATTTCTCGCTTCCACCCGGATTCTCCCTCGGCTCTCCCGGCCGATTCGGTGCTGCTCGGAGACCACGTGACGCGGGCTGCCTTTGACCCCGGTCTCGGAGCGAGTAGGGGGCGGGGGCCCGGGCCCGAGGGGTGTCAGACGCGGGATCCGCGAGGGCGGTGCGCCCCGGCCAGTGTCCCGGAGGCGATGACCCCGGGCAAACAAAGCCATGGGGAAACCAACAAGTTATTTGGGGTCAAAGAGGGACTGGCGCTGGGGGTCGGAGAGGCGGCTGAGGGAAGGAGGGGGGCACAAAGACATGCTCTCGCCGCGACTTACAGGCCTGGAATCGCTGGCTGGGCCCCGGGGCTGCGAGTTCTGCCCTGCTGGCCTGTGACAACCCTCCAGGGTTCCTCAGACAACAGGTACCTGTCAATGTGACCCCTCCAGGGCAGGACTTCACACCCACACCCACACTCCCTGCGCTCTGCTCTTGAAACGTACTTGTATTCCCTTTACCATGGAGGATCTGATTCACGTACTGATTTCATTGTTTACTAGGATGTCATCTCCCTCAACAAGTTGTTCCCAGCTTAATCAGTGCTCTCTGTGGCACATAGAGTTTCTCCCACCTGGCCTGTTCTCCACCCTCAGCAATCCCCACCTGTCTCAAAGACCCTGCAAGTTGGACGAGGTTCCTCCCATTAAACAGACGGAAACACTGAGTCTCCTGTGGAGTGCTGAGAGTCCTTAACAGTCGGTGCTAGAATTTATTCTCAGCCCAGGGAGATCTGCCATCCCTCAGCCAGCCACTAAACCTGCAAGGGAGAGGAAGGTGGGGTCCGGTGGAAGAATAGGTATTTATTGACAGCCTTTGAAAGGTCCATGCAGGGAGCCGGGTGGTGGATGTCTGTGAGTTTGAGACCAGCCTGGTGTACAGAACGAGTCTGAGGACAGGCTCCAAAGCTACAGAGAGAAACCCAGTCTCGAAAAACAAAAGGAACAAAACTAAAAAACAGTCCTTACAGATTGCAGATTACCAGGCAGACAGACTGAGGCCACTGCAAACACAGGAAACATCCTGGTCTC
This sequence comes from Arvicola amphibius, assembly GCF_903992535.2. Lineage (NCBI taxonomy): Eukaryota > Metazoa > Chordata > Mammalia > Rodentia > Cricetidae > Arvicola > Arvicola amphibius. The sequence goes on from NC_052051.1 coordinate 135,255,332, forward strand.
TCAAGCACCATCAGAGGTAGGAACAGAATTGGGGGAAAAAAAAGCATGCAAGCAATCAGAGCAGAGAGGAGAGTTCAAAGAAGGCAGCTGGCGCTGGGAGGCAGAACAGGCCCACAAGATCTCCCCAGTGAGATCAGGTGTCCTTGTTGGTCAGCCTGCTGTGTCTCCCAGGAGAGCAGGGATATTGAGGCCTAAATACAGATGCTGGTGTGGGAACTGAGAAGCTACCAGGCGTCTGCTTCCTATATGTGCCCATGCTACACCTCTGGAAGGAGCGTAGCCAAAGGCCACAACTGCAGGCCACATGTGGACAGGATGTGACTTCCAAGCACATACAGCAACCACCGCCAGTTTGGCCGGGGAAAACAGCATAGACCAGCAAATTCTTGACAATCTGAGTTTCCACACCGGGCAGTGTAAAGTCCTTGAAAAATGGGCTGAGGCTTGAGCAGGTCAAGCCCATGGAAGGCAGTTCTCAGAAGGTCCATTCTGTCAGGATACAGCCCAGTGAACCTGATCTGTGTATTCTAGACACCGCGTGGGAGGGGCAGAGCTGGGAGTTCATGCTCAAGCTATGAGCTGAGAATGTAGCTCAATTGGTAGAGTGCTTGCCTGGCATGCAGGATGCCCTGGGTTCAATTCCAGCACTGCATACATGGTACATGCCTATAATTCCATGCAGGAGGTTGAGGCAGTAGGAGCAAGGTGTTCAAAGAGTTCAAATGGGCATGAGCCTCCCACCACCCCCTGCCCCTTTGTTCTGGCCAAAGTAAGCCTGGAGGGAGGTAAGGTCCAAGTGCTTTGGCTCTCAAGATGGAAGGAGCAAGGGAGAGAGGAGCTCCAGGGAGTCAGCCTCTCAGAGAGCTGGATCAGAGGAACAGCTAGGGTGGGTTTGAGAAAGGAAGATAGCCTTTCCTGGTACAAGGAACAATCCACCAGGACCACGTGGAAGTGGTTCTGGAAAAGCTGCGTGGAGCATGGCAGAGGAAGCAGGAAGGGAAGGCTGAGTCAGAAGAGACTGAAGGGTGTCAGGCGCTGAGTGCAGCCTTGGGAGCAGCTGGCTCCAGCCTGGACTGAACCTAAAATCCTGAGGGGCCTGCTGGAGAGAGAAAGGTCTTCTCATGGGAGAAGAGATGACGGGGAGCCAGCCAGGTTAATGGCATGTTGAAAGCAGGCTTGGAGGGCTAGCCAGTGAGTTAGGTAACCCCATGTCTCTGACGGCATTTCCTACCTCTGAGTCTTCAAAACCGCTTCATAAGCTGGGCCTTCCAGCTTGCTGGATGTCCTGTGAGGATGTGTGTGGTGGGGAGGCCCAGCCAGGATGTAGATGGGCTGGAAGACCTACATTCTTCTACTTCTCCCTCCCCTCCTGACCCAGGCCCCTCCCTGAGGCCCAGTGACCCTCATCTCGGGCTTGAGCCTTCCTTGCTGTCCTGTCACCTCATCTGCTCCATCTTAGCAAGGTAGAGACAGAACTCATCACTCCTCATTAGGCCCACATCCACTCTCCCCGCCCGCCCCACATGTCATCCCATTGCTCCTGCTTCCAAGCTAGGTTTTTTTTTTCCTCTCTCTCTCCCAATTCCTTTTCTCCTTCATGGGTGCTACCTGATGCATAGCCTTCTTACCTTGTTTTACCCTTCCCTCAGCTTGCTTTTTTGGGGGAGCAGGGGAGAGGCTGGTTTCGAGACAGGGTTTCGCTGTGTAACAGCACTGGCTGCCCTGGAACTCACCAGGCTGGCTTCGAACTCACAGAGATCCACATGCATCTGCTTCCCAGGTGCGGGGATTACCGCCGTCACCACCACCCAGCCCCTCTCATCTTTGTTTGTTTGTTTTCAGAGACAAGGTTTCTCTATATAACAGCCCTGGCTATCCTGGAGCTTGCTCTGTAGATTAGGCTGGCCTCAAACTCACTGAGATCCGCCTGCCTCTGCCTCCTGAGTGCTGGGATCAAAGGTGTGCGCCACCACCACCCAGCCCCTCTCAGCTTTTAATGAAACTTCATCAAGCCCATTTCCTATTGAAAGCCACCAGCAGCTTGGTTTCCCACCCTCCTAGGATCTTTCCTGATGTCTGTCTGTTACCTGGTTGTCCTCAGCTGGCAGAACTTCACCTTCCACTTTGCCTGTCCATTTATTTATTTTGAGACTCAGTCTCACTGCTGTAGCCCTGGCTGGCCTGGAACGCGCTCTGTAGATCAGGCTGCTCTGTGCCTCTGGAATGCTCGGATCAAAGGCACAAGCCGGGAACCTAGCCCCAGGCTGCTGATTTTTGCTAAAAGAATGTACCAAAGTCATTCTTTCTGGGCTCTGCCACATCTAAACTATGTGACCATGGTCGTCACTTTCTCAACCTGTCTGTGCTATTATCTCTGCAGTGTGGGCAATAATTGTGTGTGCTGCTGAGAGCTCTGTGGGAATTAAACATGTGCAGCCCTTCATGCAGTATCTGCCATATGATAAGCACTATATACGTGTTAACTAAATGATAGCGATCCTTGTTTTTTGTTTTTTCTCTGTAGCCCCGTCTGTCCTGGAACTTGCTCTGTAGACCAGGCTGACCTTGAGCTCAGAGATCCTCCTGCCTCTGCCTCCAGAGTGTTGGGATTAAAGGCATACACCACCACTGCCCAGCTATGACAGCATCTTTTAGGCCTCAAGGTTAAAGTTTATTTTCTCTTGGATTTTTCCTGACCTCCTGACATAGCCCGAACCTTCTGGTATGTACTTCCCATTCCCTTCCTCGCTACCTCCTGGTGCCTGCCAGCTGCCCAGCTCTCTTCTCTAGTCCAAGGTCATTGGAGGTCTTTGCCTGGAACCCTGCTGAGCTCCAGTGCCCTGCATATTACTGGGCACATAGCTGGTACCTTGTCTACCGACAAAGTGCCCACCGACTGGCACTTCATTCCTTCATTTATCTATGGGTGCTGCCTCTAGAGTTTTCCTCACACAGTCCTGGCAGGGGAGGAAGGATGAGCAAGAGAGGTAAGACCTCTGGGCAGTATACAGTGTTAACTTCTGCAGAGAGAGGCATGGAACCACACAGGAAGATACAATACGCTGTCTGTGTGTTTTAGTAGTCTGTGGCGAGGGTGGGTCCTTGACATGATGTAAATGAAACAAACTTGCATAAACAAGCAAAGACCTTGGCCTTCTCAGCCAGCTTCACAGCTCCTAAGCTGGATTTCTTTAAAGCAGAAGAGTGGGTCCTCTCCAGAGTAGACTGATCACACTTCTTGCTGTCTGCAAACCTCCTATTCAGCCGTCAAAGCCTACTGTCCACAGCACCCCATCCAGGAAACCTCGCTCCGCCTAGAGGTCTGTGCAGGCCCTGATCACAGTTTTAATGATTCCTATGAAGATAGTGGGATTTGCCAAGGATAATCCAAATTTCACGTCATTTGCCTTTTAAAAAGAAATTTAAGGGGATTTGATGAATGTATAACTACATGCGATTTCATGTCTGTACAGCAGTGGAGGCAGAAAATAGCCTGCGTTGCACCACGTGACCTGATCTGTGGTTTGGAGAACATGGTCACCATAATTACGGCATTGCCCACATGGTGTAACAGTTTCCCCCACCCCCACCCAAGGGGTGGTGGGGAAGGGAGGCCGGCTGTGCAGTGACAAGGACTAGGAAACCTGGTACCTGCTAAGCAAATGGAAAACAGACGTAAAACAAACGCTTTGGGAACTGAAGTTTGTTTTGAGACCGGAAGATGAGTGGGAGGGAGGGGACGAAAACAGGAGCAGCATCCTGCAAGCAAGAAAACATGGCTTCTGTAAATCCGATAATTCCCCCTTTAACAGTGCCATTGTTATGCTGCAATTACAATCTGACAAAGAAAAACATTCTCAGGGGCCAGAGGTTTCTAAGTGAACGTTATCAGCAAGTGGTTTAAGGTTCCCTGAGGACTGTGCCAGGTGGAGGAGCCCAGCCAATAGGCTGTGGACCCTGGGGCAACCAGAGCTGATGACTTTTTTTTTATTTTTTATTTTTTTAAAAGGCAGGGCCTCGTGTAGTTATGGCTGGCTTCGAACTAGCTGTGCGGTCTAGAGTAAATTTGAACTTTTGATTCTCCTTCTTCTACCTCTTAAGTGGTAACGTATAGGCCTATGCCACCACATCCGTTTTCATGTAGTGCTGGGGAACAAAACGCCTTGGAACCCAGGACTTCACAGACACTAGGCAAGCACGCTACCGGCTGAGTTAGCCTTCCACTCTCAGAGCTCGTTTCACGTGTCCTACAGTAGATGTGAGCCATGGAACGCCCGGCCCCACACATCCGACCAGCTCGCTGTCCCTGAGCCACACCCCCAGGCCCCACACATCCGACCAGCTCGCTGTCCCTAAGCCACACCCCCATTCCAGCACTTGTAATTTATTTGCATTATTGCCCTTGACTCTATTGGCATCTGAGTTTCTGACTTCTGAACCACTCCAATTCTCCTTAAAGAAATGGAGAGGCCTGGAGAGATGGCTCTGCTGTTAAGAGCACTTGCTGCTCTTCACAGAAGTGTAGAGTTCAGTGCCCGGCACCCGTGGATCGTACACCCACCCTCTTGTGGTTTCCATGGGCACTAGGCATGCACACTGTGCACACGGATGCATGCAGGAAAAGCATTCATAATACTCATAATGCAAAATAAACATCTCTTTGTGACAGGTGTCACTGTGCAGCCCTGGTTGTCCTGAACTTGCTCTGTATATCAGGCTGACCTTGAACTCAGAGATCCACCAGCCTCTGCCTCCTGAGTGCTAGGATTAAAGGTGTATGCCACCACTGCTTGACAACAATGTTTTTAAGCCAAAGAAACAGATAAACTAAGACCCAGGGAGGATAGGAATCTATCAGAGCACCAATGGCATAATGTAGACCAGAGGAGGGCCTTGGTTGCCAGGTTTTCTGATTACCTGTTCTATGTGAATGGGATGCTGGCACACAGGGGTGCAGGGGTTTGAGACCTACTGAACATAGATTCCCCCAGGATTAAGATATGGAAAGGTACCATATGGGAAGAGGAGCACTGTAGACCCTGATGGGAAGTTGGTTCTGGAACCAGCAATGTGGTTAGCCCTTTGTTTTAGCCTACTGCTTCAAGGTGAGCATTTTTCTCATTCCAAGAGCCTATATGCCCCCCTGTCTGGGTTGGATGTGACCTGGAGTAAGAGCTGGGGACCAGGGAGGGGAAAGTGAAGGACATGACAGGAACGTCCACACAAAGCATTCAAGCACATGCCGTCACACTCGAGCAAACGGCTCTCCAGCTAATGCTCAGCTTTGAAGACCAAATGATTCTCTTTTGGAATCCAGGATGACCTACAGTCCTTTGCCTTGGTTCCAGTTGTTTGTTGAAAGGACAGCATTGGTGGTTTCCTTCTTAGACTCGCTGTGGAGATTGAGATATTAGGAAGCTTCTCAGCATCCTGTCCAGCAGAGCTATCCGTATTGCTGTTATTTTTTACATATCACCTGTCTTCCTGGAGCCAGCAGCCAGTAGGCTCTGGAGATTCCAAAGGACCAGCTGGTTACCCAGGTGAAAAACTGAGGCAATTGATGAGGAGGCCTGTAGGATCCCAACCCCTTCCTGGCATCCCAGGACCGACTCCACTGAGAAAGAAAAGCAGAGAGGGTCATCAGAAGCAGAAGGTTCCAGTGGGAGGGCTGAATCCCACCATTGGGGGCATGTGTTGAGGGGATGCCCTGCAACTTGGAGACCAGTGGCTTCCGTGGGAGAAACAGGCCCGACTCTGTCTTTCCTGGAGAGGAGGCCAGCTGGGCCTATGAGTGACAGGAAAGAAGTGTTTGAGCCTCAGTCTGACGTAAAGATTTGGAAAACTACCTCTAAAATTCTGTCATCTTAAGTTCTAAAGTACCTTGCTTCTTGGCCCTTTGGTTGTGGTCACACGAAGAGTTCTGAAATGCCATGACCTTATGAGTCTTGGGTTCTAACATGGCAGTCTCAGGTTGTAAAACTGCCCTGTCATTAGAAACATAAAGCAACCTGGAATACAGCTCTGTTCTAAGAGTGCTAACCTAGCACTTGTGAGGCCCTAGATTCAATTCTCGGTCATGGGTGATTGGGGGAGAGGCAGGGGAGGAAGGGAATGGAGAAGAAAAGGAGCTGGGTGGGGTGGCTCAGTGGGTAAAGTCCTCGCTCTGCAGGCTTGAGAACCTGTGTTCAGATCCCAGCACCCACCTCAAAAAAGGCCTGGGCCTGGGCCTATAATACCAGTGCAGGTTGGGGTGGGGCTGAGAGGACAGACACAGGACGCTCCTAGAACCAGCCACTCTTAACCAACAGAAAAGTCATGGGTTTAATAAAAGACTTTAGGGTGCTGGAGAGATGGCTCAGTGGTTAAGAGCATTGCCTGCTCTTCCAAAGGTCCTGAGTTCAATTCCCAGCAACCACATGGTGGCTCACAACCATCTGTAATGAGGTCCAGTGCCCTCTTCTGGCCTTCAGGCATACAAACAGACAGAATATTGTATACACAATAAAAATAAATAAATAAATAATAAAAAAAATAAAAGACTTTGTCAAAAAAAGTTTGATATATGTCACACACACACACACATACTCTTAAAAGAATAAATACAGGGCTGGAGAGATGGTTCAGTGGTTAAGAGCATTAACTGATCTTCCAAAGGTCCTGAGTTCAATTCCCAGCAACCACATAATGGTTCACAAGTATCAATAATGAGATCTGATGTCCCCTTCTGTCATATAGGCATCCATGCAGACAGAGAACTCATACCTAAAAAAATACATACATACATAATTTTGAAAAAAGAATATAATGCAGGCAGACCACATATAAACTTTTTTTAATTTATTATGTATACAATAGTCTGTCTGCATGTATGCCTGCAGGTCAGAAGAGGGCACCAGACCTCATTACAGATGGTTGTGAGCTACCATGTGGTTGCTGGGGATTGAACTCAGGACCTTTGGAAAAGCAGGCAATGCTCTTAACCACTGAGCCATCTCTCCAGCCCCAATATATAAACTTTTTTTAATGTTTTTAATGTCATGTGATTTGGTGTTTTGCCTGCATTGTCTGTGTAAGGGTATTGGATTCCTGGAGGTGGAGTTACAGGCACTTGTGAGTTGCCATGTGAGTGCTGGGAATTGAACTCAAGCCCTCTGGAAGACCAGCCAGTGCTCTTAACTGCTGAGCCATCTCTCCAGCCCCCACATATAACCAGTTTGTTTGTTTTTGAGACAAGGTCTCTAGATTTGGGCTGTCCTCGAACTTGCTATGTGGACCAGGCTGTCCTTGAACTCAGAGAGATCTGCCTGTCTCGACCTCCTGTGCCTTGGGATTGAAGACGTGCACCACCACCACCCAGTAACCACAGTTTTAAGCATAAAGAGAAATGGGCAAAATTGATGTTATAAACATGTTGTATTTTACTCAACAGACCAAAATAGCATCATCTTGAAATGTAGTTAATATAAAGAAATTATAAACTGACTGTGATGGCACAGTCCTGTGATCCTGTATGCCAGAGGTGGGAATCTCAGGAGCATCATAAGTTCAAAATCATCACTGGCTAATAGTTTAAGGCCTACATGAGATACTTCTTTTGTTGTATGTTTGTTTTCAAGACAGGGTTTCTCTGTGTAGCCCTGGCTGTCCTGAAACTCTGTAGACCAGGTTGGCCTCAGACTCAGAAATCTGCCTGCCTCTGCATCCCTAGTGTTGAGATGAAAGGCATGTGTCACCACTACCACCAGACAAGATACTTTTTCAAAAACAGAGAAGAGGAAGGGAGGAAGGGGGCAGGGACGGAGAGAGAGAGAACCAAAGAGCTGTTTCAAAGTCTTTCCTTTATATAAAGTCTTGAGAATCCTATGTGTTCAACACTTTCTAAGACATGAGCTAGCCACATTCCAGACGCTCTGAAGCCACATGTGCCTGGTGGCTACAATGCTGGAGAGCATGATATCAAAACCGAAAATCCTGTGACTCACTTCTCTAACATTCCAAGATGCTGGGCCTCTGAGATTCTAGACTCTTGCAGCCTGCTCAAGGCTCGCTAATGCTATGGCTGTGGTTCTATTGGATTAAAACATTTCCTGAGCCCCAGGACTGCTTGTGAGAAAGACTTTCCTCCACACATTTCTCCTGTGGAAATAAATCCCCATTCCCTACAGAGCCAATTGGGAAGGTGGAAGCAAAGAGCCTCCCCTCAGCTGCCAGTACCATCTGGCCCAGCCTGTGGGAGATGGGGGGAGCGTGCCTCTCCACGTGGGGGACCTTGTTCCTCTGCCAATCCTGGAGTTCTTCATCTCCATCCTTGTGCATCAGTCTGCAAGGGAGAGCCTGGCCTTGAGTCTTTGTGGAAGCAGGCCTTCTCCAGCTCCCTCCTTTGGTTTCAGGAGTCAGGACAGCATCTGGGGTCTGTTAAGCCCAGATGGAGTTCCCCAACAGTGAGATAGACTTCCATTTGCTCAAGGCTGGAGTCTGGGGAGGACAGAAGTCAGAGGTCCATGCCTTGGTGCTTGGAGAGTCAGAAGTCACAGGGTCACCGGATCTGTGTCTTTCACTGTGCAGATGGAGAAACATACCCAAGAGCTGAAGGCACAAGGTGAGTGTTGCACTGTGCCCAAAGGAACATCTGCTTAGCAGCAAGTCTCTTCTGCTCCCAGCTCCAGTCCCAATCACCACCTTCCTGTGGGGGAGGACAAGGAGCAAGATGGGCAAGGTTGAATATCAAGGACACTAGGGGAGACTACACACATTGCTGTCTGGTAGTGCCTTCCTGGCTTTGGGGTGTTTCTTAATCTGAACTGCCAGAACAAATCTCATGGATGGACGGGTTTGTAAACTACAGAAATCTGTCTCCCAATTTTAGAGGCTGGGAAACCTAAGAGCAAGGCTCTGGCGGATTCTGAGTCTCAGCAAGGCACTTCCAGCTCATGGATGACTCTCTGCCATGCCCTTGAATAGCAGAAGAAACAAATGAGTTCTTGGGCCTGTCTTACGAGGGCATTAACTCCCATCATGAGGATTCAGTCTTCAAGATATACCCATCTCCTACAAGTATTAGGAGTCACCCAGACATTCAGTCACAGCAGGACGCTCAGGCCAGGTCCAGAAATGTCCTGATGAGAACTGGGTCTACAGGAAGAGAGGAAGTTCAAGGCCTACCTGAACCACATCAAGGCCAAATTGAACAAGTTAGGAAAGTTCTGCCTCAAAAATAAAGTTGTTGGGTTTTTTTTTTTCTTCTTAAGATTGTTTTAAGTCAGGCAATGGTGAGCACTCCTTTAATCCCAGAAGTTGGCAGGCAGAGGCAGATGGATCTTTGAGTTTGAGGCCAGCCTGGTCTACTGAGTAAGTTCCAGGCTAGTCAGGACTACACAGAGAAACCCTATCACAAAACAAAACCAAAAAACAACAACAAAAGGGTTGTTTTACTTTTCTGTGTATGATTGTTTCGTTTTATGTGTATGTCTGTGTGTGACTTGTGTGCCTGGTGCCCATGGAAGCCTCGAATCAGAGTTACAGGTGGTTGTAAGCAGCGATGTGGGTGCTGGGAGTCAAACCTGCTCCCTCTGGAAGAGCAACCAGTGCTCTTAACCACTGAGCCATCTTTCCAACCCCTCCAAGTTTATAAAGGGTTGAGAATGTAGCTCGGTTGGCAGAGTGTTGGCCAAGTATGTGTGATGACCTGGGCTCAATTCCCAACATGGCAAACATTGGATATGGTGGCATGTAACTGTAAACATGGCTCTGGGGAAGTAGAGACAGGAAGATCATGAATTCAAGCTCATCTGTGAGTACACACCAAGTTTAAGGCCAGCCTGGGATACACGAGACTGTTAAAAAGAAGGAGGAGGAGGAAATAAAGTCCTTACCTAATGTTTTGAGGCCCTACACCAAAAAAAGAAGGGATGAGGTATGGTAATTTAGTACATAAAGGTACATAAACTCCAAGCCCAAAGACCTGAGTTCTATTCCCAACACCCTCGTAGTAAGAGATAGCTGACTCCAAGAGTTATCTGTCCTTGGACCTACACACACGTACATGCATACACATACACTAAATAAATACATGTTTGTTTCTAAAGTCTCCCCCCTCCTTTGTTTTGTTTTTCGAGACAGGGTTTCTCTGTGTAACAGCTTTGGCTGTCCTCGAACTAGCTCTGTAGACCAATCTGGCCTCAAACTCACAGAGATCTGCCTGCCCCTGTCTCCTGAGTTCTGACCAAAAAAAAAAAAAAAAAAAAAAAAAAAAAAAAGGCCACCACTGCCCTGTTTTTAAAGTCTTAATCCAGATTCCTGTTGAGTTCAGAGCCCAGTTTCAACATGGCTTGGGCACCAGCCTGGAGGAGGCACAAAACTAGAGCTGACTGCTAAAACAGGAGTGGCCAGCTCCTTCATCTGCCCCCTTACCCAGCTCTGTGGCCCAGGTCCTTTCCTAGCTACTGTCCCATTATATCCATCGATGAGCCCAAGAGGAGAGGCAGGCAGGCCAACTTGTCATCTACAGATAACCTCTCAACCTGAGGACCTGCTCTAGAGTTTTTGTTACTGCCCCGTTCCAGCAGGCAGGGAATCTGAGCCCCACAAAGGGCTTGTCTCAGCCCACAGAACCAGAGGGAAACAGTCTAGGCATCTAGAAGACTTGGCTTGGCACCCATCACAAGCTATGGCCCCTTTACCCCCAGGTACCCTGTGCTCTACTGCTAAAGAGACAAATGCTCTGGGTGGCCCATAGCTGCATTCGCCATGGGTTACCTCCAGGCTGGGCTTCTCCATGCAAGGAAAACCCCAGGATGGTTCTTTGTGCTCAGGAGAATCCGGGAGGAAATGACACAGATCCTGTGGAGGGCAACAGAAAACAGCGCAGCTTAGGGCTTCAGAGGATCTACTTCTGACCAAGTGGAGGTGAGAGAGAGCTGGGGTCCAGCAGGAAAGAATTCTCTAAATCTAGATTTGGAGCACAAACCTGCAGGAAGGGAGACTGCTATCAACGACTCAGACTTGTGTGGTCTGGGGTACATACTCGCCTGGCTCCCTCCCCTAACTGCAGTGTTTGTGTCCTGGTAGCAAGATTCAGAGCACTCAGAACTAGGCCTACAGATATTAAGTAAATGTGACTGACTTGTTCATGATTATATACACAATTAGGGGCAGACGCTAATGCTGGCCAATGGCTCCAGAAACTGGAGGCTAACAAAAGCTATTGTTTTTGTTTGTTTTGTTTTGTTTTGAGATGAGGTCTTGTATAGCCCAAGCTGGCTTTAAACTCAGGCTGCAGTGAAGAACAACCCATAGCTTCTGATGCCCTTCCAGGAACCTTTCAGGGACCATCTGCCACGCTATGCTACCATATACTGCCTACGTGCATGTTAAATAAACAAATGCATACATGGATGCATGAGTGCTGCAAGACAGGACTGTAGGATGGGGGGAGGGGGAGAAAAGGTCTTGACCTGTTACTTAAGATGTGACAGACTCCATCCCAACTTGCTAGACAGCATTGGGTTTTTTTAAACAATTTTTTATGATCTATTTAACTTTATTTTATGTACATTGGTGTGAAGGTCTCAGATCCCCTGGAATTAGAATTACAGACAGTTGTGAGCTGCCATGTGGGTACTGGGAATTGAACCCAGGTCCTCTGGAAGCGTAGTCAGTGCTCTTAACCACCAAGCCATCTCTCCAGCCCCGACAACATCAGTTTTGCAAGAACATGATACAAAGTCACCTTCCCACAGCACTCATTCTGCATCAGGCTTTGCTGAGCCCCGAGGACACCCAGTTCTTCCTCCAGTACTGTGAGAAGGCGTGACTATTATTCCCCATGCTGCAGATGGGAAAACAGAGGCACAGAGAGTAACCTTGAGGTCTTGGACAAGCCTGACCCCAAATGTTTCCCACATTGGGCTGACTCTGAAGAGCCTGTGAGCCCTGCCCAATGAAGTTCATGGTGGGCACTCCTCAGAATTCAAGAGTTTTCGAGGCTGCTGCAGATCCACCTCTGGGGAGCAGATGTGGGAGACTAAGTAGGTCCTTTGTCAGACTAATTCTCTGCAGCTTTCCACTGCTTCCTGCCCCAAAGCAAAGCAGGAAGAAAGCCATGGGGATTTTTGGCTTCAGCTCCTTTGTCCTCTTCTCTTTCATCCTCCCACTGCCCCAACTTCAAGACCTTCCCCTGTCTTGCCCAGCTATGAACTTGGAGCTTGAGGCTCACTCCCAGGCACATTCTTCAGAGGGAGGGACTGAGCTTTAGATGCTGACAGGAAATGCAAGACACTTTTCCTGGAGGTTGGGTCATATGGGAAACTCATATATGTTAACCATCTGTAGACGTTTCATAGTGAGAATGTTGGATCATCCAGCCACCCAGATTAACATGGGTTAGATTGCAATAACTCTGATTTAAAAGAAGAGGAAAGCAAGGACTGAGGATTAAGGAACTTGTTCAGAATTATGCAGATGGTTAACAGTAAATGTTAATGTTTGCCCAGGTCCCCAGAAACTGGAGGCTAACAATAACTGGGTTGTTGTTGTTTCTTTGTTTGTTTGAGGCTTTTGTTTTATTTGTGTTGTTTTATTTTGACCCTGAACTCCTGATCCTCCTGCTGCCTCCTTCCAAGTGCTCAAACCTGTGCCACCACATGCGGGTATGGTTTTTTTTTTTTTTTTGGGTGGGTGTCCTCTAGTCCAGGGCTATTGCATGCTAGAGAAGCTCTCTGTCAACTGAGCCACATTCTGGCAGAATCTTGTACTATCAAATCTTTGCCAGGCTCTCACTGCAAGCCCCTTCTCTTCATTACTTCCCCATTTCACAGATGAGAAACCAAGGCTTAGAGAAGCGACTCACCTATATATAGTGTCTACCTAAGCATCTCTTCATCCACTCAGTGTCAAAGTCAGATTTAAACTCCAGATTGTTTAAGCTCCAAAGTCTCAGACCATCATGGTGAGGGGTTATCCTGTTTCTCAGACAAGAACTAGGGCAAACCTGACCCCTAACTAGTTACCCACTGCACTGCTTCAGGCCGGGTCCACATAGTCCTGGGAGCCCACAGCAGGCCCTGAGAAATGTAACAAGCAGTGCAGACTTTGGGAGCCACTGAGCAGGGGTACTGTCTGTGGGTGAAGGGTCTTGATGGAGTAGCATCCTCTGGTCCACATGGCCTCTGACAGCCTCCATAGATAAGCTTCCCATGTATACTCCTAGATTCATACACCCACTTATTCACTCACTCATTCATCAAACACCAGCCAACTGGCCCACACACTTCTATGCATGGACACCCACTTCTTTTGCCAGCTTTTCTTACTATGGCCAACTACATAATTTGCAGAGCCCAGTTCAAGCCAGGAACTATGATCAGGTCTATAATACCAAGCATGACAAGGCAGGAGGATCACCTCAAGTTCAAGGCTAACCTGGGCTACCTTGAGAGACCCTGACTCAAAATCATCGGTCCTGAAAAACAAATTATAAAGGCCTTTTCTTAGTTAAAAAAAAAATTAAGATGTTTAAAACCAACACAACTGCCTATAACACCAGCTCCAGGGTGATCCAATTGTGTGTAACTTCCACAAATACATAATCTTTATTTAAAAAATCTTAAAAACATAAAAAGATTTTATTTGTGTGGGAGTGTGTGTGTGAGTGTTTGTAGATATGTTCAGGTACCTAATGAGCCAGACGAGGGCATTACATCCTTGGAGTCAAAGTACAGGTGGTCGTGAAATGCCCAGTGTGGGTTCTTGGGAACCAAACTCTGGTCCTCTGCTAGAACAGTGTTGTTCTTCCACACCAGGAGTTCCCAATCTATTCCCAACCCCTTTGTGCTTGAATGACCCTTTTACAGAGGTCACCTGAAACCATCAGAAAACTCAGATATCTACATTACGATTCATAACAGTAGCAAAATTACAGTTACGAAGTGGCAACGAAAATGATTTCATGGTTGGGGTTGACACAACATGAAGAACTGCGTTAAACGATCACAGTGCTGGGGAGGTTGAGAGCCACTGTTTTACAACTCCTGCTGAGCCCTTGCCAACCTCAGGACTTTTGCAAGGGCTCTTCTTCCTGCCTGGAATGTTCTTCCCAATTTTTCCCCATAACTGATCTTTCTTATCATTCAAGGCTTTGTCTAAATGTCACCGACATGGCTCCCTAATTTAAAGTAGCCGCCCACATAGCTAGCTCTCCTCAGAATTTCTATTTAGAGCCTGGAGTTTGGCTCAGTATTAGAGCACTTACCTTACATTCCCTTAAGACCTTGAGTTCAAGTCCCAGCACTGGAAACACACACACACACACACACACACACACACACACACACACACCCTAAATCAAACCAAACCACAAAAGCCCATTCTTTGTTCCTTTCACAAAGTGCATCATGATCTATGACATCATTTGTGTCTGCCAGTTACTGTCTATTGTCCCTCCTCCCCATTGCAATGTAGACTTGCGACAACAGAGCCTATGTCTGTCTCGTTCAGACTGAGTCCCCAGGTGTCCGTCCTAGGACTTGGCACACCACGTGTTTAATGACTTTGTTGCTGAGTCTGTTGGCACACACATGTAATCCCGACACTGAGGAGGCAGAGGCAGGAGGATTGAGCTCGGTTGCACAGTGAGTTGCAGCCAGGCTCACACAGCAAGGCTCTGTCTCTCATGCACTCTGTGTAACAGTGAGAGAAAGAATGCAGCTACTCAGAAACATGCTCCCTTCTGCCCCACGTCTCCTTCCACCTCTTTGTTCTCTCTACCACCCAGACTAGCATAGGGATGCTCTCCATATGTCCTAGCACACCCCAATACTGATGAGACGGAGAGCCGGAGCCCCAGACCTTGAAACAGAAACCGAACAGAGTGACAAATGTCGAGAAAAACAAAAGAGGGAGGGAGGAAGGGAGGGAGTGAGGGAGGGAGGGTAGGGAGGGGCAACAGGAAGGAGAGAAAAGGCAAAGAGAGAAGAAATTGAGTTTGGTGATAATCCCACTTCTTCGCTTTATTAGTGAAACTAATAATTATTATTAATGCCTGGCCTCTGCTTGGCCCTTTCATCCGGCTTGGTGGGGAGGTTTTGAAGATGAAAGACACTGTGTGGGGACTTTCAGATGCAGGTTCCAACACCTCACAACCACTAATTAAACTTGGCAGCCCCCTTCATTACCCCCTGGTCCCTAGGGATGCTGTACCACCTGACTTGATGCCTTTCCAGGTGGGAGTCAGCAGGTGGCACCCGCTGGGCCTGGCCCTCCTTGGAGAGAGGATGAGAAGCTTCTGGGGGTGGGGTGGGGAGTCTCATAGCCCAGATAGTCACATGAGAGATGCTGTGGAGAACACGAAGCAGAAGGCTGAAATGCAGGAGCCTTGCCTCCAGCTGAAATTACAGCCCCATCCCGGAGGCTGCCCCGTCTCCATCTCTCCCCAGAAACTGTGAGCAGCTGGGCCCTGCCATATGGCAATGGGGGAAGGGTACCACTGAGAAAGGAGAATCTAACTAGACAAAGAGATGGAGTTAAGTATGGCCAACCCCTCCACATTGTTCAAGAGTCATGGGGTTACTGACGTCCTTCAGGTGACTTCCTTCTACTTCCAGTCCAGGAAGCCTCTTCTCTCCAGCAGCCTTGACCAACATCAGCCAGCCCCTCCTACTTACTTACAGTAATGGCCCTCAGTGCCTCCTACCCCTTGGCTATCTAGATTATAGGGTGTTTGAAGAGGTCTCCTACACATTCACACACACACAGACACACACACACACGCGCACACACACACACACACACACAAGTGTAAAGTGGAGGCTGCCGATAGGATTTTGACTTTCCGATACCTTCCAACAGCTTGGCCATTGTCTTTCTACTAGAGTGTCACATAGATGACTCCAGGCATGGGCCATCCTAGCTTAATGCACGCCTTCACCCAAGAAGTACCTCCCCCAGGCCTCCTTGCCTTGGCACATGGTCTCAGCTTCACCCGTCACTTAAGCCTGAATCATTCTCAGTCCTGGGCCCAACTAATCTTAAAAGGTCTGCTTCAAAAATGAATCTCAAATTTGGATATTGCCCTGGGGGTGTAGCTTGATGATAGAACACTTGCTTGTGAGGCTCTGGGTTTGCTCCAAGCACTGCATCGCTTCTAACTCCCCCAAAAATCTGTGTGATGTTTCTCTCTCTTCATAGCTGTCATCATGGTCTGAGCCACTATGATCTCTCATCACACAACTGTCTTCTCTTCTTGTTCCCATTCCTGTCCCCTTCAACTGACACTGATTCTCCAAACAAAACCAGGGCTAACTTTATTTTTATCTTTCTTTCTTCCTTCCTTCCTTCCTTTCTTTCTTTCTATCTGTTTTTGAGACAGGGCTTCATGTAGCCCATGCTACCCTCAAATTTACTATGGATATAAGTAGCTAAGGATGTCGCTAAGGATGACCTTGAACTCTAGACCCTTCTTCCCAATGCTGAGATACAGCTCTGCACCAACATGGCTGGATTATGTGCCACTTCAGACTGATCTCAGGGTTTGTATATTCTAGATAGGCACTCTACCGACTGAACTACATATCCAAGCTCCAGAGCCAACTTAAAAGACACCAATTGGAGCTGGAGAGATGCTCAGTGGTTAAGAGCACTTGTTTTTCTCACAGAGGACTTGGGTCTGGTTCCCAGAATTCTCACTACCATCCGTCACACATTTCTGCTCCCCTGATTTACTCTTCCTTCTTGTAGGTTTTGACAAGGCTTTCCTGGCCGTGACAGTCCTTCCCCACTTCTAGCAGAGTGGCCTGCTCCTGTAAGTCATCTTTCTTCCCGGCACTTACCACAATCTGTACGGACACGATAATGGCCAGACTTCTTACACAATGCCCTGTTACCACTCACATTAGATAGCTCTTTCCATGGGGAGAGAGACTTAGGACTTCCTTATCTACTGCTTTGTTACTCATCCCATATAGAGGCTTCCCTGAATGCACGGATTAAATATGTGGCCTAGGTAGGCTATATACTCTAGTACAGACAACCCAATGGGTGTGGTTCTTCCCGTTGAGAGTGCACAGAAGGGTGGGTCCTTGCAAGTTAGCCTGCGACTTGGCAGAGTACACAAAGGCATGGGTGCAGAATTTCTCCACTCGCTCAGCTCTGAAGCAGGCAAACAGCATTGGGTACTGCCCTCATGTTCTCCTGCTTCAGCTTCACTGTAGCCCTGGTCACACCGAAGCGATGTCAGGAGACATCCTGGCTGAAGTGTGTACCATTCTCTGATGGATAAACAAACGCCAGAGCTCATACCAGCACTGGGTCCTTCAGGCAGCATCATGGAGCTAGGCGCCATCTAGCGGGTGCTTGGGCAAGGACAGGCATTTCCTACCTCAATGTCCAAACCGACACAAGCTACTGCCCTCAGTTTCCATGCTCGGAACTCAGAGTTGCAGCTAAGCGCCCTGTAAGAAGCCCTGCTCCTGTGTCTTCCAGGCCCAGCCTCCAGTCTTTGGTCTCACATTCTCAGACACTGAAAGATCTGATCCTGGTGCCCAAGTTACAGTTATTTGTATTTTATTTTGCTTTGTTTTATTATTTATTTATTTATTTATTTTGGTTTTTCGAGACAGGGTTTCCCTGTAGTTTCTAGAGCCTGTCCTGGAACTAGCTCTTGTAGACCAGGCTGGCCTCGAACTCACAGAGATCCACCTGCCTCTACCTCCCAAGTGCTGAGATTAAAAGCGTGCACCGCCACCCGGCTTGCTTTGTTTTTAATGGTGGGGTTATTTTTAATCATCAACTTGACATGACCTAAAGTCACCTGGATGAAGGGCCTCTGAGAGTCTCTGTGGAGGAATATCTTAATTATACTAAATAATATAGGAAGACTCATCTACTATGGGCAGCACCACTCCTTGGACTTGGGGATTCCGGATTGTGTAGGCACTGAGAAGGGGCTGAACATGAGCATGCGCAGATTCATCGTTCTCTGCTTCCTGCTGTAGATTGGATCAACTACTTCAAGCTCCTGCTTCCCTGATGGCCTCGCAACAAGGGACTATGCCTTGAAATGTGGGAAGAAACTAAACCCTCCCTCCCTTAAGGTGCTTTTGCCAGGGTAATAATGACAGCAACAAGAAAATAAACTAAGACAGAAATTGGTACTAGGAGTTTTGGGAAAGAATGAGGAGCAGTGTGGAACACTGGACTAGAAAAGCAATTAATGAGCTGGGCGGTGGTGGCGCACGCCTTTAATCCCAGGACTCGGGAGGCAGAGGCAGGCGGATCTCTGTGAGTTCAAGGCCAGCCTGGTCTACATAGTTCCAAAAACAGTCAGAACTGTTACACAGAGATACCCCATCTGGAAACAAAAATGAAAACAAATAAAAAGAACACTGACAGAGAGCTGGAGAGATGACTCAATGGTTAAAAGTACTGGCTGCTCTTCTGGAGGACCTGAGTTCAAACCCCATCATTCGCATGGCCGCTCACAACTCTCTGTAATGCCAGTTCCAGGGAATCCAACACCCTCATACAGATATCCATGCAGGCAAAACACCAAAGCACATTTAAAAAAAAAAAGAATGCTGACATAAATTTGAATGGTGGGTCCTAGTTCAGTTTCAGAGAACAGGGATGGTATCAGGAACCAAGTGAGAGGCAATTTGTATGATTTAGGAAAGAATCTGATTAATTTTGCCTATGTCCTGAGAAATTGAGTAAAGTTGAGTATAAAGATAATGAATTACCAGGCGGTGGTGGCGCACCCCTTAAATCCCAGCAGGTAGGCAGATCTCGGAGTTCCAGGCCAGCCTGGTCTAGAGCACCAGCTCCAGGACAGCCAGGGCTACACAGAGAAACCCTGTCTCAAAAAAACAAGTAGATATAATGAACTAATCTGTTCAACAAGAGGAGGGTGTAAGCAAATTCAAAGTTTCAGACAAGGAAAATGTAGGCAACAAAACAGCTGTACTGGTAAGCAAGAAATTAGCCCGGCATGGCAATGCACGCCTTTAATCCCAGCACTCAAGAAACAAACAGGTGGATCTCTGTGAGCTAGAGACTGTCCTGATCTACACAGCAAGTTCCAGGACAGCCAGGGAGGCATACGTAGTGAAACAGAGAGGGGTGAGGAGAGGGAGAGGGAGATTAGAACCATTAAAGAGAAACTAGAGCTGGTAGGACAGCTCAGTGGGGTAAAGCCAAAGCCAGATGATCTTAATTAAGATCTTAATTCAGAATGGCAGAGGGTGGCTGAGCAGTAACATGCAAGCCACTGGTTGTGATGAGGGTTCGACAGCCCCCACTGAACACACTCACTAGTCTCATGGTACCTTTACCTTCCCACATACTCGTCTGGCGGGTCGCTGGAGGCCCCTCTGCAGTCTAAACCCCACCCCCACCTCTCTTCAATGGCACAGATGTTAGTCGCTGTGATTTTTCTCCAGAGGCAACAAGGGAACAAAGGTGAGGGTGAAGGAATGGTGACAGTGACTGAGCATGTCCCCGAAGCGGGAAAGCTGGAGGAACATCCAGGGCATGCAGGACAGCATGGAGATGGTGGGCGCAATGGATTAAGTGTTCAAATGGAACACTTTAACCAAGGGATGGTTAAAGTCCACACACTGCCTGTTGGTTTTGATCTGGGCTTAAGGGCTGAAACAGAGATGGTAGCGGGGGAGACTTATAAGTAGTGGTAACAACATGTAAGCAAGAGACCTCAGTAGGGAAGACGGCAAGACAGTCAGGTAAGAAGAGGTTAAGGCCAGGTGGTGGCAGCACATGCCTTTAATCCCAGCACTCAGGAGGCAGAGACAGGTGGATCTCAGTGAGTTCAAGTCCAGCCTGGTCTACAAAGCGAGTTCCAGGATAGCCAGGACTATTACACAGAGAAACCCTGTCTTGAAAAACAAAACAAAACAAAAACACAAGACAACAATAACAACAAAATAGGATAAGGGGGCTGGAGAGATGGCTCAGAGGTTAAGAGCACTGACTGTTCTTCCAGAGGTCCTGAGTTCAATTCCCAGCAACCACATGGTGGGTCACAGCCATTTGTAATGAGATCTGGTGCCCTCTTCTGGCCTGCAGGCAGACATGCAGACAGAACATTACATACATAATAAATAAATAAATCTTTTTTTTTTTTTTTAAAAAAAAAAGAGGTTAAGGAGCAAGGGTAGTGGTGCATGCATGTAATCTCAGCGGTCAGGAAGCTGAGGCATCTTGTTGGAGAGGAAGAGATCAGCTTGGGTGGTAGCATAGCTGCCTTCAGCCCTGCTCCCTCCATGGAGAATTCTGTCCCTGAGGCTTACAGCCTTGTTTCATACAGTTTAGACTCAAAGCAGGAACTCACTTCACAGCTTCATCTCTGCTAATAACTCCCTCTATTGAGCAACACACTACCTGAGATCAAGAACCGTAATCTTTAAAGAATATAAACAGTTCACAGAAGAGATGCAAACAGACACACCAACCCTCAGCTACACAAGGTGGCACATACCTGTAATTACAACTTGGAGCCAGATGAAGGATGAGGAGTTCAGGGCCAGCTTCCCCTACTTATGACCTTGTCTTTTTTTTTTTTTTTTTTTTTTTTTGGTTTTTCGAGACAGGGTTTCTCTGTGGCTTTGGAGCCTGTCCTGGAACTAGCTCTTGTAGACCAGGCTGGTCTCGAACTCACAGAGATCCGCCTGCCTCTGCCTCCCGAGTGCTGGGATTAAAGGCGTGCGCCACCACCGCCCGGCTGACCTTGTCTTAAACAAACAAATGAACAAGCAAAACAAAAGGCTGACTCCGGAGAAGCCCCACCCATCCTTGCTGTGTTCTATTTTCCTGAGCCCTTGTTTTCTATTAACTTCATTTATGTCGATGTTAAAATCCTCAGGCCTGGGGACTGGAGAGATGCTCAGGGGTGAAGAGCACTCACTGCAGTTGCTCTTGCTCCAGCTCTAGCAGAGGAGGCGGATCCTTTCTCGATATCAGATGTTGACCTACAGCCATTCATAACTCCAGTTCCACGGGCTCTGCCACCCTCGCCTGACTTTCACAGGCACACCACTAAGCCTTTAGTCCTTCTTATACGTACATAGACACACACATTTTGAAATTCTTCTTTAGATTTTACTTATTTTTATTTTATGGGTATTTGTCTACAAGTGTACCTGTGCACCAATGCATGCAGTACTCATGGAGGCCTAAAGAGGGCGTCAGATCTCCTGAGAATGCTGTTACAGATAGTTGTGAGCTGCCATGTGGGTGCTGGGAATCAAACCTACATCCTCTGGAAGAAAAGTCGGTACCCTTAACCACTGAGCCCTCTCTCCAGCCCCCTTTTTAATTTTTTATTTTATTTTTTTCCAGTCTGAAGATTTCTTTTTGTTATTTTATTGATATTTATTGAGCTCTACATTTTCTCTGCTCCCCTCACTGCCTCTCCCCTTCCTCCTTCAATCCTCCCCCAAGGTCCCCATGCTCCCAATTTACTCAGGAGATCTTGTCTTTTTCTACTTTCTACTTCCCATGTAGATTATATCTGTGTAAGTCTCTCTTAGTGTCCACATTGTTGTCTAAATTCTACTTTTTTAAAGGCAGGATCTCATTACGTATCTCTATCTGGCCTGGAACTCAGGAATTTGCTGTGTGAACCAGGTTGATCTTGAATTCACAAACCTTCACCTGCCTTAGTCGCCAAACGTTGGGATAAAAGGTGTGCATTACAACTCCCAGCTTCTCTACCTAATTTTTGTTTAGTGTGAATTGTCTACAATAAACAAGGCTTTTTAAAAGTACCCTGCTGGGTGTGGCAACATACACTTATAATGCCTGAATCTGAAATTACAGGCAGGAAGATCAGGAATCTAAGCTACACACCAAGTTCCACACCAGTCTAGACTGTGTGAGATCCTGTCTCAAAAACAAATGAACAACAAAACAAAGGCATAAGCCTTTGGTCCCAGCACTCGGGAGGCAGAGGCAGGTGGACATCTGTGAGTTTAAGACCAGCCTGGTCTACAAGGGCTAGTTCCAGGACAGGCTCCAAAGCTACAGAGAAAGCCTCTCTCGAAAAACAAAACAAAACAAAAACAAAAAACAAAAAACAAAAAAAAAAAAAAAAAAAAGAAAGGAGAAAAAAAGCCTTGCATGATGGTGTGTATCTACAATCCCAGCACTCAGAAAGCAGAGGCGAGAGTCAGGAGTTCAAGGTAATCCTCAGCTATTTACCAGTTCAAGGTTAGCCTGGGCTACAGGAGACCTTGTCTCCTTCCCCCAAAGTTCTTTCCTATATGTAATTCCCTAAGTAATACTGGGAAAGACAACACACTAAACATAAGTTAACAGTAGTGGGTAAGCCCATTTCAAGGTCAGCCTTGAATTCATAGAGATCTGCCTGCCTCTGCCTCTCAAATGCTAGAATTAAAGGCATCATACCTGGCTTCTTCTCATTTTCCTTTCTTGTTCCCTTATCTTAGTCTGTTTTATAGGTTTTCTGCAGCTGTTTTTTATAAAGCAGGAAGAAAATTGTAGTGAGGTGCTGCGGGCAGGCCTGCTTTTCATCTTGCCCGGCTCCCGCATGATTAGTTTTACACCCGAAATAATTACATGGAAACTGTATTCTTTTAAATACTGCCTGGCCCATTATTTTCTGCCTCTTACTCACATCTTGATTAACCCATATCTAATAATAATCTGTGTAGCACCACAAAGTGGTGCCTTACCGGGAAGTTTCTAGCGTACATCCATCTTGGGCTGGAGCTTCATTGCGTCTGGCTCCCTTAGGAGAGGTATGGCAGTCTGTCTAACTTAGGAGAGGCGTAGCATCTGACTGAGCCATCTACCTCACTTCCTTCTTCCTGTTCTGTCTATTCCACCCACCTAAGGGGCGGTTTATCAAATGGGGCAGGCAGTTTCTTTATTAGCCAATGAAATCAACTCAAACAGAAGACTCTCCCACATCATTTCCCCTTTTTCTGTTTAAACAATAAAAGAAAGGCTTTAACTTTAACATAGTAAAATTACATATAACAAAATAGTTATCAAGTAAGAATTAGTTACAATACTTATATCCATTTTATCTTTTATCATAACAAAGGAAAACTTTAACTATCTATCCATTCTTCAACTCCATCAAAGACTCCAGAAGGATATAATATTACCTAAGTAAATAAGAAGTAAGCAACTTACAAAACTCTAGAAATGACAGAGACATCTCGCTGCCTGGACAGTCACCCAAAGTTCCTCTGTACCGTTGGGGCATCCATTTTCAGCCTTCAGGCCCATAGTTTCCAGCAGACATTTCCATAAAGCAAGAAATTTCAAAGACAATTCAATCACTTTCTGCTGTGTCCTGCAGAATGTCTTGCAGACTCTTTCATGAATCAGGAATCCCGAAAGATCATCTCACTTTTAGGCAAGTTCAGCAGTCCTCTCTCTGAGGGTTCTCTATGTCCAGTTTATGCAATAGTCCAGGCAAGAGCAGTTTCTTGCCCAAATGGCTATCAAACTCAATAAGGATCCTCTTTGATGCCCATCTTCCTTTTGAAGTAGATTGGTGCTGCCAGGAGCAGACATGTCTCATTGTCATGAAAAGTCCTAAGTTATTAAAACATTAAATGCCATATTTTGCAGTCTTTGAAAGATATGAAGTATGCCTATCTAACTGAAATATATCTCTATATATCTAGAAAATCTAACTAACATGACTACAAGTTTTACTATTATCAATGATTATTCATTAACAACCTATATTTCCTAATTATACATTACATTTTTAAATGAATTACACAATCACAATACCTTAATCAAGAGCAGAAATAATATACATATAACAAAATTGACCTTAAAATCTATACCAATACAAATTATTCATATCTATATCATATCCCCCTTTAAATGTAAAAGAACATTTATAAACAATATTTGGGAAAATGGGCGCAGTTATTTCTCTCCAAACTGCTTCCTGCTGAATGGGGACGCTGTTCATCAGATCTTTCATGGTGTAACCTGTGTGCTAGGTACAGCTCAGTCGGCAGTTGAGTGAAGTAATTTTTGAGGGTGTTCACAACAACCTTTCAGGAGGGCGTGGTCTATCATACCATATTGGTATAGAAGCAATCCACAGGGTTTCATTTTCTGTAAAAACAAAAGAAGAATCTCTTTTCCAAAGTATCATATCCTTAGATCCAAATTCTGAAGTCAAGGTATTTTCAAAATATCTTTCTTGGATTAGTTCAGCAGCATTTGTAAACAAATATCTTTTAGCAGCTGTTGTTTCTTCCTCGGCATTCAAACAATTCAAAGAGAGCACAATAGCATATAGTATCAAGATTCTCTGTGTATTTTCCATCTTTGTGCAGCTTTATTTTAACCTCTATTTCGTTTATTTTTACTTTTTTTTTTTTTTTGGTTTTTCGAGACAGGGTTTCTCTGTGGCTTTGGAGCCTGTCCTGGAACTAGCTCTTGTAGACCAGGCTGGTCTGGAACTCACAGAGATCCACCTGCCTCTGCCTCCCGAGTGCTGGGATTAAAGGCGCGCGCCACCACCGCCCGGCTATTATTTTTTGAGACAGGTTCTCTTTATATCTTTGTCCTGGAATAACTCTTTGGACCAGGCTGTCCTTGAACTCACAGAGATCCACTGTCTCTGCTTCCCAAGTGCTGGGATTAAAGGTGTGTGCTACAACACCTTGAACTCACAGAGATCTGTCTGTCTCTGCCTCCCAGGCATTCGGATTAAAGGCGTGTGCTACCACACCTTGAAGTCACAGAGGTCAATCCACCTCTGCCCCTTGAAGTCACAGAGGTCAATATACCTTGCCTCCTAAGTGTTGGGATTAAAGGTGTGTACCACCACAACAAACTACTTCCTTTTTTTCTTTTTCTTTTTTACTTTTAAGAACTTTAACCTTTAGCTTGAATGTATTTTTAACACATAGTAAACCATTTAGACATTTTCTTCGACTTTGAATCTTTCTTTTACTGTATATCTCTCTTTTTGTGACCACATGAGACTTTAATTTACGAAACAATATCCGTAGGACTAAAGCCGTGACTTTGGTGGCTGGATCCAGCCTATTCCTTAGCTTTCATGCGATTCCAGCCTTGTGGCTGAGGTACTGACCAGAGCCATGTTTATCACCACAACTCTGTGGTGGTTCAAGGTCCCTGCCAGCAAGCAAGCTGCAACAGTGTTAAACAACGATCAAAAGCTCCATAGTCAGGACCTCCTGCTTGAAAGAGTAAGAGTTTGCCCTGGCAGGACGGCCCAGAAAGCTGGCATTTTAAAACAGCACAGCTTTTTTCCTGCTACGGCTGAAATCCGAAAAACGAATGTTCAGACGCAAGAAATTGCTGCTGCCAAGAAGCCATGCTTTACTCTATTCTTTCCCAAGCTTTCTCAAGCTTTCTGTGGATTCAGTTATCCACGTGGGCGCCATTCTGTAGTGAGGGTCTGCGGGCCGGCTTCCCGCCGCCAGGCTCCCAGCCACCAGCTAGCTTATGCCCCGAAATCACAACTCACAAATTGTATTCTTTTAAACACTGCCTGGCCCATTATTTTCTGCCTCTTACTCACATCTTGATTAACCCATATCTAATAATCTGTGTAGCACCACAAAGTGGTGCCTTACCGGGAAGTTTCTAGCGTACATCCATCTTGGGCTGGAGCTTCATTGCGTCTGGCTCCCTTAGGAGAGGTATGGCAGTCTGTCTAACTTAGGAGAGGCGTAGCATCTGACTGAGCCATCTACCTCACTTCCTTCTTCCTGTTCTGTCTATTCCACCCACCTAAGGGGCGGTTTATCAAATGGGGCAGGCAGTTTCTTTATTAGCCAATGAAATCAACTCAAACAGAAGACTCTCCCACATCAGAAAATAAAGGTTTTTTTTTTTTTTGTTTGTTTAAAGAAAAATTTCCTCCAAGCATGGTGACACACACACCTTTGATCCTAGTGGTGGGGCAGAGGCAGGTGGGATCTCTGTGAGTTCCAGGTCAGCCTGATCTACGTAGAAAGTTCTGGGCCAATCATGGTGACACAGTGAGACCCTGTTCCAAAAGAATAAAAATTTCCCTAAGTGTAAGCTGAAGTCTTTCAGAGTGGTATCAATTCTAGTACACAATAAACTATATGCAATATATACATTTTATTATATAGTTATATGTATATGTGTCTGTGTATATTTGTTCTATTGTTTGCCACGCTCTGTAATATGAATCTATGGATGCATGTACATGCCAGTGTATGTGTGTGTGTTGTACCCGTATTTTTCAGGTTCTACAAAGTACACTTCTCTGTCTTTCTCCTCATTTCTATCTACAACCCTCTCATTTCGTCAAGGTCCTGCAATATGGTTAATATAGGGATACATGAAAATGACTATTAAATATAGGGCTTTTATGTCATAACCCCAAATCAGCCACACAGGTGGTCTCAGTTCATACACCTATCTGTACAATGAAAATCAAAACTAATCTTGTTTATGTCGACAGAATTAGTTAAATATAAAATGCTTAGTGCAAAGTAGCATGTAAGTGTTGAGTAGCTAGCGAGCGTATTATCGTACTGTGCAAAATGGGCAAAAGTTGTTGCTGTTATTCCCCTCCGTACCACAAGATGCGCTGTCGCTTCCAGGCTGCCTGGCCTGAGGTCCTGATGGCGGAAGTTCGTCTAGCTGCGGCCACCGCGCCCAGGGTCATAGCCCACTTCGCCTCCCGAGCGCGTCCGCTCCGTGCGGTCTCGTAGGTAGGTCTTGTCACAGCGACACGCAGCACCCGGCGTCCTTAATAAGCCATCTTCCTCGCCGGCAGTTTTAGTTTCCCTGACAACAGTGATAGAGGCTTCTTCCGGGAGCCGCATCCCTCCGTGACCTCAGAGGTACACTTCCGGGACGCGGAAGTGACCCGTCTGCCCTCCCCTTCCGTCTCTCTCTTTCCGGTGGAGGAGTCTGGAGACGACTTTCAGGTAGGAGGCCCGGTCGCCGAGAATCGTGTGACATCCACTGCTCAGGGACATCGGCGGGGTCGGGGCCGGGGTCTGTGCGCGATATCCGAGGCAGGTGCGTGGTATAGGCGACCGGCCATGCGCTCGGCCGCCCGCCCCACCGGGGCCCAGGGCTGCGCCGTGTCCCGGAGGCGGCCTTCTGGCCTGAGATCGGGAGGTCGGGAGTGGGTTCCTGTCGCAGGTCTGCACCTAACCTCGTTTCTCCTGTGGAAAACGCGAGTAGGCTTCGTGGTGTAAATCGAAGAGTAAAAGGGAGTGTCAGAGAACCCGGTCCCTGTGCCTCCGGAGTGCTTCTAATCCGTGGTGGTTCCCTCCCCCGAGTCGGACACATAGCACATTGTCCGGGTGCTCCCTAGTAGAGTCGGATTGATGGCCATGTGTTTACATTTCTCGGCATAATCGTTCCCTCATCCCCACTGAGGACAAAGCTATATCGAGTAGACGTCATGCCCCAACGGTGTGTACCCCACCGAATCGTGTTGGTTAGCCTAATGTGCGGGGAAGAGCGGGTGACTCTGTACATCCCCGACCTGCCCTTGTGCTGTTGGCAAATAGGCCCCAAATAATGTCTGGGGAAGACGTTGGAGAGATCCCAGATCTGGTTGAAACCTACTTTTAAGGTCTGGGATGGTTTTTGTGGCGTAGGGGCATCCTATTTGCTTGGAGACAGCCTGATTTTTGTGAATGTAGCTCAGCACTAGTTTCTTGCGAAGCTATTGGTAGGTTGTTCTGTAACTTATTCTCAGGTTGGTCAAAGGCCTGCCTGTGTTTTGGCAAAAACAAACAAACAAACAAAAAAAACCTTCCTTTTTTTGTGTCTTTCCCCAGGTCTTACATATATATTACATTATAGGCTAGGGCAGTGCTTATAAATCAGTGGCATGACCCTTTCACGGGTCTTGCTCAGGAGATACATTTACAGTTCCTAACAGTAGCAAGATGAGAGTCACAAAGTAACAACAAAGTGATTATATGGTTGGGGGAGTCATCAGAACTCGAGGAGAGCTGTATTAAAGGGTCACAGCTGTGGGCTGAGAACCACAGGGCTAGAGTTACTTGATCTCCTGAGCACTGGATTTTACATGTGGAGATCTTTCCCATTAGACTTCCCAGAAGGCATACCCTGACTGTCCTGGAACTTGTTCTGTTGACTAGGCTGGCCTGCATAGCAGCTGGAGAGATCCTCCTGCCTCTGACTCCCCAGTGCTGGGGTTAAAGTTATACACCAGCACGCTTTGGTATTGCTGGCTCTTTTACTGTTTGCGGCTAGTAAAAGTTGGAAGGTTGGTTCTAAAGGGTGAGAGGCTGTTGTGGAGTGAAGGGGGCATCTGGTGGGATACTGAAGACTGTTGGCAAGGATGAACTGGAAGGAATCTTCCTGCCATTCACCTGTGATCTTGGCCTTGACTTTTTTTTTTTTTTTTTTTTTTTTTTTTTGTCTTTTAGGCTTCTTGGGCTCTAAACTGTGGTCTCTGGGGTCCTGGAAACTTAGATTTAAGTATTGTGTGTGGGCAGAGAATCCCTAACCTGGTTGTGGTCTCTGCTATTCACTGCCTTGTAGTTGACTTCATTTGTATCACACTGGACAAATAAACATCCAAGCTCAAGGAAAGGGAGTTATAAGTGGAACTTGGGCCCAAGACCTGAGCTCTGTTTATTTTGGATAGCTGCTTATGAACGAGGAGCGTGTGGTAGTTGCTGGAATGATGGGCTCATCCAAAAAATGCTTTGAGCTTTAGTTGAGAAATTGTCTCTTCTCTTGGCACCTCCCTTTTAGTTACGGCTCAGTAACTTCCCCGAGTACAAAGAGGTAGGGTATTAGGGAGCCAGAGGAGCAAAAGCAGAGAAAAAATGCTCTGGACCCTTTTGTCTGTTAACATTCAAGTTCTCCTTCCACTTAGAGATGGCACCTCGCAAGGGGAAGGAAAAGAAGGAAGAACAAGTCATCAGCCTTGGGCCTCAAGTGGCTGAAGGAGAGAATGTATTTGG
The DNA here is from genome assembly GCF_903992535.2 of Arvicola amphibius. Classification (NCBI taxonomy): domain Eukaryota; kingdom Metazoa; phylum Chordata; class Mammalia; order Rodentia; family Cricetidae; genus Arvicola; species Arvicola amphibius. The sequence goes on from NC_052051.1 coordinate 135,284,302, forward strand.
TGTCTGCCACATTTTTGCGTCCTTCAATGACACCTTTGTCCATGTTACCGATCTTTCTGGCAAGTGAGTACTTTGGCAAAAAGGCATAAAACTAAGCCTCAAAAGGACTGAGGTGGGAGGAATTGTATTAATAAGGAGTTTGTGTATAAAGGGTCTTTGGACACCTGTAAATACAAACAACTCCTGTCTTGTTCAGAACTGGGATGTATGCTCAAATTAAGAAGCCTATCATACCTAAGCTGTTAACACTGTGTGCCCATTGGGGTTCAGTAAGTGTTCCATGCTTCCTTGTTGGAAAATGAAGGCACAGTTCTGCTTTTGTCTCTAGGGAAACCATCTGCCGGGTGACGGGTGGAATGAAGGTCAAGGCTGACAGAGACGAGTCCTCTCCCTATGCAGCCATGTTGGCTGCCCAAGATGTGGCCCAGAGGTGCAAGGAGCTGGGCATCACTGCCTTGCACATCAAACTCCGCGCCACAGGAGGAAACAGGTACAGAAGATGGGTTGGGAAATCCACTGGTGGGGGGGGGGCGTTGAGATTTGATCTCTGTTGTGTCCGAGATCAAACTGTTATAGACATGGTAGCAGATACCTATAACCGCAGCACTCAGGAACCCATGTGAGATCTAGAGTTTGGAATTAGCTTCGGTTACACAGTAAGCTTCTGCCTTAAAAAAAAGATAATTTGTTCCTTTGTGTTTATCCTTACTGTAGAGTGCTTTTGTAGCATATATGAGCCCAGCCCTTTGTTCCACAGCACCGTGTAGACTGGGTATGGTAGTACACACTTGTCTCACAGTGGAAGGGGGGTTAAGGGTTTCAGGTTGGTTATTGGTTGCATAGTGACTTTGAGGCCACCTTGAGCTAAACACTGCTGCTTAGATGATCTGGGGTGCATAGTCCAGATCGGGACAGCTGCAGAGGAGCTGCTTCAGGGGAGAGAGAAGCTGGGCATTAAAGGAATGAATGATTGGTGTGAAGTGTGAGTCAAGAAGCAAGGGATGGAGCCTTGTGTCTTTTTTGTTTGTTTTTCGAGACTGGTTTTTCAAGACAGGGTTTCTCTGTATGGCTTTGGAGCCTGACCTGGAACTAGCTCTTGTAGACCATGCTGGCCTCAAACTCACGAGATCCTCCTTCCTCTGCCTCCCAAGTGTTGGGATTAAAGATGTGTGCCACCACCACCTAGCAGAGTTTTTATTTTTTATGTCTTACGGAGCAGAGCAAAGATGGGCATAGAAACTACACTACGTGGCTACTGAGTGGAAAGATGCTAGACAGGAAGCTGTTGGGTTGGTCCCTGCAGAAGATGCAGGAGTTGGAAAGTAGGGATCAACAGCAAGGGGGAGGACAGCAGAACAGGACAGGTGACTGTGTTGCATGAGGGCATTTTGCATGCCCCTTTTTTCCTTAAGGATTTGCAGTCATGGTGGTACATATCTTTAATCCCAGAATATCTCTGGCCTGCCACCCACAGGCCAGAGACACAGACACGAAAAAGGGTAGGAAATGCCTGGTGGTAGTGGCACACGCCTTTAATCCCAGCACTCGGGAGGAAGGGTGGGTCTCTGATTTGGAGGCCAGCCTGGTCTACAGAACAAGTTCCAGGATAGCTAGGACTGTTAAACCGAAGCCCTGTCTTGGAAAAAAAGACAAAAAGAAAAAAAAAGTGGAAGAAATTACACAAGTGTGTTGTCTGTGTGTATGTGTGCCCTGTGGAGGCCAGAAGAGAACTGTGAATCTTTTGGAACTGGTATTGCAGGTGGTTGTAAGCTGCCTTGTAGGTAGTGGGAACAGAACCAAGAACCAGGCCCTCTGCCATCTCTAGCCCTCATTTAGCAAATTTTAAAGGTTTTTTTTGGGGGGGGGGTCATGTAATATGAAAATAGTGACCACAAAGTCTAACATTTTATGTGGCCCCCTCACAGAGTGTGCATATCTTTAACTATAGGCTCTTCCCCACCCCCCTTCAGAAATGAATTAAAACCATATGGGTTTTAGGAACATTCCCACTGATTTGGCCAACAATCCTTCATTTTCTAGGACCAAGACCCCTGGACCTGGAGCCCAGTCAGCCCTCAGAGCTCTTGCTCGCTCAGGGATGAAGATTGGGCGGATTGGTAAGTGCCCCGTCTAGCTAAGGTTTGGGTTTGTTCTGAAGCATTGACCCCCTTCCAAACCGTGTGATGTGCATAAATGGTTCGGACTTGTCTGGTGCTGGTTACTTTTGTTAGAGGAATCTGTAGAGACATTGTAGAGTTGATCTCCATAAATGCTGCTCTGTTACATCATGTTTTCCCCATCTGTGGTGGGAAAGCATAAACCCCTTCTGAATCTGATTTCAGCAGCCTTTGTCTCTGATTACTAATTAGAGCATGCTCCTTGGGCCAGCCCAAATAAAAGAGCTGCACACACCTTGTCTAAAGAGCAGCCACAGTTGTTCAGTGTAGGTAGGGGCACTTTCTGTTAGTCAGTAGGCTCTGAGTTAGGAACCTGAAGGTGTCCTTCTTACAGCCTGTGTCCCCTTCTAATGTGAGTTGGGATGAGGAAATGGGCAGGTGAGGGGGCCTTGTTTGCTGACCACTGGGGATACATTTGGGGAAGAATAAATTCTGCTAGTTAGTGGCTGGGGAAGCCTGTGTCTTCAGGCAATGACTTTTTTTTCTTCCTTCTCACAGAGGATGTCACCCCCATTCCCTCTGACAGCACCCGAAGGAAGGGGGGTCGTCGTGGTCGCCGTCTGTGAACAGGACTTCTCAAGTTATTTTCTGTTAATAAATTGCTTTGTATCAGCTATTTTGGTCCTTTAGTTTTTCTTAATTTGTTTTGTTTTGAGGCAGGGTCTCCATAGCCCTGGCTTACTGGTATTTGCTATGTAGATGAATCTGGACCCAAACTCAAGAGATCCACCTGTCTCTGCCTCCCAAATGCTGGAATTAAAGGTGTAGACTGCCAGTCCTGGTATTTGTTGTTACTCTAAATTTGAAACCTGCCTCAAAAACCAAGGCAGTGCATTTCGGGAGATGTGAAGGCAGTGTTCAGAGCGAAAGCAGGCCTTTTCACCTTCTCGTGTCTATTGGGCAGGTCTGGGTTTGCAGACTGGTTTTCTGTCTGTCTGTATGCCTGCAGGCCAGAAGAGGGCACCAGACCCCATTACAGATGGTTGTGAGCCACCATGTGGTTGCTGGGAATTGAACTCAGGACCTTTGGAAGAGCAGGCAGCGCTCTTAACCACTGAGCCATCTCTCCAGCCCCATGTTGGATTATCTAAACATGGACAGGTTTTGCTGTACCTCAGGCTGGCCTCAAACTTGTGTCAATTCTCTTGCCTTGGCTTCCTTTAGTTCTGGATTGCAAGTGTGAAATAGCAGTTTGGTTCTTTGTGTTTGTTTGATTTTCAAGACAGGGTTTCACTATCCTGGAGCTAGCTCTAAACCAGGCTGACCTCCAACTCACAACTGCCTGCCTCTGCTCCCTAGTGCTGGGATTAAAGGCCCAATTTAGACCACCTGGCTTCCAGTTTGGGTCTTAAAGGGCCAGAGCAGTGGGCAACTGTTGATCCAAGTGTAGCCTGAGCAGAAGAGCAGCCTTCCAGGCCTGAGCCATATATAGACCTGTGTGGGTGTGTTTCTCCCCTACCCCCCTCACACCGGCTGTGCAAGATGGGTAACTCGCACTTCTGTTCCTTGCTTTGCTTTCCTTAGCACTTCTTGGAGGTTGTTCCACATTGGTACATAAAGTACCTAAGAATCAGTCACCCCACAAATATACACCAAATCCTATTTTCATCAGCAACAAAAAAGATAACGGGTTTTGCTTTCCGGAAGTTTGCATCTAGCTCCAAGAACAGTGGCGTTCAGATGGTACTGAGTGTTCTGGAAGGATTTTTTTATTCCTTTGAGACAGGGTCTCTGCCTGGCTGGACTGGTATTCAGCAGAGATTCCCAATTGCCTCTGCCTTCTAAATTCTGGGATTAAGATTCACACCCTGAATCTTAAAGATTGGTGTTATGCCTTTTAGGTGCTGCTGTTCCTGTAACAGCTAAGAAAGTCAGATTGGAGAGTAATTAGAAGGAGCTGCCTTTGGCAGCTCACTTGTAATCCTAGCGAAGTTAGGGTTACTATGCAATTGGGCTATCCTGGGTTACAATTTGAAACCTGCCTCAAAAAAAAAAAAAAGTATGGGAGCATGTTTTTAACGCGAACACTCGGAGACAGGCAGAGCTATATTATTCAGGCACACATAGACCTTATTTCAAATAAGCTCTTAGAACATTGGCAAAAATGTTTTGTTTACTTGTTCTTAGTTTTAAATTCATGTGTATATGGGTCAATGAACATCTGCCGTGTGTTGGGATGGGGAGGTTGCTAGACTCATGGAGCTAGAGCTATAGGTGGTTATGAGCTAGCTGACCTGGATGCTGGGGACTGAATTCTGGTCCTCTGGAAGACAATAAGCACTTAACTGCTGAGTTCTCAAGCCCATTGCCTGAGTTGTACTGTTTTGATTTGGGGGGACAGGACTCCCTATGTAGCCCAAGCTAGCCTTGATTTTCCTGCTTGGCCCCCTGAGTGCTAGATGCATAAACTCCTACCTAAATAGAGGCTGAAGAGATGACCCGACTGCTCTTCCAGAGGTCCCAGATTCAAACACAACATCCCTATGGTGGCTCAACTGTAGTTGCCAGTTCAAGGGGATCTAATGCCTCTTCTGGCCTCAAAGGGCACTGCACACATGGTGCACAAACAAATTTAGGCAAAACAACTGAGTTTTTACCTACACATAGCTTCTAAAAATAAAGATTGGGGTGCGTGATGTGAGATTCCCAAAAAAACTAAAGAATTACGTTTAAAAAATAGGTAAGGCCAAGAAAAACAATCAAATGGTGTAGAGAAATGGTTCAGGTTAAGAATGTGCTGTTCCTGCAGAGGACCGGCATGCATAGTGCCCATAGGGCATTGGGGACTCAGCTGCCTTTCTGCCTCTAACTCCAGCGCTCGAGTCATGCTTTCCTACACATGTGCATGCGGACACACACAAAATAAAGGCTTTGAAGGTGGGATGTTGGGGTGTTGGGCACTTACTCTTGCAAAGGGCCCAGGTTCCATTCCCAGCACCCACATGACAGTTTGCCATGTCTGTAGCTCCAGTTTCGGGAACTCTTGACACCATCTTCTAGTCTCCATGGACCGTGTACTCATGTGGTACACATACCTAGATAGGCAGGCACATACATGAAAATAAATGAAAGTTTAAAAACGTTAAATTAAGTGTGTGTTGGCAAGATGGCTCAGCAAGTAAAGGCGCTTGATTCCAAGCCTGAGGACTTGAATTCAGTCCCTGGAACTCACAAGGTGGAAAGGGTTATCCTCCGACCTCCAGAAAAGTACTATGTTACACATACACCCCCACTATACATAAATAATGAAATAGCACAGTTAAAAATAACTAATGTGTGGCTAAACCCAGGTCATAAATCCATGCTGAACTTAGTTTTCAAAAGTGGGGGTGGGTGGCCACAAATCTTCCTTAATTAAATAATTATAAGTCATTTAAGATCGGCTTATTGAGTCGACCTCCCTCCCCCTAATAGTAGGTTGTGCTGGGTGACTCATTTCCCAGTGAATAGAATATGGCAGAGGGAAAATAAAAGTAACCAAGAAAGAGCTGGGTGATGGTGGCACATGCCTTTAATCCCAGCAATTGGGAGACAGAGGCAGGAGGATCTCTGTGAGTTCGAGGCCAGCATGATTTACAAAAGCTAGTTCCAGGACAGCTAGGGCTGTTACACAGAGGAAGCCTGTCTCAAAAAATCAAAAAGAAAAGAAAAGTAGCTAAGAAAGCCGATAGCACGTGTGAAATCCATGTCATACATGTGTCATACATGGGCACCTCACCACAGAATTCCTCCAGAAGACTCATAGTCTCAACCTGGACAAGAGAAACCTGTAGCTGAATTAAATCTACAAAAGCACTCCTTACACTGTCATATTCATGCACGTCAAAGACAGACCGGAGGAGACTGAGGATATGCACCAGTGCCATCCCTTCTGACAAATATATCACAGCAGTGGCAGATGGCAAGGGACGCTGGGTATGTAGTATATGAGAACACGTACGTTATCCTTAACTTACTCTCAAAAGAAATTGCTGAAGGGGTGCGAGCTCATCCCGGGGAGCTGGTTTCTAGGTGTACGTGGCACACAGTCAAGAGGTAGCCGTTCCACAGCTTCCGTCTGCAGTGTTGGGACTAAGGACTTCGGCTCAGCCTTTTCATGAAAACCGCTGTGGTGCTGTGCTTCAGAGGGGATCGCAGGATGAAGTGTTTAGCCAGGCAAGCTGCTTGCTATTCTTAAGCCCGTTCAGTTCTTGTGCCAAGCACATAAAAGACAGCTGGCTGGAGTCCTGGTGGAAACATGCTGGCTGTTGCTGGAGCATTCTCCTCATTTCCTGTGATGGAACCATTGCAACTTGTCCTGTTCCCTGGTAACTGGGGATGCAGTCAGCTGGGTCACTCAGAGCCCTTTCAGGGTTGATTGGTTTTGGATTGGTATTGGTGGTTTTTGTTGCTGCAGCTGTTGGTTTTTGGTTTTGTTTTGTTTTTTGACAGCTAAGTTGTGGTCAGCTTGGACTCCAGCAGTCTATGGACCTCTGAGGCAGAGATATAAGCTGTTACCTACCTGACCCCTACAGAGCTTGGGAACCCAACCTCAGCACGTGACACAGCTGGAGTAGGTGAGCCTGAAGCTGGCAGCCCTATCATCTCTCCGGCGATGGCCGCCACCCAGCATGGTGGCTACCTGCTCACTGGACTTCATGGGATGATTTTTCTCCTAATTAGTAGCCACATTCTCCCTATAGCCTGTGGAAACAAAATTGAGGGACCAGGGATGCTCAGAGGAGGTTTTGATATCATAGGCCCAGCCCTTCACAATAAACTGTTTTGTCCCGTTTAGCTATACTCTTTCTCCTTTTCTCCAGGGCAGCATCTAGTCTCTTCAGGGAATTTCCTCAGCCTTTGGGCTAGCACGGTCACACCCTGTGCCCTCTCCTTCTGCCCAAGCCAAGCCTCACACCTTTAGTTTCTAATTTTCCACTCCAGCCTTTTACCCATGCTCCCCACTTGTCCCCTCTGGGCCTCAACTACCATCTGTTAAAGTGTGGTTTTCCTCGTGAAGCTAGCCTCTAGAGAGTTGGTTCTCAACCTGTGGCTCACAGCCCCTTTCACTGTGGTCTCAAATCAGGTATCCTGCATATCAGATGTCTGCATGATGATCCATAATAGTAGCAAAATAACAGTTATGAAGTAGAAACAAAAATAATTTTATGGTTAGGGGTCAGCACAACATGAGGAACTGTATTAAAGGGCCGTGGTGTTAGGAAGGCTGAGAACCATTGTCCTAGAGGTTCCCCATGGTATTTCTCCCCCGAATTCCCATAGCCACCTTTTTGTTCCTGAGTGGTACCGCCGGCCACCTATTTATTGCAATAGCCCACTTCTCTGCCACTGTGTTGTCTCTGACAGGAAATAGGCCCTGCTGGGCAGCTACCACCCATGCTTCCAGCGCAGCCACCCCTGCTTCCAGCCCAGTCTGTAAAAGCGGGGGCTCAACAGAGATTGATATCCAGGGAAACAATAAATGAAGGGACTCCTGCCTCTGTGCTCATCCAAGATCCCGAGTAAAGTGAAAAACAAACCAAAACACAACCAAACGAAAAACAGGCATTCCACAACTCCAGAGAAGTAAAGGAAGTCTTCAAACACTTTGAAGAAATCTAAGAAAAACGGTATCCAAATAAACTGGTTGTAGTGGCGCACACTTTTAATCCCAGCACTCAGGAGGCAGAGGCAGATGAATCACTGAGTTTGAGGCCAGCCTGGTCTACAGAGTGAGTTCCTGAACAGCTAGGGCTACACGGTGAGACCCTGTCTTGAAAAACAAGAGAGAGAGAGAGAGAGAGAGAGAGAGAGAGAGAGAGAGAGAGAGAGAGAGAGAGAGAGAGAGAGAGAGAGAGAGAGAGAGACCAAATGGATTAAGGAAGAGAAAGTGCCAGTCAATAACAGTCTGACAGCAGATTCTAGAGCTAATGGTCAGGGGAGTAAGGCAGGCCATGTCTTCATGTCTTTCCCCAACTCCAAGGTGAGAGAGGTAAACCTGACATTTACATCAAGTCAGAAATAGATTTCTTAGCTAATGTGGCCCAGTTCCCAGCAGAAGAAAAAGCAAACTTTCACCGCTGAAGGCTTACCGCAACTGGGGCCCTCAGTTTGCCACAGACAACATAAAGCCAAATATAGGTTTATACAAAATCAGTGTACCTGGAAGTAAGTCACCAGAAGAGCTAACACAAAGAGGAAACAGATGTAGATACCCCTAAAGACTTCAGATATACTAGAATTGGAAATGACTATACATGAAGTGCTTAAGGAAATACACCATGAAGTGGGGCATGGTGGTGCATGCCTTTAAACCTAATGCTTGTGATGCAGAGGCTTGTGAATCTCTGTGAGTCCCAGGACAGCCAGAGCTACACAGTCAGACCCTGTCTCAAAGAAAAATAAAAAGAAAGGAAGGAAAGAAAGAAGAAAAGAAAAAATGCATAATGGAATAATTAATAATAATAATAACAATAATAATAATAATAATAATGGGACAGGCAAAAGGCATGAATAACATTGGGGTATATTTGAAAAACACCAAAGGAAATTCTCAGAAAAATATACGATTGAAATGAAATACCCGGTGGATGGGTTAAATGGTAGATTAGAGCTGGCTGAAAGAGGAATGGCTTAGCTGAAGATAATTAACAGACGTTTGCAGCAGAATTAGAATAGGTTGCCTTTCTTCATGGCTTGCTGGCTGCGCCTGGCTTCCAGGCAGCTTTCCTTCCAAGGTGCCCAAAGTGGAGGCTCCCTGTAATCCAGAAAGTACCATCAGAGCTGCCTGTCTTCCTACATAAGGATGTATGTGGGATTTAAATAAGTAATGCCTTGAAGAAGGAGGTGGCAGCCTTGCAGGATGTGGCCCTAAAGTGGTAGCAGTCTGCCAGTAGATAGGAGCTTATAGAGAAACAGACTTGAACACCAAATGCTCTTGGAATCAAATCTCTTCATGAGATAGTGGCGTCATTGGAGCAATACAAGGAAAGACCAGGCTACCAAAGGCTAGTGACACCAGAAGCAGTTTGGCAGAGACAATCTCTTTAATCTTCTGTTGTAAATAGGACTATCCATTTCTCTTTCCCTTCCTCTTCCCTCCCTCTCTCCACTCCTCTCTTCCTTCTTTCCCCCTTTAGTTTTTTGAGACAGTGTCTCATTATGTAGTCCTATCTGGCCTAGAACTCACTATGTAGACCAGACTGACTTCAACTCATAGAGATCTACCTACCTCTGTCTCTGTCTCTTGCACCAAGGGAACAAGCACCATGCCTTGTTGTAATGAGGCCTCTTGTTTAGGTTTCCCAGCTGCTTGACAGCTTAGACCCGAAATAGTCACACAGAAACTATGTTATTTAAAATACAGCCTGGCCCATTAGCTCTAGCTTCTTATTTGCTAACTCTTACATCTTAATTTAACCCATTTCTTTTCTTTTTCTTTTTCTTTTTTTTTTTTTTTTTTTTTTTTTTTTTTGGTTTTTCAAGACAGGGTTTCTCTGCAGCTTTTTTTTAGAGCCTGTCCTGGGTCTAAAAAATTAGAGAAATGTTTTCTTGAAAAAAAAAAACAAAATTAAGCCGGGCGGTGGTGGCGCACGCCTTTAATCCCAGCACTCGGGAGGCAGAGGCAGGCGGATCACTGTGAGTTCGAGGCCAGCCTGGTCTACAAGAGCTAGTTCCAGGCCAGGCTCTAAAAAAGCTGCAGAGAAACCCTGTCTCGAAAAACAAAACAAAACAAAACAAACAAAAAACCAAAATTAACAAATATTTAAAAAGGAAAGAAGGAAGGAAGGGAGGGAGGAAGGAAGGAAGGAAGGAAGGAAGGAAGGAAGGAAGGAAGGAAGGAAGGAAGGAAGCAGGGGCAGAACCAGAGCTCAAACCTCTATGTCCATAGACATATACCCTTCATCACATCACACCAGATCATCTCTAGCAGGCTGGAGTTCAGTGAAGGCAGCCTTTCATGGAATTCATGGGAGAGGAAGACTTTTAGTGACTGGGCATGTGCAGGGAGTTTGAGAAGTCGATGGTAGTGAACGGGTTTGAAGGCGCCTCAGTTGCTATGAGCGTGTAGCCGTCTTCTATGGATGACCACCAGGTGGCAGCATTGTCATGACAGGAAGCAGTCATGCCGGCCCCGGAGTTGATTCTGTGACTCACGGCCATTTCTCTGGACGTGAATTTTTCCTCTTTTCAGAGAGGAGGTTGGAGCTGTGTAATATCCAAAGAGCTTCAGTTCAGCTCTAAAAGCAGTAAGGTTTGGAGAGATGCTTCCGTGGTTTGACGCACTTGCTGCTCTTACACAGGACTGAAGTTCCTCTCCTAACACCCACATGGCAATTCACAGCTGTCCCCAACTCTAGTTCCAGGGAATCCAATGTCCTCTTCTGACTTCCACAGTCACCAGGGACGCATGTGGCACACCGACAGACAAGCAGGCAAAACACTCATACACATAATATAAAAATAAAATATTGCCTGGCAGTGGTGGCACATGCCTTTAATGCCAGCACTTGGGAAGCAGATACAAGCAGATCTCTGTGAATTTGAGGCCAGCCTGGTCTACGGAGGGAGTTCTGGGGCAGGCTCCAAAGCTACAGAGAAACTCTGTCTCGAAAAACAAAACAAAACAAAAACAAAAACAAAAGAGAAAGAGAAGGAAAAAAGAAAAACAAAAATAATATTGCATATATTGTAAATATATGTGATACATATTTTATTTATTCTAAGGGGTGCTGGAGAGATGGCACAGTGATCAAGAGCACTTGTTCTTGCAGTGCTTAGTTTGGCTCCCAGCACCCATATGGTGTCTCACAGTCATTTGGGATCCAATCCCATCTCCTGACCTCTGAGGGCACTAGGCACACGTGTGTACAGACATATATGCAGGCAAGACATTTATACACATAAAATAAAATAAGTAAGTCTTAAAATTTTTAAGAGGAAGCTGCAAGGAACAGATGAAGCCAGTGGAATTCAAATCTTACTTCTCTTGGACTGAAAAACAGCAAACCCCAGTAGAATTAGCACGAAAAGGAACATAGTGCAGGGGTAATAAGATGGCTTAGTGGATAAAAACTCTCGCCTCACACCTGACAACCTGGGTTTGGTTTCCAGAACTCACAGGAAAGAACTGACTCCCCAGCACTTACCGTCTGACCCCTTTCTACACATGCGCACAGCACATGTGTACCCCTTTCTACACATGCACACAGCACATGTGTACCACTTTCTACATATGCACACAACACATGTGTGCCCCTTTCTACACAAGCACACAGCACATGTATACCCCTTTCTACACAAGCACACAGCACATGTGTACCCCTTTCTACACATGCACACAGCACATGTGTACCACTTTCTACATATGCACACAACACGTGTGTGCCCCTTTCTACACAAGCACACAGCACATGTATACCCCTTTCTACACAAGCACACAGCACATGTGTATCCCTTTCTATACATGCACATAGCACATGTGTACCGCTTTCTACACAAACACACAGCACATGTGTACCCCTTTCTACACAAGCACACAGCATGTGTACCCCTTTCTACACATGCACACACAGTACTCGTACCTTGCACATATACCTTGCACTCGTACACATGTAATAAAATAAAAATTTAAAAACCACTCAAAACTGCAAATACAAAAGCAAAAAAAGCGTGTGCCTGCAATCCCAGTTCAGTAAGCAGAGGCAGGAGGACAGAAGTCCAGGCTAATCCCAGCTACACAGAATACCCAAGGACAGACCCTGTCTTACAAAGGCCTAAGTAAGGGCTGCAGGGACAGCTCAGTGGGTGAGGGTGTGTCCCACAAGGTCCACAACCCACAGCCTGAGTTCAATTTCAGGGAAACACATGCTGGAGAGAAAGAACCAATTCCCGCAAGCTGTCCTCTGACTTCCACAAGTGCACTGTAGCATCCACACACCCACACACCCACACATGCGTGCGCATACACACACGCGCACACACACACACAATAAATAAATAAGTAAATCAACAAATGTCATAAAACAATTTTAAATCCTAAACAAAGTACAAAAGTGCCATTAATTTTAAAGATACATTTTGTCACTATATAATCAATATAATTTATTATTGTGAATTTAAATGGTGTGTTTTTGAGATGGGGGCTCTCTATTATAGTCCTAGCTGCCCTGGAACTCTCTATGTAGAACTGGCTGGCCTAAAACTCACAGCTATCTTCCTGCCTCCGCCTTCCAAGTGCTGGGATTCAGTGCGTGCGCTACCATGTGAGGCTGAGTTTTGGATTTTTACTTTATTGTCATTCTAGTGACAGTAGGTGCTCAGGATATGCAGTGGAGGGGGGCCCTGCTGGCAGGAATTCCAAGCAGGGATTGCAGGGGCTGGGGACAGGCAGGCTTGTGGGGGCAGGAAGGAGGCCTTGATGCTGCCCTTCTCCCCCTCACATATCTGACAAAGTTGAGCTTGCCTGGCAGAGAACCAGAGACTCGGTAAGGAAGAAATCATGATCTTAGGGAAATCATGTTTGGGCAATAATGAACAGCTTGAGGGCTGGAGGGGAGGGAGAAGAGCTCTCGGTGTGTAAAGTGTTTGCCTTGCAAGCTTGAAGCCGGGTTTTCATCAGAATAGAGATAAGCTGTGCCTCTCACCCGGGCAGCCTCTGTCTCCACTGTGTTCCTCAGGAGCTGGGTGTCCTCTGCTGTGGGGAGTCTGTCTCCACAGAGTGTGCAGCGATGGAGGAGCTGGGAACATAGAGACTGAGAAGAGAGATGACCTGATGATGAGAGTCATTTCAAAGACGCCTGGAACTACTTACTTCATTCTCTTCCCCAAGTCTCGCCCTGACCCTAAATGGGCCTCAGAGAGGGCTGGCTGGAGAGATGGCTCAGTGGGCTAGTTGCTGACTGATCTCCCAGAGGTTCAGTTCTCAGAAACCACATGGCGACTCACAACCATCTGTGACTCCAAATTCCAGGGAATCCGAAGCCCTTTTCTGTCCTCCCTGGACGCTGGGCGCACAGGCGTATACGCAAGCAAAGCATCCATACACACAAAACAAATCAGCTGATCAAAAAATGTCTAAGAAAGACTGAACAGAGAGAATAAGGGGCCTAAGCAAGGCAGTGTGCACGGTTGGTGGCACAGTGAGCTCTACAGACAGACCTGGCCTCCCGTGCTGCTTCTTGCGCTTAGGACCACTGAGAGCCACGGGGTTGTGTTGACAGGAAACAGGAAGTAATTCGCACTCCACCAAAGAGGTGGCATGAGCTCCCCAGGAGAGAACGACAGCCACAGCTGTCCTGTACGAGTCCACAGTTCTGCTTGTCCCTCCAACTCTCTGGGCAGTGTGCGGAATGAGGCACGGAGAGATTCTGACTCCTGGAGCCAGAATGAGGAGGGCAGGCGGCAGACAGCTTGATTGGTTGCTGGGCCTGGGGCCCAACTAGGGCTGTTCCTGTGTCCTCCCAGCTGGGTCTGTGCTCCGTCTGTGAGACCCCCTTTCAGCCCCCATTTCCTCCATCAGGCAAGCATGTGACACATCTGAGTTCCTTATTATGCCGCCGCGCCTCTCATCCCTCACCCCTGTCAATGTCACCCATTCTCTGTGCTTGCTGGCTTGTTCTCTGGGTCGTTTGACATGGGTGACCATTCTCTCTTTGGGCCTCTATGAGGATTCCTGAGTGTGCCCTGTCCCATCCCTCCTCCTTCTGCTCAGGGCTACTCTTCCATCCAGACTCAAAACAGGGGCTCCTTTCTCATGGTTTCAAAGGCTATCTGCCCGGTGACAGCTCCTGGATGACCGGCTCACTCTTTTCAAGTTTCATGGTGTTAACTTTCCTACATTGTCTACTCCATGTTCCAAGCATGCACACAGCTGTCACAGCGGAACCTAGCTGGAAGAAAATTCTGGGTCCCACCTATTCCCATTGTGCCAGTCCTCCCCATCTCAGGAAATGCCATCACTGTGGACCCCCATCCTTGCCTCCCTCACCTTTCCTCTCTTCCATGACACCCCTCCCGCAGATCTCTCCCTCTCCACCTGAACCCAGCACTATCTCCAAACCCTGAGTCCCTCTCTAGCCCTCCTGGGACCTATAGTTCCCGACACATCTACTCCCAACATGAAGCAGATCCAGCACTTCCCTGCCCATACCTCCTCTAGCTAGTATTGTTTTGGAAATCATCTGGCAGGGACTCAAGGCTCATGATTCGGATCTGTAATGTCCAAAACCTCCCTCTACTCCCCCCACCCACGGGGGGGCTCACTGCCCTCAGACACACGGCACTTCTTTCTGTTCCTCAAATATGGCAAGGACATTCTGCTTTTATAAACAACATCACCCTTCTCCATCACTCAAGCGAGAAAACTCAGTGGAGTGTAGATCCCACTTTCTGCCTGTGACTAGATACGAACAATGGCACCCACTTGACCTGGTACTCTCTCTCCCTTCCTTATTCCATCGGAGCCTCTCACCACCAAGGCCCCCCCAGCAGCTTCCTAGCTTCGACGAGCCACAGACTTCTGATCTCCACTTCTGGACCCTGGAACCTGGGCCACAGTCAGTACCCGATTCTTGCAGACTCAACTGCTACCCCACAAGGAATCCTGTGATTCCAAGGGCCTCAGGGGCCTCCTGGTCCATTTCAGTGCTAGTATAGAATTGCTACTTCGCTAGTATTGTTGGATGAATAGATACCAGAGGAGAGATTCGGGAATTGTCCAGAGGATCATGCCTTCTTCCTACCTGCCAGATGGCACCTCCTGCTGAGAAAAGTGGGGAGCCCCAGGTTGTAAACTGCTTGTGGAGTATATAGCTCTGGGAAAATCCTGACTGGGGCCTGAACTCAGGAACCCATTCAGCTGCAGAGGAATGAACAGCTTCTCTCTCCCAGAAACAGTGTGGCTACCGAGAGACTTTTTGCTATACAGGGCCTCACTAGTCAGTCTCCCCTTTGACCATAGCTGTCCCATGAGGCCCTGTGGCTATCTCAGACTCTCAATGGGGCAGCCTCCTACAATACAAGTTTGATGAAGGTCCTCCTCTGCTCAAGACCTCCCCCAGCTGCCTGTAGAGGACAACCAAACACATGTGGATGCCTGGGATAGCCATGCTGGCCTCGTGGCTCTCCTCCAGCCACATCAGACCCTGTATCACCAGGTAGCCTTTGTTCTGACTGCAACATCTACCTAGAGCTTGCTTTCTGCACACAGGTATGTTACCTGTCTTACCTTCTTCAAGCCTGACCTTGATTCGGACCTTGTCAGCCAGGCCCATTCACTTCCCATGAACACAGCAACCTGGCCCAATCCTGCTTCTCCAGCATCCTTCCTTTTTGCTGTAACATGTACCTCTCTGTAGCACACAATATAATTTGCTTGTTTTCCTGTCTCTAAGATATACTTCTGCATGGATGGGGACATTATGTCCCTATGCATCCCAAGCACCTGGATCAGTGCCAGGCCCAAAGTAGACACTTCTGTATGTGAGCAAAGGAAGAGAAGTTCCATTGCCTGGGGCAGACATATCAGATACAGGGCTAGAGCCCAGGCCTGTTCCCTCCCTCAAAAGAACACCTTTCCAGCTGGGCAGTGGTGGAGCATGCCTTTAATCCTAGCAGGTGGGAGGCAGGCAGATTTCTGTAAGTTTGAGGCCATCCTGGTCTACAGAGCTAGTTCCAGACAGTTGGGGCTGTTACACAAAGAAACCCTGTCTCGAGAAACCAAAAAAGAAAAAAGAAAAAACAAAAAAAAAAATCACCTTTCTGGGGCTGGAGAGGTTGCTCCATTAAGAGAACGTGCTGTTCCCAGAGGATCTGAGTTTGGTGTCAGCTAACAGGAAGGGCTCACAAACACCTGTAACTCCAGATTCAGGGATTGACACTCTCTTCTGGCCTCCTTGGCCTACATATGTGTGGTACACACAAACAAAAATAAAAGCAGATCTTTTTCTTTTAGATTTCACCTTTTCAGATCCCTTATCAGGGCCAGACATGTACTGGGCTCTGCTGGGGTCTATATACAGTCACCAGCTTGGGAGGTGGTGTATAAGATCTGAGGATGGGGGAGATGTGGATCATCAGAGACTGAGGGCAAGGAGGCGAGGCTCTGGGACTCTCCACCTGCTTAACCTAGCCAAGGTAAACTTGAAGAAGTCACACTTTGGGGAGTCTAAGTGCCAAGACTAGGGAAAGGCAGGCATCTCAGTAAGTCACTCAAACTATCTCATGGGTGACAGACAGCACAGGACCAGACAGACTCCAATGAAGGTCCAGAGAAGAAAAGGGCAGTCCTCCCTTTCTCTGTTGAACAGTGTCCCACAGTCAGACTGAACACATTTGCTGGAAAAAATTGCAGATTTTTTTTTTTTGGATTTTTCAAGACAGGGTTTCTCTACAGCTTTAGAGCCTGTCCTGGAGCTAGCTCTTGTAGACCAGGCTGGTCTCAGACTCACAGAGATCCGCCTGCCTCTGCCTCCCGAGTGCTGGGATTGAAGGCGTGCGCCACCACCGCCCGGCATGCTGGAAAAAATTGTATCACTGAGCAGCAATTCAGTGAGATAGGTCTTACCATGCCCATCTTATAGGTGGGGAAACCAAGGCTTGGAAGGGTTGACTCATCTATTCCAAATCCCACATCTATAAGTGGTGGGACCGAGGCTGTTTCGCCAAAAGAAAAACTGACAGTTATTGGGAATTTCTTGAGGGATTAAAACATGTGTGTCATGCTGCGGAAGAGTCCCCATCTCACATATCAACATAACAAGGATGTGGGCGTGGTAACACACCTTAAATTTCAGCACTGAGGGGAGAGAGGCCGGCAGATTTCCACGAGTCTAAGGCCAGTCTGGTCAACAGAGAGCTCCAGGCCAGCCACGGCTATGTAGGAAGACCTTGCTAATCAAATAAAATCAAATTGCTATTTAGCTGAGGATGGTTTTGAACGTCTGATCCTCTTGCCTCTCCCCACTGAATGCTGGAATTCCAGGCATGTGCCAGCATTTTGGTTTTATGGGGTGCTGGGGTCAAATATTTCAGAGCTTCGTGTATGCTGGGCAAGGACTTTTCCAGCTGAGCTCCATGCCCAGGCCCCCACATTCTACCTTTCCCTCTGCTTTCTTGTATTAGAAAGAGCTTTCCCTGGTCAACTGAAATGGAGTCATACCTGTCTATGGAGGCAGGCAAATTATTCTGTTGCGGTATGTCTTTGTTCTGAACGTGTCTGGCAGATATCCCTTCGGGCTGGTCCTGGGTCCTTTTGATAAGCCCCAGGAGCTTGAGTATTTGGGGGTTTGTGAGGAAAATAGGTGCCACAGTCACCCACATTTTCTGTTTCCCTGCCAATTCTTACTGACTCAGGCAATCTGCCGGAGCCCCTGTGTTCTTCCCACCAACACACTGTGGGGACCAGTTCCTGCTCTATGGGTCTTGCTGTGTGGAAGGACTCAGTTCCCCTTCCCTTTTTGAGTCAGACTCTTTCCTACAACACTGGAGAACTGGATTCTATCCTCCCCACCTCACCCCCATGAGGGTACAACATCCAAGTCTTCCTGCTTCTGGGAACTGCTTCCCTCCCAGGCAGGCAGGAGCCCTTGAAGCAGGGGACTCTCACTGGGCAGTGGGTCTGCACGACACGTAGTGGGGCTGTGACCTCTGGTTCTTCTAGGTGTCTTACAGGGGACTGTTGTCCAGGCCACCCTGGGTGTTGGGACTGGAATCAAAGAAAGCATGAGCTCGGGGAGAAGAGTCTGGGTTTCATTTTATCACAATCAGCTCAGCATCTATGGACTTTGAAATATTTTTTCTTTATTTTAAAATTTAGTTTTACTTTGTATCAAAGTTACCAATTCAGCTCGTTTAAAGAATCAAACATTTCAGCTGGGCACCTGGGTGGTGCACGCCTTTAATCCCAGCACTCAGGAGGCAGAGGCAGGCGGATCTCAGTGTGTTTGAGGCCAGCCTGGTCTACTGAGTGAGTTCCAAGACAGTCAGGGTTGTTACACAGAGAAACCCTGTCTCGAAAGACAAACAAAAACAAACAAACAAACAAGAACAAAAACAAAACAAAGCAAAAGAACAAGTATTTCCATAAGCCTAAAGTTTCCTGTGAAAACAGCGGGCCCTCGCTGGCTTTCGAGCAGCCTTCACGAGCTCAGCACCTCCTTTGGTTATTTACGCTTGTGGCTCTGAAAACTTTCTGGTACTGTTTCGTCCTGAAGTTTTCACTTTAGGCATTTTCTGGACAGCCTTCTGTTTGCTTGTTTTGTTTTTAGAGACAGGGTTTCTCTGCATAATCCTGGCTGTCCTAGAACTCAATCTGTAGATCAGGCTGGCTTCCAACTCACAGAGCTCCGCCTGCCAGTGCTCTTAACCTCTAGCCCTCTCCCTGGCCCTATTAACATGTTCTTCAGTTCCTCTTATCAGGTATTTTCATCACTACAATGAGAAACTAATATCATCTCTGTGATGATTTGCCTCAGTGAAGACTTTAGGATGGAAATGAGATGAGTTTTCCTATAGGATTCTGAAGGCACCACTCCGTCATCTGTGGTTTCCAGAGGCATAATTAAGAAGCATAAAAGTGTTTTGAGGCCGGGCAGTGGTGGCTCACACCTTTAATCCCAGCTCTTGGGAGGCATAAGCAGGAGGATCTCTGAGTTTGAGGTCAATCTGGTCTACAGAGCTAGTTCCAGGACAGTCAGAGCTATTACAGAGAAACCTGTCTCAGAAAAAAAAAAGGGGGGGGGGTATTTTGATATCAGAATCTTTGAGGATGCCTTATCTTCTCTTTCTGAAAATTTGCAGAATATCCTTAGTGTTTACTTTTCTGAAGCTTTATGGCGATATGCCTTGATGTGAAATTACTTGTTTGTTTGTTTGTTTTTCAAGACAGAGTTTCTCTGTAGCTTTGGAGCCTGTCCTGGAACTAGCTCTTGCAGACCAGGCTGGCCTTGAACTCACAGAGATCTGCCTGCCTCTGCCTCCCAAGTGCTGGGATTAAAGTGTGTGCCACCACTGCCAAGCTTCTATTTTTAATTTTTTAGAGTTCTTTTTAGAGTGCTGGGATTAAAGGCATGCACCACTACTGCCCATCATGAAATTACTTTTTATCTTGTCCTTGGTACTCACTGGGTCCTTTCAGTTTGGAAATTCATGTCCTTGACTTCTGGGAATTGTAGTAAATTACTTCACTGGTAATTTATTCCCCCTCTATTTTTTTTTCTGTTCTCTGTTTCTAGAACTCTGGCATTTGGCTATTGGCCTTCCTAGATTAGTCATTAATTTTGTTTTGTTTTGTTTTTCAAGACAGGGTTTCTCTGTATGTTCCTGTCCCTGGCTGTTGTGGAACTCACTTTGTAGAAAAGGCTGGTCTCAAACTCACAGAGATCCACCTGCCTCTGTGTCCCAAGTGTTGGGATTAAAGTGTGTGCCACCACTGCCAAGCTTCTATTTTTAATTTTTTAGGGTTCTTTTTAATCTCTCCAGGAGCACTCACACTTGTTAGTTGTTTCTTTTTGATTCTAGATGCAGCTCCATCCTTCACCACATTGGAAGGCTGACGAGTTTCTTTCTTCCTTGTGTTTTCCCCATCTGTTGCTTCTACGCTGATGCATTTCTTTCGATGTCTCATGACCCTCCGCTTTCTGAAGTGGAGGCTGTGGCCCACGAGTGGGGGCTTGGCTTATTCAGAGAATGGCCTGCATAAAGTTATCTGACTGGGCTGCGCTATTGGGGACCACTTCCAAACTCTTCAAATGTTCTCCCCTGTGATGGCCCCCAAAGAAGCTTCCTTCAGTCTATGACCTGGAGGAAGAAAGCCTAAATCCTGGCATTCTTGCCACAGGAGAAGACAGATGCTTGGCATCAGAGTGTGCATGTGCCTTGCTGTGTCAGGGGATGAGACTTTCAGTCTGTTTTATGGGAGGAATGAATTAGTCCCTTTTGGGTCACTGTGACCCAGAAACTATCTGTGGAAGGAAAGATTCATTTTGGTCCATGGTCAAAAAGTTGTAGTTCATCGTAACAGGGAAGGTGGAACCCAGTGGCTCAGGCATGACAGTCAGGTGGGGGACAGTGGCTATTCATATTAGATTAGGAAGTGGAGAGAGCAGGCCAAATTAGGAGCATGTAGAACCTTCAAAAGCCACCCTGTAGTGTTCTATTTCTAACAGCTAGGTCCCAATTTCTAAAAGTTCCATAGCCTTCAGAATAGTGTCACAAGCCAGGGACTAAGCACTCAAACAAGAGCCTATGGGGAACAATTTAGATTCAAACTGTGTCTTAATTACTGTTTTATTGCTGTGAAAAACACCTCAAAAGAGGCGACTCTTAAAAAAGAAAGCATTTAATTGGAGGCTAGGTTACAGTTTCAGAGGATTAGTCCGGGATCATCATGGCGGAAAGCAGACAGGCATGGTGCTGAGGCAGTAGCTGAGCGCTTTGTATCCTAATCTGAAGGCAGCAGACAGAGAGAGACTGGACCTGCTGTGGGCTTTTGAGACCTCAAAGTTCACCCTCAGCGAACACTTACTCCAACAAGGTCATACCTCCTAATCCTTCTCTCAAACAGTTCCATTCTCTGGTTACTAAGCATTCAAATCTATGAGCCCATGGGGGCCCTTCTCTCCCATCACTCATTCAAGACATTACAGGTCAAAAAAGGGGGGGGCACCCAGGGAAACACTCTTATTTTCCAGTTTATTCTAGGAGAGCCAGATGAAGAGGAAAGAGTACATGGCACGAGGTATGTGAAATGGGTCCCTGGCACAGGATTGTCTGTTGTAGTGTTGGATGTGCCACTTCTCTTGAAGTATGAAAGCTATTCAGACCCTGTCCACTAGATTTTTATGGAAGTTCTGCTTCTGAAGATATGATGGAGTTCTTTGTCAATGTGATTATGCTCAATCTTTATCCTTCTCCCCTCTGAACAGATTTCAAGCTCTCATCTTCTCATCCAATGTTTGGTTCCTCTGGCAGCAAGCCTTCATCCTAATTAACATATAAAATATACCCTGTCTTGAAAAAACAAAATTGCGCTGCAGATGCAGGTCAGAGTGTTTATCTATCGTGCAAGAAGCCCTGGATTTAATTGTTGCGGGAATCTTTCCAGCATCAGCACTGAAACATGAATGAGAATAGAAGAGAGGGGATAACACAGTAGACCAAAGCCAGGAGAGACAGCTCCTGAAAGCCTTTGATACCGGGTCCAGTTTGTATTCTCGTTTATACTCTAGAACCACAAGGTGGGCTGGGCAAGCAAGCAAATAAGACTTTACAGAATCGTACGTGACAGTCAGCAGGTTGTTAGGGGTAAAGACCCGTTGTTCCAGATATTTCTCCAAGTCTTTCTGTTTCAGGTAGCAAGGGAAGTCACTTTTGGCAAATAGCAGAGCAAGCAGTGCTTTACCTAAATCACTGATAAACCAATAAACTTGCATCTGATAATAATAACTGACTTTTTCTACCCCACTCTGCTCCACAGTCCTCAGCACCCCACAAATGTGGTATGGTGGTGCACATGTGTAACCCCAGTACTCAGGAGGTGGAGGCAGGAGGATCCCAAGTTCAACGTCGTCGTTAGCTACATAGTGAGTTTGATGCCAGTCTGGGCTACATGGGACCCTCTCTAAAACAACAAAAAAAGTCTTTAGCACTCTAGATCCCAAGGCCTTAGTGGTTCTTTTGACAGAGACCAAGAACAGGGCTAAATATCTTGCTTCCTATGTACTTACAGTATGATGTGGTTGCTAAACACTTGCCTGTACAGCTAAATCTCCATGGCACCCCTTTTGAGCCTCCCTTTCCCTGCTCCTTGTCACACTGGCACACATAATCTGAGCCCTGGGAGGCAAAAGAGAGTGGAACAGAATCTGGGCTCCATCCATCCCTGCCTGCATGTATGAGGCTAGGCACGCACAGCCACTCTGCACCGTGGCCTCCACCCAAAACACGGGGGACAGAACACTCCTCTAAGGCACTGCAAAGATCCTATGGCTAGCTATGATTCAATCACTGTGCCTCACAAAGACGGCTGTGATGGCAAGTCTCAGCTGAGAGCCTTCACACCATGGCACGGGGTAGACAGGAGTAGAGGGGACACCAGTCCAACCTCATCTCCACTTTGGGGATGACATGCAGATCAGAGAGAAGGGGACTTGCCTGAGCCCCTTTCTTCCCTCACTTATCATGGATACGGTGGGTAAACAAAGGCACTTTCTGCTTCAAAACGATTTCTTGTCTAGGGAGACTGCCTGTTTCTAGAAGCATCCAAGGAGCCTAATGAATCCAGAGGTCTGCCTAGAAACAAGTGACAAGAGCCCTGGCCAGCCAATAAGATTGCACTGGACTTCTACCTGGTTAGGGAACTCCCCCTCATCCTGCCCAGGGAGGGCAGCTTTGAGTGAGTGGGGTATTTCCAGATTTGTGGCTTTCACTTCCACATCTACCACGTGGGCGGAGTGACCTGCTGTGGACGAATCAGATTCCTCCGAGCACCAGCTTCAAGAGGTGATCCCGAGGCTCAAGGGTCCCAGACGAAGAGGAGGAGTGGCGGCAGCAGCAGCAGCAGCAGCAGCAGCAGCAGCAGCAGCAGCGCCTGTGGGGAAGACTAGAGGCCAGAGACATGGATGACCAGCGCGACCTCATCTCTAACCATGAGCAGCTGCCAATGCTGGGCCAGCGCCCTAGAGCCCCAGAAAGGTATGTGTGAGTACCAGCAGGGAGCCCTCAATTCTGGAGGGCACAGAGTGCGGGCCTGGGAAGGAACATGGCACTGAGTTGCAGGAAGGCTGCCTTAAGCATAGGCTTTTTGACATATAAACATATATGTAAAGCAGGGTCTCTCTCTATATATAGCTCTGGCTTTCTACATAATGAAACTCACTCTGTAGACCAGGCTGGCCTCAAACTCACAGAGATCTACTTGCCTCTGCCTCCCAAGTTCTGGGATTAAAGGAGTGCACCATCACACTTGGCTCTGAGTAATCTTGAACCCCTCCTCCCAACCCCCACTTGCTAAGAGTATTGACTTCCCCATTTGTAAACCGAGGGGCTCCTTGAGGATGTGTAAGTGTTAAGAGAGCCCTGGGTTCACTCCCCAGAGTTTCACAGACTCTATGCAGCTGGGCCATGACTCTAGGCTGAGACTTAAGACCATAGTGTTCCTCCCTCGGATGAGTTCTCGCTTTTCCTCAATAGATCTGTCTGCTTTCGTAGCCTCAGATTTTGGAAAGGTTCCGATGCCAGTGGTGAAAGCATTTCTGAGGATAATAGAAGCAACGCAGTCATTCCTTAAGGGCCAGAGGGCTTGTAGGAGCCTAGATAATCAGTCTGGCCAAATCTGAGTCCATACCTGAAACAGGATTAGACTTTCTTCGTGTGTGGATGCTGGCTGCCATCCCAGCGGCTGCCAAAGAGAAGGAGCACTTGTTACATGAGTGGCAGGGGCTTAGCGCTGTAGTGGGGTCAGACCCATCTGCGAATCTCTTCCTGGTTCTGTAGTAAGAGGCTGCCCCAGCCATCCATGTAGCCCCGGGTTCCTCTCCCAGACCCCAAATGACCTCATCCTTGTGCCCTCCACCCTCCAAAAACCCAAACAGGACTAGAATTCATCTGCCCTCTTGTGCTCCTTCCCCCACCCCAAGCTCTCAAACCTGATTTGCTTGCTGTCTATGGGGGAATCAAAAGCAGAAGTGACGTCAGCTGTTTCCAGGCAGAAGGGGATTTGAGAGAGCCTCTGAGAGACTGTAGGGGAATTGTGTTCTGGAAAGAAGGTAAAGAAGGTAACCAGATATAGAGCAGGAGAGCAGTGGGGACTTCCAAGGCAACTTTCACTGCTGTCGTAGGTGACCACAGAAAGGTCACAGCCTCTTTCTGGGTCCCAGCTTAATGGCAACAGGTACAGTCCACCTACTGTATGCTCTTCAGCAGTCTCGGATGGCGTTGACCACCATTGGAATCATAATCAAGCTACAGACACTGACCACCATCAGAATCATAATCAAGCTACAGACACTACCTTCATTCTTACAGATGCTGTAGCTAGGAGTTGGCCTTTTCTATTATTTCCCCCTGCCCTTGTCTTTTTCTTTTTTCTTCGAGACAGGGCTTCTCTGTAGCTTTGGAGCCTGTCCTGAAACTCACTCTGTAGACCAGGCTAGCCTCGAATTCAGAGATTCACCTGCCTCTGTCTCCTAAGTGCTGGGATTAAAGGTGTCCTGCTCTTTTTTTTCTTTTCCTTCCTTCCTTCCTTCCTTCCTTCCTTCCTTCCTTCCTTCCTTCCTTCCTTCCTTCCTTTCTTTCTTTCTTTCTTTCTTTTTCTTTCTTTCTTTTTAAATACTGGTCTTACTATGTAGTTTTGGCTGGAACTCACAGTGTAGTCCAGGCTGGCCTTAAACTAATAGATATTTGCTTACCTCCCAAGTGTTGGGATTAAAGGTGTGTGCCACCATGGCCAGCATTTTTCCCATTTTTACACAAAAGGAATCTGAATCCATCTTGGTAAGTAACTTACAGGTTGTCTCAGCTAGTGAGTGTTGGAGCATTTGAACCATGACTCATCTGAGTTTGTTCTCCTATGTGGGTCCTTTAGAGGCCTCATTTGTGGAGAGGGGATGTGGGAACCCCCTGACCTCAGGCCACTCAGGGAGGGCTGTGTTCAGAGATGGTCCCTTATGCTCTCAGGCCATTCCAGGCAGGGTTTGACTTGGGGCATTTTCTGTGAACACTTCTGCCTAGCAACATCTGTGTCATGATTCCTGATAATTCTGATTGGCTTCTGACTTTAGTCAGTTACTTTTTTTTTCTTAATTACATAAGAAGGAAGTACAAAGGAGGAAGTAAAACCAGGAGGTGACAGAGTTGGCACTCAATCAAAACCAAGGGCCAGACGATCTAGAGACATAGAGGCTGGGTGTGATTGTGCAAGCCTATAATCTCAGCATTTGAGAAGTGGAGGCAGGAGGATCAGGAGTATAAGGCCAGCCGCATCTACATGAGACCATCTCATAAAAACAAAATAACAGTAAATTCAATAAAAGAGGAAGGAGGGCAGATGCTAGATTTGAAGTATTATTGATGGAGTAAATGTGTTAGGTGTTGGAGCCAAGTGTTTCATCTCTACATTATTTTTATTTATTTAGGTTTTTGTTTTGTTTTGTTTTTTGAGACAGGGTTTCTCTTTGTAGCCCTGACTGCCCTGGAAGTCAGTCTGTAGACCAGGCTGGCCTCGAACTCCGGGATCCTACTTCCTCTGCCTCCCAAGTGCTGGGATTAAAGGCGTGCGCCACTGCTGCCCCCTCCATCTCTGTTATTTAACAACCTCTCATCCCAAGCTTTTACCCATTTCACATGCAGAAGGGTCGGCTTGCTCACTCACCCCCCCCAGAGCTAGGCCAGTGGAAGAGCTGAGAAGCCAGTCTACTAGATCTGAGTACAGGGTAGAAGGGCGGCCCAGGGGTTCCGCGAGTCACCCAAGCAGATAATAAAGCAGAGGACCTTGAGCCCAGGCTGCATCTTCCTTTAGAAGGCCAAGAAGCTGAAAGTACTCCCCTTCCTAGTCTGACCTCCCTTCCCCAACAAAGAGTTTTTGCTTTCTCCTTCCAAAACAACTCTTCCTTGGCTCAGCTGTTGACTTGGGAAATACAGAGGGTCAGCGAGCAGAGAGCTAATGAGAATTAGCTGTGTCTGTGACATCGTAAGTTACTAGACAGACAGGTCTCCTGGCATTTCCTAAATCTCCCTTCCTGGTTGCTGGAGTAGGCAAGACTAAGACTGGTTATGAAAATTTCAAATGGAGTCTGTCTTAGTCTGAGTTACTATAATATACTCTACATACATGTTTTATATATAATATATATACTATATATATATAATTATAAATACTATATTCTATATACAGATTGAGAGATATGTGTCCAGAGATTTATTTCCCACAGGTTAAGAGGCTGAGAAGTCCAAGATCAAGGTGCTGACACCTGATGATGACGGTCTTGCCGTGTTGTAAATGTTTAAATGTTGGAGCCCAAATCCCTTGGTTAAGCCCTTTTTTTTTTTTTTTTTTTTTTTTTTTTTTTTTTTTTTTTTTGGCAGGGTTTCTCTGTAGTTTGGAGCCTGATCTGGAACTCGCTCTGTAGACCAGGTTGGCCTCAAACTCAGAGACATCCACCTGCCTCTGCCTCCCAAGTGCTGCGATTAAAGGCATGCGCCACTCCTGCCTGGCAAAACCCTGTCATTTTAAAGGGGACAAGTTCAAACGACAGCAGAGCACTGATAGTTCTTTCCATCTAAGGGCTAAGTGGGGGAAGAATGGATGGGAACTTTCCAGGTCTGGAGTCATGATCCTTATGTTCCATACTGTAACACGAGCACGCACCCTCTCCACCCGCCACCTCCTCTCCACCCTCACCCAAGACAGTAGTCAAAGCGTCAAACTGTAAGCAATCACTGAGGTCTGAGAGTCTGGCCACCCAAGAGCATGGGACGTTCATCCGGGCCTAGCCATCAATGTTGCTGTTGAATTTCCCCCATCATCACTTGGGTATCACTTCAAGGTGCTTCTATGGCCATAGGAAGATCTGTCTCAAAGAGAACCATGCTGGGGAGACAGCTCAGCTGAGAAAGTTCTTGCTACACAAGCACAACAACCTGAGTTTGAATCTCGAACACCCATTTGAAGAACAAGTGCTAATCCTAGTGTTGGGGAGGCAGAGACAAGAGGGTCCCTGGGCTTGTTGACGAGGCAGTCTAGTGGAATCTTTGTGTTCCAGGTTCAGTGAGAGACCCTGCCTCAAAACATAAGGTGGAGAGCAATTGAGGAAAACATCCGAAGTGAACCTCTGGTCTCTACACATATGTACACATGAGTACCCATATGAACACGGACCTACAGCAAATACCACAACTCCCCTGCCACATACCCCCCCACCACACCGACACACACATCTCACATACCCCCCCACATACCTCCCCACCACATATTACACACACACACCCCCATACACTATATACACATACCACACACACACACTACACACATTCCACACACACTACACACACATACCCCCACCACATATAACACACACACACACCTCGTACACTATACACACATACCACACACATCACACACACTACACACACACACCCCCCACCACATATACCACACACACACACTCCACATAATACATACTCACCACATACACCCACCACACACACATATCCCCACCACAAACACCACACACACATACTACACATACCACACCCACACCCACGGGTTGGGGAAGAACCACGTTTTAGAATTGCTGGGTGAGAACGACTCGTGTGATGCATGACGAAACCTGGGAGACTGGTGGAGATTTGTCCAGAGATTCCCGGGCTGTGTCCAGGGCTGTGTCCCTGGAGCAGGTGGCACCTGGCCCTGTTCCAGCTGGATAATGCTCCTCCCCACTTGTAAGATGTCTAGGTTCCACTTCTCTTTGCTGTCCTTTCCACATTGCCTTCCCCTTTCTCTTTAAGCCTGACGTCACTGCAGGGACTGGGGATAACGCGGGGGATGGAAACCCTTCTTCCTCTTACACAGTAAAAGCACCTATCTTTTTCTGCCAACTAAAATACATAAATAAACAAACAAACAAAACCGAATCCTTTTCCCCTGAGGGTAGCTCTGCTCCTCAGATCTCCAGGGCAGAGGGAACCTGAGTAAAGAGGGAGGACAGGCCATTTTACCTGTCACTGTACAAATGGGACACAAAACCCAGAGTAGGCAAGGAACTTGGCTCCTTTTTTTCCCCATAGAAGTTGGGCCCCAGGTGGATCTAATTTCTTCCCAGGAAGGACAATGGTGGTCGGCTGGGGTGGGGGGCAGGGGAATGTTCTCACACACACCTCTATGACAGGGTAATGGGGAAGGCTTGACAGAAGTCTGAAGGGGCATAGGTGGAGCCATATGTCCCCACTCCCAACCAGCCTCCAACTCTGGATCCTACCTTTACTCCCTCTTCACAACAGGTGCAGCCGTGGGGCCCTGTACACCGGCTTTTCTGTCCTGGTGGCTCTGCTCTTGGCTGGGCAGGCCACCACGGCTTACTTCCTGTACCAGCAGCAGGGCCGTCTAGACAAGCTGACCGTCACCTCCCAGAACCTGCAACTGGAGAGCCTTCGCATGAAGCTTCCTAAATGTGCGTGTCCCTTGCCTCACAAGCCCCACCATTTCTCCATCTAGCCCCTCCCCCGCCCCATTCCCGGGTTCCAGATCTCAACCCCTGGCCCCCTACTCCCTTGGACCTGGACTCATGCTGTCTGTCCTCCCTGCCTCACAGCTGCTAAACCTGTCAGCCAGATGCGGATGGCTACCCCCTTGCTGATGCGGCCACTGCCCATGGAAAACATGCTCCACGGGGTAAGGAAGGTGGCAGGAAGGAAATGGTAGCTGATCTAGGCAGAGAACAGGTGCCAAAGCAGAGGGGCAAAAGGGTAATGACTGGCAAGGAAGCAAGGTCCTAACTGCTGGGGAGGAGCAGGGGCCACTTCAGAGAAGCTTGCCAGGGTGATGGAGGTTACCCTGATGGGGAGAGGTAACTCTTACCCGCCACAGTCCCTCACCTCCTCCAAGCCTCTGACAGCAACGTTACTCATAAAACTATCGGTACCTTCCCCAGGGAAGAGCATGCCAATTGGCTGTCCAGTGCCAAATGGTCAGCCCTGAAAACATACATATAGGTAGCAATACGGACTGGACAGGTTTTAATTAGGAATATATAGCATATACATAAACATATAAGCAAGCAATAACAGTGAATAAAAAAGAGGCCATGAATTTGGAGGAGAGCAGTAGGGGCATATGGAGAGATTGGAGGGAGAAAAGGAAAGGGAGAAACGTGGTAATTAAATTATAATCTTAAAGCTTAGGCTAGCCTGACCAGAGGGGACATGGAGGCAGAAAGGGGGTGAATAGCTGGAGCTCCCATGTTAGGAGGTGACAGAGCTGAGCTGGCGAGTGCATGGACTTGACTCTTTCTAGACTCCAGCTGCTGTGTTCGCCCCTCCCCGTCCTTCCCACTTCTCAGCCAGTGCTGCTAACCCTGTTCCCTCTCCCACAGCCTGTGCAGAATGTTACTAAGTACGGCAACATGACCCAGGACCACGTGATGCACCTGCTCCTGGTGAGTGTCAGAGCCGGTGGATGGTCCCGTTCCTCGTGGGACCCGGACCCTCGTTCACATGCTAGGCTCACTATAAACTCAGCACCGCTCACCCCAAGGAATAGAAGGTGGTTATTAAATACTGCATCCAGTCCAACCTACTTCCTGTCTTCAGATAAGTGTCTGTGTTGCCTGGAACTGGCTGTGCTATGTAGACCAGGTTGGCCTTGCACTCGAAGAGATGTGCCTGCTCTGCCCCCTGAGTTTTGGGTTTAAGGGTGTGTGTCGCTACACCAGGCTCTAGCCTCCTCACTTTTGGGATGGAAAAATTAAGGCCCAAGTCTTGCATGTGACTTGTCATGATATCCTGTTCTCCTTCCAAAATTAATATCTCACATGCCTGCTCTGGACCAGGTACTACATAGTTCTCAGTCTGCAGCAGGAGAGCAACTTTAACACACCAGTGACCAGGTGGTGAGGGACACGCAGCTGGCTGTGAGGACAGGCAGAGGACCTAGTCTAGCTAGGGGTGGTCAGGAGGTCTTTGGAGATAAGACCTTCAAAACAAGCAGGCATCTGAAGGGAGAAAACCAGTGGTGCTCGTAAGGTTGGTTTGGACCCTGACAGGAGCTACACAGCTGGGTGGCCCATACCCCTCCCTGCTCTCTGTCACCAAAGCCAAGGTCCAGGCTTGCTGTGGCGAACATTCCTCAGCACATAGTGTGCACACTTCCCCTTGCTGATCATGGCGTTCTTTGTAACTTTCCGCTTGCCCTGCCAATCTGCAGAGATCTGGACCCCTGGTGTACCCACAGCTGAAGGGGACCTTTCCGGAGAACCTGAAGCATCTTAAGAGCTCCATGGATGGTCTGGACTGGAAGGTGAGCAGCTTCCGTTGACTCACCTCTTCCCACGGCAGTCTCAGGACTAGAGAGTGGCAAGGGGTGTGTGGGCTAGGGGAGCTGGTCTCTGGGCTACAGGGGGCCTTCGAAATCCACAAAACCCTGTGTGTCTTTGAGAGGCACCCAGGCTGCAGCTGGACTCCAGATGTTGGGCCTGTCTGATCCTCCAAGTTTGTGGTCAGGGTAAAGTCCGGTAGGGTGCGGTGTTGATTCCTGACCCTGATGACCCTGATGACCTGCCTCTGTTCCCGTTAGGTCTTTGAGAGCTGGATGAAACAATGGCTCTTGTTTGAAATGAGCAAGAACTCCCTGGAGGAGAAGCCCACCAAGGCTCCGCCTAAAGGTACCAGATGGGAGCCTCCGGGTGCCAGGGCCCCCTGGAGCTGCTGAAGTTAGGGCCTCCAGCACTCTTAAAGGAAACTTGCTGCAGCACCCCTTCCTCTCAGCTCACTGTGTCTTCTTGTCCGTTCCTTCAGCGTTTGGAAACCCTGACATGTTGTCCCCGTTGGTCTGTTCTTTCACACACATACCGAGAATAGAGGCCTCTTGTCTCTCTGTCTTGGAGCAAAACCAACTTGAAACATACCAGGCATGGGGTCCTCGGAAGGACACCTCCCCAGCAGCACACCTCAGCACTTGAGGAGCAGGGGTCATAGAGTCAGTGAATGCCCAGGACCCTAGGCACAGCTCACTTCATCAGCCATGCTAAGCACACAGGAGGCTGGAGACCTAAAGCATGGAGAAAGATTTGTTTTTACCTTGGCGCTGTCTCTAACTTGCTGTGCAGAGCTGGACAGCCGGACAAGCCTGTCCCACTGGGCTTCTGTCCCACAGATGGAAGGCCAATGGCCCATCCTTCTCTAGACCTGTTTCTCTGATGCAGAAGCAAGCTCGCCTGCGATCTCAACCAACTTCTAGCTAATTTTTAAATCCCCTCTCCAGCATCCCCAACAAATGACAACCTCCATTTCTACTTGGGTCATCCAGGTAACAGGAAGGTCAGGTTCCCAAAGGTGTCCCCGTTATTATCCTCCAGGAACCAGAATCACAGGAATAGTTACCAACTGTAATAAAGTCTGAGTGCTGGAAGTAATATTCGGAGGCAAATGACTCCAGCCATGCTTTTCCTTTTTGGAAACCTTCCTGGTTTCAGCCTCCAGCCTCAGTTTCCCCATCTGTGCCATGGGAGGAATAACAAAGCAACTTGGACAGGCGTTAGGCCCATGGCAGTGGTGTGTGGGCCTCTGCTCTGCTGAGATCCTGGCCCAGAGCCCACTCACTCACTGTCTTCATCATGCCTGTAGCTTCAGTGCTGACCAAGTGCCAGGAAGAGGTCAGCCACATCCCTGCTGTCCATCCGGGTGCGTTCCGTCCCAAGTGCGATGAGAACGGTAACTATATGCCGCTCCAGTGCTACGGGAGCACTGGCTACTGCTGGTGTGTGTTCCCCAACGGCACTGAGGTCCCTCACACCAAGAGCCGCGGGCGCCATAACTGCAGTGGTAAGCAGGGGCCGCTATGTCAGTAAGCTAAAGCACCAGGAAGCATTAGGAAGGCTGAGGGTCCAGAGGTCCCTCCTAGTAAACATGGGGTCAGGACATGGGTTGGCTGTGCCCAGAGGACAGCCACTGTTAATCATGCATCTGGCCCTACATCCACCTGGGCACTCCTGTGTGTCCCTTGCTCTCCTCTCATGTTCTCCTACACACACGCTGTCCTACACCCCACCCCTCATCTCACCGTATCCCCTAAACCACACTACATACTGTGGTGCCTCCTTTCCCAGGCTCAGGGCCATACCTGATTGGGAAATATGCCTTTGGGCACAATGGCAGCCAAGTGTGTGGTGGGGTAAGGATAGCATGACGATTCTTTTGCAGAGCCCCTGGACCTGGAAGACCCATCTTCTGGCCTGGGTGTGACCAAGCAGGATCTGGGCCTAGGTAAGGGGACCCGTGGAGGGGGGTCACCCACACTTTAATGTTGCAGCATAATACTGGGCCAGCTTTTACAGAACGGGCTAGTGGTTGGAAACAGAGTATCAGGCCAGCAAGGGGGGAAATGGGGTCCCTTGACTGCTCTGCAGTTCCAAGATGCTGGGAAGAGGCAGGTCCAACAGGAGAGCCAACCATATTAACGTCTGCTTCCCTTCCCAGCCATGTGAAGACAGAGGCTGGCTCTGCACAGCGGCAGCTTTCCTGCTCTCCTGTGGTGCCCCAGCCTTCCTGCCCTCCCTGATGGTCACATCCCACTTCCTGTCTCCCTGCACCTTGGGGCTTAAGGCTGGTTCTGCATCATCATCCCTGGACACGACAAATGAAATCAGAACAGAATGAGGATGCTGGAGGGAGGGCCCTGCTGCCCAGCCCTTATCTAAAGGGACACAAAGCTCAGAGTGGGCAATGTTAGGTAGACCCCATTTCTGACCCATTAGCAGTCTCCAGTGTGGGGCTTTGAGATGTAGGCCCACAGACAGGGATAAGGGGTACTCAACCCTTAACCCACACTGAACACCTCTGCTGTCTTCTCAAGGAAGAACCCAGGCCCTCCTCCCAGCAACCCTTCCTCACTTCCTGCCAAACCCCCAGGTCCCTTGCTCAGCCAAGCTTATCAGCAGCCTGTAGGATCATGGCTCACATGACAATAAAAGGTATAAGTAGAACATTCTTGCTCCTGGCTCTTCTGTTGGGATACAATTAGTTTACCCTAAGAAAGTCAATGGCAACCTTAACCCTAATCACCGAGGTACCCAGGGCCTGGGAGTCCAGGGTGATGGGCCACAGACACTCAGTACCTGTTTAACATTCGGAACAGATTCTTGCCCAGTTTAAAAAGCACAGCTCATCGTGTCCCGGCTTCCATTCCTCATGTCCCCAATTCCATTTCTGTACTAAGAACAGCTAAGTGTGACGACAGATGGCAATGGAAACAGGGGCCTGGGAGTCAGGAATGGACAGCTGGGTGTCTGTGCAGGACCCATGGCTATTCAGCACCAGTCCACTGTCACCGGAAAAGGGAGCAGACCCCTTACCACCCAGGGGTCCAGAATGAACCGTAGTGACAGCATTCCGTTTTTAAGTTTAAATACTTCTGTGAGTGCTCAGCACAGCCGTTGAGAGCCTTCTCTGCAGTCTGATCTGGGCCAACAGTGGGAACAAAGGGAATGGCTGTCCGTGTCGGGCGGTGTGTCCCAAGGCTCTGCACACAGAGTCTCCAGGGCCTCCGGCCTTTAGGTGAATGCTTCGACTTCTGGCGCTCCACAGACTCTAGGCAGAGGCAACCAGACTGACTGCCACTCTCCTCCCTCAGTCTACCCCAGTAACTGTCCCTGTCCCAACACGCTGCCGTCAGCTTTGTTCACTTCTTGCCTTCACCAACACAGAACTGTTCCCTGGACAGAGGACAACTCGTGGCCTCGCTTACTGGCTCTTCTACCCTTCCCATGCCAGCCGCCAACATTTTCCTTCCTTCCACATCATCCTAACTCCCAAACTTCCAAAGGCCCAAGCCATCAACTCCGGCATCTGACCCACCTTCAGCTCTCCTCAGGCTCAGAGGCCATCTCCTCCAGGGAGCCCCCCTGACATCAGTGCCGGGGAGCTTCACCGAGGCCTTTTCTTTAGCAAACTGTCCGACTCACAGTACCGTAGGCCTTGGCACACAGGCAGGAAGGAGCCCTGAGTGCTGACCCGTGCTCCTCCAGGGTCACCAGTCTTTCCTAGTCAGTAACAGTTCAGGGACAGATGCACGGGGGAGCTCAAATCTTTACATTTAAAGTCTTTTATTTTGAGTTCTTAAAAAAAAAAACAACAACAACCAAACAAACCCAAAACAGCTGGAAAATGGATAGGACAAGGCCTTGGGATAAGCCTGGAATCCAGGGAACGGGATGAACTACAAGCAGGCCCTCGTGGGTCTCCAGTGCAGACATGGGAGTCCTGAGGCCTTTGGGCATGTTGGACTTGAAGGGAGGGAGGCAGTCACTTAAAAAAATATATATACTGTACACATCTTATGCAGCACTCGGAGGGGGCGGGCGTGTTTCATCCCACTTCCTCCTGGGACTGCCGCCCCCTTGCAGGTTCCCCCTTGCAAGTCCACCGGCTTGGCCGGCAGTACATGCTGGAGCCGGCCATCATCTTCTGTTGAGGGAGGCAGTTAACAAGTCCAGCCCCAGATTACACTGGCCAGAGGTCAGAGGTCTGGGAACAGGCACACTCTGACAAGACTCTAGGAGAAGAAAACCAACCAGGTCAGGAGGCAAAAGTCAAGGGAGAGGCAGCAGATTTGCTCAGGGTGCCCTTTGCATGCTGCTGTTGTACCTGCTACCAGTGTCCCTCAGTCGCACTGACCCCGGGGAAGGGAACTGCTGTCTCTTAGCTCCCTCCATTTGGGCCCACCCAGCTATCCAGAAAGGCGAGAAAGAGTCAGGTACCTGTTCTATGTGCTGGCCCTCACACGGCAGGCTCGGCTGTCTTCTTCTGTGAGGAGAGAAGGGCAACAAGGTCTCAGTGCTGTGGGTCCTCACTTCATGGATTGTCTCAGGAGGCACATTCCTATAGCTCCCACTGCTAGGCTTTCCTGTGCTACCAGCCCTGGGCCAAACAGCCTTTGCCTCATGAAGCGGATGGCTGTTTCTTCAGTGAGCACCCCTTCCTGGCCAGGCCATGCAGGCCAGGCACTTGCTTATTTATATCCCTTCTTCTCCCCTGGAAGCTGGACAGAGCCTACCCGGTTTCCTGTCCATGGTGGTCTCTCCTATCACCCCTCCCCTGCTCTTCCTCACAAGGTCCATTAAAACTTAGACTGGAAGGTGGCATGGCCAGGTCTGGGTGTTGGAATGTGAAATGTTTGAATTTCTGGCCCAGGAGCTCCCAGGAACTCACTCTTACCTTTTTTTTCTTTTTCTTCTGTATTGACTCAGGGTCTTTGGCTGAGCTCTTTTTGCCTTTCTTCTTTTCCTTTTTTTCTTTGTCTTTTTTTTCTGAGGGAAGAAAGTCACCTTCCTGAGCAATAGATATTGACACCGAATGGGTCGATGTCAGGAGGCCAGAAACTTCCAGCTCTTACACCATGGGGAAACAGGCCCTGGTGGGGCCAGGGCTCCATTCTTCCTGCTTGTGGACCACATAATCTAGGGCCTCAATACTAGTTATGCAAGTTCTTTATCACTGAGTTATATATCCAGTCTTGAATTAATTCACTTTAAGAACCTCTTCCCCCTTCATTTATTTTAAAATAAAAAGACAGGAGTCCTATAGGTTCTGGACATCAAGGGGCAGCAGACCCTCACACAGGGCTGGGTATCTCTTTTCCCCCTCCTGTCATGGATGGGCAGGCAGTGCTCAGGAGGATTTCCATGCTGGGTGTGGTGGTGCCCAGGAGGCAGAGGCAGGTGGATCTCCGTGAGTTCGAGGTCAGTCTGCAAAAGTGGCCTTTCCTTCTCAGGGCCTGTTTTTCACTTAGAAAACAAAATACTCCCACTGCCCAGGGTTGGCAAGACAACTCGAAAGGCCCACTGGGTGCAGGCTCCAGCATGGAGGGCAATAAATGGCCGCTTTCCCTGAGGAACTGCATTCTAGTGGAAAGACAGCTCCGGATGAGGACAGAGGCACGTTCTGTACCTCAGGAGCCGGCAGTGGACCTCTTGTGTAACTTAGGTTGCAGAGGAGTGCTCCTGTTCTCCATCCTCGTGAAGTGGAGTTGAGCTTGTGCTTTCTAAAAGCCTGAGGCTGACGTGGGTGTAAATGCCGGGCCCTGTAAGGGGCCTCCCGAGCTGTGGGAGGGCTGGAGCACCGGCCAAAGTGCTCTGCCACCAGACGAAAGCCACTTCCCAGGTTCTTACTCTTTATGGAGAGTGAGATAAAGAGGCCCGCCACCCCCGCCCTGCACCCACAGTGTATGCCCAGGAAGGTAGTCACTTACTCTTACTGGATTTCTTCTTGTCCTTCTTGCTCTTTGAGTCACTCTGCTCTTGGCTCTCAACCTTTAACCCCAGCTCACTTTTGGGCTTCTCCTTGGCCCCTCGGGAGCCAGGTGACCCCTTCCCCTTGCCATCAGCATTTGCTTTGCCTAGCTTGGATTTTGCCTTGGAAGTCTTTACTGGGGTGATGGCACCAGCTCCATCCACCAGATGCTTCTTCTTGCTCTTTGGGGCCCCAGCTGTTAACTGGTCCTCTGAAAGCTTCCGCTTCCGGCCCTTCTTCTTACTCTCCTTGACGATCTCTGTGGTCTTCTGCCTTTCCTGCTCCAGCAGTTCTGTCAGGACCTTCACCACAGAGGCCTGCACCTGTGCCTCGCTCAGGGGCCAGGGCTGCTCCCGGAGGCGCTGGGTGATGCTGTCCTGTAAGGCCTGTGTGGGTGTTGCTGGGGTCCAGGAGCCTTTCTTGGCCTTTTTGGGCTTCTGAGGTGTGGAGCCTGAGGCAGCCTCTTTCCTACCTGTGGATCACAGGTCTCGGAGGTCACAGGTCTGGAAAGCTGAGGGACAGATCTTATACAATATATGAGAACTGGGGGGGGGGGGGGGGGGTGTACCTCCTTACAACTAGACAGATGGGAAACTGAGGCCCAGGGGTCACTCTGCCCCATCTACCTCCAATGCTTATACCTTAAACAGGGATCTCACCTCTAACTTCCAGCCCTGCTCTATGTCCTCACACAAAAAAACTCCACTCAGTTATAGTTGGGGATGGGCAGTGTCCCCAGAATGTTAATGAGATGGAGGGGACAACAGGAGAGACGTGAGTCACTCAGGTTCTAGGTCTGCCTTTACCAGTTTACTGTAAGGCTTTGGCCAGGCCACAGTCCCGCAAGGCCTGTATCCCACTGTAGAACAAGCTAGGAAAGCAATGGTGTCCTCTGCCATGGACCTGTGGATTTACAACACGAGAGAAGGTCCTACGGGCTGCTGTTCAGCTCCTGTGTGTGGACATACAGTGGATCCCTGGCCCATCAAGGCTGGGGCAAGAGGCAGAACTCTGGGTATGCTGTGTATACATGTGGCGGCTGACTAAGCAGGTTTACTGCCTGCCAGAGTGACTTCTGGTGCAGCCTTTGTTTAGAATTTTCCACGCCTCTGCTTGCCTTTGATAATTGTGTGCTGACTACAAGTGTAAAAAAATCCTTCCACAGCCCCCTCGAAAATGTCTCCTTATCGCACCCGCCTCTCACATAGACAAGAACACTGGGGAAGAAAGTGAGCAACAACCCCGCCTCTGGCCCAGCGCAGGAAAGCTCAAGTCACAGACCAGAGTTCTCGGTCCCATCACCACTTCTAGCCTCCCGGGTCACTTGGGCAGGTCTCCACCATTCTGACACTGTGGGCTCAGGGGCTGGACCCTAGCAGCGTTTACCTCAAGGAAAAGCTGCCCAGGAACTCGCTCTGTAGACCAGGCTGGCCTCAAACTCAGAGATCTGCCTGCCTCTGCCTCCTGAGAGCTGGGATTCTTTAATCCATGTGCCACCACCACCTGGTGACAATTTTCTACATGATATACTTTTGACAGTACACGGTGGCACTACTCTTGCCTTGCCTGGTTAAGACATAAGGTCCCAGGAGCTTTTGCTACAGAGTAAGTCAGAGCGGCCCCAGAGACCAATCCATCACCTAGGGTCTCCTCTATATACTGAATCCTCCAAACAGGACTGCTGGCCAAGTCCGAGTCATTCTGAGTCCCTATACCCAATGCCCTGACCCACTAACTAAGAAAAGTCAGTAGGGACAGCTGGGGGGCCAAGGCCTCCTCCACAAGCCAAAGAGGCTGCTGTAGATTCACTAGCTCCTAAGGGGTGGACACCCTCTCCCAGGGTGACCAGAGCCGTGTCTGAGGGGACCTCCAGTCCCCACAGAGGTGACACAGGCAAACACTGGTGAAGCTGTTGCTGCCGATGGCGAGCAGGGACCAGCAGCCTTGCCCCTCCATGTCCTGCTGTCCCCCGACTCACCGGTTTTGGGGAACGTGGAGTCTGCTGCATTCTGGGATTTTCCTTTCTGCTTGCCATCTGGGTTATCTTTGGTGACCGGAGCAGAGGAAACCAAGGGGTTGGAGTCTGACCTAGGAGTGGCTTTTGAAGTCTGGGAATCGGTCACAGTCACCCCAGGAGTCACATAACCTGAGAGGAGAGACTGAAGAAGCCCAGTGTGAAAGATGCAGCGAGCCCCTACCCTTATCCCTAGAGGCAAGGCCTGATCTGAGGAAATCAGTTCAGTGACCCAAGATCAGGCCAAGCCAGTCAAGCATTTCTGTGGCACCGAGCCCACAGAGCCCAAAGACCCTTGGTGCATACCTTCTAAATTCATGTACTTAGAATTAAAGTATATTTAAGGCACATTAAAAGGGGGAATTTCTTATTGCCAATGGACCATTACCATAATGGAAAAGCATTAGCATTTTGGACTGGGAAGATGGCTCCGAGGGTAAAGGCGCTTGCCATGAGCCCAACAGCCTGGGTCCCACCCAGTAGACCACATAAAGGAGGAAGAAGACAATAATGGACTCCACAAAGTTGTTCTGATCCCCACAAATGAGAAAATCGTCACTGCCTGTCCTTACAGAGATGAGCCTTAAGACAGATCTAAGGGGTAGTTTTATCTGGGTGTGTCTTAGACTCCATCTGCATCTCTTCTCTAGACCCCAGGGCAGGAGCTGAGGCTCCATTCTGCTAAGGACATCCCTGAGACAGGACCCTGCCCAGAGCCCTGGGAATGGGATTTCAGACACTCGACCCAAGGAGTAGCTGAAATCTAAAGCTGCAGCTACAAGTTCTAGTCCTACCCTGGCAGTTACCTGTGAGGGGGCCACCAACTCATCTTCGCTGGATTCAGCTGGGGTCTCCTCCACCACAGTCTCCTTCTGGGAAAGGCCTGGATCTAGTGCAGAAGCAAAGGTCTGTTGGGTGTGGGTCCCTAGTGGCCCTGTTAATCAGGCTAGGCAGAGCTCCTCAGGAAGGCTGCAAAGCCTGGGTCTTCCTATGTTCTTCATCCTCCCGCACAAGCCTCCCATTTTCCACCCATTGATGCTATCCAAAGCGCTTTGCCCGGCGCATCTGAATGCCACGGTCTTCCTTTCTGGTTCCTGAGGCTCCCATTTCTCTGCTTTCCACTGTTAGGGAAAGCAGAGTCCCGAGGCTTTCAATAACGGGAGCCTGATACCAAGAAGCTGCTGAAGGTCAAACAGCAGTCAGGTCTTTAGTTGTGGAGTTATACCAGTGGGTAAACAGGCCCAGGCTGGGCCGAGAAGGCCAGAGCCTGCAGCTCTACCAGGCTGTGTCTCACCCCCTACCCACTCTCCTAGAATCCTCACCCAGTCTGGGGGCTGACTTGGCCATCTGGGGTCTCTTGGCATCCTCCTCGCTCCCTGAAGAGATGTCACTGCTGTCACTTGAACTTCTGGAGGGCCTGGGATAGCCTGAGGGAGGCTGCTGCTTCTCAGGAAGTTTGGGTTTTCTGAGCTTATTGGTTGCTTTGGACTGGACAGGTTTGCTCTGGGGAGGTGTCACAGGGAGTGTTTCCAAGGCACTGCTGATCTAGTTTGGTACAGAAAGAGTACAATGGAAGTCACAGCAAGAGGGACATAACACGGCCAGGCCCTATGTGGGAAGCACCACACGTGGCTCCCATGACTTTCCCCACAGGTCTCTGGTGGGCACTGTAGTTTCTTATCATGTGCCAGGACATTAAGGCCTGGAGACACAGAGTAAGGGCTGGTGGTAGGACACATAATCATGCTGGGCTCTCACTGACACACAGCAGAGAGAACCCAGTCACATGTGTGGGAGGAGAGCAGGGTCAATATGGTCCACACAGCTCCCCAAACACAAAGCACTTGAAGGCTAGGTCCTGGCTGGGTCTCACTGGCTGTGTGTGCATAGAGCATGTACACACATACACACACACACACGCTTTAAGCGCACACACGCTCATGTTGAAACTGTAAGTAAAATTCAGGAGTCGTTCTCAGGAAGCTATCCACCTTCTCCATGTGACCTAGGGCTCCTCACCAATTAACACTAGGCTGCCTGGCTAGTGTGCCCCCAGGGACTGACACATTTTAGTCACTCAGTATTGGGATTACAAACCCCTGCCACCATGCCTGGCTCTTTCTTGTACTAGACTGATCCTGGTGGGATGCACCCTCAGTTTTATTTAAACAGTGTCCACTAACCTTGCCCTACTAATTAGCAATGCACTGAAATGGGCAATGCTAGGAGAAAATGCTAAGGAAGGCAAGCAACTCATATTCACAGCATTCAAAACCAGGAGCTAGAAAACAAATTCAGAGTCCATCAAGCTGGGGAGAGAAGGGATTCCACTTGCCTTTGGACTCCCAACCTGCTCTTCCTGACAATGCCGTGGGGATTTGGGAGCTTGGCTCCAGGACTAAATGACAATACTAGGGTGCTGGGAGCAAGCCACTGACTGCCAAACAACACCAAGGTAGCAGAGTGACCCTACCACAGCCCTCTCTTACCCGACAGTACCTGAGTGGACGCTGCCTTTGGTTTCTTGCCTTTTGGTGCCCGACTAGACTGCTCACTATTGCTGGGCTGGGGGGCTGTCTGTGGGAGGGATGTGGGCACAGTCACCACATTGGCTCTAATGGCTGAAATGAGAAGAGAGGGCAGAAATGTCAGGGTACAGAAGCCCTGTAACTCCCCAGCAAGGTATTCCCCAATCACCAGTTCTTCCCATGGACCTGGTGCTCGGCTTAGAGATCATAAAGCAGATGCTGGCTTGCTTTCCTCCCCAAGCCTGCCAGGCAGCAGCTCTCATGTCATTTGACAAGGCTCAGGGCCTTCAAATGGCTACCGTGGCAGTGACTCCAAGCCATTTCCTTTTGAGCAGGCTGCTACTCCTAAACAACAAGCTAGACCATGGTGCCAGAGACTCCTCAGTCAGGAATCAGTGGGACAGCCACTGGATGCTGAGGAAGATATGCTTATCATAGCCCAACAAGGTCACATGTCCCCATTATGTACTAGTCAAATACACAGTACTGTTTTACTGCCAGTAGGAATCTTGCTGTCTCTACTTAATGAGAGAATCTATGTCACCGTGTCCTGATACACAACTGAAGATGTCTGAGCTTCCAGAGGGCAAGCCACATACAAATACACTAATCTACCTTAGGTTTGGGGACGAGACCAAGTATAAAATGTTACCTGTCTTCTTTTTCTATGCTACAAGGGATGGAAACTCACTGCCGGCCTGAAAGCCTACTGTAAGCCAGATGGTTACAGCAGGAAGACTAGCCTGGTCCCCGAAAGCTTGGGCTCTCAGGCTTGGAGACGACACACAGAAGCCTTGAATGTAATTCCTTCAAAACAAGGTAGTAACGCAGGGTCCAAGGCTGAGCTCCTAGCCTTCCTGGTCAACAACTCTGCTAGGCCACTTGGCTAGCGCCTGTCCCTTCTGGTCTCAAGGGGGAAGGGCACGCATGGCAGCAGCCCCCCTAGCTGAGCAGCTCAAGCAGGACTCACCGGGAATGGAGGGTTGTGTGGCAGGAATCATGTCCTCATCCTCACTTTCTGAGGAGGAGCTCTGGGCTGTGGAGTCTGAGGCCTGGGCTCTCTTTGAGGTGTTCACAGCCTGGATTTGTGTGGGGGTAGCAGCTGGACCAGCTGGACTACGATTAGGGTTGACAGAAATCAGAGGGGATTTAATTGCCTTGAAAAACAAAAACAAAACACACACACACTCAGTGATTAAAGGCTTGGCCAGGGGGAGGGAAAGGGAAATAGGTGAGGGAGGGTTTTATAATAAAGCAAGAAGTTCAAGGCACTTGGGCACTGGTAGCCCATTCCCACCTATACCAGCTAACACCCAGCACAGCAATTCATAGGGGCCCAGCCGACCTTCACAGTGACCCCAAAGTGTAAGCAGTATCCACACCACTGGACAAATGAGAAAGTCTTAAGTCCACAGAGGAAAAGACACACAGCAAGGCGAGAGTTGGAATGTCTAATTTAGCCTCTTTCTTCTGATGACATCAGATGGCCACCTGCTAAGTGGGGAGTTCTAAAAAGCACTTCCTAAAGCAGTCTGGCTATAAGATATGATTTTCCTGAAGTCTCACTGTCCCCTCCCCCAGAGACCCTGATACAGACTCCCTGAGGTGTGGCCCAGCATGCAGCTCCCAGTGATACCGATCCAGTTTCCTTAGTACCTAAACTGCCCAGGGGTAACAGGGTGAGTGGGCAGCAGAAAAACCAACAGATTAAGGAAGGGTTCAAGAATTTAATGTGTGTGTGTGTGTGTGTGTGTGTGTGTGTGTGTGAGAGAGAGAGAGAGAGAGAGAGAGAGAGAGGCCCTTACTTGTTTTGAGACAGTCTGGCCTTGAATGAAGAGCTCTACCTGCCTCTGCACCACTACACACTAACCTTATTTGGACTCTAAAACAGGAGGACAAGCATAAAAAATGTTACTCATCAGATACTTTGGAAAACAAGCACACTGCCTGCTGGTCAGCTTTCTAGCTGTCACACTGTCTTGTGGTTATGCTTAAGAGGAAAAGGAAAACCCCTATCATTTTAAGCTGCATACTGAAATCCTGGTGGATGAGATGACATGCTTGAGGCCAGCAGGTGTTGGAAAGCAAGCAGAGTGTGCACAAAGCCAATCTGCTCGGGACTGAGACTGCTGAGGGTTGGGACTGTATGTAGGGTGCATCATTTTACTTTACGTAGTTTAAAATCCGGAGACAGGGTCCTACTGTGTAGCCCACCAGGCTGGCCTCCGACTCTTGACCCTCCTGCTTTGTCTCCTAAATGCTGAGATTACAGACATGTTCTTGCATGTCCTGACTCATCATTTTACCTTTGGGTCTGTTTTGCAGGTCACTGAGATGGTAAAGCAACGGCAGACTCTAGACAGGGAAGGCTAGCTGAGCAGTGAACCACA
Source organism: Arvicola amphibius (assembly GCF_903992535.2). Lineage (NCBI taxonomy): Eukaryota > Metazoa > Chordata > Mammalia > Rodentia > Cricetidae > Arvicola > Arvicola amphibius. The sequence continues at coordinate 135,327,389 of NC_052051.1, forward strand.
GGGTCCCAAATGTGTCATTGCACCACGGGACTCTAGGTCTATTTCCTTCCAAAGCCCCAGCTGACGAAGGCTGAGTCAGGAGCCAGGGGACTGGAATTTACTTTCTACTCTCCACACGCCTGGGCTGGTTCAAGGCTGCTTGTGCGCTCTGGCCAGCAGAGGGCTGCCTGAGACCCACGGAGGGACAGACAGACAGACAGGTCCACTGCAACACCCTGCCCACCCGCTGCGCTTCCTCGGGCTCCCACCACCCCAGGGGCTGTGGGACAGAAGGAGAGCAATAAGCTCAGCACTATGGTACCCATGAGTGTGGCAGCACTGCTGCACCCAGGCCCTTCCCACCCTGCCAAACAGCCTCCCCCGCGGCCGCTATGATCTGCCACTTCCAGAGCCTTCCTTCCCACGTGATGAAAAGGAGAGGGATGGAAAGTGGGAGAAGGCTTGTGGTGGAGGGAGGGGGATCTATATATATGTGAGAAGACAGAAGAACAGATTGTTGGGGACCAAGAGAGGCAGCAAACCCACTGAGGCAAACAATAGCGTCTTGGGATGTTAAATGCAGCTCCGCAGCACAGCCTCCTCCAGTTCCACCTGCCCACACCACCCCAACCCAGTGCAGGGAGGGCAGGAGAGGGAGGTGGCAGTGGCCTGGTTGCTGAGGGCAAGCTAAGTACAGGGAGCAGTGCTTAGGCCTGAAGCATTTGTTCCCCACCCTGTTATCATGCCCTGTGTGGTCAAGTCCAGCTGCCCAGCTGCTGAAAGGTGTGCCCACCTTGAGGAATACACAAAGCCCAGCACATGTGGAATGTGCTTTGATCAAAGAACTCGACAGAGGCAAAACAGCAGAAGAGGACAACACCTTCACCAAAGCACCTCACCATTCCCTGTGGGTGCTGAGAGCACAGCGTAAGGTATGGGGATGCCCTTCCCATTTGCAGGAATGATGCTTACAGAAGCAAACTTGGGGTGCTTTGGGTAGTGCCTACGACCTGTTGTCTCAGCTGGGCTCATACCTACTGTAAATCTGGGGCAAAGTGGGGATGCGGGGCTGGCTGAAGGGACAGTCACTAGGAGCTGTTCTCAAAGCTGCTTTGTGGGGCTAGAAACAGTTCAGCAGCAGGGGTGCCCTCAGCACTCATGAGGTCCTGGGTTCCACCCCAGAACCACCAAAAAAAGAGGGAAAAAAAAAAGATTATCATCATCACCTGGGGGACAGCTAACAGACCCTCGGGGCCAAGGACTTGGAAATAATACTTTTGGGGGTACAGCTAGGAGATTTGAGGTTTATTCTCCTCCCCCTCCCCAAGAGCTGAGGCTGATGCTCAGAAAAAGCAAGCATCTCACCCAGGAAGACCAGCAAACTGTTTTCAGATCTAGGATTGGAAGACAGCTCTCCAGGGACCAGGCAGGAGTTCCCTCTAGACATAATCATGCAAGCCCTAATACCACAATTTAGATTTTTACAAGTTCCTTGTTCTCTGACTCAGGACAGGGCCCATGCCTTTGTTTTGGCAAGAAGACAGATGAAGTAGCCTTTAAAATAATTAAGGGGGCTGGAGAGATGACTCAGGTTAGAGGACTTGGGTTTGATTCCTCATCTTCAAACAGTGGTTCACAACTATCTGTAACTGCTGCGTCCACTCCCCTGAACCCTTCTGAGAATCTAGAAACTACAGGCTCTGCTTTTTCCAAATAGAGACCCCAGATCTTTAAGCGTAATGTACCAATTTAAGAGTAGTTTCAGCAGTGTTTGCTTTAACTGTGCGAGTCCACTCACACAGACAATCAAGGCAGCCTTCCCTCCGCGCTGTGTGCCTGCTAGGAGGGAGCTGACTCAGAAAGGCTGCACAGCAGCACACTGACATCCTGACAGATGAGACACTGGGCCCGAGACCAGCAGGCGTTAGGACTGAGCCAACCTGCTCAGATCTGGGACCGCTGAGGTTGGGAGAGTGTGAAAGTGGAGCGTAGGGCAGGAGACCGTGCAGACCACCAGGATTTAAACACCATTCCCAGAGCTCTTTCTGAGCCACAGTCCCCTCTCCTTCAAAAAGAAAAGAGGGCAGTGCTGTCTCTAAAAGGCCTGGCTTCATGGGAACATGTACCATCTTGCTGGATAGAGTGGGGAAGCCAGAGAAGGTGCCCTGGGCCTCATGCTTGGGGACAGAGCCAGGTAGAAGCAGGGAATAGCAGAAAATGAGGTGCAATACGTTGCCCAGGCTTGATCTGGGGTGAGGCCCATAGATTCCAGCTAGGCTTGCAGGGGAGGCTCTAGATTTCAAACAGTACACGGACCAAAGGGCTATGGAGCAGTGCTACGTTCAAGCCCCTTTATGAGAAGGTAAGGAAGGGGGTCTTAATCCCTGGCCTGCCAAACAGGGAGCTGGGACAACCTGCCCTCCCAACAGTGATCAGGCATTCCTACTCAGGAAGAGAACTCAGCCAAGGAGCTGGGCCACCTGTATTGGTATACAGTCACCATTACCAACTCCATTTTACACGGAATACCTGAATCATAAGAGGACCCTGGCCAGCACGGTGGGGCTGGGGGTGTGAAGCCTGCACCCTACCATGTTCTGTGGACTATCCACGTCAGAGGAGTGTATCAGAAGACAGACAAAAGCTCAGAGGCTGAGAAATGCTGTCTCTATGTGGTGAGACATTCCCTACAGGGAAGATGTACTCTCTTTCCGAAGAGTGACGTCCTGGCTCAGCCAGTGGAGGCTTTAGAAAAGGCACGACCTACCTGGGCGGACGGCAGCTCCCCATCACTGCTCTCGGAGGACTCTTCTATGCTCTTCTCTGGGGGTGCTGGTGCTGCGGCCCTGCTCCGGGCAGGTTGGGAGGTAGCATCCTTTGGAGGGGACAGGACTTGAATGAACATGTGACAGGGAGGAGAGCCCAGTGGAGGAGGAAACATGGCACCTCTTGTGCTGAGGACAGTGTGGCCTATCTTTTTTTTTTTTTTTTTTTTTTTGAGACAGGTTTCTCTGTGTAGCCCAGGCTGTCCAAGAACTAGCTCTGTACACCAGACTGGCCTCAAACTCACAGAGATCTGCTGGCCTCTGTCTTCAGTGGCAGATAGTGTGACATTTCTGCATGAGCCTTTTAGGAGTGAGTAGGCTTCATGGACCATGTGGTCTAAAACCATAGAACTTGTCAATCAGTTAGGAAAAGCTGGTGGTGACGCCAACTCAGAGGGGCCTAGGGAGGGCTCTATGCCTCTCAGCATGGGTAGGACTGTCCTCACTCAGCAAGTAGGATCTAGGTTGCCAGTTTCTCAAGAGAAGCTAGAATATCTCAACTTATATGTGACACTTCCTACTTTCTATAAAGTCATGACTGGCCAAAACTGACAGGGACCATTTTTTCTGATGATCTCAGCTGCCACCTTCCTAAGGTGTCACCTCAGATGCCATCACCTATCAATTCTACCAGGCTGCATCAACAATGTCTGAGCTCAAACCAGACCTGTCACCAGGTCTCTCTGTGTAGCCCTGGCTGTCCAAGAACTCTTTCCCACTTCCTGGGCCCAGGCTTCACTGAACCAGACAGGCCCTCCTTAGACAAGACTGGCAACACAGCACAAGCTCCCTGTGGCTCTCTGATAGGGGTATCTTTGTAGGCTGGATTCATACACCTTGGCAGAACCTGCCTCGGTTTGCACGGGAGTGCTGTGCCCAGTGCTGTGAGCTACAGGAGTACCTACGATGGCCCTGGTTTGAGACTTACAGCACATTTCATCCAGGGAACATGGGGGGCCCGGGGTAAGGGATCCTGGAGTTAGAACTTCTATCTGCTCTTCTTTTTCACCAGACCAAGATCAGTTTATGACTAAGGAGTTGGTGACAGTGGCTCTCAGGCCACTCACCTTGGCTGGGGTAACGGCTGACGGCATCTCCCCGTCACTGTCGGATTCCTCACTACTGCTCTCTGAGTCCTCCATCTTCCCCGTCTGGGCCTGGGTAGCTGTAGGTCCTGTCTTCTTGGCAGTTCTCGGTTGGGCTCCTTTCCTAGGAGACTCCTTGGCAGGGGCTGCGGCAGCTCTGACCTGAGAGGTCTTCCCCACAGGTTTTATCTGGAGAAACAGCAGGGGAGAGAGCGAGGACCCAGGTAGATTCTGAGGCACACCGAGCTGTGCTGAGAGGCCTGGGCCCAAACACACCGCCATAACTCCAGCTCCGCCTCACCTGGGTTGGCGCCTCTTCCTCACTGCCCGACTCTTCACTGCTGCTCTCTGAGCTCTTCCCCGCTCCCGTGACAGCCACTGGCCCTTTCTGTGCTTGGGTTGCTGGAGCCCCTGCTTTTCCTGCAGCTGGAGCTGATCGCTGGCCCTTTGCAGAGACAGCATTGTTCTGAACAGTACTAGCAGGTGGTTTCCCCTGGATTGAGAAGCGGCAATGGCATTAGAAGAGGCTATAATAGGGGTACCCTGCTTCTGCAGCGTGTCATCAATGTTGGATCACTGCTGGACCCCCGTTAGACTTATCCCATCTTGTTTTGTGGCTCCTGGTCGCACTTGCCTTGGATGGCACCTCCTGCTTTGCTGCAGCACCTACAGTGGTCACTTTCCCAGAGGCAGGCACTGGTCCTTTGGCTGGAGATGTCTTAGGGGGGTTGGCTTTGGCCTGAGGAGGTTTCCCCAAGGGCTTGGCCTGGAAGGAAGTAGGGGAATTATTAAGGTGGAAGGTGACCTGAAACAGCAATAATCAACGAACTCTGGCACTGCAGACACTGCACTGATACTCTTCCCAACGAACAGCAATGTGAACTTAAGAAGTCACTTGAGCCAGGAGGTGGTGGCGCACACCTTTAATCCCAGCACTCAGGAGGCAGAGGCAGCAGATCTCTGTGAGTCTAAGGCCATCCTGGTCTACAGAGCTAGTTCTAGGACAGCCAGGGCTACACAGTGAGAGACCTGTCTACAAAAACAAAACAAAACTGCAAACCACAGAAGCCACTTAAGTTTAGTAGGTCTCACTTCCCCTGTATAAAAGGAGTTATAATAAAATGCATCTATGAAATTTTTGCAAAAATCAAACAGGAGATTGAACGTTTAACACACTGCCTGTCACTAACAAATACTCAAATTCTATACTGTAAAACCAGTAGGTATCATCCTACCCAGACAAAACTGTTTTTAGGCTCCCGTTCCGCTAATGTGCCATGTCATTAAACTCTACTTTTCAGAACGGAAGCTGAGCACTATATCAACTCTTCTCCCTGGAATGCCGGGGGAGCTCAAGCAGCCACCTCAGTCCATGAAGTAGAACTGAGTAGGAGGCAACAGAACAAGATAGAAACTTCATTTCGGGTTTTTGTTTTGTTTTCTGTTTAACTTCATCCTTTTTCCTTTCAAAGATTTTTTTTTTTTTAATGTAGATGCAAGTTTGCCTGGGCATCTATCTCTGTGTCACCTCACGCCTGGTGCATGTGGAGGGCAGAAGGAGTCAAATTCCCTGGAATAGGAGTTTCAGACCATTATAACCACCACGTGAGAACCAAACCCAGGTTTTCTGCAAAAACAACATCTCTTCAGATGCTAATTAACTTCATCTAACTACTATCTAGAGACGTCCTAAAATGTTTGTTAGGGTGTCTACCTTGTACAAATCCACAGGGGCCAGAGGAAAAATGAGAAATCATTCTAGAGCATGTGCTGTGCTGGGGATGGAACCCAGGGCTCTGTGGACAGCAGCTAAGCACTCTACCACTAAGCTATGGAAGGCCCCAGCCAGCGTGAGACAACTGACAAAGACTTTCAGAGCAACCCCTTCACTGTACAACAGTAAGGCATCCAGCAGCACTTCAGGCCGTGACTTATCCAGAGGTCATCCGGTCAGGGTCAAAGTAGCTCCAACCCCCAATGCCCCTTATGAGTATAACAGAGTCAGGACTTATAGGGAAGGTCCCCACAGTGCAGACTGTGACAAGGTCATCCTCATTTCCTGTTTTCCTGGGCCAGGTGATATGGCTCTCAATTCTGCCACCAGCAGCCCAGCCCACCGCTAGTAAGGCAGGTTCCTGGGCAGTAGGTGGGCAGGTGAGGTCCTACCCACACCCATCACAAGGGTGGATTTCTGACAGGTAGCCAAGGTCCCAGGGAAGAGCACCACCATTCATGAGGATGGACCTGCCCCTGGCCACTGCCACTTACCCTGCTTGTGGTGCTACAAAAGCCAGCTTGCTTTGCTTTTGTGCCGCTGCCTCTCTGTCTGAAGCCTACCTTCTACCTCACCAGGTGACTTCCAGTTCCTCACTGATCCAGCATTCCTCTTAAATATTTGAGGTGCCATGCTTGGCCAGCCCTACTGCTAAACACCCCAGAACAGCCCCACCTCATCCTACTGGGACAGTGTGCACGCTACCACACCCGTCCAGGTGGGAACCTCTGAAGGCCAGAGCCACAAAACTCCTGCCCAGAACAGCAGTGGGCAGAGGAACTTGAGGCCCAGTCAAGTCTGAGCCCCAGGATTCTGTGCTCCCAGGGCCCAGAACTATCAGCTGAGCTATCCTCTGTCTCAGTCCAGGCTGGCTCCTCATTACCTCACCTGTGCTGGGGTCTCATCTTCTTCACTGCTGGATTCTTCCTCGCTGTCCTCTGAGTCTTCCTGAGTTATAGCCCTGACCTGGGCAACCACAGACTCCGTCCTCCCAGGGTGCACTGGGGCCACCCCTTGTCCCAAGGCAGCTTTCCCCAGGAGGCCCTTTGCCACAGACTTCCCCTAGAACGACAAGAGGATAAAAGGAGCCTGAACTGCCCCATAGGGGGCAGCAGGGAGCCACCTGGGCAAACGCAGGCCTCACCCGTACCTTCACGGTTCCAGGAGCAGCTCCCGACTCTTCCTCACTAGAGGATGAGGTGCTCACTTGCACAGGGGCGACCATGGCAGATGCAGGGGTGGCGGGGGTGCCCTTCCTAGGGGAAGCCTTTGTCTGTTTCTCCAGAGCTGGTTTGGCCTGTGGAGAAAGTGCAGGCGGAGGCTGGAGGAGACCCCTGAGTCACAGGACACGTGTGTTCTGAGATGCAGCTCCTTCTGGCCTCCCTACCAACAGAAAGGAGGGCGTCGACGAGGGCGGGAGCGGCAGCGAGGCTCCTTCCCCTCTCTGGTCCCCACCTGAGCCGGGGCCGGAGCCGCTGGTGCTGTTTCCTCCTCACTGCCACTCGACTCCTCACTGCTCTCCGAGTCTTCTGTGCGCCTTTCAGTCTTGACCTGGGTGGTCACAGACCCCACCTTCTGGGGGAGTGCAGGGGTGACCCTTGTCCCCAAAGCCTTTGCCTGGAACGAGACACGTGAGGTCAGTGGGGAGCCTCAGGGAACCTGGAGTGAAGGGGCCGGGGCTGGCAGGGCCGTGTAGACCCCCGTGCTGAGGCCATGCAAGGGCTTACCCTGGCTGCGGCCACAGCCCCGTCGTCAGACTCCTCAGTGCTGCTGTCTGAGTCCTCGTCTACCTTTCCCATCTGGACCCTGACTGCTGCCGAGCCTGCCTTCCCAGGGCAGGGTGGATGGGCGCCTTTTCCTGAGGACCCCAGGCTGACAGCGGAAGCAGGTCTGGCCTGGGGGGTTTTTCCCAAAGGTTTCATCTGTGAGTGACAAAGGGCAAGGTCAGTGGAAGACACACTGGTTTTGAAGAGAGGATCACAGCCCCGTCTAGGCAGAGCATAAGGCTCCTGGCCTCACCTGGGCAGGATTTGTGCTTAAGGCCACAGCCACTGGTGTCTTCACACTGTCGCCCTCTGACTCCTCACTGCTGCTGTCCGAGTCCTCCGGCTTTGCTGCCCAGGCCTGGGCTGCTGCAGGCCCTGCCTTCCCAGGGGTGACTGGAGGAGCCCCTTTCTGGGAGGACCCCTTGGCAGGAACTGAGGTACCCCTGACCTGAGGGCTCTTCCCGGAAGGCCTCGCCTGCTGTGAGACAGTGAGGAGGGAATCAGAAGAAAGGATGGGAGCCAGAAGAGTGCAAAGCTCTGACGGAGCAGCCAAGCCCGGCAGGTCTAGGTCTAGGCTTCACCTGAGGAGTGGTCACAGCGACTGGCTCCTCATCCTCACTGTCAGAATCGTCCTCGCTGCTGCTCTCTATATCCTTCTCTGCTCTTCCTGCCTTGGCTTGAGTGACTATGGGCGCAGGCTTCTCTTTCTCTGCTGAGATGGGCCCTTTCCCAGAGATCCCCTTGGCAGCAACTGAGGCAGCTCCGGCATGAAGAACTTTTCCAGAGGTCTTCACCTGGTGAAAGAGAAAGAAAAATTCATTCTTCTAAGTTCCTCTGGTGGTGACACCAGGAGAAAGGCCAGAGGCTCCCTGAAACCAGTTTCCCGTCTCCCCTTCAGTGGTGCCCTAGCTGCCCCAGCCCTCGGGTTCCTTGGCAACGACCAGCTCCATATCCTCTTAGCACAGAGACCTTCCCATTTCACCTCACCACCACCCTCAGCCCCCAGTGATACCAGTATGGTGGCTCTCATTCTGGCCATGGACAGTCTCAGTGTGTAAGAGGTTAAGTCCTTAGCAGGAAAAGTCCACTCTATGGGTACAGGCACCGGCCTTTGCCTGGCCAGTCCACTAAACAGCTGGCAGGGCTCAGGGCAGTGAAGGGATATGCAAAGGCAGTTGGTAAGGTCCAGCCTGAACATAGAAAAGAAGTAATGCTTCCCTAGGCTTCCTAGTGTAGACAGCAACAGGAGCCCAGAGAGACTCTCCTCCATCTCCTAGATCCAGTTCCCACACTAGCTTCCTCTGTCCATTCTCCCTACTGTTCTCAAAGGCTCACCGTTGCCTCTCAGGTTTGGCAGGGTGGCCATAGGCCTTGTCTTCTCATGACGGGCTTGTTCACCTAGCCCTAAATTTCCTGGAAAATAAGTGGCTCTGGACCTTCCAAGACCTCCTGTGAGGGGCAGTGACTCCCATGAGCTGCATGCATCACATCTCCACAGATGTGAACCAGTGCTGATGGCGCAACCCTGAGTAGGCAGGGTCTGCACACTGTAATTTACCTCAGAGCCGCAACACCCAACTCTGCTCCCTGCCCCCTTCAACTTCAGGTCTTTGGTCATATCTCCTTTGGGGTCCTTCCCTGGCCACTTCAGGATGTTAACCACTTCTTCTTTAACATCTTAATAATGGCCACACACACTTCACCCCACCCCGAGCCCTGGATATGGACTGTTCCTGCTCGCTCTAACTCTAAGGGCTTTCAAGCCCCTTCTGCATGTCCCAGACTGTGCTCAGGGCTATGAGATTGCTAGCTGAACTACACTCCAAGGGAAAGGCCCCCAAACAGGAACAGAATGTTCTCTCTAGCGTTTGATTGCTCAGGGTCTGGTACAGCTAGAAAAGCTAAGGCGAGAACAAGAACTTAGAACTTCTCAGGACTCACCAGGACCTGTGTGGTGGTTTCTATGAGAACAGCTCCCAGACTCATAAGTTTGAATACCTGGACAGTACTGTTTGGAAGGATTAGAAGGCCTTGTTTGAGAAGGTGTCACCAGCTTTGAGGTTTCAAAAGCCATGCCATTCCCGGTTAGCTTTCTCTCCAGCACCATGCCTGCCTGCCACCCTGCTCTCTCCCTTGATGGTCGAACTGTGGGCACCCAATTAAATTTTCTAAGTTGCCTTGGTGATGGAGTCTCTTCACAGCAATGGAAAAGCAACTGAAGACAGTATGATAGTACACAGCCTGTAACCCCAGAATTTGGGAGGCTAACATGAGTTAGAGGCTGGGCTGGACTACAAGGAGAGACTAAGGTGAAGAAACCACGGTTCTCTTCCTAGCATGGCCACCTATGCTGAGGACAGTAGTATACTCACCACTATGGAAACCAGAGCAGGTGTAGGACCTGCCCCCCAGGAATCTGCCATTCTGGGGCAGTGCGGGTCCAAAGGGCCATTTCCAAGTACTAGAGCCCCTTCTTCTCCCTCACCATGAACTCTATGTGGGTCCTCTCACACAGACAGCATCCGGAGCCCTAGGCTAACCTGGCTGGGCATCCCAGCAGGGGGCTCGTCCTCACTCTCAGAGTCCTCCTCACTGCTCTCGGACGTTTCTGCGGACGTTTCTGCGCCTGCGCTCCTTGCCGGTGCAGCTGGTATGCTTTCCTGGAGCCGCGGAGTCACACTCCCTAACTTGGTAGGGCCTAGGGCCGTTTTTGCTGGAGACTCCTTGGCAGGAGCTGAGGAAACTTTGGTCTGGGCTGGTTTTACTGAAGGCTTCACCTAGAAGCAGGAAACAGAAACAGCAAATGAAGAACCATTTCCGCTTTGCTATTAAAGGGTATCAAGCTCATCAAGCAATGTGAATGAGAATGGCACCCTTGGGCTCGTGTTCGAATACTTGGTTCCCAAGTGGTAGAACTGCTTGAGAAGGGTTGAGGTAGGCTTAGGTTTCTAAAGACTCATGCTGTTCCCAGAGTTCTCTCTCCGTCTTGCTTGTGAGCCCCCAGTTCCTGCTGCCATGCCTTTGCTCCACCATCATGGACTCCTAAGTCCAATTAGACTCTTAAAACTTGCCTTGGTGTCTCAGTCAGTGTTCTATTGCTGTGAAGACAGCATGACCAAGGTAACACTTGTAAGAGAAAGCATTTAAATAGGGGCTTGCTTACAGTTTCAGAGTGTGGTAGTTTGGGTGTAATTGGTCCCCATAAGTTCATAGGGAGTGGCACTATTAGGAGGTGTGGCCTCGTTGGAAGAAATGGGGTGGGTCACCCTGGTGGCAGGCTTTGAGGTCCCATATATGCTCAAGCCACACCCAGTGTCTCAGACCACTTCCTGTTGCCTGCAAGTCAAGATGTAGACACTCAACTACTTCTCCAGCACCACATCTGCCTGCATGCCACCATGTCCCACCATGATTACAAACCAACCCTCTGAAGCTGTAAGCCACCCCAGTTAAATGTTTTCCTTTATAAGCGTTACCGTGGTAATGGTGTCCCTTCACAGCAGTAGAAACCCTAAGACAAAGGGGTTTAGTCCATTATCATCAAGGCAGGGAGCATGGATGCACGCAGGCAGGCATGGTACTGGAGCAGTTGAGAGCTACATCCTGATCCACAGGGATTTCTGAAATTTCTGAAACCTCAAAGCCCACCCTTAGCGGTGACACAATTCCTCAAACAAGGGCACACCTAATCCTTATAATCCTTTCGAACAGTTCCACTCCCTGGTGACAAGCATTCAAATGGATGAGCCTATGGGACCATTCTCCGCAAAAGTAATTAATACAAGCCTCTTGCTAAACACACATGCTCACCCAAAGGCAGGCAGAATCTTACACCCTTTTTCCCAAAAGGCACAGATGTTCAAGGGCAGCACAAAGGCTTATAGGACCGTTAGCTACCTTTGGGGCAGAACTTGGCCACCATGCCTATCTATCCACTGACACACAATAAGGCCCATCCTGAACTAAAAACTAAAAAGCATTTGCCTGTGGTAGCTATCCTGGGAGAGGTGCCTGGTATCTGCACTGGCATGAGCTTCTTCTTGGAAATTCTTTATTATTCCAAAATCCTGACACAACTAAAGAAGGTCAGTCAGCCTCTGCTCTACTTCTGCATCTCATGCCCAACACGACCCTTCAGTACCAGGTTCTTCTCAAACACCTCACTGCCGCCAGAGCTCCACACTGGCTTCTGGCCCACCAATGCAGTATATTTAGGTGGCAGATGTCCAGGAGCAAGGCCTGGAGTGAAGGGATCCAGGTGTCCTTATATATTATTATACTCGGGGTCCAGCAGCAAGGAAGAAGGTAAGGGGCAGCTGTGGTCACGTCCTGGCTAGACAGGGTTGGTGGGGCAGCACCCTAGGCACTGTATCAGCCTATCCCTGGCTCCTGCTGTGGCTCCCTCTCAACTGTCCAACCTTTTGACATTAGGTGACAACACTGTAGTTTACAAAGTTCATGCCCAGGATCCAACAACTGAAATAAATAAAACACCCTCATGTTTTACATAAGCTTATGGCTTTGTTGAGCTGGGCTTGGCTGTACCTGCTAACCACACTTCTAAATGGGACGCCTTGGTTCCTGCCATTGGCACCTTGTCACTATTATCATAGCCCTCTAGTGGGCTCTGCTCACCAGGTTTTCCTGTTTTCCTTCCCCGCTGCAGTTAAATATTCAACGGTCCCCACGAAGCCAGGAGCTCTGCCTACCTGGCTCACTTTGTATTCTCAAGGTCTGGTGTTAAGTGCTCAAAATTCAGAGACAAGGCTGCAGACCAAGGGTCCTGCCCCATCTGAGTCCAGCACCTCCATTCGTCATTAGGCTGAGAGTCCTCTGGGAAGCCTCAGCACTGACCACGCCACAGTTACACTCCTACTCAGGGTCTCTGCTCCTTTGTCTTCCTCTCCCACCCAGGAAGGGGTCTCCCCCTCCTAACGCTGGACCCCGATGCTCTGCACGTCCTGAGTAGCACAGTGCTCTTCATTCCACAGCTACCAAGCCTTGGCCATCACCGTTCCAGCTGCTGAGGACCCAGATACTAGCAAGGCTTCTGGGAGGGCCAGAGGCCTGGGGACGGGTGGCCGTTACCTCTACATCTGTCTCATCGCTGGAGCTCGAGGTGTCTTCACTGGAGCTGCTGACTTGGACGGCTGACAACATTCCTGAGGGTGGACACAAGGGACTGAGTACCCTTTCCTCATCACCTCCCTTCCCAGAGCCCCCATGCCAGTTGCTAGTCAAATTGAGGTGCCGAGAACTCCTTCTCAAACCTGTACAGGATTAGGTGTCTGCCCTGATCCAAAGCCCCCCAGCTGGGGTGGGGGCCCTCGCTACCCATTTCTGTGTATCTCTGAGCAAGGCCTTGGTAAGGCTAGCAGCACCTGAAGATTAAGCAAGTCACTCTTTGCCATCACACATGGGGGACAGGCTGGGCGTCTATTCTACCTAAGAAATGAAGACAGACCTATGCCTTTCCATTTAGTTTCCAAGGGGACACATTGGTCCCATAACCCACCCAAGAGAGAAGCCAGGAAATGCTGCCCTCTGAAAAGCCCAAGTCTTGTCTGGACAGCTGACCCAGGAGGTCAGGGAAGGGGGAAATGGCTGTTTGTGCAGGATCCTGACTGTCAAGAGACAAACCTGTGTTGAGCATGTCTCAAATAGCATAGCAGTGCTTAGGCCTGCCTCCCTGTCTCTGGCTCTGGGGCCTCTTACCAGGCTTGGTAGTGGCTCCGTGGACTTTGACACTGCCTTCCTCCTCAGTTTCCGAGGCCAAGACAGTGTTTACCAAGGGCTTTGCTGACTTCTTGGGTGACTTCCCAGACAGCAGGTGGACCACCGCCTTTCCTGATGCAGGGTGCAGCACAGAGTTCACCATCTTGGTCTTTGCCTACAGAGTTCAAGAGATAAGCTCTGTTACAAGAGGACGCGAGAGAAACAAGACCCCCCAACCGTGGGCCCAACACAGCCACTTCCTACCTCCCTCCCTAGCCTCAGGGCAGTCACCTCTGGCCTGCAACAGCTAACTGGCATGACACCTCATCTTTACAGAGGATGAAGACACCTTTCTCAGGCACTGAGTGCATTACCGTTCCTGGGTCACAGTGGCTCCTGCTCTGCATTAACCAACAGTTCATCGTGGTTATCATTATTTCATCGTTGCTTTTAGATATTACTGCTATGTTCTGGTTTGGGTGACAACCATTTATGAATCTGTAATGGGGTTTACAGATTACCGACAAATGACATTTTCTAAGTACCTTCTGATTCAGAGACTCTGCAGAGTGCATAAACACAGGGGTACTTAGTGAGCAGGTGAGTGTGGGGGAAGAGGAAGGGAACTACCCACGTGCCGTGGAGCTTGAGGTAATGAGTGTCACTTCTATTTCACAGAAAAAGCACCTGAGGCCCAGGTAGATGAAGACACAGACGGAGCCTTACAACTGTATTCCAACACAGGAGACTACGCTCAGTGGATATAACTCCCACAGTAATAAGTAACTCGGAAATACTCACCTGGACCTTTTCCTTCATGCTTGATGGTAACTCTGCAGCCGCGGCTGAGGAATTGACAGATGTCGGTCTTGGGGCTGGAAGACACAAACACCATGCAGAAGGCAGGCTCCTCTCATCTGAGAATGGTGGGCAGAGTTCACCCGGTCTCACAGTCCTACTGGTACTGGCCGCTTGGTGCTAGTGTGAGGACCTGAGGCCTAGCCCAGAGCCACGGGGAAGAGCTTTGTGTGGCATCAGTTTGCTGATCACATCTGCATCCCTGAGGGACTCGGAGGCCCCCAGAGTGTAAGGACAGGCTTACATTCCTACCACCTATTTCCACAAAACATGCCTGACTCTGGCCAGTGCTCTTCGCCTAGGGTGCGAACCCTCAGTTCTGACAGTTACCAGCAGGCAGGACGGTGATCAGGAGGCTGGCCTCAGGCGACAGAGAAAGCTATGTGGAAGTCAAGTGGTTTCCTGGTGGAAATGGTGCTGGGCCTAGTTGGAGAGGTTGGGAGTCAGACTATCATGGATTGTTTTAGGGACTGGTCACTGAAGATCTTGGTATTCAGGGAAAGTTATCATTAAATGGACAATTGCTGAAACAAACAGCAGGACTGAATTCTTTCCTGGCACTTCAGAGCTCCCTTTCTGCACTTGTGCCAAGTTTTCAGCAAACCCAGCAGCACAGTACACTAGAAACACCTAGCTCCCACCTTTACTGTAAGTTCACATCAACTCGCGGCCCCTTCCACATCACATGCTATTCTGAAGAAAACGCTTGACATCCTGTCATGCTACCCACAAATACTTCAAAGAGGACTCTGGTGATGGACCTGTAATTAACTTTTTACATTTTGGGTTTTTGTTGTTATTTTTCCTTAGTTCTTCTTGAGACAAGGACTTGCTATATAGTCCAGACTGACCCCTAAGGAACACCCTGCCTCAGCTTTCTGAGTACTAGCATTATAGCCATGTGCCACCGCATCTGGCTTAAATTCAGAGTTCTAAAAATTGATTACTGGCTCAAGAGATTGTAGCGTGGGGGTGGGAGTGGCACACATGGGACAGGACCCACTACTGTTGATGTCAAATTGCTCCTGTGTGTGTACGTATACACCTTTCTGCAGCGGGGAGCAATGCAGAGGCCCATAACCTGTCAAGGTCGAGAAAGTACCCACTGAGCCTCTGTCCTAAATGGGACACCAATCAAGCCTACGAGGCCCAGGGAACACTACAGAAGAGCAGGTAGAAAGAATGCAAGCGCTGGTGAAACGCTGTCTTAAGAACACGACAAGGCCATTCTCACGAACTCACCGTAGCCACAGCTAACTACACGAAACTGGTCAACATTCTAGCAGGCAGCACTAACTGGACTCAGTGGATTGATTACAACAGAAAACAAACGTGAAAAAGAGGATATCAAGGTGGGAGGAAACACTAGGGCCATCCTGGGGGAGTTATACTGTACACATTTGATGTGGGATTCCGCTCTGTATGCTGTGAATACCCTTGGTTAATAAAGAAACTGTTTTGGGCCTGCACAGGGAATAGAGGTAGGCGGGGAAAACTAAACCTAATGCTGGGAGGAAGAAGAGGGAGTCAGAGAGAAGTCATGAAGCCCTGCCAGAGACAGACACTGTAACTTTAACTGGTAAGCCACAGCCATGTGGCGATACACAGATTAATAGAAATGGGTTAAATTAAGGTGTAAGAATTAGCCAATAAGAAGCTAAAGCTTAAATCACTGGACCAAGCAGTGATTTAAATAATATAGTTTTTGTGGGATTCAAGTGGTCTCCCCCAGCACATTTATAAAATTGTCAAAGAATAAATAAAAGATATTTTTAAAAATTGACTACTATCAAATACCTTGTCAGTACAAACATTTGAAGCAGCATGTAGGTCTGTCTACAAGCACATAGGTGGACACATGTTTGACTGGAAGACGCAGGACAGGCTTACAGGCTGCCTGCCCATCAAGAGACATGGGTAGGACATGATGGGGATGAGAACAGGAACTCCTGTGCTTTTCTTCTGTATGCTTTTTATATACAAATTGGACCTGCTTTGTATTTATAATTTAAGATTAAGATATAAAATATATATTCAACATCCTCTCAAACATCTGGCACAGTATACACAGGAAAAATAAACAAAGACAAGATTGCAAAATAGTAGGTGGCAAGAATGTGGGCGATTTCTCTCCTGCCTTCGCTTGAAGCAAATTTTCAAATGTTCTGTAATGAACGTTTTATAATGAACCCTGTATTTCTTTTATAATCAGAAAACCTACTTAAAAATCAAGAAACCGTTTTCTATGTAAGCAATATGATGCCTTCGAGACATGGAGACACCGCAACAGCTGCTGCCAGGAGAGAAGAGGCCAAAGAGACTGCACTAGGCCACTCTGCTATGAGACCTATCACACACTGCCGAATGGGGGAGATCAGCGAGGGCTGAATGGAAATCTAACCGAATGTCTGGTTCCCCACTGGTGGATTGTTTGGAAAAGGAGGTGTGGCTGTATTGGAGGTGTGTCACATGGGTGAGCTTTGAGGTTTCAAAAGCCCACACCAACCCCGATCTCTGGCTCTCTGCCTGCAGAGCAAGATGTAAAGCTCTCAGGTAAAGCCCCGGTGTCATGCCTGCCCGCCACCACGATGATAATGGACTACCCTCTGAAATTGTAAGGCAAGTCCCCTAATGAAATGTTTCCTTTTATATAAACTGCCTTGCTCATGGTGTCTCTTCACAGCAACAGAACAGTAACTAAAACAACCAACAACTCTTGAGGCAGCCCCAAGGCCACTCACAAGTGGGACCGCCAACACCTTCTGAAGTGGTCCCAACACTTGCACAAATGTGGTCTCCTTCCTGTCTTTAGCAGTAGCATCAAAAACAGCCCCTGGGGAGTAACCTGAACAGCTGTGTGGGCCCTCATTTTTTTTTTTTTAAGACAGGGTCATAGTTCTTGTTAGACTGGAATTTACTATGTAGACCAGGCTGACCTCACACTCACAGAGATTCATTTATCTCTGTGCTGGAGATGAATGTGTGTACCACAACACCCAGCCTTCTGGGATCTTACGATTCTCCTTAAACCCTCAGAGTTTGGGGTCTGCTACACAGGAAGGGCTCTCTGGTACTTCCTAACTAACCTCCCTCTGAAGAGCCCCACCTCTTCTGGCTTACATGAAAGGATGATTCAGAGGGGGACCCTGCTGTGGAGCAGACTGACATCCCACAGCTGTCCCTGGCGCAGGCCCCAACTTCACACGCCCGCCCAGCAAGGGGAGTTCTTACTGGCATTGACAGTTTTGGTTTCTGCCTCCTCTCCTTCCTCCTCCGAGCTCTCTGAGCTGCTAATGGGGTCTGACACCCGGGACTTCTTGGCTTGCAGCGCAGCATCATCCTTTGTCTTCTGCTTCTGGCCAAGCTCTGAGGTCCTGCAGGACAGGGGAGACGGCATATCCATGAGATCTGGGAGATCAGACTGCTCATCTCCTCAGCCTTCACAGGACATGTGCACACAGTGGAGTTTAAATAGTGACCTCCAACACAGTGTGGACTTCCCTGTGCTCCGCATCTGCACCCATTCTCAGTGTCACCAACAGCCAACGTGACCGTGGGGCACTGGACAGAACCGTGCAGGCTCTCATCACCCTAGAATTGTGTCCTCCTCTTGTGCTGGGGTCCTTGTTCTCCCCTTCCTGAACTTGAATTTGGTGTAAAGTATCTTTGCTGACACCCCTCCCCCACCCTGCCCTGCCATTCAGTTTCATTTCCTTCTCGGTCTTTGCCAACTGCTTTCTGGATGAGTCCCCTACACTGCACAAACAGGTCCCAGAGAGGAGGACAGCAACTCACTATAGTCCCCCAGTGCCTGACATATACCCGGAGAAAGGATTTATGATGGAACTGGGCTGGGGCAAGGAGGAAGTGGGGGTGAGGTGGGGAGTGTGTGTGTAAGATGTAAATCTTTACTCAGGCAGCTTAATCCCCCACTTTGACCTCACTCTCCCATCTGCAGGAAGCCAGTCTAAGCCATTTTCTTCCCAGCTGGGTTTGACGCTGCTCTGTCAGTTTGAGATATGCTGCCAAAGTCCCTTCTTCCTAGAAGGACACTCATCAGGAAGCTGCTTTTATTACATGTATCAGTTTGCTTCACTCTTCTCTTTCCAACAGAATGCGAGTTTCACAAGGATGGAGCTTTTTCCTTCTTCTTGGTTGTTTTCTGCTGTACCGAGAATAGTACCTGAGGAGAATACTGGGGCAGGGTTTTTCCTGGCCGGTTTCAGGATTTTATTAACAGACCACTATGGTGGAGTTTCCCAATGCGATGAGATAACGTTCACTTCACAGATGAAGATATTCTAGGAGGTCCCAAGGCTGCTCAAGGCCATTCATTTGAGCTAATTTCTAGGTCTGATTTTATAGCCTAACCACCGGTTGAGGCTGGCTTGGTGGGTGAGATCTCTGGTCCACTCTGTACCCCTTACCCACAGACGGAGCCAGAGGCAGGAAATAAGAGCGTGGCACAGCTCAGACATAGCTTGCTGGGGAAGGAAGTAAAGTAAGCAACACCCACACACCTGGGCAAGACGGAGAGGGCAAGGGCGCATGCCCCGCGCTCACCAAGCAGCAGAGGAGTATTAAGCATGGAGGGGAGGGTGACCTTAGCTCTCCCCCAGGGCCTGGCATCCCCTACCAACTTCACCTTTCAGTAGCTTGGAAAAGTGCTGGTGTCCAGTGCCAGGCTCCTGCCTTCCCTCGCCCTTATTAACACGAGTGCCGCCTTTGACCTGTGCCCGCCTGCCTCTTTGATCACAGTATGAGTGACAGGAAAGAAACCAGCCAGGGGGCGGTGGCCCAGGTCTTTAATCCCAGCCCTCGGGTGGCAGAGGCAGGTGGATCTCTGAGCTTGAGGCCAGCCTGGTCTACAGATCGAATTCTAGGACATTCAGGGTGACAGAGAAGCCCTGTCTCAAAAAACAAACAAACAAACAAAAATAAAGCAAAACAAAGAAAAAAAAAAAAGAAACCAGCTGTATTAATTCTTTTTTGTTTTTTGTGACAGGATCTCAGTCAGTAGACCAGGCTGGCCTTGAACCCAGAGATCCTCTTGCCTCTGCCTCCCGAGCATGCTGAGATTAAAGGTGTGGGCCACCACGAACTTTTATTTTTAAGAGATTCAGCTGTCACTGAGTGTGATCAGGCATTCCTTTAGTCCCAGAACTGGAGGTCAGCCTAGTCTACAGAGTGAGCTACTGTCTCAAAAACAAAGCAATAAAAAAAAAAAAAAAACAAAAAACAAAAAAAACAAAACAAAAAAAACCAAAAAAAAAAAAAAAAAAGGAAAAAAGAAAAAAAAAGAAAAAAAGGGGAGAACCAGCTCTGATTGTTTCCCCCTGTGATAAGCTACACACAGAAAAACACCCATACACGTAACCTGCCTTCTGAAAGTGACAAGTATGTCCACAGTGGGCTATCAGGCCATATGTTAGGCCATATTAGTATATTAGCTGGCTGCAAAGATGATTGGTTCGGGTAACCCTGTTCCATCCCTTCCATTCCACCAAACTTACTGCTGCCAGTGTGTATAGATGTCCAGAAGAGTGATGGGCTGAGTCAGGAAACTCTTCTGTAGAGAAACAGTAAGTAGAGAGTTTCAGTAAGTACCCAGCCCAATAGAAATGTCTCTTCCCTGGGCCTGCAACAGATGCTTCAGAAAATACTCTGTTTGCTCTTGGGTGTCCACTTGGCATTACCAGCACCATTCAAACCCTTGAAGAGTCAAGAAGGACAATCAGTTCCAGCTACAAACCTTTCAATATAATACATTAGTAAGAGGTACCTTTGAGAGGTGGGCACGTGAACAGTCCAAACTAGCATGACCTAGCACAGCCAGGGATGGAAACCATATGGCAGAGCTTTCCTTACCTAACCTCTTAGATGATTTTCTAAGGCCTGGCTAGTCAGTCTCCCCCAAACACAAGATAACCCAAATCCTGAAGGCGTCCAGGTGACATACTGGAGCCTACTAGATGTATGGAAAGACACTGAGCCCAAAGAGTGAAAGGACCATTTTTCTTTTTCTTTCTTTCTTTTTCTTTAAGTCAGGGTTTCTCCGTGTAACTGCCCTGGATGTCCTGGAACTCGCTCTATAGGCTATGCTGGTCTTGAATTTACAGAGATCTGCCTGCCTCTGCCTCCTGAGTGCTGGGATTAAAGGCGTGCACCATCTGGCAGGTGCAAAGGCCTTAGTTAAAACAGAGAAAACAATTACCGGGCCTAGGCAGAAAACACTATGTGACCATCAAGGAGGGACAGCCAAAGTGCTCCAATGGGAGTCAAAAGAGCCACACGCAGGGGGAAAAAAACAAGCCAGCACCAAATAGATTGGCCCGGGGGTCAGGAAGAGCTCCTACTCACTGGCTGACCTCATCCTTGCTAACTCCAGGATCCTTCTCTGCAGCTTAGTAAATGTAAGACAGAAAGGGCTGTTGTCAGTCTGAAGGGGACCATCTAGTCAGCCAGCTTCATTCTGCCCCACCCCAGTCACATGAAGTGTCAAAATAAAGTAAGTCGGGCCACCAGTTCCTAACAGGGCTTTGCCATTCTTGTTACTAAAATGCGCTCTCTCTCTCTCTCTCTCTCTCTCTCTCTCTCTCTCTCTCTCTCTCTCTCTCTCTCTCTCTCTCTCTCTCGTCAACCACAAAGCTCAACTTTTCATTTCCTTCTAGACTCCAAGGTCACCTTCTCCATAAGATTTCTCTGAGCACCTTAGCTGTAACTGGAGTCTGACATTCCATAGCCTCCTTGCTTGCCTGTTTGTGGCCAGCACCTGCCACACTCTAGCTAGGCTGGCCCACAAGCTGATTTTTATGTGTCGGCTCTGTGAGAGCAGGACACACCTTTGCTTGTGCACACAAACCACGAGGATGGGCACCATGCCCCGATTCCCCTATCTGTTAAGTTATATCGTTGGAGTACAGATGGGAAGGGAACCGAGGTACAGGAAGGTTAGGAAAGCCACAGATAACATCTTAGGGCCCAACAACCTTCAGCTTTGAGTTGTTTGTTTCTGAGATGGGGGGGGGGTCTAACAATGTGGCCCTTGGTTGGCCTTGAACTCACTACGCACACCAGGCTAGCCTTGAATTCACAACAGATCCACTTGCCTCTGCCTCTAGAGTGCTGAGATTAAAGGCATGCACCACCACACCCAGTGGCCCTTAAGTTTTCACTATAGCCAAAGTGGTATTGACTAACTCGGTCAATATACATCTCACCACTGATCACCACTGTTCTTCGATTAGCCATGGATCATTCCAGCCTGTCTGCTTTGCCTCCATCTTTCTGAGAGACTCCACAGTTGTGTATTTCAAGCTTCATACACAGCAAACTCTCTGGAGGCTATCACATTCAGAAGTTCCACTCCAGCCTTCAGACATCAGCACCTCTAACTACCCAACTCCCTGGAGCTTTCAAATCAACTACTACATCCTCAGGGAAGCAGTCCTGGATAGTCCCCACCCAGATTTCAGAGATCTGAGGTGCCAGATGTTTTAGCATCTCAAATCTCCCATTCTACAGCTTAAGACAATATTAACTGTACTCTTTTAACTGTACTGTATCCACTACTAGGCTGTGAAATAGGCAGAGGGGGCCTGAGACTGGCGCTACCCATTTCATTATCTGCACCTCAGAGCCAAATTAAAAGTTGCCAAGTGAAAGAACTTTGAAATCACTGCACCACGAGTTCGAGTCTTGTCATCATCGACAACAGTCAAGGGGCCTGAACGAACTGCAGAATTCAGATCGTCAACTAAGGGGGCCTTCCTCTCGGTGTTCCCAACAAGAGTGGTTACAATCCACCCCGAGACCAGCTGCTAGTTGGGTGCCCTAGGAGAACTGCATAGAGCCACGTGGCCTGAGACTAGGGAAACAAACTTGCGGCTACCGGGAACCAGGGCGGGAATTACAAAGCGGCAAGACTCGGATCAGAGGTTCCGGCCCGCCCACTGCACCGACGAGAAAACTGAGCCCCAGGAGGAGGCTGGAAAACGCTGGGGGTAGGGCAGAGCTTAAAGCTCCTCCTGTACCCCTGGCCCGTATTTCAGACCAGCGCTGGCCGAGCCTCCAGGGAACGGCGCGGGCTACTGTTCTCTAGGTCTTGCACTCGGCCCTCCAACGCTTACCTGGCCGCTCTGCTCCTTCACTTCCCGCGCCGCGCGGACGTAACCAGCCTGTAGCAGATGATGGTAGATGAGGGGAAGCAGCTCCCGCCGCTTCCTGGCCTCGGCCATGCCAGAGATCCGGCCAGCCTATTCACGTGCACGCCCCCTCGCCCCCCGCCAGCCTCTTCCCTCGCGCCCTAGGACCTCATGTTCCTCACTTCCGGTTTTGCGTCACCCAGCCGGGAGGCGCGCTGGGAAGTGTAGTCTTGCAGCTGGAGTGGGCCATCCCGTTATAGAGGGCGGAGCCACGAAGGCAAATCAGCTCTGCCATTGGCTAGGAGGCGTGGCCTTATCTGAGCCCGCCCTCGGGACGGCCATGATAAAGAGGGCTCCTTCACCTTATCTCTGGTTTACCCCTTGAAGGGGTTTGTGACCTGGTCTTATGTTACCTGCGCTTTTTTTCCTTTCTTTTCTTTTCTTTTCTTTTCTTTTCTTTTCTTTTCTTTTCTTTTCTTTTCTTTTCTTTTCTTTCCTTTCCTTTTCTTTCTTTTCCTTTCCTTTCCTTTCCTTTCCCTTTCTTTCTTTCTTTCTTTCTTTCTTTCTTTCTTTCTTTCTTTCTTTCTTTCTTTTTTAAGACATGGCTTCTCTGTAGCTTCTTGGAGTCTGTCCTGCAACTCTTTCTGTAAACCAGGCTGGCCTTGAACTCACAGAAATCCTCCTGCTTCTGCTTTCTGAATGCTGGTATTAAAGGCGCGTTCCATCGCCGCTTGGCGAACCTGTGACATCTTTATTCATCCTAGAGCTTCCTGATCACGGACTGGCCCCAGCTTCCAATTACTAATTCATTTCACACAGTGTTTAGACCCATGAAGCCGGCATCAGCTGTCATTAGTGTATTGAATCAGTAAGTAAATCCTTACCTCACCCCCATATGCTAGGCTAGGAGCCAGCATAAAGAGAAACAAAACAAGCAGTTGACCACAAAGATCACCCAGTCAGAAGATACAGTGAATCACCAGACAATTACGGTTCCTATGTCTGGTGCACCTTGTGGAAAGAAGGCTGAGTCCATGAAAGCTTGGAAGAGGGGCACCTAACCCCAAAGAGACTATGAGTTTAGACTCAAAGAAACTTTTGTTGTTGTGGGTTTTTTTTGTTGTTTTGTTTTGTTTTGTTATTTTGAAAAAGGGTTTCTCTGTAGCTTTAGTGCCTGTCCTGGAACTTGCTCTATAGACAGGCTGGCTTTGAACTCACAGAAATCCACCTGCCTCTGCCTGCCTGGTGCTGGGATTAAAGGAGAGTGCCACCACTACCCAGCGACAGCAGAAACTTTTGCACACTGAGGAGAGGATAAACTGGAGTTACTGCCTGAATCAGAACGTGGGAATCTACCTTTGGTGTTTGGTAAGGGAACCCCAAGCAGAGCTCTGTACTGCGAGGGTCCAGAGGATGGAGAAGCAGGCTTATATAAGTACCATTCTCCCCACAGAGTTCTGACATGCTCCAAGGAGAATATAAAACCAGGTGTGGTGCCCATGCCTTTAATCCCAGCACTTGGGAGGCAGAGACAGGCAGATCTCTGTGAGTTTGAGGTCAGTCTGGTCTACAAAGTGAGTTCCAGGACAGTCTCCAAAGCCACAGAGAAAACCTGTCTACAAAACACAAAACACAAAACAAAACAAAAACACAAAAAACAGGGCTAGTAGGTGAACCATGCCTTTAATCTTACCACTCAGGAGGCAGATTTCTGAATTTGAGGCCAGCCTGGTCTACATAGCCAGTTCCAGGACAGCCAGGGTTACATGGAGATACCTTGTCTCAAACAAACAAACAAAGAGCCCCAATGAGGGCTACTGTGTTTGATGAGGGGACATTGACAACATTGACAAGGAGAGAATGGGAGTGTCTTGGGCATAGTTGAGACATCCGTTCTTAATTTTATGGACGGGCTGTACATCTGCTGATAGCTTTTACTCTAGGAATGTTATATGTGTAGACATCCATTTCCACTCAAATTTAGGACCCACATAAGCACGTTTGATGATTAATCGTCAGTGGTGACTGGACTTTAGAATTGCCTAAGAGATACTCCCTTGGGCGTGTCTGGTAAGGCATGTCTGGGTAGGGCATCCAGCATGAAAGCCTAACAAAGGCCCACCTGCATTTGTCTTTCTCTGCTTCCTGGCCTGCTGACACGTAGCTGAAGTTCCCACCGCCTTACTATTTCCTGCCGTGATGAGTGGAGTCCTGTGAACTGTGAGCCAGACTAAAGCTTTCCAATTTAAGTTACTTCTTGCCAGAGATTTGGTCGTAGGAACAAGAAAAGTGCCAAAGGCACATTCTAGGGAGAAACACAGAGGACCAGGTGACCCGAGTGAATGCTGTACATGAGGAAGCAGACTAATCTATTCAGACACTGAGCAAATGTTTATTGAAAACCTGCTATTGGAGACAGTAATTGCTGAGGTACTCCTGCAGAGCTTGCAAGGCTAATGAGGCCGACACATGCTAAACAAATAGCCATCGCATACACTGAAGGGCAGGATAGCCTCTTCTTGGCTAAATGGTAAAGTATTTGAAAGACACACTGAAGTCACCCTACCTAGGTTTAAATTTTGGCTTTGTTTCTTAAGTGATCTTGACAAGTTCTATAACTTCTCTGTACCACCAAGAAGGGGAGACAATTACCCTATCTACCTCATGAGGGGGGATAGAGTTCTAAGGAGAAATATTTAGAAAGCCCCTTAATGATAGAATGGAGTACCTCAGCAATTACTGTAAAATAACAGGAAGGAGAGATGCCTCTCTTCTTAGGGGAGGTAGGAAGAGTCCCAGAGAAAGTGGTTGTAGCGAATATTTCCGCTGCGGGTGTGTGGCTTCACGCGGGTCCGAGAAATGAAGACTCAGAGACACACAAGAATGAACATAGCCTCCGTGGCTGCAGGGGGTGCTGTCTCCGTGAACTGAAGCCTTGCCTCGCCTCCCAGCATCTTTATTTTTGCTTATATTTACACTTTAGCTAGAAGATTTCCATATCTCAAAACAAACTGATAGAAGTTTCTGACAATACAATACCAGGTGCAAATACCTGATTCGTGAGGTACTACAGTTTTCCAGGTTTCCCCAGAACCAAGTTTTGCATAGGCTTTGTATCCATGGGAAACTCTCAGTCAAGATTCACATAGGACAACAAAAGTAACTCAAAATAAGGCCTAGGGGCTATGTGAAAACTCTGGAGCCAGGCCACTTATAACCCAGCTGGGTTTCATGACTAGTGAGGGCTACTTGCTATCCCTTTGGTGTCAGGCCATTGGGTTATTCTGCCACAGATCCCCTTTTTCTATACAAAATTTAATTTTTTTGAAGGTTATGTAGTCTCACAGTACATACAGCCTTTTTCAATCTATCTGACTTATAATCTTACATAAGTAGGCCAAAACACATTTTAAAAAGTAAGGCAAGACCAAGAACAAGAGCAACACCTGCTACAATAAGAATTCTATTAAAATGATTCATAGGGTTGAATGAAGCTATGGTATCTGCAAGACTTTCCATAATATCCATTTCCATCATATCAGGTAACTTTTTTAAAGAGAAAGAAGGTGGTACTAGAGGTGGTTTTGAGGCATGTCCACAGGCTGGAGCTGTTCAAAAGACAAGCCTGCTGAAGCTGAAGAAACAAGCCAGGGGGTGGGCTCCTGGGAGGGAGCTGAGCGAGGAGTTTGAACGTCGTTTGGTGGGAAGTGCTCTGAGATGCCAGAGGAGAAGGACAGGACTCCCACTTGGTTAGATTACCATCATGGAAGATTGACTCTGGAGTGCTTTATGCAGAGCAGGGAGGATGGTGGAGCTGCTTGGCTCTTGGGAAGTTTCTTGTGGAGTGGAGAAAAGAAGTGTGTGTGTGTGTGTGTGTGTGTGTGTGTGTGTGTGTGTGATTTGAGGAGGTGTGTTTTGAGTTGGGAGAGACCTAAGTTGGTTTAAAAACTGATGCAGACTCAGGGGAGAGAGAGCTGCGGGAGGCGTTTTAGGTGGAAAAGCTGGGGAAGGAACTGGGAAGTGATGTTCAAGGGCAGGTGGGAGGGAGGGATGGGGTGTGGGTGGAGGGCTGGTCTGAGAGAAGGGGAGGGAGGACGTCAATAGAGCCCCAAAGCCGGAGCCTGGATAGAATGGGTGCACATGTGGATGTAGGTTTGCAGTGGGATGCTAAGGGAGATTTCATCTTGAATTTCTATTTTTCTCTTCGAAGTGGGAGGCGAGGTCTGCTGAGAGTGAAGAAGAGGGGGTGAGGAGTTGGAAGGAGGGAGAACAACCATTCAGAGCGTCAAGCAACTGGCCCACAAGATCCTTGCTAGCCTGCTGGATCTGATGACCTAATAGGGCCCGAGAGTGGCCAGTGTGCTGTGTCCTAGCCTGTCTTGCTGAACGATGTCTGTGGCCAGGGCTCACCTGCCCAGATGCAGGCGAGGAAAGCACTCAGAGGGTTTATCCAGGGCCGGGGTTTTGTCAAATGGCCAGGAAACAAAAGCATGTGGGAGGGTCTAAAGTGGTCCCAAAAAGACCATAGTACCCCACCCCTAGAGCCTAGGAACTAAGCCAACAGGGGAGAGATGCGAAGGGATTCAGCCTTAAGTTTGGGGAACTAGAGACCAGGATCTAAGAAAGCAGGCAGTGGGTGAATGACAAGCCTGAAATTCTGCTTGCTTGCACAGCTGGTTGTGTGATGGGCATGAAGAACGAGCAGACAAGATTCAAAGACCTGTACTATTTCTTACTACCCCCTCCTCCCATGTTTCTCCTCCTCCAGGGCATTCTCACCCCAAATGATAACGAAAAGGTGATGTGGGGTTCCCCTCTGTATGCTGCAAATATTATTGTTAAATAAAGGAACTGCTTTGGGCCTATAGCAGAGCTATAGGGGATCAGAGCTGGGGGAGGGGACTAAACTGAATACTGGGCGTAAAGAAGGGCGGAGTCAAGGAGAAGCCTTGTAGCCCCACTGGACACCAATACTGGAACTTTACACAGTAAGCCACAGCTTTGTGACACAGATTACTAGAAGTAAGAGTTAGCCAATATGAACCTAGAGCTAATGGGCCAAGCAGTAATTTAAATAATATACTTTCTGTGCAATTATTTTAGGTATGAGCTACCGAGCTGTGGGGAACCAACAAGCGGCCTCCCTCCAACAAAACACCCTTAAAAGGGCCTTGTGATGTTGTCTGACCATAAGGGCCTGCCCCCAGCTGGGTGGCTGTGCATAGTAAGCTCTGGTCAGTAGTGGCAAGCGCCTTGAGAAGAGGTCAGGATGCCTTCCAGCAGCAGGAGTGTGAGCAGAGAAGGAGCCGGGCGTGTATCCCCAACTGACCCTGGAAGGAATGGAGAGCTAGTATTAAATTAAAAAACCAAACCTACCCTAAACCAGAGTGCTCTAATACCTCAGTCTGGCGGCGTTGTTTTGTTTTGTCCCTAATAAAATTCATTGTCAGATGCCTCTTTAGTGGACAATTTCTTTATTTCCTGGGTTTTCTAAATCATATCCTTCAGTGAATCGCCTGAGGACCCAAGCACAAAATTAAGACCCATAATATATACCATGGCAACAGTTAAGGTGGAAGCAAACAGTGACGTGCATTAGAAACATTAGCCTTGGAGCGTTTCTCTACCAGTTAGGAAACGTTGACTTTGTTCATGGAAGAAGCTAGAAGCTTCCAGAGCACTCAACTTAAGTATCCTTGGGCAAAGCAGCCTGCCTTAGTCACCTCAGGTTCCCAGGCAGGACAGGAAAAGAAGGGAAAAACCAGGCTGGTGGGATGGCTCAGTGGGTAAGAGAATTCCCTGCTCTTACAGAGGACCAGTGCTTGGGTCATAGCACCTACATTAGGCAGCTCATAACTGCCTGCAAATTCAGCTCCAGGGAATCCAATAGCCTCTTCTGGCCTCCTTGGGTACCTCTGCTTATGGGCACATACCCACATACATACATATGTCATTTAAAATAATATTAATCATTTAATCTATAATTATTAATTTGAGACAAGGTCTCACTGTGCAGCACTGGCTGTCCTGGAACTCACTATGTACACCAGGCTGACCTCAAGCTCACAGTGATCTGTCTGACTCTGCATCCAAGTGCCGGAATTAAAGGAGTCCGCTCTGCTCAGCATAACACTATGTTTTAAGAAGAAAGTTCGTTCAGCAGATGGGTCTCTCTACACTCTTCCCAGAAGAAATGGTTCTGCTGCACAGGGGTTAGGTAGCAGGGACCACTGAAAAGCTTTTATGAGCCAGTTCTGCCGTATGGCCTTAGGCCAGTGTGTCCTGTCCTCTCTGCTCTGAGAGCCGCCCATCTGGGAAGGTTGCTTCTGTCATTACGCCCACTCAAAAGATAGCCCTGTTTCTCTCAGCCGCAAGTAGCTTTGGCTGCAGTTTTCCCAGCTCCTTCTCTCACAGGGCGATTTCTGTTTGTTGCTCTTCAATCAAAAGTTTTTGAAGGTCATTAAGTTGTTACTAAAGTAGCAGGTTAAGCAACTCCAAGATGTAACTAGACAGTTAACTCCTCTCCCAACACCCCCACCCTCTGAGGCTGCCTTCTGGCTATAGCCCTTCCAGCCCTGCACACCTCTGCCCTGTTCCCACAAACAGCCTCCCTCTGGCTTGAGTACTGTTCTTTCTCACCTACCCCCTCGTTTCCTTCTTTTATTCCTTAGGGTGTTCGCAATATACACAGAACCCTGTGACCCTATCTTTCCCTTACCAGTAACATGTTAGATCCATTTCTCCTGACACTGAGGTCTGCCTAGGCTCAGCAGTGGACTCAAAGTGGGCTTATTTTTGTGAAGCATACGCGCTGAGCCGAAGTTAGCCCTCCAGGCTGATAAGCACGCTCAGCACCACAGAAAACATCTGAGCTAGTTACTGGCCCTGCTAGTGGATGAGGAAATGAATGCTTTGAGAGGTGGAGGCCTGGGCCACTGCTGGTGGTGTATGGCAGGATTTGGGCAGCTACCAGCTGCCATGGCCTCTTAACCCGACCCAGGCTGGACCATAGGCATTAACCTGACCCAGACTGGACCATAGGCATAGATGACGGAAGTAGGACATAGGCCACATGATTAGCCTAAAAACCAAGTGCAAGAAATACATACTTGCCGGGCGGCGGTGGCGCACGCCTTTAATCCCAGCACTCGGGAGGCAGAGGCAGGCGGATCTCTGTGAGTTCGAGACCAGCCTGGTCTACAAGAGCTAGTTCCAGGACAGGCTCCAAAGCTACAGAGAAACCCTGTCTCGAAAAAAAAAAAAAAAAAAACCAAAAAAAAAAAGAAAAACAAAACAAAACAAAACAAAACAAAAACAAAAAAAAAAAACAAAAAAAAAAGAAATACATACTTATGAACTGGTTTCTCTCTCTCTCTCTCTCTCTCTCTCTCTCTCTCTCTCTCTCTCCCGCCCTCCCTCCCTTCCTTCCTTCCTTTCTTTCTTTTTTTCTGAGACAGGGTATCTCCGTGTAGCTCTGGCTGTCCTGGAACTCATTCTGTAGATCAGGCTGGCCTTGAACTTATAATGATCCACCTGCCTCTGCCTCCCGAATGCTGAGATTAAAAGCATGCACCACCACTGCCAGGCTTGGACTGAAGTTTTAATTCTACAAGATGTAATCAGTGGGCAACAGGGAGATACACATTCTATTTTAATAGGTAGAGCCAATTTAATTGCCCAAAGCAAGTTCTCCTCAGCATAATTTCTTGCTTTTTTTCTTTTTCTTTCTTCTTCTTCTTCTTCTTCTTCTTCTTCTTCTTCTTCTTCTTCTTCTTCTTCTTCTTCTTTTTTGGTGTGTTGTGTGTGTGTGTAGTTTTTCTTTTGAAGATCATCAGAGAGGGTCTATGGAGAGCATCTAAGCTAGCTCCATTATTTCATGGTTAAGGAATGATGCCTGGGGCAAGGTCCTTGGCAGGTAAGGAGCAGAGGCAAACCAGTTGGCCTATCCCCCTGGGCTGCTGTCCTCTGTTTTTTTTATTCTTGGTGCTTTTCCTCCTCTTCCATTCTCTCCTTCACATAAGTGACCTCACCGCGTATCTTTGCTTATCAGACTTCCCTAGCAGACCCATTGACCACAGGCTCAGGACCTAGCTGCTGTTTCTTTTTAGAGACAGGGTCTCATGTAGCCAAAACTTGATGCATAGCCAGGGATAATCTTGGGCTTCTGTTTTTCCTGCCTCTACCTCCTAAGTGCCAGGATTAGAGGCATGTGCTAATTGTGTGTGTGTGTGTGTGAGAGAGAGAGAGAGAGAGAGAGAAAGAGAGAGAGAGAGAGAGAGCGCCTCATATGCATGTTAGAGGATAACTACTTTCTTGTTGATGCTCTCCCTCCACCATGTAGGTTCTGGCACTAAACTCAGGGTCCTCAAGCTTGGCAGTAAATGCCCTTACCTGCTGAGCTATCTTGTCAGCCCCAAATCCCAGCTGCTGCTGCTGTTGTTGCTGCTGCTTCTTCTCTTCCTTCCCCTCTCCTCCTTCCTTCTCTCTGCTACCTCCTCCCCTTTCTCGTCTTCCCTCCTCCCCCTTCTCTTCCTCCTCCTTCTGATTTTTGATTATGTGCATATGTGTGTGTAGTCTGTTTGTTCACATGGGTGCAGTGCCCAAGAAGGCCAGAAGAGGGCGTCAGATCCTCTAGAGCTGGAGTTACAGGCAGTTGGAACTGATGATGTGGGTGCAGGGAGCTAAACTCAGGGCATCTGTAAGAGCAATACATGCTCTTAACCACCAAGTCATCTCTCCAGCTGGGTCCCAGCTTCTTAACAGTCACTCTCTGTGTTCCCGCCTGAGCCAGAACTCAAATCCTGAGAACATGGGAAGGTGTTGTTCTCAGAACATCTCACTCCCTTCACCCCATTTGGGTAGAATTGCCATTTTCCTTTCTGAAGCTGCACTGTTTCTTCTTTCTGCTTCGAAGCCAAATGTAAATGTCACTTCTTCCACAGTGTTTTCTCTGAGGCCCCCAAGCTTCCCACCATGGCCATCATCTCTGCTTGGTCTGGAGAAGGAGGCCCCTTCCTCCGGGAACCCCTTTCCAGACACGTGCTACCAAAGGACTAGCCAGGAGGGGGCAGTACATAACCAAAGAAAGGTCTTTGAAAGGTCAAGGTCACTAGGGTCTGTCTGGTCAACTGCCCAGTAGGGAGTGCTGTGGGCTTCTGGGTTCAGCCCCAAGACCAATACCTCTGGTAAGGTGGGTCTCCTCCCTTGGATCTTGATTTGTTTGCATCTCTGTGCAGTGGCTGGGTTGGGCTAGTTCAGTGTTTCTGAAAGCTTAGTAACACACAATGTAACTTCAGGAGAGAAATAGATGGACATATTTAAATGGAAGTCATTATGTATTTATTTTAATGCGTATTAGACAAAAAAGAACCAGCACATCAAACCTGTTATTTTGCAGATATTATTGCTTAGGATGGTGCTAAATAGACATTCAAGTAAAAAAAAAAAATCCAGTGATTCAGTGTAAAAGAAAGTACCAATTAAATAATAGTGCACACAGAAAGCCAGCAGTGAATGGCTGTGATCATCACGGGTCTACCTTCAGCTTCTGGATGCTGTGATCTGCAGGGACTGATCTGCAGGGATGTCTGTTTTTGGTGGGGGTGGAACGGGAGAAGGAGTTGCCTGAGTAGCTAGAAATGGTGTAGAAGGGCAGGAGCTTAGCAGCTGTACCTGCTGTGTCCCCACCCCAGACCCTCCTCCACCTGTGTGTGGAGGGGTGAACGCTTGCTCCCCTCCGCCTCCTTTCTTGGCTTCCCTGCGGTTACCAGGGAGTGGGAGGCTCAAAGGGGCTGCATTCTGGAAGCTCATCTGCTCCCTCATTCTCACTCAGCACCCTGCTTGGCATAAGCTATTCAGGGCGATGATTAGCAGAGCTGCGGAGAAGCACTGGGGCTGAGGGGAGGGAAGAGGTAGACAGTGTTTTCCTGAATGCATGCACACCCAACCTGGAATGACTGTCTAATGATTCCCAAGCTTGGCTGTTGGGTGGAATCTCCAAGCTACCCAGTGGAAATGCAGTTTCAAAGTACCACAGCTGCGGTTCTGATCCCGGGTCCCTTGCATCTGCATTTTTAGCAGCTCCCTAGGCAATTTGGAGGCTTCTGGATTTGGAACCACTACAATCATCAGCATATCTCCTTCGTGCACGAGAGGAGGATCAGAGAGGTTGTGCCATCGATTGAACTCAGCAAGTCAGTAGCAATTACCCAGACACAGGGCGCTCCACTGGCACATGGAATTTATTCCCATTTTCCTGGCATCTGGCCTGGTCAAGGACTGTCCCAGCCACCTGCTGAAGAGGCCCGAGGGGTAGTGAGAAATGGTGATGGGGAAAGGTGTTTGTGGGGGTGCCAGTAGAGGTGGTGGCTAAGAGGTATAGCTTCCTTGTAGTGGCTGCCAGGCTACCAAAGGCAAGAGTCAGTGTATCAGTGTGTGTGTGCTACTCAGGACTGGGTTTCACTTGGGATTTTTACAGTGCAGAATTCAGACTAATAAGTAGGTGGCAAATTCTAGGAGGAAGGCTCTCTTCCTTTCTTCCTTTCTCATTCTTTTTTGTTTGTTTGTTGTTTTTATTATGCTTTGTTTGTTTGAGACAGGGTCTCACTATGTAGCTCTGTTTGTCCTGGAACTCACTATATAGACCAGGCTGGCCTGATCCACCCACCTCTGCCTCCTGAGTGCTGGGATAAAAGGTGTGAACCACCACTGCCAGCGCTAGGGGAACTTTCTAACAATGATCAGCAGCCGAGAAGACCGTTAACCCAGGACAACTGACCTGCTCCCTACTACATATTAAATCATGAGATATTTGACATATTTTGAACCAAACAATAGTAACAAGGAGGCCGCTGACAGATCCCCATGGCCCAGATTATGAAGAAAGATGTTAAAGATAACAAGGACCTTCTTTTTTTTTTTTTTTATTTTTTTTATTTTTTTTCGAGACAGGGTTTCTCTGCAGCTTTTTTAGAGCCTGTCCTGGAACTAGCTCTTGTAGACCAGGCTGGCCTCGAACTCACAGAGATCCGCCTGCCTCTGCCTCCCGAGTGCTGGGATTAAAGGCGTGCGCCACCACCGCCCGGCAACAAGGACCTTCTTTCTCATTCCCTTCTCTGCTGTCCAGAGAGGAGCACAGACTCCTTTCTCTGAGGGTGAAGGAACCATTTCTATGGGTGGACTCACACTTCTGCGGCTTATGGGTGTGCTCATGAAACAGAGACAGTATTGCTTTCAGATTCTTTTCTGCTTCTTTGTACATGACATAATGCATAACGAGCCTTCTCATTTTCACCCCACATTATGTTTGAAATTCATCTGTGATGATGTATGGAGCTCCAGCAAATAATTTATCCCCAGTATCCAGTTGATTGTGTGTGAGCCACAGTTTATTAATCCGTCCTTCTGTGGGTGAGCATTGAAGGCATTTTTTTTGTTTGTTTGTTTTGTTTTGTTTTGTTTTTCGAGACAGGGTTTCTCTGCAGCTTTAGAGCCTGTCCTGGAGCTAGCTCTTGTAGACCAGGCTGGTCTCGAACTCACAGAGATCCGCCTGCCTCTGCCTCCCGAGTGCTGGGATTAAAGGCGTGTGCCACCACCACCCGGCTTGAAGGCGTTTTTAATTCCCCACAATAAGAACCACCCTACTGTGACTACTCCCTACGTGTGTCCTGCATAGGCCCGGAGAGGACTTATGTGAATGTCTTGGGTTCATCCATGTGGCCCAGCTGCTTCTGCTGGCGTGTGACAGGTTTCAAACTGCTTGGCACCCTGATGAGTCAAGTGATTGTGATTCTTGTGGGTTTTATTTTTTTTTTGAAGCAGGGTTTCAGGCTGGCCTTTGAAATCCCTACTTGCACCTCCCGAGTGCTGAGAGGACAGATGTGGCTCTCATTCATTCACTCATTCATTCATTCATTCATTCAAGTTTTCATTGTTGTTTGAGACAGGGTTTCTCTATGTAACAACATTGGCTGTCCTAGAACTCACTCCATAGACCAGGCTGGCCTCAAACTCACAGAGATCCACCTGTCTCTGTCTTCCAAGTGCCGGGATTAAAGGTGTGCACCACAACATCTGTCTGTGCCTTTCTTATTGTCTTTTTGACAAGTAGGAGATCTTATCTTGGCTACTGTTGCCAGGGTATTCTGCCAGTTTGTGGCTTGATGTTTCTCTTTTTCTTTCCTTTTAAAAATAAAGACAACTCTTATGAACTGGGTGTGGTGGTGCACACCTTTAATCCTAGTACTCGGGAGGAAGAGGCAGGTGGATTTCTGTGAGTTCAAGGTTGGCCTGATCTACTTTGGGCATTTCAGGGTAACCAGGGCTATGTACAGAGACCATGTCTCTCAATAAATAAATGTGTGAAAGAGAGAGAGAGAGAGAGAGAGAGAGAGAGAGAGAGAAAGGAAAATGAAGTCTTATGTATCCCAGTCTGGCCTTGAAATTCTAATTATAAGACTGTATCCACACGCCTGTTTGTTACTTTCTTTCTTTCTTTTTTCCCTCCTTCTTTCCTTTCTTTCCCCCCTTTTTCTTTTGGTTTTTTAAGACACAGTTTCTCTGTTTCTCAGTTTCTCTGTGCAGCCCCGGCTGTTCTAAAACTTGCTCTGTAGGCCAGACTGTCCTCAAACTCAGAGATCCTGTCTGCCTCTCCCTCCTGAGCCTTCACTGCCCAGCTACTGCTTTTTTTATACACAAAGCATTAGTGTCTTCATATATATATATATATATATATATATATATATATATATATATATGGGTGTTTTGTCTGCATGTTTATCTGTACACCACATATATGCCTGGTACCTCAGAGGCCAGCAGAAGAGGGTGTCAGATCTCCTGGAACTGGAGTTATAGATTGTTGTGAATTGCTATGTGACTTCTGGGAATTGAACTTAGGTCCTCTGGGAGAGCAGCCATCTCTTCAACCCCATGAATGTCGTCTGTTGTGGTGTGAGACATTGTGATCCTCACGAAGCTGGGGCTATTTGACCGTGTGGTATAATAGTCAGGAGTGGAGCTGAGTTACAGGCAAGTGAGCTTGGGTGAGCTGGTTTTCCTCTGGGCTTTAGCTTCCTGACTAATGAACCAGGGACAGGAACAACACCCAGCTCCCAAAGATGCTAAGAGGCTGTAAAGGGAAGGTCGGGGGAGCACTGACACCTCCACAGAAAGCGGGGTTCACACAAAGCCTTGAGAGAAGTTGCCGCCTGAGAGCCACCCACGGCAACATCCCCATCTTGATTTGCCCTATGGGTTCAAGGGTTCCCTTCTGAACTCAGCTTAGGAGACACAGACCCATTTGGACAGGCAATGGTGACCTCTCTGGAAAGCAAGGTAGGAGGAAGGTGCGCTCATGACCTCTACATAACCCACTTGCTCAAGCTCCTTGGTCACCTGTGGTGGCATGCTTGAGAGAGTATCAGGTGGCTCCAAGGAAAATATCTGGGGAAAGAAAAGGACACATATGCGGGGTCACGTCCATCCTATGCATGCTAGCCCTCACTCACCCTTGTCACTTCTGGGCACAGCACACGCCGTATTGGGGCAGGAACAAGCTGGGGATAGGGTAAACAGAAGGTTCTGGGTCAATAGCCTCTCGGACAATGTTGCAGAACCTATAGTCAATAGGTTTCCTAGACCCAGATTAGACTGCTGCCACCGCCTCTGGGTGGTCAGCCTACTCCAAGGGAGGAGAATGCTGCACTTGGTTAGCATTAGCGAGGAAAGTTGTTTCAAATGGAATCTATGCACAAACAGGCGCAGAGATAAGTGACCTCCCGTCTCTCACGCCGTCCCCTAGCCTCCCAGCAGGAAAGCCGTGCTGCCAGAGATTGTATATATGTGCTATATAGCATCCGTGGGGTGTGTTATAGATTCACAGTAAACCTTGCTTATTTTTACCCTCTTGTCTTTTCTCTTCTGAATTTAGCAACTGGAATACAATAGGCATCAGAAAATGAAGCACAGATGAGTGGGATGAGTGGTGGATGGGACCCCTGATGCCCATCCAGGTTTAAGCTCTTATACCCTGCATTTCTAGACTCATCCCTGCCCTCCAGAGTATCTTTCTCTTTCAGCATGTCACTAGAGATGGATAAATCTAGGCCTTCTTGACCCTGGCGTGGAGCCATAATGGGGGAACTAAGAGAACCAGGCAGCTGAACAGCCTAATTGTCATTTCCACCAGCGATGTTACCAGGGAAACTTGAAAACTGTTAGATTGAGGAGGGGCCCCTGGGCAATGTGAAGCTGCAAGACAGAATCTCAGAATGGGGAGGGGGAGCTTCCAACAAGTTCTTCAAGACTTTAATTTTTGAATTTCCTTCAGTGATAATCTGAAACAATTAGGTATTATTTTTGGATCACTTTGACAATCTACCTTATATATAAAACATCCCTTGGTCATATGATGTGGAAATCATGTTGCTGTTTGTATTACAATCATATTAGCACCAGAATCTGCAAATGGATAAATTCCCTGCCACAGTAAACTGAGATTTTGATGCTAATCAAATCGAGCAAGTTTGTGTGTATGTGTGTGTGTGCATGTGTGTGTATGTGTGTGAGTGTATATATGAGTGTATGTATGAGTATATGTGTGTTTGAGTGTATGTGTGTATGTGAGTATATGTAAGTTTGTGTGTGTGTGTGCGCGTGTGTGTAGAGTGTATGTGCATATGTGTATGCACCTCTGCTAACGTATGCAGGGGTCAGAGGTTATCACTCTTTACCTTTTTTGAGGGAGTGTCTCTCCCTGAACCTGGGGCTGCCTCTTTGTTTTGTTTTTGTCCCCAGATAGGTTTGTAGGCAGCAAGCTCCACTGATTGTTCAGTCTCTGCTCCTCACAGTGATGCTAGAACCTGCCAGGTTTGCTCCCTGGGTGCTGGAGTCCAAGCTCAGGATGACTTACAAGACACCACAGTGCTACCCCTCTAGCCACGCTCTTTTTTTTTTTCTAATTTTATTTATTTATTATTTTATGTGCATTGGTGTTTCGCAGTGGGTGTCAGGTCCTCTAGAACTGGAATTATAGACAGTTGTGTGTCATATAGGTCCCGGGAATTGAACCCAGGTTCTCTGGAAGAGCAGCCAGTGCTCTTAACCGCTGAGCCATCTCTCCAGTCCCATTCTTCTTTCTTTTAATGGATACATAACAATGTACAGTTATGCATACTAGTGGGTGTTATGTTACATTGAGTAGGTATTCAGATTTGGGTTCAAGATCTTTAAGATTCCTGAACATACTCTGAAAGAATTCTTCAAAGAGAGTTTTTCTAAGGCTCCTCTAAATTATTCAAGTTGAGAAATCCCAGAGAAGACGAGAGGCCCCCATGTGAAGGCAGGGGCCTCCACTGTAGTTGCTGGATGGCACATACCTTTAACCCCATCACTTGTGAGGCAGAGGTAGGCAGATTTCTGTGAGTTTTGGGACATCCTGATCCACATAGTGAGACGCTGTCTGGTGTTTTGAATAAGAATGGCCCCTGTAGGCTCATATGTTTGAAAGCATAGTTACCAGGGAATGGAAGTGTTTGGAAGGCTTAGGAGATGTGGGCTTGTTGGAGGAAGTGTATCATTTAGGGGTGAGCTTTGAGGTTTTAAAAACCCATGCCAGACCCAGGCTTTCTCTCTGCCTGTGGATCAGGATGTAGCTTTCAGCTACTTCTCCAGCATCATGAATGCTGCTATGCTCCACATCATATTAACTGGCAAACCTCTGAAACTGCAAGCAAGTCCCCAATTAAATGTTTTCTTTTATAAGAGTTGCCTCCGTCATGGTGTCTCTTCACAACAATAGAACAGTGACTTAGACACCCTGTTTCAGCAAAACAAAACAAAAAACAAACAAGAAGAAAAACAAACAAACAAAAAACCCCAGGGCTCCAGTTGCCTTTAGTCCAGAATACCATGAGTGTAAAATGGGACTCGTGTGTGTGTGTGTGTGTGTGTGTGTGTGTGTGTGTGTGTGTGTGTGTGTGTGAAAGTTCTCTTTATCAGCATGTTTAGTTCCATTTTCCAAATGTGGATAAGGAGCCTTGAGGAGGGGAACTGACGTCTCCACCACCATCACCCAGGCTTCTTGTCCTCTGCTGCCAGGGGCAGTGGGTCACTAGCAGTAATGCTGGATTCTATTTCTGGAAAATTAAGAATAACAACCCAGGAAGAGCCTGTCAGCATTTGGGCAAACATATTACATTTTTATTTGTTAAAGAGATTAAATTAGCAAAACCAAACAAATAAATGAGCACCCTGCATTCCCCACGGTCATACCTCTCTTCTTGAGCAAAAATAAATTCCTTCTTAGGTGAAGGGTCAAGGAAGAGGCACACGGTGTCAAGACACCCAAGTCCTTCAGGGCTGAGTACCTGGGCTACATTTTGCTACGTGGAAGTTGCCACTTTATTGCTGCGTACAGTTACTTGGAATGGGGCTTCATGGTGGGGTCACCTAGGGTATGGTGAGGGCTCCAGAAAGCAGGGGCTGTGTCTGGTCACTGCCATTTCTCACAAGCTCATCTCTGGCTTTGCAAATACATCTGAACCAAGAACGAAAGGGCAAATTAATGAAGTCACATTCTTTGCATTTAAATATTTGGAATAGTGAAGACATTCAAGTGACCAAGGCAGGAGGATCGAGAGTTTGAGGCCAGAGAAGTCTATATAGTAAGTCCTAGATTATCCTGGGTAATAGCATGACCCTGTTACAAAACAACAAACAGATGGGAGGGATCTCAATGAAGGTGCATTTCTCACATCCAGGTTTATGTCAGGGAACAAGGGAACTCCAAAGTGATTCCTGGTCCAGACTTCAGGGATCAGGGAGGGGCCACCTGGAAGCCACAGTTGGCCTCAAGAGACTGGTGGCCTGATTTGTTAGATCTTCCATAGGTCAGACTCTGTGCTACTTCCTGGGGGTCCCAAGCAAAAACAGTCCTGATCCCCAAGAACTCACAGTGGTGGAGGACTTAGGCTCTAGAGTCACCAGATCAAGTGTCAGCTCCAAACAACACGTGACCTTGGGGGTGTCCTGTCTTCTCTTTGAAGTAATACCAGGAGTAGTTAACTGCTAACCCAAGTGAGAAATAAGTTGTAACCCTAAGGCACAAAGCACCAGCCCAGAGAGCCTGGGACTGGACCCCCTGAAAGACAGACTGCACTCTTCCATCTGCCCTGAATCCCCAAAGGGGCACGTGTAAGCTGGCAGCACGAAACAGCTGGGGCCCATGCCTCCCATCGGAAGAAGCCAGGTTATTTATAATGGTTTAGCTACTGCGGTTGTTGGAGTTTCTCCTGTGAAAAACACTGAGGCTATGACTAACCTTGTGCACTCCTCTTGTGCATGTGAGTCAGGGTTCCTCCAGGGTGAACACAACAATAAACAGCAGGAAGTAAGGGGATCCAGGGAACCAGGTAATAGCTAGAGCCTGTGTGTGTGTGTGTGGTGTGTGGACATGCACACCTGTGCACACATGCTTTCTGTGGTCATGTTAATCTTACAGAGAATCAAGGGGACCTTGGGAGGATCCCCAGAGCAGCGGCTGAGTGAAGGAGACTGAAGGGAACAGTTCTTTGGCAAGTGACATGGAAGCATTTCGAAGTAGAAAACTTTAATGTTGTTAAAATCACGAGCACTAATGAGATGGTATGTGTGGATATTATCTGGGAAAGGAGTTACTATGTGTTAGGAAAGGGCCACCGATCTACAAGATAATAGTGAATTGTTTTCCAAGTTACTTGCTCCTTTCCATATTCCTCCCAGCTCTGGATAAGCATCTGCTGAGCTACAAACCCTGCCAGCACTTGGTATTATCTGGTTCCCTCACTTTCTTGCCAACCTAGTGGGTGTAAAATGATATTTCATAATTATCTTAATCTTCATCTCCCTGAATCTTAATAGCATGGAACATCTTGAGCCAGGCTTGCTAGCACAGGCTCCTGGAACCCTAACATTTGGAAGGTGGAGGCAGGAGGAGCAACAGTTGGAGGCCAGCTTGGGCTATGTTAAGGGGGAAACAAGGAGTCTGGAGAGATGGATGACTCAGTGGTTAAGAGCACTTGCTGCTCTTACAGAAGACCCAGGTTTGATTCCCAGCACCCACATTGCAGCTCACAGTCGTTTATATTGTAATTCCAGTTCTAGGGGATCTGACATCCTCTTCTGCATTCCAAGGGCATTGCATGCATGCAGATGTGGTACACATACATATATGTTGGGTACTGCACATAGGTTGTACACATACATGCCAGCAAAGCACTTGTCTTAGTTCGGTTTTTTTTTTTAATTGCTTTGAAGAGGCATCATGACCACAACAACTCTTATAGAGAAACATTTTATTGTGTGTGTGGGGCTCACTTACAGTTTCAGAGGTTCAGTCCATTATCATTATGACAGGGGCACGTGGTGGCATGCATACAGATACGGTGCTGGAGCTGAGAGCTCTACATCTTGTCTCAGAGGCAACAGGAAGTCAAATGACTGTCACACTTAAGGAAGCTTGAGCGAAAGAGATCTCAAAGCCCGCCTCCATGGTGACACACTTCCCCCAACAAAGCCGCACCTCCTGATAGCGCCACTCCTTCTGGGGACCCAAACCACCACAGCACTCCTATACATAAAATAAAAATAAAACACTGAAAAAGCTCAAGTCAGCTGGGTGGAGGTGGCACACACCTTTAATCCCAGCACTGGAAGGCAGAGGGAGGTGAATCGCTAAATCTGAGGCCAGATCTATAGAGTGAGTTCCAGGACAGCCAGGGCTACACAGAGAAAGCTTGTCAAAACAAAACAACCCAAACCTACAGAAGCTCAAGTCTCTCGCTCTGCAGAATATTCTGCTGCGTGCTATAGACCTGTAACGCCACAGAACACAAGGTGAGGAGAAAAGAAACAGGGTTTTAGTCACAGCAGAGTCAGACCTCACTCTGGCCTTACTCAAGCAGGTGTCCTTTTAAAGCTTCAGTCTACCATTGAGGATCTAAGTTGAGTGCAGTGTTAATCCATTCATAGGAGGGTGTCTAAGGTATCATGTGATATAACAGGAGTCAAGAATAAAGACTTTTTTTTTTGAAGACATTTTTAGCTGGGTATGAAGACTCATACCGTAAACCAGGGCTCAGAAGGCTGTGGCAAGAGGATTGTCATGAGTTCGAGGTCAGCCTTGACAACACAGTGGGACCCAGAATACCCAAGGCTACAGAGTGGGACCCTGTCTCAAGTAAATAAAAAAAATTAAGTTAAATAAATGAATGGGGCTGAAGAGATGGTTCAGGGGGTAAAGGGCCTGCTGGGCAACCATAAGGACCTAAGTTAGTATCCTAGGTGTTCATGTAAAAGCTAGGCATTGTGGTGTAGACTTATAGGCCCAACACTGAGGACGGGGCAGAGATAGATCCTGGGAGTTCACTGGCCAGCCAGTCTAACCAAAACAGTGAACTCCAGATTCAGTCACAGACGCTGCTTCAAAGAATAAGGTGGGGAGTAATAGATAAAGAGAACAGATGTCAATTTCTGGCTTCTACATGTACACTCAAGTGAGTACACCCACACACACATATGCGCACAGCGCATATATATATATATATATATATATATATATATATATATCTCACATAAACGAATAAAAAGATAGGTAGGACCAGTGAACTAGATGGCTTATTGGGTGAAGGCACGTGCCACCATGTCTAATGACTTGAATTGAGGACCCATGTGATAGATGAATAGAATTGATTCCTGTAAGCTGTCCTCTGGCAGGCAAGCTATGACATGAGTGTGCCTTCCCCCTATATACAAACAATAAATAAATGTAAATAGTAAATAAACAGGAAACTGAGAGATGGTTCATCAACTAAGAGCACCTGTTATGCTTACGGAGGACCGGGGTTTGGTTCCTAGTACCTACAAGGTGGCTCACAACCATCCGGAACTCCAGTTCTAGGGGATCTGATTTCTTTTGACCTCGGAGGGCATCATTTCCTCACATGGTACGCATGCATACGTGCAAGCAGTCACACTTAAAACATATAAATCCTTCAAAAATTAAACAAACAAAGACCATTAAAGAAGGCTCTGGTGAGTAGGAACAGCCAGCTGACATCCTGGAGGCAGAGAGCATCAGTTCCTGGCTAGGGTGAATGCTTTCTTCCTTCATCATCTCCCCTCCACTCCTCAGCTTCTTCCTGATGTATGTATGCCTCAGACCATCCCAGTAGGTACTAGAAATCCAAATTCATGCCCTTTCAGCTCACAGGGGAAGATGGCGAGTACTCTAGTTTGGGGCTTTGCCTAGAAGGCCTATCATTGAGACTGCGGGACCAGCAAGTGACTGTGGGCTGGGCTGTCCTGGTCCAGCCATAGTGCCTAATGCTTAGGTTCTCAATTCTTCTCCCTGAACCTCTAGCGTCACATTCTGCTCCTGCTCCAAGGTAAAAGAAGGTCAGCCTGCACAGGATTTCCCTAAGCGGGTGCTATGAGACATTTGCCACATGATAGTGGTTGAGTAGAATCTTGGGGGAGGTGCTTGTCAGGTCTGGAAGTGTCAGGCACTGGGCCAGGTGTTTTACAAACAGGATCCGTTGGCTTCCTGTAGTAGCTGTGAAACCGGAGCTGACCGCTACTCACAGGTAAGGAAACTAAGGCTTTGTGAGCTTAGGTCTGTCACCCAAGATCCCTTAACGGGCAAGTGGCAGATCTATCTTCAAATCCAGGCAACATGTCTACAGAGCCATGTTTGTTGTCAGCTGCAGGAACACTCCTGGTGATGTTTGTGTCATGGGGTCTGGGAAAAAAGAAAGAAGCAGTCTGACTCTTCTTTTCTTTCTCCTTCTTTCCTTCTTTCCTTCCTTCCTTCCTTCCTTCCTTCCTTCCTTCCTTCCTTCCTCCTCCCTCTCTTCCCCCTCTTTCTTTCTTTCTTTCTTTCTTTCTCTCTCTCTCTCTCTCTCTCTCTCTCTCTCTCTCTCTCTCTCTCTCTTTCTTTCTTTCTTTCTTTCTTTGAGACAGGGTCCTTACTTTGTAGTCAGGAATGCTTAGAACTCACCATGTAAATAAGGCTGGCCTTGAACTCTCAGAGATCAGCCTGCTTCTACCTTGTACAAGTTAGAATTGAAGGCATGTGTCACCACACCTAGCCAGTCCTACTCCATGATTCAGATAAGTGCCATCTTGTGTCCTGACAGCTGTTGGGAGGTTAGAACGAAGTGAAAGAACCGCTACCCTTCTGGAAGGAACTTTAGAGGGTAATTCACTATGGTTTAGTAGTTGATGCGTGCCAAGATGGGGCTAGTGAGACTAGGCTTTCTAGAATGTTCTTCAAGAGAAGCCTTAGGCACCTGGAGACAAGGCATAAAGCAGAGGCAGTAGTGAGGTAGCACACAAGCCGCAGTCACAGGGAATGGAGAGGTCAGAACACAGGAAATGGGACCAGACGTGAGTAGCGTCAGTTACCCAAGTCTTCACATTTAGGTTTCTGGGTGAGTGGGGCAAAAGGGCGTTGTCAAGAAAATAAATACCAAGAGCTTGGTGGAGTCGTGCACACTTTTAATCCCAGCACTTGGAAGGCAGAGGTAAGCAATCTCTCTGAGTTCCTGGCCAGCCTGGTCTGCATAGCGAATTCCGGATCAACCAGAACTACCATAGTGGGGACACTGGCTGAAAATGGATGGGAGAAGAGATGGGGCAGATGTGTGAAAGCAGGGGCTGGTCAAGATGAGCTTGTCTTTGGTCTCTCTGGAATTGGGGGTGCTGCTGAGCGCTGACCTTCTCAACTTCCCTGGAAGGAAGGCATATCTTGCTGCTGCAGTCCCTCCGCCCCAAAATAATCCTGGGCAGGATGGAGCAGGATCTGTTTTGTCAACGCAGCTTGCAATAAAGAGTCTCATCCAGAGAAGCAAGCAGCTGCTTGACTATTAATAGGCAAGGGCCTGAGCTGACGCCTGCTGGGAGGGCTTCCTGCAGCTCTACAAAGGTGAATCTCTCCTTCTGCCTGGCTGAGTCTTACTCCCTGCCGTGGGACAACT
This sequence comes from Arvicola amphibius, assembly GCF_903992535.2. Taxonomy (NCBI): domain Eukaryota; kingdom Metazoa; phylum Chordata; class Mammalia; order Rodentia; family Cricetidae; genus Arvicola; species Arvicola amphibius. The sequence continues at coordinate 135,371,548 of NC_052051.1, forward strand.
GGCCTGATGCTTATTTCTCAGAAGGCCAGTAGTCACCTCAGGTTTTTCACAGGACAGCTACATGACCTTGCCCTGCTAGAGTGTTACTTTCTCCCTGGTGCTAAGCGTAGCTGAAAAGTGAAGGGAGCATCTCCCTAGTCCTGACCAGAGACACAGGTGCTCCTGACCAGAATGGGGATGCCTGGTTGGGGTTACCACAGCTGTGCTGAGTGACAGATCAGGCATTGCCTCATTGGAGATCAGAACTGTTGCAAGGTCTAGGAATGGGATGGCTGGACTTGGTGTACCATGCCTTTAATCCCAGCTCTCAGGGGGCAGAGGCAGGTGGATCTCTGAGTTTGAGGCCAGACTGGTCTATATAGTGAGTTCCAGCACAGCCAGAACCACATAGAGAGTCCCTGTCTAAAAAACAAACAACAACAACAAACCAAAAAACAACAAAACAGACTGGGGCAGGGATTATTGCAGAAACAGGACAGTCTATCATCAGGGTAAGACAAGAGAAATGGGGCAGTCTTGTTCCAGAATAGGGCTGTAGAGGGCCTGGTAGACCAGACCTGAGACTGAGGTGTAGGGAGGTCCACCGTCTCCTGTCGCTACTGCCATCAGAACACATGGCCTCACTGGTCAATCTGATGTCCCCTCTGAAGGAGCCTGTGGAGAGAGGGAGCAAGTTAATGGAAACCCACTGGGTGCCCTGAGCCACACCCAGGCCAACTCCTGCTGTGCTGAGAGCCCATGGCTCCTGCCCAGGCAGTTTCCAAGATTACAGGCTGACATTGTTACCTGCTTTCTCAGGTGGTGGCTTTGGATGGTGACCACTTCAAAGAAGCCCCATTTAAAGCAGGGCCTCCCTCAAGTTTCCTAAGGGCCTTGTCCTGGCTAATGAGATCATTTAGAGCCTCCTCGTTAAGTGGGTTTAAATAGAGTTTGCCTGTAAGGCTCGTGGTTGGGCCTTGGCTCTGGCTGCTCTGTATTTAATGTGTGCTGTGTGCTTTTGTACTTCGTAGGCACTCAGAAGGCTGGAGAGCACAGGCTCTGGCTCACACTGCCCAAGGTTCCAGCCCCACGTACCCTAGGGTTTGCCTTCACAACTGTTTCCTAACTGTGCCTCTGTGCCTCAGTTTCCAAACCTGTAAAAGCAGGGTCATTACTGCTGAATTCTGCTGGAGAGCCCATCCACATCTTCCAGATGTGGTCAGAAAAGTGCTGGAGTTTCCTAGAACACAGGCTGCGGTGGCCTGCTCAAGAAGGCTCATAGCCACATTTCTCACACCCATCTCTCAGCATATGAACTCATCCTCTTGACTACCTTTTAATTTTCCGTTTCCCCAGACAGGGTTTCCCTGTGTAGCCTCTGGCTGTCCTGGGACTCGCTCTGTAGACCAGGCTGGCCTCAGACTCAGAGATCCGCCTGCCTCTGCCTCCATAGTGCTGGGATTAAAGGTGTGCTCCACCATGCTCAGCTATGTCCGCTTGACTATCACACCTGCATCTTATCTGTCTCAATGCTTCACCCTGGGCTCTCACCCCTCCTAACCTCTCTTCTCCTTCGGGCCTCAGACACATCCTTCCTTGCTATGCTTCATTCCGGGTCTGGTCTGTCAGAACAGTAGAACAACGTGATAGTGCCTAGCACACACATGGCAATGCTGGGCCAACTTGTCAGTGTTCTAGGCCAGACTGTAAATCGCATGAGGCCAGGGATTATGTCAGCTTCTCACTGCATCCCTAATGCTGCTTGGCAAAGTTTCTTTGTAAATCCGGCGGCTGGCTTGCAGTGAATTTAAGGTGGAGGCTGCCTCTGTGTCTCCTTCCATGTGCTTTTCCTTACAGCGTTCTTTACCACCTCTCGGTCCTTGACACAGAATCCTGCCCTCTCAAATGCTGTCCTAAGGGCAGGGCAGAGGCGGCCCAGCTCCAGATGCTCTGAGCTTACTGATGGGACCTTTCCCTAGGAGAAGATATAGATTTACAGCTGTCCACATTTGTGATATATTCTCCAGGTTTCCAGGCCCTGAATGTTTCATGTCTCTCGATGTTGGACTGATGGTGTTAAATGGGCCTGGTGGACAGACATGCAGGGAGGTCTAGAGGTAGCGCAGAGCTCCATGGTGGGGAGAGGGGGATGATTTGCAGGCTTCCTGGCCAGCAGGAGTTGAGCCAGAGCATTTCCCAGTAGAACTATAGGGAAAGGGAAGGAGGAATGAGAGGCACAGTGGGAAAGTCAACCTGGAAGCAGGGCCATTGGGAGAGGATCACCACCATGGAGGCCAGCAGTTCAGGATCAACGCTGTAAGCAGCGTGAACAATCTGCCTACCCTGTGCTACTTGGGGATAGCCTGGTGGCTCAGAGGGGCCATTTGGGATAAATACATACCTCTTTCCTGGGAGTGATGGATATATACTCTTCATGTCTGTATCCTCTGGATTGAAGAATGAATCCCAAAGTCTTCCAGCAGTCAGTCCTCAGCGGGAGGGTTCCTTCCCCTGGGTGCTTTGCAACTGACGATGCTTTGCTACCGCTAATAAAAATAGATATCATTTGTGGGGCAATTCCGTGTACCAGGCACCGTGCTAAACACTTCACATCCATCATTTCAAAGACTGTCAGATCCACGGGAGCAGGAACGGGGCCTGTTCTGTCTCGCTGCTACATCCCTAGGGCCTAGCACAAGGCTGACACAGTAGATACCTAATGCATATTTATTGCCTAAACAAACAATCCTGCCTATTATCCATGTTTTATAGACTAGGAGCTGAGTCTAAGACAGCTAAGTGACTTAGGTTACTAAGCCATTGGGACAGGAAAGCAGGATTTAGACCCAGGCCTGATTCCAAAGCCTTTAAATGTAGTTATCTGTTCTGTCTCCACCCTTGCTGTTTGGTCTGGTAAGCGGCATTATTAACATCACCTGGGACATGCAGGCTCTCAGATCTGTTGAATCTGCGTCTACACAGCAAAAAGGTGACTCAGATATAAAGTGTGAGAAGCACTGACTCCTGGGCTATTCCACCCCCACAGGCTCCCAGGGAGTCTGTCCTTGGCAGTCAGGTAGCCTCAATGCCTCAATCAAACTGCACTTGACAGTTGAGGCCTTTGTCCTTTGCCACAGACCGCAGAGTGGAGTTGGAGGGCTGATAGCTTTGATTTCAACCGTTAAAATGATTACACTTAAAGATCAATAGTGTATTTCTTCTTCCTTCCTTCCCCCCCCTTTTTTTCTTGAGTTTCTCTGTGTAGCCCTCCCTGACTGTCCTAGAACTCACTTTGAGATCTACCTGCCTCTGCCTCCCAAATGCTGGAATTAAAGCTGTGAGCTACCACCACCCAGTTTATTTTCTCTTTTTCAATCATGCGTGTCTATTAGGCTTCTACCACACACAGGCACATATTCCTAGGAATTGAAGCAGGGTTTTCTAGCTGGTGGCCTTGTCTCTGAACAGAAACACCTTAGTGTGAGATCCTGTGGGGGAGATGTTTTGCCTCTCCCTTCTTCTGCATCCAATTACCAAAGGTGTGGGGTTTCAATCTACACTCTGTTTATTGTAAACAGATTATTTAATCCAGTGATTATATTCAGAAACAATTCCCACGATGACTTAAGAGGCTTTGCCTGCTTGTGTTTTACAGCTTATGGGTTTTAATCTTTCAAAACATTGTAAAAACTGCTTATCCAGCAAAAGAAGTCGAGAAAGCGGTTTATTTCACCCAAGTTCCCTTCGGCTTCCTCTGTCCCTGATCAGCTCCCCAGGCTGCTGACCTCATTGTGTCACCGTGGTCACCGCATCTCTAGTCTCTTGCTGGAGAATTCAAGTCCCAGTCTGCTCCAGCTGTGCTGGACTTCTGCGTATGAGTTTACCCTAAGCCAGCTGCCAGCTCCCCGTCAATACACTGAGGTTGTGCATCAGACGTGGTCCGTTTTGTGTGGAGGGATGAAAGTAATTTGTGTAGACTCTCATGAGGTCTCTGCTTGCCTTAGTCGCTCCTGCCTCAGAGCTTCCACGGTTGCCCTGTCTCTCTTGCCGGATCTGAGTTTACTTGGATTTATGTTCTCCGCCAGACAGTGGCCTGTGTTCGAGTCAGGAAGGACAACCAGCGGTGCTCACGACAGACATTCTGCTGTTTGGAGTGTGAGGTCCCTTTGCAAATAGCATGGCAAAGAGTGTCTTCGTGCCAGCAGACTCAATGTTATTGTCATTTTGCAGACTGTGCTTGATGCCTGCACTATTTTCTAGACCTCTGAAGATGCTCACGCCCTGCCTGTTTATTCTACCGGATCTGCAACTCACGGGTCAGACAAGATCATAAGATAGAGACCCCAGATAACAAGAGAAAAGATAGAGCCCAGATAACAAGAGAAGATGCGCCCTTGGAGATGATTAAGTCTCTGCTCTCCGTTTCCTAGGCTTACAGAAGAGACGTGACTAGCCCAAGGAGCTCCTGTCAGCGCTGGGACTGTGCAGCAAGGGCTCTGATTCCACACCTGCCTGTCACAGTCTCTCTGTAGCCTCAGCTTTGCAGACATTTCAAGAAGTGTTTGCGAAGCCAGAGATCAGGCAAGGCAAACAGCTGAGAAGATGCAAGGAGGCTTTGGATCTGAAACTTGCTTTATTTACCAAAATACAATAATAAAACCCTGTCCTCTCTCTTATGTTTATGTTTCTCTGTCTCTGTCTTCCCCCAAGCTCAGTTTTCAACCACGATGACGTTAGAGTTTGAGCCTGAAAAGACAGAGGACTTTTATTCTTGGAGCATAAGGCTAAAGAGCATTGATTTGATTGCATTTGACCACAATCTCAAACAGTAATAAGGGAATTTCTCACCCCATCGCTGAAGTATGCATGAATTCATTGGTCATTTATTTGCTTACTAAGATTTATTTATTTTTATAGTATTTGTATGGGTGTTTTGTCTGCACGTATGTTTTGTGCCATATGCATGGAAGCCAGAAGAGGGCTGAATTACAGGCAAGTGTTGGCCACTGTATGGGTGCTAGGAATTGAACCTGAGTCCTCTGGATGAACATTCAGTGTTTTTAGCCCTGAGCCAGCCCTCCAGCACACTGGCAGTGATTCAGTGAGCTGTGTTTCTGTGTCAGCACTAAGCTGGGCTGAGGAGTGACAGTCAGTATGTATAGGGATGAGTCTGTTCTCTGGCTACCCACAGTCTATGAGGCGAAGGCTTCACCTGCCCCAGGTGGTAGAGCCACCTGCCTCTACTCTCCCAGTGGCAAATCTGGCAGGGTCTTCGCTGAACCAAAGCAGCCAGCATGGCGCCCCTCTATATGATCACCTCAGCAGTGGTGGGCATGAGCGCACTCACAGTTCCCAGTGCCAGTACCGAAAGGAATTTAGAAGTCATGCTCTTCATTCGATTTATTCCGTGTGTGTACATATGAAGTATGTAAGTGTTTCAAGGCCCAAAGAAGCCAAGGGAATGACCCAAACTATTCAGTGTATCAAGCACCCAAGTAGGACCTTCATCTGCATCTCATGCTGCCCTTGAGAACCGCATCAGAAAGGGAAGGAGTGGGCAGAATGAAAGATTGGAGGATGTGGGCAGGGTGCAAGGCAGCCCTGGTTTCTATGGCAGCAAAGAGAGGCTACCTTGGTGGTGGCTGAGGTTACTGTCATGGAGAGGTCGTGAAGCTAGGTCCTAAAACTGAGCCATGGCCATGCCTGATGCCTGGTCTGATTTCTTGCAGAGAAATGAAAAAGAAACATGGGTTGACGAATTTATGGAGTGCTTGTGTGTCTCTCTCAGCCGTCACCAGGTGTCCCGCCTTCTGTGGGAAAATGGTTGCACATCCTGCCCTTCCTTTCAGAATCACCAGGTTAAACGGTGACTGATGTTGTCGTAGCAATCACACAGATGCCATCTGAGAAACATGCTAAATAGAGCTAGGCACCAGACTCAGCTCTTGCTGGGGTCACAGCACACAGCACACAGCACAGTGTGTGTCCTTGAAGAGACCTTAAGGAGACTGAGCCACACAGGAGTCACTTGCCCGAGGTCATGTAAAGAGCAAGGGCTAGGTGGGATTAGAACCTGGGTCGTCCTGCCTAGAAAGCAGGGTCTGTTCTGATACTATCTTCACTCTGGCTCTGCAGCCAGCTCTGTGAGACCATATGCACAGTCTGGAATCTCTAACCTTGTACTGAGTAAGCGTGTGCTGTTTCTATAACATTCCATACTTGGCTTGGGGGGTCAAGAGTCAGCACTCCAGAGCTCTTTCCTCACAGGCAAAAGTGTCAACCACAGGCCCAGTTGTCTCCTAACCTCGCGCAAACACAGGTGCATTCTTCTATCTGAGTCCCAGGGTATCTTTAGGGCCACTGCAGTCTCCAGGGTCTTGGTCTTGAAGGTTTGTAGCTTCCTAATGCAGAAGGAGATGAGCAGGGAGAACCCCGAGTTAACCCCAAATCAACAGACGGGTTTTGCCATCGTGCAAAGAAGAAGAGGAACCAGCTTCACTCTTAGGAGGATGTTTGAGAGTTCAAGTTCCTTTGCCTAGTCAGCTGAGAGGCACTTTTTGCCTGGTGGAGGGATACACTGTGTGGTGAACATGAACTTGAGCATGCCGGGATGGCACTGAGAAACATAAAATCACTTCTTGAGAGAGATGCAAAGTTTAGTTCTGTTTTCTGGTCTTTTTTTTTTTTTTTAATAATGTTTCCATTTGACTGAATGTGTATAGACATACACACATATATGCACACATATACATACTTTTTTTAAAGAGCAAGCCTTGGGCTTGGAGTCTTTGGCAAGCCACAGTATCTAGTTAGAATTTAATGGCATTGTTTTATTGTATTTATTTTTACCTTTACCTCTATTTATGGTAGGTGAGACTGGTTTTCCATTTGCAACACTGACATAAAGTTTCCATTTTAAAGACATTTACTTAAGTTAAAAAGCGTCTATTTAAAGGAAAACCCTAAACGAATAATAATACAGGTGCCATACCTACAAGGTACAGAAATGAGCAGAATTTGGGAAACACAGACACAGGCAATAATGGAACAAAAAAGTCATATATTCTCTGAATCAAAGACCACTGAGTTTTAGAAGCCCAGGATTCTAGAACCCCAGGACACAAAATCTTAGCACCATAAACCCTAAAATAAACCAAACAATATGTGAGATACTATAAAACAGTCTCGCGCAAAATGCTGGCATGTGGGGGAGAGAGCCTTGACACCATCTGTCAATTCAATGCCCACATCCTGAAGTGGGGAAACCGAGGCCCTAAGAGGCTAAGAATAGAATGAATTAGCACATGGAAAAGGGCCTGTGAAACAAGCCATATTCTTCCAATACTGGATAATTTGTAAACCCATCCCCCAAATCACAGTTTCCATCGGAGAATTGTGACCGAAACAAAAACTCCTTGACCTCTGTCCTGTCCTTGTAAACTCCTCAGGCTCCCTGAGTGGGACGGTTTTTGAAGCTCTTGCGTCCTTGGCCTGGCCTTTGCTAGGACAAGTGCTAATCTGTGGAGTGTTCGCCTGCTGAGTTCCCTCCAGAGGTGGCTGCAGAGGGAGGAGAGGCCTTGCCTGGGGGTCCTGGGCTGAGGGACTTGGAGTGGTATATGGTGGGCACTGAGGGCTCGTTTACTCTCTGAGTTTAGAACACTGAGTTCTTTTGTAGAACCAGTGTATGCCAGGAAGTTTCCAGGGAAATCCAGTATGCGACTTGAACTCGACATTTTTGGGACCCCAGATTCTCCTGTACAATCGGTGGACACATAAACAAGTCTTTTTTTTTTTTTTTTTTTTTTTTTCTGCCCTGTGGAGCTGCAAGCTGGCTTCCAGGGTCTCTTCTATAAAGGGGTGGTGGGGGGGGCTTCATTTCACTGGAATCCTAGTCTGTCTCAGGACCATGAGGCAAGGCAAAGATCTGAGAAGGAAAACACATCACATCTTGTTGGCAAAGCATCACCTCGCTCCTTCAGGAGTGAATTTCACTTCTCCACAGACCTGGAACATAAGGCTATTCTTGGTCAGCAACACACGGCCCAGAAAACTGGGTCTTCAGGGTAGGCACCCAGCTGGGCCGTGCGGCTGTTCTGTTTTGGTACTTCTACGTATTCAACTTTTAGAACTACTGGTCTATCTACAGGCACAAACAGGGCCCCCTATGGGGCTCAGGCCTCATGACACTGTAGGGTCAAAGGCAGGCTGGGCCAACAATTGCCATTACCCTCACTCCCCATAGGCTCTTTCTCCCAATGACCATACTTGGCCCTCATCAAGATCTACAGGAGGTCCGAGGCCCTGGTGTTGCCCCTTCTCATGGTCTGCGTCTTGTCTGCCAGGCCCAAGTTTTCACACTCACTTCTGCCGTGTGTGCACCCTCCCTCTCCCCCACCAGCCATTTCATGTGGCTCTGGGAAGGGAAATACTGCGGGCAGTTGCTTCTCCTTAGTTGCCCAGCTGAGGGTACAGCAGGCCTCTCTTCCTGAGGTTGCCCGCAGCCTGTCTCCACGGCTTCCAAGGGCCCCGGCCGTCTGCAATGTGGATTCCTGCACAGGTTCCAGGTGGCCTGCCGACATGCTGACCTTTCCCTGCCCACTGGCCCCCAGACAGGCGCCTGGGGAGGAGAAAAGAAAGGACCACTTCTCCTCTACCAGGCCTCTAAAGCATCTCAACCATTCTCTCTGCATTAATCATGGAAAAGACAGCATTCCCTAGCCAGGGAGGGAAAAAGCACCCTTTTCATCTTCCCTGCTCCACATTCCCAAAATACAAGCTCAGCCCCCATCAAGCTCTGAGCTTACCAGTTATCCCACCATCTCAGACCCTGATAGACTCTGGTCTTTTTCCCCTGTGGGACTAAGGACTAAGATGATGCCACTTTTCTGAGAAAACGGTCCATGGCCCATCTTGTTCCTGGTACTTCATAGATGCCAGTTAGTGCCTCCTTGGCACAGCACCCAACTTCCCACCCACCCTACCTGGCATCACCCTGGAGTAGACTAGAACTGTTAAGTATTTCCTCATTAAAGCCCTGGCAGCTGGACACAGGCCTGCCAGCCAACATCAATATTTCCCACCGCCCAGGAATGTTTGGACAGATTTCTGCTGTTACGAGTTATGAAGTTGAAAGAATTTTACGGCAAGGGGACCGTGTTGGTGTTAGGGAACCCATTTCTCTGGGGGCTCGATTCTGCCTTAAGATCCTGGCAGCAGGAAGTGGAAGGGAAAGGCCCAGAAAGGGAAGCTGGAGGCCAACCAAGAAGCAAAACTAATCAAGTTCACCCCAGCTGCTTGCTCGGCTGTGGTAGGGGCTGAGCTGTGTAAGGGAAGGGATACTGAGCGGGCAGTTGAGGCCCAGGTGAGAAAACACAAACTTCACAAACAGTAACACCAAATTCGGAGAACCCGTTAGAGTCAAAGGAGCAGCTATTTGATCTCCCTTGTTCTCTGTTTTCCAAGCCGTCAAGCTCAGAGCAAGATCAAGGGCTCCGGAGCAGGCTTCAGGAAACGGAGATTTTTGTCTAAATGATGCAAAATGTGACATCTGTGCTTCACTACACAGATGGCTCCTAAGTTGCAGTCAAGTTTAGAGGCATTTGTGCCCAGCAGTACTGAAATTATTAGTCTCTGTGCATATCGATAGGCAAACGGAGGCCCATTCGTTCATTCACTCACGTTCTCGTTCATCAAACAGATGAGCTGTGTATGAAGTAAGGACCTTCTGGGGAGTCAGACATGAGGCTCCATTGCACAGTGCTGATGACTACGGGGCTGGGGAGTAAACATGGTAATAAGTAAAGAGGAACTGAGCTGAAGGCAAGGGGTTCTGGGCAGGCGCTGGCACACGCTGGTGGGCAGAGATTGTGGCGTTTCATTTGTGACATCTCACAACTCAAGCAGGCAGCCAGTAGAGGGTCCGGGGAAGAAAGTTCTCCGCAAAGTCTCAGCCAGGGCAAAGATCCCACTGACAGCAACCTTGCAGGCCAGGCAGGGAGACCGGATGACAGATGGAGTATGAACAAGATGCAGAGACAGGAGCAGGTGAGGCCAACAGGTAAATCATATCTGGCCATGGGGATGGAACAGGGAATCTAGTCTGGGTCAGCTGGGAGCAAGGGAGAGTGTGACGCTGATGTAAGAGGTCCTGAGAGGACCAGATAGGGTTCACTAGTATCTCTTCCCACTATACTGAACTGCATCTTTCCTGTCTGTGTGCCTTCACCCCATCTCTGTTATTTGTCAAAATAAAGGAAAAAGAATGGGGGTGAATAGAGTTACCTACCTCCTTGGCTGTGGAATTAACGGGGTTATAGATTGATTGCAGTGGACAACAGGACTTTACGAGGCATCAGACCCAGAGAGGGAAGGGCCCGCCCAAGGTCACAGAGCACATATATTCAAGGTGGAACAGGGACCAGTCTCAATTCTCCTCCAGGCTGTTGTCATCTGGCTGGTTCGCATAATCTGATTGCTCATCACACACGATGACCTTAACCAAAGCCCGCCTGGAACCCAGAGCAGAGTGAGCAGGGGTACAGGGTAGAGGAGATGATGAACAAAGAACTAAATGGTGTTGCTATGGAAACCAGGAGAATGGCCAGGAGTTCCAGAAGTTGTTCACTATCAGACAGATAGCAACGGGTACCAGCTTTTATTTCAGAGAAATCTGCGCTTGGCTGGGCATAGTGGCCTATGTCAATAATCCTAGCACTTGGGAGGTTGAGGCAGGGAGACTGTTATGAGTTAGAAGACCATCCTGGGCTACAGAGTAAGACTCTGTCTGAGGGGGGGGGAGAGGGAGTGAGGGGGGGGTGGGGGTGCCGTTGTCTATATTCAAAATTGTTTTATAGAGAAGTTGAAAACAACCCAACTATGTCTCACCTTCCCAAACTTAGTCATTGATGAGTGTTTGGTGTAGCTTAGTTCTAACAGACCAAAAGTGAGCACAGCAAAGCTTCCACTAAAACCATTGTTTTAGGTTTGCTTTCTCTCTAAGGAGAAACAGACTCAGATAAAGGAGGTGTTGGCCTTGCGGGCTAGCAGCAAGTCTAAGTCCTAGTAAGTGACGAGCAGTTGCACGAGACGCCATGCTTAGAAAGGCTTAAATTTCTTTATAATTTGTAAACAAGCGTGTGCTTTCCTTTTGCACCGGCTCTACGAATTAGGTAACTGGCCTTCCCAGTAGCATGTATGAGGACCCCTATACTGCGAGCTCTTGCATGCAACTTTATCTCTCTGTGCCTCAGTTTCTTGGGGTGTCAGGTGGGATAACTAGAGCATGCTCCTTGCAGGACAAGCAGATGAGATCGGCTTCTCAGGAGCCCTCAGATAAGCATGGGTCCTCTTGGGTCATTGCATCATCTTCTTCACCTGCTTGACTTGCTCTCCTCCGACCAAGCTCTCCTTCCTGCTGGCTAGAAGAGCCCCCAGTGCCAACTTCCCTGTGTACTTTCTCCTGCACCCTAGCACATTTACAAGGCCCTGGTTCCACTTTAGCTTGTGGTATGAAGGTTTACCTCTTCCTTCTGTGCTGTCACCTCAGTGAGATTTCATAGGCCAGACACTTTTAAAAAAAAAAGTGGGGTTTTTTTTTGTTTGTTTGTTTTAAATAAAGAGCCAAGAGACTGAAATCGGAATGATCACTATTGTTTTTGGGTATAGACACATTTTAAAAGTTCTTGCAGCCGGGCGATGGTGGCGCACGCCTTTAATCCCAGCACTCGGGAGGCAGAGGCAGGTGGATCTCTGTGAGTTCGAGACCAGCCTGGTCTACAAGAGCTAGTTCCAGGACAGGCTCCAAAGCCACAGAGAAACCCTGTCTCGAAAAACCAAAAAAAAAAAAAAAAAAAAAAAAAAAAAAAAAAAAAAAAAAGTTCTTGCAGCAGTGGAAGAAGGACCTGCTTCACAATCATGAGTCCCTGAGCTCAGGTCTTTAGCACTCACAAAGCTAAGTACATCAGTATGTTGCTGTACGCGAGACACTGGGGAGAGACAAGAGGACCCGTGGGGCTTCCTGACCTGCCATTCTATCTGAATCAAGGTGTCCCAGGGCCAGGGAGAAACCATGTTTCTTCAAAAAGGTGGGGAGTGATTGAGGAAGGAACTCAATCAACCTCTGGCCTCGACACTCATGTGCACCCCTACATGCACACAGAGCTATTATAGCTGGGCAAGGAGGTGCATGTCTGTCACCCCAGCACTTGGAAGGCGGATCAGGTGCTCAAAGCTAGCTTTGACTGTATAGCGACTTTGAGGCCAACTTGGGCTACATGAGACCCTACCACAAATATACAGCAGTTGCCACCCCCAAACTCAAAATGCTCCTCTTAACTAGGAAGAGTGATACAGGCTGATAATCTCAACCATTCAGGAGGCCGGGGCAGGAGGATCATCTCCTGTTGTCTGGGTTTGAGTGGCCAATGCATGCACCACCTAAAGAAACCTTGCTCAGCTCCCTGCCCTGGTAGGACCCCCCCCCCCCCCGCCGCCGCCAACAACTATGATTTTCAGGTTGATTTTTTTTTAATTTTTAATTTAATTTTTTTATTTCACCTTGAAAGAACAGCAGTGTCCACGGGTTCCAAAAACTTGTTAATCCTCACAAAACTTCTATGTTCCAACCAACATGTGGCCTGCTTCTCGATGTTTGTAATGCTGCCCTGTCCCTCACGGAGAACTTCAAAGGCTGTTTCTTTGCTGAAATAAACACAGACTGGATGGAGGAGAGAGCAGTGGGGACCTATGGAATGGAAACAAAAAATCACGATTTTCTTCACAAATGGCTTCTATCTGAATTACAAACGTTTCAAAGGTTGAGGATAACAACTGGGGGTGTATATGGGCGGTGTTGACTGGTCCCTGCACCCCCATGTATTCCAGGGCTGGCATCTGGATGGCTGTGTGTACAGGTATGTTTTAGTGGGTAGGAAAGACTGTGTCCCTTTGCCTGAGCTGGGCTCAGAGGCTGGCTAGGTCCAACTGCAGCTTCCTCACAAAGCAGCTGTGTAGACCAGGTTCTCTTTCCCATGCCTCAGTCTCCTTGCCTGTAAATTGGGAGAATAGTTTTGGTGAGGAGTAAAGCAGTTAACACAGGCTCAGCTGCTCAGACCGGCCGCCGACACATGCGGAAGCCATGCATGTGACAGCTATAATAGTCACTTATGAAAACACATGAAGGACAGCCCCTCACCCCCCTCAAATTCCCTTCCCCAAGGTCTCATCAAGCTAGACAAGTTCTACATTCTGGGCCTTCCATTTGGGAAAACAGATTCACTGGAAAGAAAGGAGGCCCTTGGTCCAGGCAAGACCCTCAGGAGGGAAGAGCAGATGGGCTCCGTGTGGCCTTCTCCTCAGGACAGAAGATGTGGGTGAAGAGTTACAGCATCTTGGGGTTTCTGGTGCTGTGATAAAAGGCCATGGCCAAATACAACTTGGGGAGAAGAGTGTTTATTTCATTTTTCACTTCCAGGTAACAGTCTGTCACTGAGGGAGGGCAGGGCAGGAACTTAAGCAGGCAGGAACTGAAGTAGAGGCTGTGGAAGGACCCAGCTCACTGTGGATGGGTGCTCCTCCCGGGCTGGGTCCTTCCCCCGCAATTACCCAAGAAAATGCACCACAGGCCTGTTACGGGCTAATCTGGCAGAGACATTTTCTCAATTGAGATTCCCTCCTTTCACATGACTCGAGTTTGTGTCAAGTTGACATGAAACTAGCCAGCACGCACAGAAAACTCCACACCTCCCTCCTCCAGTGTGGAACTCCTGATTAGCCTCTAATTAGATAAGTATCCTGGGCCTTCATGCATAAAATGGGAAAAAAGGAGTCTTCAGGAGGAATCTAATTTGTACGAAGTAAGATCTTCCTGAAAATGGCCCCCTTAGATGTCCTGCAACACCTCCTGGCAGGGTTATGCCAGAGGCTCAAGGAAAAGGTGGGTGAGGAGAGAGAGAGAGAGAGAGAGAGAGAGTGTCCAAGGTCAGGTGGGGGTGACCCTGGGTTGTTGAGGGGAAGTTGAGGTTGTTGAGATAGGGCAGAGCAGAGGTTAGGAAGGACTCCAGAGCAGAGCACATGGTTGGGAGGAAAAGGGAAGAGACTCGCCAGGGAAGGGCAAGGCAGCCAGGAATCAGCAGGAAGGCAGGGAAAGGACAACTCCCAGAACAAATCTGTGCAGACATGCGCAATATGCAGACACGAGGTGGTCCTGCTTTCGTTGTTGTGGTCCACTGGCAACCAGCAGAGGAGCATTTTTGTGGAAACAGGCAGAGAAGACCAGGTTGAGGAGGCCCAGCCCTGTTCCCTGGACCTCACCAAAACAACTCCGGACCCTGTATGGCGCTTCCCAGCCCCTCCTTGCCCTACCTATCTCCTGATCTTCTTTTGCTGGCTGCTGACTGCAGAGCAGAGCTTGCTCACTATGTGAGCTGCCTGTTAACTCTGGTCTTCCTTAGGAGAAGTAACATCTGGGGAAGAAGCCTGAGGCATCAGGATCACATGCACAGCACCGTGCCTCAGTAGAACTTGCCTCAACAATGATTGTACAGATAGATACAAGAAAAAAAAAACAAAACAAAAACAAACAAAACAGCCCCCGCCTCAATGGAGACAGTGAACGTGAGGAGAAAAGAGGTGTTTTGGTGACTTCTGGCTCAATTAGTGCATGTGGACACAGTTTCCCTACCCTCTTCTAAAATACGCCAAACACAAAAGCATGGAATCCAGGCATAGTGGTACATGTGTGTAATCTGTGAACTCAGGAAGTAGAAGCAGGAAAATCAAGAGTTCAAGATCTTCCTTGGTGTATCGCAAGTTTGAGGTTGATCTGGACTATATGAGACTCTGTCTCAAAAACAAAAATGAATATAAATAAGCAAAATTTAAAAGACACACCCCAAAACCCAAGCCAAAGAAAACGCGCCAAGTGCTTGATCAGTGCCTGTCCTACCTCAGGCCCAGGGGCTGCATCCTGAACAAGGCAGAGAAGGCATCTGACTTTCTGGGTTTGCATTCTACTGAGGGAGCCTGGTAAACAGCTAAACTATAAATGAATATTTATCATGGCTGTTCAGGGGAAAGAAAGCACCAGGGTTGTCTATCCACAAATGGTGTCAGGTGGGTGGAAAGGGATGGCCTGGCTGAGTGCTGAGGACCTGAGTAGGCTGGGAAACGCATCCTCTGGGCTCTGAGAGTCAAGTTCCTGCTAGAGAACCCAATGTGTTCTTGGGTCAGCTGGGAACCTTGACTAGGGTAGGTGAAGGGTTACCTCGACATGTTCCGAAGGAGCTGGCCGTGGAGAAGTAAGTTGGAAGGATGTGCATCCCAGCCAGGCTTTGCCTTCCATCAGAAGCCCAGAGTCTGGGAAGGGAGGAAATTGTCCAGCTTGTTAAAAGGCAGAGCAGGAGACAGACCCAGGGTCCTGGCACTTGTCCAACTCCCGTCACGAGCTGTGTCTAGTCAAAAGTCAAAAACATCCTAAAAGGCAGCCCCTCAGAGAGATTGTGCAGACTAGAGGCCCCTTGCAAGGTAAAGGACGAAACCAAAAGTGGTGGCAGGGCGGGTACTGAATAGCAGTGATTCAGGGGTGCTGGCTAATGCACACAGGAGAACCAGGAATGAGGAATGGGAAGTGAGATAGTAGCCTTGAGGTACCACTGCTGTCTGACTCCTTAGGGACATCACTTGCTTTCCTACCAAATCAAGATTGATGAAGACTTAATCAAGCTTGCCATGTGTCAGCCACATAATGAATTAACGTGCTGCTTTGAAGTTTCATCTTTGCAGGAGAGGGAGATGGCTCAGTGGATAAAATGCTCGCGGCATAACCGTCAATACCGGAGCTCGGGTCTTTAGCACCCACCTCAAAGCTATGTGCCCTGTGCATCTGTGACCCCAGTGCTGCTGGTGGGGGTTGGGAGGGGGAGGACGGACACCTAACTTAGCTGAATTGATGAACCGCAGGTCCAGTGAGACACCCTGTCTCAAAAAAACAAGGTGGAGGGTGGTTGAGGAAGAGATCTGATATTGACTCAGGCTTCCACACAAATTGCACGTGCTTTCATGAACGTCACACACACACACACACACACACACACACACACACACACACACACTCACACACGTCAAAGAACAAATCATCCTTACAACAACCACATGGAGTGGCAATCACTGTGCTGCTTTATAGAGGAGGAAACTTAGACTTGGGCCACTAAATAACCCCATTAAGGGAGGTTAGGAGAAGGGGTGAGTTTATAGAGAAATTCAGGCCCACCTGGGAGGGCTGAGGGTACAGTCTGTGTGAGTTTAAGTCGTATATCTGCGCAGAGCCAGACAGCATGGGCAGTGGCTACGCCCATCTCACTCAGAAGCATGAGAAGCATGAGGGATGGGCGGTTGGTCTGCAGGCAAGAGTACCTGTGTCTGGCCTTCCACTGCAAAGCCCCTTCATGGTCCCTGGCTCACACGGGTCTCCCAGGAATATAGCTGTTACTGTTAAAGTGTGTGTGTGTGTGTGTGTGTGTGCGCGCGCACACACACACACACACACACACACACACACACACACACACACTTCTCATTTCATCAGTAGAAAGAGTAAGGCTTAGGAGAAGGGAAGTCCCCATGATCATGGTGGAAGCTGAAGGCTAAGTGGCCTCGTTCCTGGGCTGCTGCTTCTTCCCATTCCTGAAGCTTCCATGGAGAAAGTCTGAAGTCAGTGGCCTATGTCTTCTGACTCCTGGTGCTATGGGTTACATTTAGTGTCCCGTTGCCAGAATTTCTCCCTGGGGAGATGTAAACAGCATCTACCCCCTCTTCAAAAGGTCCTGACAGGGGCTGGAGAGATGACTCAGCGGTTAAGAGCACTGATTGATCTTCCAGAAGACCCGGTTAAATTCCCAGCATCCACATGGCAGCTAACGACTGTCTGTAACTCCAAGATCTCACACCCTCACACATACATGCAGACAAAATACCAATGCAAATAAAATAGAAAAATAAATTTAAAAAAAGTCCCAACCCCCCCAAAAATTGTAAGAATCTTCCAAGTTCTCCCTTGGGAACTAAGGAGTTTATTGGGTTTATTCACATGAGTGAGAATTACTTCCCAGAGCATGGGGAACCCCAAAACAGTTGCACTGGAGAGTCTTGACCCAAGATAGACGATAGCTTCCCCATAGATGGAGTTCCCCTTGGTTAACCTTCCCCAGCCTATATACTTTTAAACCTCCAGATGCCCCAAGGCCATGCATAATTAGGACAGAATTGCATGCAAATAACTAGGAGAAATGGATGAATCTCAGGTGAGGGTACTTCTCTGAGGGAATGACAGGCCCATGGGTGAGGTTCTCTTGCAAGTACGCACAGCTGCACAGCTGGTCTGACAAAGATGGCGGCTGCTTTGCTTAGAGGACTGCATCCCATCCGTCTCTCTCCCAAGCATCTCTCATAGCGCCAATTCTAGCAGTGTCTGTAATCCTAAGATTATCTGGAAATGATGGAGTCTGGCCTATGAAATGAAAACACTGTTTTATTGGATTGGTGGCTGCAGGGGCTAATCCAGCGTAACTAGTGTGATTATGATCTTTACAGAAGAGTAAAGCTGTATACTAGGTCACGGTCCCACAGCAAGGACAGGGCACAGTAGCAGAGGCAGACGGAGGAGAGGCAAAGCCAAGGCCTGGATTCCTCATTCCTTATTGAGTCCCACTGTGTGCAAGCCCCCCACCCCTAACCCCCGGAGCATGCCCAGTGGGAGGCAGGAGATTAGTGAAGACCAGAGAAGATAGGTGCACTGTGTAACTTACCCAGACAGGAAGCAGAAAGCAGAAAGCACTGCTATTGGGGAGGGGGGAGCTGTGGAAGGCCTCATGGAAATATGAACAGAGCCCCAAAAGATGGGCAGGGATTTGCTAAGCAAAGATAACGCAGGCAGTTAAATCGATAATATCTCACTGCGTGTTCTTATTTGCCGCTTGTTGTATCCTTGTCATAGATCCGTGTGCAATAGAATCACACTTCTGCTTCCATTCTATGGCTGAGGAAACAAGCCCAGAGAGGTTAAGGTCTGGCCCCAGAAAACAGGACTGGCAAGGCTCTCATCCAACACAGGAAGTCTTCTGATTATAACCCTGGGTCGGGCAGAGAGGGAAGTGTGTGTGGTTCCTGGCAGGTGGGAGTGAGTGCTGAAGCAGAACCCTAGGGGAGGAGTTATCAAGGGCATTTGGGGGAGGTGGGTAGTTTTCCAAGGCAGTGGGTTTGGGGGAAGGAGACAAAGGAGAAGCCAGCATTCTCCAAGGAGCCGGAAGGCACTGCTGCAGTCTTGGCTTGGCGGGTGATTCGTGTTCTAGCACAGTACGGTAATTAAGGCTGTGGGTTGTACTGGGGGGGGGGGGCTGTATCTTCAGTGTGATTCTGGATGGCATGCTGCATTCAGCAGAAGAGCTTCCATTATGCTGCAGTAAATAAACATCTGAACTTCTTAACGGCCCTAACATCCAGGCTTATGCCTCTCTGGGGTTACATAACCAGCGCAGCTCAGCTGAGGGCTCTTTCTCATCTGCACTGGCCTCACTGGGACCCTTCGCCCTGGAAGGAGAGTGAGGGACAATCTCACACTATGAATTACATGTTCTAACCCAGAATCAATGTGCGGTTGAGGAAGGGCTGAACCTCATCATGTGACCTCACCAGTCACAAAAAAAGCCAGAGATGGTATCCTTCCAGGTGCCACGGAGGCAGAGAGAGCCGGAAGAGTCCATTGAATAGCACTAATGACGCCCATGTGGTCCAGCTACAGTAACAAAGAATCATACAGTAAAACCTCACCTTACCCGGGCTGATTTTGGGGAGGACTTAGTTCATTGCCCCTGGACCACCAACACCCCTCTCCAACCCATGCGTGCATGAATGCAAATGGGGCTGGAGCTCCACAGGGGACAGCTGCTTTGTGCTTTGAGACAGGGTCTCTCACCGGCCTGGAGGTCACCCTGTGAAGCTAAACTGGCTGTCTGTCTTTCCCCAGTGCTGGGATCACAATCAGATGGAACTTAGGTCCTTGTACTTACAAAGCAAACCATCTCCCCAGATCCCCTTTGTCTCTTTCCCCACAGTGGTGAAAGAGCAGCTTGCAGCTCAGTTCTCAGGATAGCAGCAGTTGCTAGCCAGTAGTTACTGGCATAATTAGGTTCTTGTTGTTTTTACTGTCAAACTCCATCTGATAAGGAGTTGTGTTTGCAATAATAATAAGCAACTTCTTTTGACCAAGGGGATTTAATGTAGCCAGGCACAGGGGCAGGTGGATCTCTGAGTTGAAGGCCAGCATGGTCTACAGAGCGAATTCCAGGATAACCAAGGTTACACAGAGAAACCCTGTCTTGAAAACCCCAAAACAAACAAAGAAATAAATAAAAATAAAATGGGCTTTAGTTAGAAGGCCCAGGGCTTAAATCCTGAACTCTGACCTCGGGCATAAAATTGAAATTCTTGAATCATCAGTTTTCTATTTGTAAAAATGGTAGTCACCAGAGTAACCATGCCACAGGGTGGGTTGGGAAATGCTGGCTGACCTTTTACCAGATAGCTTGACCCATTAAATTCTCAGGTGGGAGGACCCACCCCTCCTTGGCCTCAGTTTCTCAGGTCCTAGGCAGGGTTCATAGACACAGTAGATTCAGACCCTCAAAGACTGGGACAATTAGACTCCATAGGTAGAAAGGGGGTCCCAGAGAGCCTGGGAATTCCTCCCTCCCTTTCCCTGTGCTCCGTGCAGGTGCTGTGCTTGGCTCTGGCTTGCAGCTGTGTTTGCTCTGTCAAGCAAAAGCCTTAATCATAAACAGGAGAAAGGGGGTGACCCACCCCCTTAGCTCCTGAAAGCCTTGTCCTAGAGGTCTAAGCAAGAAAAGGCTCCTTGTGTTTGGGTGGGGTGAGCTATGCATTCCTTCAGTCCATCTGCTTGACAGATTGGCTCCTGGCACGCAGCTCAGGGTCCTTATGAAACAGCAAGGCACAGGGCAGCCTTGGCATGGTCTCTGTTTCTCTAACGCCTTGCTGGAGCTGTGAGGTCTGGGGGACACAGCTGCCTGTGCAGGACATGGGGTTCCACCTTGGGAGGTAGCTAAGCCCTGTCCAGCTTAGTCCTGCTTCTGGCGTTTAGGAGCTTGCTCCGGCAGCTCTGGCACCTCAAGCTACAGAGGCATGGCGTTACATTTAGGAAGAAGCATCAAGCACCTTGCCCTCCTTGACTTTATTCCTCTCATCCTCCGCTCCCATGAGCCTCTGACCCTCTAGGGCAGTGGTTCTCAACCTTCCTAATGCTGAGATCTTTTAATATGGTCCCTCAAGTTGTGGTGACCCCAAACTGTACATTTATTTTTGTTGCCACCTCATAACTGCAATTTTGCTACTGGTATGAATCGTAATGTAAATATCTGATATCCAACCCCCAAAGGGGTCAAGATCCATAGGTTGAGAACCGCTCCTCTAGCGGGCTGGTCTACACCCAGCCTCCTCCTGTTTGTCTTCCTGCCTTGCCATTGCTCCATCTGAAATGCTGCTGCCTCTCCCTAAGGCTGGCTACTTCATGTCCACCTTCCTGTCTCGGCAGAGCTGCCACCGCCTGGCCTCCTAGTTGTTCCGGGTACGGCATTTTCCACCATCTCTAACATTTCTTCTTATGATCTTTTGATCTGTCCCCCATTTCCTCCTCTGACAAAGTCCACTCTGATGGTTCAGATCACGTCTGTGGGTGTCTATTAACAACAGCAATTGTTGAATCCTTAGTTTCTGGAGAGCCTACTCCTGAGCTCTGTGCTCATTGGCAAGCACTTAATAAACACACATTAAATGAAGGAGCAAATGACTGAACTCAGAGAATTACAAGAAGAGACCCTGGGCAGCGTGTTCTACCATCTTAATCATAACCACCAATTCCCCAACACTTTCTCAGGGCCCTGTGCTGTGCGCATGGCATATAAAGCTTCCAACTGGTTCTGCAGTTCTGAAGAGGTGACTCTGGCCACACTCAGCAAGAGGCAGAGTTGAGGCTGCAAGTCCACCAACCACTTTGTCTGTGGCAGCCTGCATTTTTATTCCCTGCTCTTGACACCCAGAGGTAGGAAACAATTTGTCTAAAGAGGGGTGGTGGGGTGCTAGGGAGGCTTTTTACTGCCTCGCACTGTCCTCTCCAGTCCGCACAGTGGCTGGAAATGTTAGCTTTGTACGCCCTCACAGAGAGCGTGCAAGGTTAACAACAGCAGTGCAGACAGTAGAGGTTACTGGGGTCTCTGAGTCATGGAATCCTTAAGACCTCGTAGGTCAGCTCCCAGGCCTTCAGGCCATGGCCTGAATCTACTCGTCAGGCTAGGACTTTCATCCCAGCTAACCAGAGGACACCCCAGGCTCACCAAGACTTACAGGAAGAGCCTGTGGCTGAGCTGTCAGGCTCCAGGCTACCAGGAATGCTGCTGACTCATGGAACAGGACCTCTGTGACTCAGAGGCTGCATAGGCTCAGCCCCCTGGAAGGGGCATGTGAGGGTCTCAGTCCAGTACTAGACATGCTCAATGGAATATACACATCAGCAGTATGGTATTGCCTAGCTCAGAGACAGCAGGCACCTTGGGCTTCATTTCTCTGTCTGTGCACAGAGCATATGCGTATTCAGAAAGTGAGCCCTGGAGTGCTGGTATCCCTGATGAAGGTACTAGAATTGGTGATAGACAGGTGAGGCAGGGCCTCAAAAACCAGAGTCAAGTCTGGACCTTATGGGTACCAAATCTCTGAGCTGACAGCCGCAGGTTCTAGCTCCATACCCGACAGCCATTCACTGTGAGACCTTGTGTATGGGTGGAGCGAGCTATGCATTCCTCGGGTCTGCCTGCTTGACAGATTGGGTGCTAGAGTGTAGCTGGGGGTCCTTATGTAACAGTGAGACAGACACGGGGCAGCCTTGGCGTGGGGCTGTGAGGGCTGGGGGACACAGCAGCCTGGGCAAGACTGTGATATGATGTCATCTTTAGCGCACCTACCCCTCACCTCATTCCTGCATCTACGAAGGCCAGCTCCTAGTGGACAGAATGTCCTGTCACCACTTGGACTCTTACCACATTCTATTCTCTGCTGAGCAGGCCCTGGCCCCCATCCCTGTCTCCGGATTCTTCAAGGGCCTGTGCAATGCCACACATCACTTTCAAGCCTTTCTGAAGCTTCCGTTCAGCATTCATCTCCCACAGATATTAAAATGATGGCAAGCATCTACAGCTGATGACATAAGAAATGTCTGAAATACATTGTAAAAAAAAATCAGGAGACAGAATAAAATGCATTTCTCTCCATATATACCTCTCTATAAGTAGAAGCGCACAGGGAACAAAGTCTAGTGGGGTATGTATATATACATGCATGTTAATTATGATAATCTCTGAGTCATGAAAATCATGTTGATCTTTACTTTTTTTGAGGTTTGAAAATTTGTGTGCAACAGGAACACTGCTTATATAAACAAATAATCAAGCTTCTTTCAATTAAGAATTCCACTTGTCCTTCTCTGACACAGATCTGAGCTGGTCTGGTTGCCCCTAAATTCTTGCCTGTGTTTAGTCAGATTAAGTCCCTCCTTCTCACTTCATGGCTCTGACAAAATACCAGAGGTCATTGACTTGAAGGACAGATTTGCTTTAGATCAGAGTTTCAAAGGTCTCAGTCCACTGTCACCTGACTCTATTGCTCCTGGGCCTCAGTGAGGCAGTCCATCATGGCAGAGCAGAGCTACCCACTTCCTGGTGGCCAGGAGGAAGAGAGAAAGATGGGTCAGAGAATAAGCCGTGTCCGTCAAAGGCAAGTCCCTCAGAGACCCACTTCCTCCCACCAGGCCACGCCACCAAATAGGCCATTCAACATGAACTCCAGTCACCCCTCAGTCACACCCTCAGCTGGAGATCAGAGCTTTATATGCAAACCATTAATGCGAGGTAGGCATCATTATCTATAGAAGGAAGGAGCTGAGTTAACGCTCTTCCTGATGGGAATTTTACAGTTTGGGGGCTGGCGAGATAGCTCAGTGGGTAAAGATGCTTGTCGCTGCCAAGTCTGACAACCTTAGTTTTAACCCCAGGACCTACAAGGTGGAATGAGAGAACCAAACTCCCGAGACCTCCACATACGTACCATGGCATTTTTACACCTGAACATAAATACACAATAACTTTTTTTTTTTTTTTGAGACAGGGATTCTCTGTGGAACTTTGGAGCCTGTCCTGAAACTCTCTGGCCTCAAACACAAAGAGATCCAGCTGCCTCTGCCTCCTAAGTGCTGGGATTAAAGGTGTGTACCACCACTGAGCGGCCACAGTGAAATTTTTAAATGAGTGAATAAATGTTTTAAAAGCTAAAAGCAGAGTTATACATCTTTGGTGCCTGGTAAGGTAGCACCAGTTCTTACAAGTGCATCAGCACCATTTATGAGCGAAGTGATCTAAATCTAAATAGCCCCAGGTAACCAGACCTGCCACGCTGATGGAGTACCGCTAGGCTTCCTATACTCTGATAGTTCAGGAGCCATCTTATTTATAGAGCTCAGGTTCCAGTCTCTTTGGGCGTGTGATTCCCCTGAGCCATCTGCTTTCAATGGGAACTGCCATCTCTAAATCCCACCCCTAGGCTGTGTCCATTGGTCAGGATGGACACTTGACCCAAATTTGGCCAATCAGAGTTCCTCTCTGGTGAATTTAAATTTTCACGTGGTAAAATTGATAGAACCTAAAACTCAACATTCTAAGGCAAGTGAGTCAAGAGCATTTAGTGCGTTTATAACATATAGCTTTCACATTGACCTAATTCCAAAACCCTTTCTGCCATCTCAGAGAGAAGCCCTGCCTAGCCCTGCTTCCTCCCTGATCTCTGTGCAATCCCTGATCCACTCTATAGCTCTACGGATTTACAGATCCTGTGTCGTTCACACACTATGCGAACTTTTGTTGTGGCTTCTCTTACTCAGTGTAGCATTTTGGACATTTATCTGTGTTGTAGGTGCAACAAGACTATATTTCTTTTTATAGCCAAGTAATATTCCATGATATGTATTTACTAATTTGTATATTCACCCACAGAAAGGACATTTGTGCTCTTTTCACCTTTGGGTTATTATAAATAGCTCTGCTATGAATATTCATATAAATGTATCTATTTAAGTCCCTGTTTTCAATTAAATTTTGGGTGTTTACCCAGGAAGGGTGTTGCAGGGTCCTATCTTACCTTTGGTAAGTACCTATGCTCACTGTCAATCTGTTAAGCACAGTGGCTGCCCTATTTTAGGGTACTCACCGGCAGTGGGACATTTGAACTTGGGCTTTCCCAGCACTCTTGAG
Source organism: Arvicola amphibius (assembly GCF_903992535.2). NCBI lineage: Eukaryota > Metazoa > Chordata > Mammalia > Rodentia > Cricetidae > Arvicola > Arvicola amphibius. The sequence goes on from NC_052051.1 coordinate 135,395,886, forward strand.
GGCAATTTACATGCAAGAGTGGAAATTATTCCCAGAGCTGCAAAGACAAAAGATGAGCAAGTCCCAGGCACCCCGGAAGCTTGGCTTTGTCCTGTGTCTTGGTTACTCTGTTGGAGAATCCCTCTGTTTGCCTGCTTGCTGGTTGGGTTATTTCTCAGAGTCCTGATGGACTCCCTCCTAGTGTTATGAGGTCTTGATGACTCAGGTTCTGCTTGAGGGGGTTCTGGGGAGACCCCGGCACACTGTTGGCTGTGGAGTCTCCGTGAAGACCCCTACAGCTGTATCCTTTTCAGTTCTTCTTACGTCTCCTCAAGCCTGTAGACAGGACCCCAGGCAGAACCTAGAAGCCAACTTGAGCCCTGGCAGTTCATATGACTAGAAGGAAGGCGGAAGAGGCTTGCGGTTAAGGTGGGTGGGAGATGACTGGGGTTCCCCTGAGGACAAGGTGGAACAAGGAAATCAGAGGGAGGCCAGAGGCCAGGAGGAGGTGTGTGTGTGGGGGTGTTGGGTGGAAAGGAAAACCCAGCAGGAATGCCAATGTTTAGATGGCCTTTTCTGAGGTAATTGAGACAGCTTGGCTGTGGCCAAACACGGTTCTGAGGAGAAGTAACTCCAGTTTCGTTTTCTGGGTGAAGGGAAGGAATGGAGGGTGATGGAGAAAGGTCAAGACCAGGCCACTCTGCCACTTAATTCTCCGTTCTTACCTCTGACCTTCAGCCCCATCCTCTACTCTTCCAGAAGAGAGCACAGGCAGTTGATTCTCTTAAAAGGACCTGGGAAGCACAGAGCCCCAGGAAAAGGGTCCTCATAATGTGTGAAGGGGCGCCCCGGCTGTAGGGAATGGGGGAAAAAACCTTAGAGGGCAGAAGAAGCAACCAGTATCTGGAGGAAGAGGAGGAGGAGAAGCTTGGACCTGCCTTTGATAGGAAGTGATTTCAGAATCATCATCTGTAAAGAAAATAGAAAGATAATCTGCTGTTCCCCCTTGCATGGCGAATTGAAATTCTCGCTAGTATTTTTAAACCGTGTGTGTGTGTGTGTGTGTGTGTGTGTGTGTGTGTGTGTGTGTGTATACAACTTACCAGATTTGGTTCTCTCTTTTTACCATGTGGGCCCAGGCAACTGAACTCAGGAGTCAGGCTTGGCAACACGTACCTTTACCTCCTTTACCCACATACACAGCACGCCCTACGGGCCACCTCGCGGGTCCCCTTTTTTAAAGTTAAACTTTGTGAACCTGAATGCAGAAAAATGGGCTTCACGTGGGGCCGTGCTATGCAGCCTCTCCCATTTATCCTAGTTTTCCAGGACCACCTTAACCAAGCACCTCCAGCTGGGTGCTTTCCACAACAGAAGCCTGCTGCCTCAGGGTGCTGCTGACAGGGTCAGAGGTGAAGACATCATCGCAGGGTTGAAGCCCTCTCGGGCTGGCCTCTCCCCTGGCTGCTGGCAGTTTGCTGGCAGTCTTCCTGTGTTCCTTGGCTTGCAAAGTCCTCACTCCATCGTCACATGGTGGTCTCCCTCTGCCTATCCGCCTCTGTGCTTCGGTTTCCTGTTTTTAGAAGGACGTCAGTTGTAGTGGACCAGGGATCCACCCTGAAGGCCTTTTTAAAACCTGGTTACCTCAGTAAACCCCTTGTTTCCTAATAAGGTCACATTTTCAAGGACTTCAGGTCCAATGTATCTATCTCTGTGTAGTCCTGTCTGTCCTGGAACTCGCTCTGTAGACCAAGCTGGCCTTGAACTCACAGAGATCCACCTGCCTCTGCCTCCCGAGTTAAAGGCATGTGCCAACACTGCCTAGCATATTTTTTTTAAAAAAATTATTAATAATTTACTTTTATTTAATGTTCATTGGTATTTTGCCTGCTTGCCGGTCTGTGTGAGGGTGTCGATTCCCTGGAACTGGAGTTACAGGCAGGTATGAACTGCCATGTGGGTGCTGAGAATTGAACCCGGAAGCTCTAGAGGAGCCGTCAATGCTATTAACTGCTGAGCCATCTCTCTTCATTGCCCCCCACATATATCTTTTATAAGGGAATATAATTTAACCTATAGTATGATACTTATTGTAAAACGCTGTCCTCCAAGCAGAATGGCAGCTATTTTTGTAAGATCAGCTATATCTGCTTGCAAAGAATCACAGACACTATCACAAACAAACAAACAAACAAACAAACAAACAAACAATTACCACAGTTGGGGCTTGTTGACTTTCACAAAGCCATTCCCTCACAGAAGGTGGTGGGGAGGGTCATTTGATCCTCAACTGAATATCCAGCCACTCCTTCCTTGCGATTTTGCTCTAATTGTATATGGTCCCAGGGAGGGTCTGGAGTACAAAGGCTAGGGGACACTAGGGGAAGGGGACTCTATCCGTGCAGCCATTAGGAAGCCATCACCCATGCTGGGGGGAGACTGTCTAGGGCATCTGTTTTAGGGTCACCTTGGCTCTTACTGTAACCCCTTACCCATGCTCTATAACTCAGACTAACAGACTCATTGATTACGTATGGTGAACTTTGGTGGAATCAAACTTTGATTTGTCTTTGGGACATTATGAAGAGGTTGTGAGCATTGCATAGTCCCCCTCTGGGAGAAAATTCTCAAAATTCCATCAGGAAAGAAAAACCCAATTATGGCACATTTGTAACTGTATCCATTCTATTAGAGAGACTCCTTCTGATGGGAAATAGTTGCCACTTTGTCTAAGTAGTATCTCTGAGCACTGAGCCTTCTGCTTCCAATTTTACAGGTCCGATAACTGGAAGAATTTTCCACAGCCTAGTGTCTGTCTCCTCTGATTTCATTTCTCTTCTGTTAATGTGATGGGGCAAGACAGGGCAAAGATTCCCCCATCTTGGATTCTTGCTGAGGCTTTCTATGTTTAGCAAGACTCAAATCTCCTTGATGGAGAATTCCACGGAAAACTACCCAATTCTGTTCTAGGAACCGAAAAGGCCAGAATGTCCTAGCTCATTTATCTTAGCTTCTGTTACAACTGCTCGCTTCAAACTGCCTGCTCTGCAAAGTCCCCCCCTGCAGCGGCTGAGTGAGATGCCTGGCTGAGGTCTCTGCCTCTGGACACCAGGGGACACACCTAGGTCCCTGAACACTGGAATATCCAGCTGGAATAAAGACTTTCAGTTGGCTATACACTGTCTGAATGGTCGTCTCTGATGGGTTTGGGACCAGTCTCTGGGATCTTGGTAGGATTTCCAAATGTTGTGGGTAGAGACTAGAGATGACCAGATGCCCATTCAGTTCAGACACAGTGTATAGCCATCTGAAAGTCTTTCTTCTTCTTCCTCTTCCTCTTCTTCTTCCCCTCTCCCATCTTCCTCCCCTCCCCCCTCCCGTCCTCGTCCTCGTCCTCGTCCTCCTCCTCCTTCTTCTTCACAGAATTTCTCTGTTTAACAGTCCTGGCTGTACCGGAACTCACTCTGAAGACCAGGCTGGCCTCAAACTCAGAGGTCCACCTGCTTCTGCCTCCCGAGAACTAGGATTAAAGGCATGCACCACCACCCAGTGAAAATCTTTATTCTAACAGGCTGAGACCACACTTAAGTGTTTGGGTATACAAAGGGGTTTGGAGGAGGCAGATGGCTAGAATAAAAACTTTCAGTTGGCTCTACACTATGTCTGAGTGGTCATCTCTGAAGAGTTCCCTGTAACACCACTTCTATTACTAGGCATTGAAGGACACACTGGCATCATCATCTAAGCTCAGAGCCTGCACCTTTGTGTTGCTGTACAATGTAAGTCATTTTATTGGGCATCAAGAGTCCCGAGAGGGCTGGAGAGCTGGCTCAGTGGTTAAGAGCACTGGCTTCTCTTCCAGAGGATCCAGGTTCAATTCCCACAACCCACATGGCAGCTTACAACTGTCTCTAACTCCAGTTCCAGGGGCTCTGACACCTTCACATAAACATATACACAAGCAAAACACCAATGCACATGGAATAAAAATAAAGTTAAAAAAGCAAAACAAAACAAAACAAAAGTTAAAAAGTCCCAAGATATAAGAATCAAGCCTTAAGCATACATGGGTATATTAGTCAAGGTTCTAAAGGAACAGAACTAATTATATATGGGATTTATTATTCAATTATGTCTCCTGACAAAGGCCAAGGGTCATTTGTTCAGCCCATAAGACTGGATATCACAGCAGTACCAATCTGGGGCTGGAGTCTCGGAGAGTCCCTAAAGAGCTGCCAGTTTTCAGTCCATGTTGGCATCCTGAAGAATTGGGCTTCCAACACCAGCAAAGGAATGCCTCAGCTTTAAGGTTTGTCTGGACTGCTTATCCAGACCCTCCCCCAAAATAAGAAGCAAAAGGAGGACCGGGATGAAACTCAGTAAGAGAGCACTATCCCCAGGCCCTAGGTTCAGTTCCCAGTGCCACAAAAATGAGTAAATCAATTACTTTTAACACTTTTAAATGAAAACCCAGAACTGAGCCCCCCCCTTTTTTTTGCAAATTTTGAGTCTTTTCCCCCCTCTCTCTATCATTCCTGAATTAGTCACTGGGGCCTGGGACAACGATATTCTGATAGTCCAAGCCTGCTCCTAGAGTTGACCCACCAGTGGAGATTGGAGTAGTTTACCAAGGAAACTCTCTACTCTGTTACCAGGGAAAAGGAAATGTTTGTGACAAACAACAAGTCTAACATACCGTTGGACAAAACTCTGAAGGACTGGGGAAACCTTCCAAGCCTAGGTCTCCTTGTATGTCGCTGACGCTTGACGACACTAACTAAAAGTTCAGTCTGTGCATGCTTCCTTCTAGGAGCAGCTGTGAGGTCCTAGGGAGGTCAAGAGTCATGGCATTGGTTTACACTGAGGTATTGCCAGGCAGGCCCTGTGTGAGGCAAAGCCTTTCCATCTTTATGTGCACTTGCACAGCCATCCGTCCTGCTGATAAAAGGCAGCCTGGGAGAGGTTACGAGGCTCGAACACTGTCACAGGGCCAGGAAGGGTGGAGCTGGCATTGAAAGCAGTGCCCTCAAGCATGAAGCTATATATAAACTGTAAATAATTTTACAGGCATAAGGGATTATTAGTAACGGCCTGGGCTGTTAATAATAGTAATTCTTTAAAACCCTGAAAGGGAAATTCAAATAAATTCAAACAAATGTTTGTTTAGCACCTACTATGGGCTCCCCAGGGGCTCTGAAGGAGACACATAACTAACTGGAAAACAGGTTCTCTCTGATCTGTAGAGCCATAAACAGGCCCCAGGGGGTGTGGAAAAGGAAAGCCAGGAGGGCTTGGAAGGCTCTCTTGGAAGTGTGTAAGTGTGTGTGTGTGTGTGTGTGTGTGTGTGTGTGTGTGTGTAGAGGTTCCTTAGACTGATCTAAAGAGTTCTTAGATAAGGGTTCAGTTCAGTCTTTCTATGCAAAACAACTTTCACACCAGCAGGAGCTTCAAAAGTGATTGACTAAGTAGAGAGCAGCAGTTACCATGGGAACAGAGGCATGCTACATCTCTGTCATTTGTGAGCATCCCTGGCTTCTAGCTGTCTAGCGGAGGCCAGGAGGCAGCCTGAGAGGTGGGGTGGGGGTGGGGTGGGGTGGAGAGGGAGGCTGGGTTGCAGGGTCCCTTAGAAGAAAAGCAGATTGCTGCCCTGGGGCTGTGAGTCTTTAACAGGGAGGCAGGGCTGACACCTGGGCTTGGGAAGATTAGCAGCTAGTGGAAACCTCTGTCTCCTTACAAACCTCCTGAAGGAACCCTAGCAGGCCTGGGAACTCAGGGAGGGACTGGGAAGGAAAGGCTCAAGAGGGGCTTCCAGGTCACCAACTGTTCACCGTGAATGTCAGTGTGTAGGGTAGCTTTCCCTGGGCCTGCCTCAGTCAGTCCCAGGCCCAATCAGTCCTCCACTGTCTCAGGGGTGTTGGTTTGTCATCCTTCACTTGCAGAGGGGACACCGTAAGTTAAACTCCAGTCAGGCCTGGCAACAGGAGGCACCCTGAGGAATCTTACAAAGCGGCACTGGGGGTACCAGTGAGGCCTAGGTTCAAATGTGAGCTTTGACGCTGTCTAACTGTTTGAGTTGGGACGAACTGCCTACCTTTTCTGTGTTTCTTGGTTTCCTTTTCTGGGGGATATAGGTGATAATAATTTTGCCTAGTTCATAGAACTGTGTGAAAATTAAGTGAGATAGCTGGTTTATGAAGAGTCATGCAAGCATTCAGTACCTGGCACATAGTCAACAAATGTTAGCCATTAAATTACCCTTGCGCGCACGTGCGTGTGTGTGTGTGTGTGTGTGTGTGTGTGTGTGTGTGTGTGAGTGTACATGCGCATGTATGCATGTCTGTGTGAGTGCTTAAAATCTGTGTGGGTATGCTTGCAAGTACATGGGCGTACTTGTACATGTGTGTACCGGTGCATGTGGCGGTCAGAAGACAGCCTCAGGTCTGTTCTCAGGCACCATTGTTTATGAATGTATGTTTGTACGTTCTCTGGACAGGCTCTCTCACTGGCCTGGAACTTACCAAGTAGACTGCCTGGCCAAGAAGCCCCAGGAATCCACATTTCTGCTTCTCCGGTGCTGAGATTCTAAACATGTGCCACTATGGTTGACTTTTTTTTTTTTTTTTAATAGGTCCTGGAGACCAAGCTCAGGTTCCAGTGCTCGCAAGGCAACCGCTGTACTGACTGAGCTCTCTCCCCAGCTGGTACTATTGCTTCTGGATGTCAACGGGGTATGAATTCAGAGTCCTCTGCCCCTTGTAGGACCTCCTTGTAGCTTGTACTAACAATCTGCTTCAAGTAAGGTCAGTGACGACAATGAAAACAGAGATGACAACTCCCATGTGCCCAAGAACTGTTCTGCAGGAGAAACATGGTTTGTACTGAATGCCAGCCTTCAGCATTTCCTTATAGGCAGTTCGACCCATTGAAAATCTCAGGGGAGGGAAACAATGGGACCTTGACAATGCAATACCTTAGTATTCTCTCTCTCTGTGTGTGTGTGTACTCATGTGTTTATGCACACAGGTCTTTGTTTATGTAGGTCAGTGGTCAATATGAGATTTTTTTGTTTGTTTGTTTGTTTTCTGAGACAGTTTCTCCATGTAACAGCCCTGGCTTTTATGGAACTCACTTTGTACACCAGGCTGGCCTCGAACTCACTGAGATCTGCCTGAAACTGCCTCCCAAGTGCTGGGATTAAGGCGTGTGCCATCGTTCCGGCTCAACATCAGATATTTTGCTCAACTACTTTCTACCCTATTTTTTGAGACAGGGTCTCTCCCCGAGGACCTGGCGCTCCTCGGGTTAAGTTCGGCTTAACTGACTGGGGAGACCCGGAGATCCTCCTGTCTCTGCCTTGCTAGCACCGAGACCACAGGTATGTGCTAGCATGATAGTTTTCGTTTTTTAAAAACTATTATTTTTATTTTTCAAAGTGAGTTATCATCTAGTGGTAACTCAAGTTCTCATGCTTTATAGACTGAGCCATCTTCCCAGCCTCATATTCTTTTTTACTTTTCTGAAATTGTGAAGCTCTTGGGCTGGGAGGCTGGGACAGGTTGGGAACTGGGGGACTAGAGGACAGCCTGTCAATCTCTTTTTTTTCGGGGGAGCCTTCGATTTGTCTTGATATCCCCACTCTCTGTTTCCCTGGGATTTTACCTTTTTATGAGAGAGAGAGAGAGAGAGAGAGAGAGAGAGAGAGAGAGAGAGAGAGAATGTGTGTATGTGCACAAGGAAACTTTGGCTAACCATTGAGGATGGTGGCTTCCAGACATCAAAGTGGGCAGAGCCCCGGATGGATGGGCTGGAGGCAGGCCTGAGTCCCTTTAGGCTTTCCTTCCGAGGCTGGCAGAGGCCCCGGCGGGAACTTCTAAGAGTCCAGAGAACAAGTCCTTTCATGTGGCCTCCCTTTGAGCTGGCCTCTGGGTGGGGTCGGGGTCGGTGGGTGGAGGGTGGGGTGCGTGTGGAGAGGTGAGGCCACAGTCAGGTTGGGAAAACAGATTGGGCAGTAGCTGTGAGCACAGGGCGCCCATTGTGCAGCGAGCTCTTGCTTTCAATAACTGGCTCTGAAGAATGTTTCATTGAATACCAGAGAAAGGAGCCATTGAAATGCCTGGGGCTGGGCTCCACGAAGGGTTAAAGACAGGGGCTAAGTAGCTGGGGCTTTTGCTGTTCCTGACTTAGATAGGTGCTCCATACAGGGATCCTGACCATTAAGATGGGACTCAGGGAGACCACTCCGAGGGTAGGAAGCAAGGGTCAAGAGAACGTGAATTCCCCCAGAAATGTTAATGGGTGTCTTCGTATAGGGGACGAAGCCCCTTTCTTCCATAAGCCACCTTGCCCAAGTAATATTTAGTAAGCATCTGGCCCCCAAGATGCCCTGTGGGGTTGCCTTCTGGGGACAGTGACGTGCACCCGTACAAGCACACACGCACACACACACACACGCACGCACGCACGCACGCACGCACGCACGCTCGCACGCATGTACGCATACGTGCACACAAGGACTTTTCTGAGAGGCACTTACCAGGTACTCCACCACTCTCTCCATGACACAGCCGACATGGCTTTCTTAAACCATCCCTCATCTTTCTAGTGGTCATTAACTATGGCAATTACCACTGTCCTTCTAGAGAGCGTGGGCAGTGTAGTAAGAACAGCAGTCACTAAAGCAGGTAACCCTCTTTGGAGGGTCTTTCTCCAGAAGGAGTTGCTGGTTAGGAGGTCATGGCTGGGCTGACAGAGGGCGCTGGAAGTGGGATGTAGTAGCCTTATACCCAGGACACTATGAATTGTTCTCAGCTCTGGAGGAATGTATAACCAGAGGTGCTGTGTGGAGGCTACGAAGAACAGAACAGAAGAAGGAAGATGACCGGGATGGACGCACAATGCTGGCTTGCTGTGAATAACCCCCATTGCCACAATGGTGCAGCTTCTTGGTGGCCACAGAACCCTCGGAGGACTTTACTGTCCCCAGAGCCCCAGTCTGCCGGGAGGATGCCTCACAACTGAAAGGGAGCTTTCACTGTGCACTTACATATTAAACATTCTGGGTTAAAATCCGTAAAAGAACAGACCAGGGACCTGGGCGATGGTTTGCTTGGTAAAAGTCCTTGCCATACAAGCACGAGGATCTGAACTGGATCTCTAGGACCCGTGTTAAAAAGCTGGGAATGGTGGTGCACTCGTGATCTGCTAGGAGTCAGAGCCAGCAGGATCCCTAGTCAGCAAGCCTAACTGCTTCAAAGAACATGGTGGATAGTGTCCTGAGGACAGACACACAAACACACACATGCACACAATGAGGCATTTCAAATCCCCCCACCCTCACCCCATCAGTTCCTCTGTGCTGGGTGGCGACTGGGTGAGGTCCCTGGGTCCCTGGGTCTCTTTGCTATAGCACCACGTGCTCGCAAATTTCCAGACTTTTGGAACTCACCTGTCTGATTTTGTTTATTCTTGTATTTCTCTCTAATGTTTTTCTGGGTGCTTATGTTACTATAAAATAGGCAGTCACCTCCAGCCACTTTACCTATGTCCTCTGAGCTGCGTATGATGCTCATGGACTGGGAATAAAATGATGTCCTTGCAAGAATTGTGTACAAAGTAAGAGGCAGGAGCTTAGAGTGGGGAAGGCTTGAGGGGTTCCCTTCCCAGGTAAGGGATTGGACTCTGTGATATTTCTGCTGTAAATCTTGTAAGTCTCTGATTAGTCCAGCCTTTCAAATGCCCTTCGGTGAGCCAATGTCAGCATGTATAATTAGTAGACGGAGCCTTTGGCAAGGACTGTAACCGGAAAGCTATATCTAGCTGTGTATAAACTAAGATCATTTTGATTCAAAGATGGCTAAATAGACATATCTATCTATCTATTCACAAGCATGCGTGCTGTGTATGTGTATGTGTACACATAATGACAGTCACAAAATAGACTCTTACTTTATTACTTCTGCACCCTAAGAAGCTGCCTTGGAGACAAAGGACTAGAATAATGACACTGTTGAGCTGGAAAGCCCTTTCAAAGCACATTCATAGAGCATTCCATTTTGATTCAGGAATCTCACTTCTAGTCAGGTGGGCATCTTACTCCTTTCTTGCTTAGATGCGGGAATGGGGAACTCACTTTTTTCTGAGTTTAACTTCATGGGTGGAAATGAAATCTCTGACAGCTAGGAAGTAACAGAGCGGCACCCCTGCCATGTCTGATCTGCATTTCGTGGGAAGATGTTAAGTTTCTTGCAGTGTTTTGATATGGATGTCTTGTGGGGGGTAAGGGATAAGAACATGTGAATTATGTGAATGGGAGGCAGCTATTACCTGAGTGAGGTGGGCATCCATGATGGCAACCATAGGAAGTAGCTAGGTCTGGAGGCATCAGAAGGTGCCAAGTCTGTCTGGGCAGTGGTGGCACACACCTTTAATCCCAGCACTTGCGAGGCAGAGGCAGTTGGATCTCTGAGTTCAAGGCCAGCCTACTCTACAAAGTGAGTTCTAGGACAGCCAGAGCTGTTACACAGAGAAACCGTGTCTCGAAAAACAAAACAACAACAACAAAAAAAAACCCAAAGAACAAAAAAAAAAAAAGCAACAACAACAAAAAAAGGAATGTGTAAAGTCTGAATTAATCACTTAGAGAGGGACCTTGAACTCGAGATACCTTAATATACTGGTGTGTGTCTGTGTGTGTCTCTGTGTGTGTATGTGTGTGTGTGTGTGTGTGTGTGTGTAAGAGAGAGAGAGAGAGAGAGAGAGAGAGAGAGAGAGAGAGAGAGAGAGAGAGAGAGAGAGAGAGAGAACTGATGGATTCTTCCCAGGAAAGAGGGCAAGTACCCTGGGAAAGACACAAAAGACAACCAGCTCATCTTGAAAGCCACATGACCTGGATCTGCATTACACTGTGTGTTTATTTCCATCCTGTGGTCTCTGAGCATTTGGAAAAGTCTGCTCGAAATGTTCCAGCCTGGCAGCTTAGTAATGGTAGTCAATGGTATTTATTTCCCCAGAACTTTGATGGGGAACGATGACTTCTGAGACACACTCTAGGTTTTAGGGATTACCAAAAGACTCCTAAAAGAAATACGAATATTGGGAAGCAAGAACTGGGCCTCGGCGGTGTTCTGCCTGCCTCTCTTCAATGGTCACTCACCCGTTGCTGGTGTCCTTTTGTTAAGCAAGCTGCCGGCGTGCTGATGAAAGTCATCCCTTAAATTGGCCTGGAATCTGTGACTTTGCCCACAAGAGTCAGTTCTCAAGAGTAGGGAGCAGAACTGTTAACCAGCCACAGCCACTGAATGCTAACTCTGAGCAGGACACATCACGGAACGTGGTAGAGTGTCTCTTTGGTGTGATTATCCCATTTCACAGATGGAGAAATTGGTAGGCAGGAAAAGCAAATAACTTGTCAAGGCCAGACTTCAAATAAGTGGCAGGATTTGAACTTAAACAGTCTGATGTTAGAGCCACGAACTTGTCCCCTAAAATACTGTCTTATATGACAGCCCCATGGAGATATGCAATCTGTGATCCTATCCTTTTAGGCCATTTTTGCGGGGACAGAATAAAACTTCAGCCCATTCACCCTGCCGTCTCTCTTTACATATGAGCAGGGGGAAGGCCACCTTGGCCAGTGGTCTGGGGACAAATGTAGAGACTGCAAAGCCCTGATCTCTGTGACCTCTAATGACCCACCTGTCTCACCTTGTCACCCAGGACAACCTTCCTGAAGCCTCCGGAAACACCATTTTAGCAACCCTCCCCTCAGGAGGCTGTACTTTTCCTGTCTGTCTTCAACATTTCTTTTGCCAGAACAACAGGCTGCTTTCCCTTCTGATAAATCTGGTCACCCTAAATATGGGGCTTGGAGCACACAGGAGCGCTGGCCCCACGCAGCCCTCATTTCCAAATGCAGATTCACATTGGGCTGCTATTTTGGAGGTCTGGTTTCCTTCCACACACAGTGGTTTTCAGTAAGAGAGGAGGAATCTTGGCAGGGAAAAGGTGCTAGGCGGGAAGGCGTACCTGGGAGTCTTTGTCCCTGAGATCCCGGCCCTCAAGATGATCACATGACGGTCACACAACAGAGGGAGATTTGGCATTGTACATCCCCTTTGTTGGCCGGTGGAGTCCATGTTAAACAGCTGAAGTCCTAGGAATAAAGAAGCAGGCTAAACACCAGCAAGAAGGCTCAGCAAGTAAAGGCCCTTGTCACCAAGCCACAAGCCCGACGACCTGAGTTTGACTCCCACAAGCTGTCTTCTGCTCTCCACACAAGGGTCATGGCAATCTCCGACCCATCCATATACATATTCATAGAGAACGAACTAAATAAACAAATACAAATGAAAAATAGAAACTTATGCTGAGCCACATTAGGGTCCTGGTTCCCCCAAAAGTACATTACCACTGTTGTGTCCAAAATGACAGTCTGTGGCTTGCTCGGCTGGATGCTGACAGGGAAACGCTGGGGAAGACAAAAGCATTCTCTCAGCATTCCTTGGAAACTCGTGAAATGGGTTTCTGTCTGCCAGGAAGGGCCACTTCCTTCTCTCTCCTGCCTGTGATGAATGGGGCATCATCTAGTTCTCTGTTGGCATATGCCTTCGGTAATATCAAAACCCATGTTAACTTTCAGGCTCCTTCGGTCCCTATGAGCACAGACTGACATGCATATCAAAGCCACTGGGCTCTTCTGGCCTACAAGCCCCCTTCTGGTTCTTTTTATCTCCCTGATTTCTTCTCCACTATGAGCGCTCCCAGGCTGTTCCAGTCCTGCCCCCCTGCGCGCCCCCCCCCCACTCATCCCAGAAGGTTTCCTTTATAACAAGTAAGGCTTGATTCTCTCTGCCCCTGAGATGGCTCTGGCATTCACCAGTCTGCTAGCTTCACTGCCCCCCACTCCCAACCCTGTAGCCATGGAAGCTTTGGACTCAACCAAAGGGCTCTGGCTCTTCTTTTTCTACAACCTGAGAGATAGGCACTCAGCGTTTCATATTTACAACAAGCCTTTCTTCTCTGCGTCTGTGAAGTGGTCCAGTTCACTGCACCCGCAGGCTTACAAGCCAAAGTTGCACATGGGCACTTGGTGCTCAGCTAGGTTCGCTGTGGCCTAGACAGGACTTAAATCAGTTGCACTTAACAATTGGAACAACTGTCCCTGTCTCACCAGAACACTTGGCTTGACTCCGCCAGCTTACCTTCTCAGAGGGGAGTTGGCCTAGGTGATCCTCATTGCATTCATTCATGCAACAGACAGGGCTGAGCTCCTCCTGTACACGGAGGGAGCTTCTGGGTAGAAGATGCATACAACGCCTCTGCCATCTAGACCAGGGTATGCACCCTACCCAAGCACCCTAAGACTAACTGAGAAGTGGTGTGAGGAAGGTGAAAATGGAGGGAAGGGAAGCTGGTAGAACCTGAAGAGAGCCGCCACTCAATGGTACCTTGGTCTGTGACTTAGCAGAGTTAGCTCCTGGTCACCTCAGGACCTCGGTCTCTCCATCTCTAGAAATGACCTAGTTGGCTTGGAAAATAAACCCTTCTAGGGCTGGCATTCTTATGCTAAGACTCCATGATCAAGGAATGTCTGGCCGGACCATTCCGGAATTGTTCCACTAAATTCCAAGCAATCCCCCCCCTCCCTTCTCTGGGTAGTCCTGGCCAGGAGCAGGCCTCAGAGCTGGCGGCCGGCCGCACCGGGCCTGGGCTCTCTGCCCGGGGGCGGGGCCCTTTTCGGCGTCCCACCCCTTCACCTGGGGCTCAGCTAGGCAGATGTTACAACTTTTTTGCCCTCTCTTGGGCTGTGTCCCTTCCCAGACCCGCCCAGCCCATGTCTCCCTCCCCTTCCCTTGTGGGGTCCTGCCCACCTCCCTGTGGGGAGCACTGCTTTGCGGGGACTCCGGGCGGGGTCAGAAGCTAAGCTGGGGGGAATTGGGGGTCGGGGAGGGAGGAGAAAGGGAAAGCAGAAGTGAGAGAAATTAAGAGGCGGGAGGGATCGGAGTAAAAAGGCAGCGAAGAGTCCCGGGATGGTGGAGAGCGTTTTTGGGAAGCCGCCACTCCACGACTCGGGCTGGCCGGGCTGAGCTGGGGGAGAGGGAGCGAGGGCTGCGGGAGGCGGCTCGGCGCTAGCTTGACCTTCCCGGGACGCCCAGCTGTTCCACCGCGGATCCCAGACGAGACCCCCGGGCGCTCTCACTGCATCCAGGAGGGCGGACGAGCCGGAGGGCGGGCCGTGCGCCCCTGGCGCGGGAGACTCTGAGGCCCTGGGAGCCCCGCGTGCCCGGCTAGGCGTCACGATGCATGCCCTCTCTGGATTCTCCCTGGTCAGCCTGCTCAGCTTGGGCTACCTGTCCTGGGATTGGGCCAAGCCCGGCCTCGTGGCCGATGGGCCTGCGGAAGCCAGCGATCAGCCTTCGGCGGCTCCACCGCAGCCTCCTCACATCATCTTCATCCTCACCGATGACCAAGGGTACCACGACGTGGGCTACCACGGCTCAGATATCGAGACCCCAACGCTGGACCGGTTGGCAGCTGAGGGTGTCAAGCTCGAGAACTATTACATCCAACCCATATGCACACCTTCTCGGAGCCAGCTACTCACTGGCAGGTAGGCACTGACCCAGACTCTTGGAACTGGGTGCCCAAATCCCCAACTAACCAGACTGGTAGGTTGCAGACCCAGCGGAACAGCGCTGTGCACGTGTTATAGGCTAGCTTTGCCCGTGACATCCGTTACATCATCGGTAAGTCCCTTGCCTTCTTTGGGCCTTAGTTTCCAAACCCTCATATTCAATGCTTCTGATGGTGTTCGAGACCTACTCTGTAGTTCTAGGATAACTCACGTTCCACACGTCTGTTCCTTTCTTTATCAAAGGACTCTTTGACACTTATTTTGAATACTTTGTGTATTGACAGATGGGGAGACAGTTAAAATAGAGTGAAGGGCAGTTTCTATCTTGAAAAGGAGTAGTGAAAGGTGAATGGATTATGTGTAACTTTCCTGACTCTCAATAAACGACAGCCTCTGTCTTTGTTACTGGAAAGATTCTGGTCCCTTGTTATCGATGGCTCCCTTGGGAGAAGATGAAGGAATCATGAGATGCAGAGCCCTTAGCCTGAGGCAGTTTGATTGCTTCACTTCTCCAAGTCTCCAAGTTTTTCATTGGAGACTCCTCCCCAGTGTTGAATCCTCTTACAATGAGCTGTTCCCTGATGGGACTGGAGATTACAAGAGTAAAGAGCTGGGCAACAGGAGGGAGCTATGGAAGGCGAACTCCCCTCACTTGGGAGAAGATCCTTAGACTGGGCTGAAGCTAATTCTCCTTGAAAGGAAGCCGTGGTATGCTTTGTGATCACTACTGAGATCTCAGGGCCAGAGCCCATCTCTCCCTGTTTCCTGGGTGGGACAATGAGGCATGGAATCAGAGAGAGAGAGGCCAGCTTAGTGTCTCTGCCCAACTTCAGGCTCTTACGAAAGAGAGGGTTGCGAGGTCAGATGCTGGGCTGGCGTCACAGAGCTGGAAATCAGCTGGTGGTGCTTTCCTCTTCCATCTGTGTCCCTAGTTTAGGTCCAGGGACTGTGAAGAAGAGCAGGAAGAGGGAGAGGGGTGGGCGATTTGTGTTGCAGGTGTGGCTTGGTAGTGGGGTAGACCCTGGCACCGGACAGTGACTAACCCCCTGAAGAGAAAGGAGAATCTGCCATTGTGCTTCCCTCCCCGGAGCAACAGGACTTTGGGAAGCAACTGAATGGGCAGCCAGGCTCTTATTGGTGAAGTCAACAGAGCATCACAGGGCCAGCTGGTGTCTGCTCTGGTCTTGCAGATGCTTACTCCATGGCTTCTGTAGCCAGTCCTGTCCGGTAGACCTGGAGAGAGCCAAAGTTTCTCATGTTACTCCCTGACAAATGGACTTTGGCAAGGCTTAGCTGGCCCACCCACATTACAAACCAGTGCTTCAGACACCACCCCGCCCTTATGCAGAAACGCTCAGCTGGGAGTCTGGGCCCTAGGATGCTTCTCCCTTCAAATCCAATCATATCTCAGCTTGCCTGAGGCCTGGAGAAACTGTATCACACAGAGCTTTTGAGCATGAGTTGGGTAGGCTTGGGTTTAAAACAGTTCTAGTTGCCAGTTGTCTGACTTTTGGTCACATGTTGCCCTGGTGGGTGGGGGGGGGGGATTCAGTTTCTTTATTTGTATATTGGGGACTGTGATAATGTCCCATGTGTATTTCACAAAAGAGGTGTAGGTTGGTGAGATGGCCCAGCAGGTACAAGTGCTTGTTGTGTAAACCTGGTGAACAGAGTTTGATTCCTGGAGCCCACTGTGGAAGAGAGCTGACTCTGGAAAGTTAACTTGACTTGTGCATGCCTTGGCATGAGTAGACCCCAACTCATGAACACACACACACACACACACACACACACACACACACACACACACTGTGAGGGGAGAATTAAATGAGTGTGTGGCATGCAAAGTCTTAAGAATGGCCTTAAGGAAAAAACTGGTGTCAAATACCAAGTACTCAGGCTAACTCAGCTGCCTAGGGGTAAGGAAAGGTGTGGAATTCTAACTGCCTTGTGACATTCCAGTTGGTTTATTGACTTGCAACTTTTAAGACACCTTAAAGCGGATCATACAGATCTCTAGGCACAGCAGCAGAAGATACAATGTAAAGGGAAACCCAGGGTTCTGCTACAAACTTACTGCGTCATCCACCTGGGTGGCAGGCCTTGGCCTCTCAGCAGGCACATGAGGGCTGGTCTCATAAAGCCTGGGAATACAGTGCCTCTTAGGGATTTCCCATTCCAGCCGGCTCACTTACACGTGTAAACATCAACTGGTCCCACATGTGAGGAGCTGGGCAGGCGCCTTTGCTTGAAGACACTGCTGCTCAGACCGTTTGGACTCCTGTTCAAGTCTCAGTGCTGCCCCCGACTACTGAGTGACCTTGAGCAAAGTCCTTCCTTCCTCTGACCTTTGTTGTTGCTTTAAAAAAATATATATTTATTTTTATTTTATGTGCATTGGTGTTCTGCCTGCATTACATGTATATCTGTGCATGCAGTTACAGACAATTGTGAGCTGCCATGTGGGTGCTGGGAATTGAACCCGGGTCCTCTGGAAGAGTAGTCAGTGCTCTTAACCACTGAGCCATCTCTCCAGATAAAGAAGATGAAAAACCTAGAAGAGGACTTAGTTCACTCTGGCTCCCATACTGTCCGAATTCATTCATTCATTCACTTGCTCAGCCAGCCATTCCTCAAGTAACTGAGTGAACTTTACTTATCACTGGGGTGCTAGGGATAGAAAGACAATCCTATTCTGCATCATTGGGCCCAAAAGCATATACAACTGTAGTCCCAGGGCCGAGCAGAGAGTGAAGATGTGCACCAAATCCCTGGTGCGGGGGAGGAGGAGGACCCAGAAACAAAGTAACTCGCTCTTTGAGTGAGGTGTAAGAAACTAATAAGGGAATAATACTGCTGTGGGTTTTCAAGGAGTAGGAGTTTGCCTGGGTGAGCAGGACTTGGCGTATCCAGCTTAGAGCTCAGGGATGGGGTCTGGAGCCTCTGCTGGGATATCCAGCCTACTCTTCATACTAGTCATGCCAATCATCGAGCTTTCGTTTCTTTATTTGGGAGGCAGAAATAAAAATGTGTACTTCTTAGTGTGCAGTGAGGATTTGGTGAGCAGGATTCAAAGGGAGCGCGATGCTGAAACACACGGCGAGAACCTGGTATTAGTTCCTAACTGCTGTCATTAGCGAGCCTGGCTCAACTCATAGTGTGCTAACTTCTGGCTGTGTGGTCCTGGGTGGCAGCTTAACTGTTCTGAGCTGCAGTTATTCCATCCCATCAATAACCTGGCATAGCTACTTCATTGATGTGAGGATTTGACAGTTTCTGGTACTTTGTTACTGTTCTTGCTGGTGGCACCAGACCAAGGACCATCTCAGGTTGCTACTGGGGGACAGGGTTGGGAGCAGTGGTCTGCATCTCACTTGTATTTCCTATGTATCCATTCTCTACCACCAGGTACCAGATCCACACAGGATTGCAACACTCCATCATCCGCCCGCGGCAGCCCAACTGCCTGCCCCTGGACCAGGTCACACTGCCCCAGAAGCTGCAGGAAGCAGGATACTCCACCCACATGGTGGGCAAGTGGCATCTGGGCTTCTACAGGAAGGAGTGTTTGCCTACCCGCAGGGGCTTTGACACCTTCTTGGGCTCCCTCACAGGCAATGTGGACTATTACACCTATGACAACTGTGACGGCCCAGGGGTCTGTGGCTTCGACCTGCATGAAGGCGAGAGCGTGGCTTGGGGCCTCAGCGGCCAGTACTCCACCCTGCTCTATGCTCAGCGTGCCAGCCACATCCTTGCCAGCCACAGCCCTCAGAAACCCCTGTTCCTCTACGTGGCCTTCCAAGCAGTACACACGCCCCTACAGTCACCTCGAGAGTACCTGTACCGCTATCGCACGATGGGCAATGTAGCTCGGCGCAAGTACGCAGCCATGGTGACTTGCATGGACGAGGCTGTTCGCAACATCACCTGGGCCCTCAAGCGCTATGGTTTCTATAACAACAGCGTCATTATCTTCTCCAGTGACAACGGTGGCCAGACTTTCTCAGGAGGTAGCAACTGGCCCCTTCGAGGACGCAAGGGTACTTACTGGGAAGGTGGTGTGAGGGGCCTGGGTTTTGTTCACAGCCCCCTGCTCAAGAAAAAGAGACGGACGAGCCGGGCCCTGGTGCATATCACAGACTGGTACCCAACACTGGTGGGTCTGGCCGGTGGTACTACATCGGCAGCTGACAGACTAGATGGTTATGATGTGTGGCCAGCCATTAGCGAGGGCCAGGCCTCACCACGTACGGAGATCCTACACAACATCGACCCCCTCTACAACCATGCCCAGTATGGTTCCTTGGAAGGTGGATTTGGCATCTGGAATACAGCTGTTCAGGCTGCTATCCGGGTGGGAGAGTGGAAGCTGCTCACTGGAGACCCAGGCTATGGTGACTGGATTCCACCGCAGACACTGGCCTCCTTCCCTGGCAGCTGGTGGAACCTAGAGCGGATGGCCAGCATCCGCCAGGCTGTGTGGCTCTTTAACATCAGTGCTGACCCTTATGAACGAGAGGACCTGGCTGGCCAGCGCCCTGACGTCGTCCGCACCCTGCTGGCTCGCCTTGCTGATTATAACCGGACTGCCATCCCTGTGCGTTACCCAGCTGCGAACCCTCGGGCCCATCCTGACTTTAATGGGGGTGCTTGGGGACCATGGGCCACGGATGAGGAAGAAGAGGAGGAGGAGGAGGAAGGCAGGGCTCGAAGTTTTTCCCGGGGTCGCCGCAAGAAGAAATGCAAGATTTGCAAGCTTCGATCTTTTTTCCGTAAACTCAATACCAGGCTGATGTCCCACCGGATCTGATGGCTGGAGGTGGCAGGGAATCTCAGCTCCTCCTCAGATACTGTCCTGTTGCTGCTTCTCAGGGAGAAGGCCGAGGTCAAGTCTCATCTGCAGGCATGTGGAGGGAGGGCACAGAAAGGGCTGAATCATGTGGGGCTTGGGGGAGGGCACCAACCTGGCTGGGATGCCTGGATCCCAGTCCTGCCTCTCTCCTGATGTGTTTATTCTGTGACCTAAGGTTACCTATAGCAGCCTTCTGCCTCAGTCTCCTCTCCTCCAAGACGAGCTCTGGTAACTTTATGGCTCCAGTGTATACCTATGACTGGGCTCATGGCAGAGTTCCTTGCTGATCTTGCCCCCTTCCTTCCAGATGACATGAGTCCATGACTTCTTTCCAGGTCTCTGTGGTGCTCTTGGACATCGGCTGGAGCATAGCCAGCTGCTCTGTTAAAGGACCCGATGAGGATGGACAGTTTAGGATATGAGAATCTTTACATTCTCAGAGCCCCCAAGATGTAGGAGCTAGTAGAACACCCTCTTTTTGTCCCCAGCATCCAGGAGGACCTGGCTGGGTCCTGAGGAAACAGCTGTGAAAAGAGTCTTCGAACCAGTCATCTCCTTTCCTTGGGCCTTGGGCACAGTCCTTTCCCCCAGGGCCTTGACTTCCCTACTTGCAAAGGGGTAGGGAGATGCTAGTCCTGACTTGGCCTACCTCACAGTGCTGGAGAAAACTGGCCACGCTAATGGTTGTGGAGGAGCCTGTGAACTTGATTAAAGTGCCTTTTCCCACGGGCAAGAGATGCTGATCTCTGTGTGTGCACGCATGTGTGTCCTGGGGGCCTCCTGTGAGCTCTCTGTTAGCAAAGGGAACGGGAAGAAAGGTGGGAAGGGAGTCCTGTCAGGGGTTCACTGTGTGGCTGCAGGCAAACCCATGACCCTCTCTGGGCCTCAGTGTTTCTCTGCGTACAGTGGATGATCCAGAAGTCTTTGCTTCTGGTTGTTCTGGGCACCACTGTGCACATTTGCATCTGGGGGACCCAGGCTCAGTAGTGGTGAGGAGGGGGTGGTGTTTGTAAAGCCTGCTTGCTGCATAACAGCGCTCCATCCGCACACTGCGTTCTGCATATCTCCCTTCAGGTTCCAGTCGGCGCAGTGTGTGTAGGCGAAGGCCCTGCTGTGAATTTTGAAAATAGTTATTTTTGTCACTGGCAAAGGAGGCCTGTTAGGACTCGTCAGCTTGTGGATGAGCGGGATGGGTGGGGTGGGGTGGGTACAGTGCCGTGGGGGTTTGGGTGGCTGGTTGCAGGACTGCATCACGCCAGCAGCGACTGAATTCTGCATGAGGGCCTGGCCTGGGCTGCAGGGAGGAGGTGACCATTGCATTCTAGGTGCCTCCTTCCAGCCCTGTACTTTTTTTGCCTTCCTCAAGCTTTATTTTTAATGATGTGTAGATGTGTGTGTTTATGTGTGGGTATGTGTGTGTGTGAGCAAAGGGCCCATAGAGGCTAGAGGCCTCAGATTCTCCTAGAGACAGAGTTGCAGGAGGTAGGAATTGTCCGACATGGATACTGGAAGCGACTTAACACCCTCCGGAAAAGCAGCGTGTGCCCTTCACTGCTGAGCCATCTTTCCAGCTCCAGCCCTGTTCTTTTTGCCTTTTCTCATCTCTCCCCACATGTATGTTTTCCCTCCTTGGTAATGTTAATACCCAGATGGTAGACAGGGCCCGGGACTGGCAGAGGTCTCTGGGATCCTATGGCTGTGGCATTTTTGCCTGCTGAGGAGCTCTGAAGAAGATGCTTACTAAGGTGGTGTCTTAGCCTAGTGTGTCCAAGAGGGGCTATTCATAGTCTGCCTACTGCCCAGGACACTTCAGGCCTGCTGGGGCCTGTTCTAGCTATGCCTGCTGGCTTGTCACACTGGCACACAGCCTAGGCTTCCCTGTAGATCCAGGACTTAGGAAACTGAATGGATGCTTCTCTGAGGACTACTGAAGGGTATCTGACAGGGCTTTCCAATGTCCAGCCCCATCATCTATTTCCCTTCTGAGGACCCCTTTGGGGCCACAATAGCAGGACCATACATGGTGCTTTCTTTCCTTCCCTGGCCCCTAAGCTCTGTTCCCTGCAGTCAACTCGGCCCCAAAGCATAAGGAACAATTGGTGCTAGGGCTGGTGTCGATTTCTGAAGCCTTGAAGAGCAGGCGTGGCTCAAGCCCTCCTCTGTTCAGCCTTACGCTCAATGCAGAACTCAACAAACTCTGGGTTCTCCTCAACCCAGGAGCAACTTGAGCTTCAGTCTGCAACCTGAGGTCGACGGTCTTTGGGGTATTGTACTGAGAGGCCCGGCATAGCAGTCAGTGTGCCTGCTACCTGTTCTCTATATGGTCCAGGCCCCCTCAGTGAACACATCTGAATCTGTCTATGTCAGTTCCCAGTTGACTACTGTCTTTGAGTTACTATTGCTGTGGTAAGCACCATGACCAAAAGCCAAATGGAGAACAAAGTTTATTTTTCATTCACAGTTTCTTATAATGGTTCATCATTAAAAGCAGTGAGGGCAGCAATTCAAGAAGGGCAGGAACCTGGGGGCCAAAGCTGATGCAGAGGCCATGGAGAGGGGTGCTGCTTACTGGCTTGCTCCTTGTGGCTTATTTGGCCTGTTTTCTTATAGAACCCAGGACTACCAACCTAGGGATGATGGCACCACCCACAATGGGCTGGGCCCTCCCCCATCAATCACTAATGAGAAAATGCCCTACAGCCTGGTCTTGTGGAGGTGTTTTCTCAATTGAGGTTCCCTCCTTTCAGATAACTTTAGTTTGTG
Source organism: Arvicola amphibius (assembly GCF_903992535.2). Taxonomy (NCBI): domain Eukaryota; kingdom Metazoa; phylum Chordata; class Mammalia; order Rodentia; family Cricetidae; genus Arvicola; species Arvicola amphibius. The sequence continues at coordinate 135,418,115 of NC_052051.1, forward strand.
TCAAGTTGACTTAAAACAAGCTAACACAGCACCTCTAGGTTTTTGTTTATGTTACCCAAGCCCCCCTGAAAGAGGACAGAGTGGAAAGGCACCCAGAGACAGTCCCTAGGTCAGGTCTCTTCTGGGACCTCTGTTTCTCCCTGGGCTGGATTAGATGGAGCAGACCCAATTAGCTGGAGAAGTGAGGTTCAGGTGGAAGCCTGCATTAGCTGCATCCTGGTTATGGAGTTCTTGCCTCTAGCAACCAACTCCTTAGAAGCCAGGAGGAGACTTACACCTACCTGCCCGGTTCAGGGCGGTATCTCCTCTTCTTCCAGGCCCTTCTGACTTCCCTGGGGCACAGGCTAGCATCTTGTCAAATGCCAGGAAGGGGTAGCACTCAGAGAATCTGAAACTCCAGGCTATTACCCTGGCTGCCACTAACTTGTGCACCCATGAGAAGGCTACCTCTATTCTCTGTACCTTGGTTCCCAGCTTTAAGGGACATGTGGATCCTAACGGTCTACTCAGCTCTATATGGGACCTAATCACGCAAGCCAGGAGTGGTGTGGTCACACAGACCTGGATTTGATTCCTGGGTGTGCAGTAAGTAGTTCTATGGCTCTGCAGAATGGGACCGCTCTACCTGAATTTACCACTTCGCTGCAAGCTCCAAACAGTGTCACGGAAAAATGCTTAGGACAGGGCCTGGCTCTGACGTAGGAGTAACTGCTTCGTGTCTTTGGGGTCCAAGAATGAGTGTTTTGTCCCTGACCTTTCCAGGAGGAAATGAGACCTCTGGGAAAGCTCTGTTTCCAGCTGTCCTGGCATCGGAATGGAACCTCCAGCTATGGGCTGTGCATCACTGTTCCCCTCAGGGAGGGCCTCTGCCTGGGACACCTCGGCACAGGGCTGCCTCCTTCCCCTCTTCTCTCAGGCCTGGCATTACTGCCCTAACTCCGTCGCTCTCTACCCAGACCCTCACGGCATCCCTTCTCTCCTGGCCCACTTTCTACTGAGCCTGCCCCCCACTTTTTGCTGCCCTTAGTGGGACAGGCCCCATGGGGATCGTTCAGATGGCACGCTTTCTGTGGTGCGTGCTCAGGCCCTGCAAGACCCCGTGACATTTAGCATATGCATGAGAACACACGGAGGAGCTGTCATCAGGGCTGTAAACCTCCCTCCCATCATTCCCTGTCTCCTGGAACTTAGCCCAGCCTCCTTCTGTCCCTCCCATTGACACAAGGCACTGTCTGTACACAGCCAATCTCTCTATGGCATTGCCGTGCTGGCTCAGCAAACTTCAGGGTTCCCACACCTGGCCACCAGCCCACGACACACAGGCCTGTGCTTGAGTACTGCACACGTGTTGAAGATGGGGTGCACGTGCTGGACTGTTATGCCTATGGTGGCCCCGGGGAGTGAGAAGTCTGGCAGAACCAGTTCCCCCCACCCCGATGCCAGCTTAGCCTCATTGCCACACAGGCATGGATGACTCCCTGATGCCCGTTGCCATTAGGCACAGCCTGCCAGCTTTGTGGGCACAGAGAGGAGGAGAATGAGTGGTCGTACCTCCTCAACGGAGAAGCAGTTGCACTCAGTATGCGGGTGTCCAGCAAAGCCAGCACCTGCACCCCTGAACTAGTCTCTAGAAGGCCCCAAGAGGTAGGCACACATGCAGGTGTAAGACAGACCTCCATGGCCAGCTTCTCCTGTTCAGCTAATTCTTCACCATCAGGTGGGCCTAAGGTCCTGGGACCTGCCTCTCCCCTAGCTCTGCATGCATAGGAGAGAAAGGTATCAGTGAGAGAGAAGAGGCAGGGATGGGAGGGTACTAGGACGGAGGACATGAGGGAGAAAGGGAGCCTGAAGTGGAAGAACAATGAGACATGTTGACCACAGTGATGTTAGGACCCGTGGTCCCTGTCAGAGGCAGGCAGGTATCAGGCTGGCCATGGCTTCACATGCTCCCTGAGTCCATGGGGTTTTTCTAAATGCTCTGCTGGCCTCTGACCCACTGCATTTCATCTGTGGGGAACAACAGGAGCAGTGACCAGGCCAGCAGTGGTCCGAGAGGATGGCCACGTCTGTTCACGGGGTTGCATTTCCATGGTTACAGCCTTAGCAATTCCCTTTAGTGTTTTACTGGTTTTAAAGCAGCTGCCATGCCCTTGGGCCCTGATAAATGAGGGTCCCAGTGACTTCAGTTTTTTTTTTTTTTAGTTCTCTATGCTTGGGCATTACTGCAAATAAGGCCAGCACCAGGCAATGTCTATCACGAGCTAACCCCCAGCGATGTTTCGGTGAACATCCCAAAGTGCTTCCATGGTCCAGGGAGGAGTTCGAGGAGAAAGGATTTCTAGTTCCTTAATAATAATTCCTTCTGTTAACAGCCGCTGTGCAATCTTATTTGAACCACAAAATAGCCTTACAGGTGAGGGACATTATTTACCCAGTTTTGCACTTGAAGAGGTTCAGGGAACCTCAAAAATCACAGCCGTGGCTGGGTGGTCCCAGTGATTCTCCCGAGAACAGCTAGAGCAGCTGGTTCTCAGCCCTTGGGTCAAGACTCCTTTGGGGGGGGGTGTCAAACAACCCTTCCACAGGAGTTATCCAAGACCATCAGAAATCACAGCGATTTACATTACAATTCCTAACAGTAGTGAAATTACAGTTAGGGAGTAGCAATGAAAACAATTTTATGGTTGGGGGTCAGCACAGCGTGAGGAACTGTATTAAAGGGTTGCAGCATTAGGAAGGCTGAGACCCACTGGGCTAGAGGATCGGAGGCAGAAGGATGGCAATACAGCTCTACCCCACCTCTGCCTTTCTCCCGTGCCTCTAGCCCTGGCCATGGTGTTCCCTGCCTGCTTGCTACCCACCAGCTGTGTGGCCCTGCGAGCACAGGCCTCTCTGCTCTGCCTCCGAATTGCCACGTTGGCGGCAGAAGCGGGAAGCGTATTGTGCGCAGAAACAAAACGGAGTGGTTTTTCTTTTTCTGAAGGTGGTAATGGTGCAATTAGTGAATAAGCCATTACCCCCTCCTCCCTGGCTTGCCTCCCTCTTTCCTCTCCACCTCCCTTTTTTTTCTTTCCTGAAGAAAAGTGGCTGAATTGAAGAGCTCTCACTCAGTCTTCCACTGACTCTCAGGAAGAGGGATAGAGGGTCCTCCCCCCACCCCATGTCTCCAAGGTCCTCTACCCTCAGTTGGGTCAGGCACTTGTTGGTGTTGGAGAATAATTGAAGGTACCACTATGCCTACAAGTGAGGCAGGCAATACAGTGATTTATGGATTCTGAGGGGCGAGTTGGAAACTGAGAGAATTTGCATGTCCAGGTCCATTTATCTGTCCTTGCTCACTGGGGACAAATGTTGACCTGAGACCCCTGCACAGGCACTTGTGAGAGAGACCGAGGCACCTTTTCTTTTTTCTGGATGGAGGGGTGGGGTGTTCAAGACCCAGCTGCGTTATGGGAGTAGTCATGGACTCATTTTAAAACTTCCATTTTTGCTTTCTACAAACTGAAACCCATTCAGGTTTGTCTACTTCCCAGAGCCCATTTACAGCCTAGGCCGTTCCATCTTTATGGGAGTCTTCTGCAAGGATGACTTCCTATTTTCTAGAAAATGGTATGGGGGTTCAGAGAGCTTCCTCAGAGACTTGCCTGCCAGGGTCACACAGCTAGTAAGTGGCAGAGCTGGGACTTGAACTCAGATCACTGGTCTTAAACGCCGTGCCTTGGGGTGTGACTTGGGGCTGCAGGTGTGAAGAGGTGAGGTCATCAGGGAAGATGACTAGAGTTTGGGAAAGAAGACACCAGGGCAGGATACATCCATGCCGCTGGCCCAGCCCTGGGTGAGCCAGGCCATGCTCGCCTCATTCTGGTTGCCTCTCTCCACTCCTACCTTTTCAGGAAGCACAAGCAGAAACTGGGACAGTAGCCCCAGGAGACCAAGTCTGCATGGTCCCTCTAGGGGTATGGGTGGGGAGAGCTGGCAGAAGAGGTCTCGGGAGGGTGACATCTGCACAGTGGTGACAGCTAGGGGTGAGAAAGCAGCCAGAACCATTCCCTCGGAGTCCTGGGTCTGCTCCCTACTTCTTCCCCAAGCTCCAGTGACAGTGTGATACACACAGTGGCTAAAAAGCAAGGAAGGCAGGCTCAAAATAAGGACAGAGGCAGAGGCCAAGTCAACCAGACCAGTTCTCAGAGGGAGCAGAGAAACTGCAGAGACTACAAGGGGGAAGGGAAGGAGAGAGAGATGAATTAGCCATCATTCCCCTGTAAACCTTAGAACCCAGCTGTTTCCAGGGCAACGGGGCAATACCTGTCTCTCTAGAGGAGATGAAGTTGCCAGGGTAACTACATCCTGTCTTTCTCAAGGACCATCCCAGGATGTGGCACCCACTAGCCGTTACCATAGCAACTGCCTCTTTGCCCCACTTAATCCCATCCCGTCTGTTAGAAGGGCCCTATAGTTGGAGGTGGGGGTGGTAGGAAGAGAGAAGATCACTTGTGGACTAAGTTTGTTCTCTTCCCCTTCTCCATCTCCCTCAGCACATCACCCTGGGAAAACAGGGTCCACCTGCTCCTGGGTCCTCACAATCCTGCAATATTGTGTATATGGGGGCCAGGGCAACACAGGAGCAGGTTTTGAAGTGGAAGGCAGGCAGGTGTTGGGGAGGCAGTTACCGGGGCAACGGGAACAGGGCGTTTCGGAGGTGGTTGCCATGGGGACCTGGATGCTGACGAAGGCTCGCGAGGCTGTGAGCAGCCACAGTGCCCTGCTCAGAAGCCCCAAGCTCGTCAGTCAAGCCGCTTCTCCATTTGCACTAAGGAGCACGGGCAGGCGAGTGGCCCCTAGTTCTGGGAGCAGAGCAGCAGCATCCCAGTCCTAGTTCCCAGCCTAAAGCTTCACTTGCCTGCCCAGTGCCAGGATGGCCACCATCACCTGCACCCGATTCACAGAAGAGTACCAGCTCTTTGAGGAACTAGGAAAGTGAGTCACACCTCAGGGAGTCTTGGAGGGCATGGGGGGATCAGCCTCTTGGGCAGGGGGCGTGTGCCTATGTGGCTGGAGTTCTCTCGTGCTTGCAGAGGAAGGTGTGCTGCATGATTTGGGGGCACTGTGTGTGCATAGGGTGTTCAGTCAGGCATTGACACATTTATGTGCCCATCCAGCCTGGGTATGTGTGTGTGTGTGTGTGTGTGTCGAAAGGGTAACAGATTGATGGTATATATACACAACTATGTATGTACGTGCACATGACCTGGGTACACAAAGATTCTTAGAAACTTGGCGTTTTAAAGGGATTTTCCCACTTGGCGGTGTCCAAGCTGCGATCTTTTCTGTTGTTGAACTTAGATACCTGCATCAGCAGAGAGTTCATCAGCTCCCACCTGGAGACCCTGACTTTAGACACGGTGCCAAGTGGCACATCCCCTTTCCTTTTCCCAGTCCCCTACCAGGAGCAAGGGCTTTGGTACCGAAGGGGTTAACATGAAAGCAATTGAGATGTTGGGAGGAGGGGAGGAACAAGCGGCGTGCTGGGGGGGGGGGATGCCACTGTGGCAACAGCATGCACAGAAAACAGTAGTCCTTTGGCAAAGTTACCACTCCTGTCGTCCCTCTGATGTTGAGAGAAGGGTAGGAAGTAGAAAAGAGCAAGGTTTCCGAGGGTAGATCAGCAGGCTACAGATATAAGGGAAGGTTTCTAGATGTTCCCACCTGGGCTTGTGGGGGTCCTGGGATGGGAGCAGTTTGGCAGAGTGCCCAATGGACGCAGAAGTCTCCCTACCAGCCCTGCTTGGTTCCTGCCGTAGCAGCAGGAACATGAGACAAGGGGCTCAGCGAACAGATGTGTGCCAGTGTGAGACCTGGAGGTACACGTACCAGTGAACATCTTTGGGGAGCGGCTATATATGACTTCCAGGGGAAGCAGATGGAGTTGTATAAGAACTGACAGTGGGCGCAGTGTGAACTGAAAAGACACACAAATGCTGGTACAAGTCAACCACGAAGAGATGTGCAAGTGTGTTGCTTGTGTGGAAAATCTAAAAAAATATGTCACTGTGCCCTGCAAGAGTGCATGTGTCCAATTATGCAAGGGACACTCTCGATTAGGTTGCATCCATGTGCAGATGTGTGGCAGGGCAAAATTGTGTGCCTATCAGTGAACATGAGTATGCATAGGATGTATAAGGTCACAAATGAGAAGTGTGGACAGAATGTTCTTGAGTGTGCATGTATCTTGAGGAATATATACAGAAAGTGTGTGTGTGTGTGCATGAGCACGCGTGTGCCTGTGTGAGGCCTGGGCTCGTGTGGGTGTGTGGGTGCTATAGGCATGTGTGAGCTTATGCTAGTGTCTGCATATGTGTGGGAGGCAGAGCTACGGCTGTGGATAAGCATAGCCCCTGAATACACACACACACACACACACACACACACACACACACACTCAGACTATCTAGAGACCTACACACACCCTAGCTCCCTTGTGCAAATGTGTGTTCTTGTTTGTCTCCAGACTTCCTGCTGTTCTGTGTGTCTTTGTGTTGGAGATGGGGGCAGGAATACACTTTTTAAGGCTGCTCTGGAGGACTGTCTCTTAACTTTATCTGGGACCCCTTTCCAGAGCATGTCTGGTGTTTACCTGGAACTCAGGGTTTCCTGAATAGACAGGAGCTACCTTTCAGGAGTCCCTAAAGCTGGTTCTGTCAGGACTGCGTTACAGAGCACAGTGAAATGGACTTGCGATGTGACTCCTCCCGGGAGCAGAGCCATACCAAAGTGCTCTTTTGCCCTGAGAAGAGATGGAGGATCATTAGGACTGGGCTCATTCGCCTGACTTGGCTTTCTCAGCCCCTCAGCCTGCCTGGATGTGAACAGATTCTAGGGTAGAGGCAGAATTTTAAGGGATGAAAAACAGTGGTATGTGGCCATGGCAGGAAATCCAAAGGTGGCAAGGATGCCAGGCCTTGTCCAATCATTTTTAGACCTCTTCCTTCCAGAACTATTGGTGCTCTTAACCTTTTTTAGGTCATTTATTCCTCCAGGAATCCGATGGAAGTCTAAATAGACATTCCCTAGAAAAAAAACGCACAAACCTTCACAACGTTGCATGCAGTGTCGGAGCTTGTGGGCCCTCAGGGGACAAACCTGCGCTTGAGGATGCTTGTACGAAGGAGAAGGGGCTGTGGTGGGTCCATTTTGTGGCTTGGGTATCTCTGTGACCAGGGCCAGGGCACTCTGTGGAGGATGAATCGGATGGCTTTTGCTTTGCACCCAAGCCTTAGTCTGAACTAAAGCGGGGGTGTTCAGGGAGGGGCTGCCCCACATGACCCTCAGCCCTGTGACGTTGGGTGGACTGCCACTCCTTCTGGCCTGTACGTTGTGAGGATTAGAGAGATGGTGTGTGGAGACACAGTCTCAAGCCTGACACATGGTGGGCCTCTGGGAGGGCGTTGTTGCAGGGGTGGATGTTACCCTTAAGGATTGGGCAGGCCTAAAGGAGGAACAGAGCCTGCTCCATGTTTATCTTTTGTGTAGAGGCGCTCTTTTGTTTAGGAAGATGTTGGTCAAGGTCTCCTTGAGCTTTTCTTACGGGGCAGAAGCAATGAAGAAGTCTGCCTGAAGAGTTCACCATGCGGCTGATGATCCTGCATCTTCTAGCTAGGATACTGGGTGGCTACCCAGATTCTGAGCCCCCACCCAGAATTCTGCCCACACAACTATCTGGTCACCTTGCTCAGCTGGGCCTAAAAGAGACTTTGGTTGACCTCTGTCAGGGCTCTGGGTTGCCACAGCCTTGAAGAGGGCTAGCACATCTCGAAGATTTACTGGCATTCTGCCCAGTGAAGACTGGCTTGTCACCAGCTGCCTTTGAGGAGCCTAGGGTGCAAGCAGAGATTTCCTCTCCTGCCTAGATGTAGGCCTGAGTCGGGGTTTCTGAAAGTTCTAGATGCTATCAGACTGACGATCCCCTCCATGCCTTGGCACGGAAGCATATGCATTCAGATAAGCTAAAGATGTTAATTCTGGGTTCCCTAAAGGGTTAGGAGGGGGAGCTGTTTCTAGGGACCCAGAGGTGGGCTCACTCTCACTCCCCTCTCCTGCCCTGGGAAGAAAGAAAGGGAAGTGCTTGCTTTGAGTAGACTGCAGTTCCAGCTGCAGGGCCAGGGTGGGCCAGGGTAGCCCTCAGTATTCCCTTCCATTCCCTCAGCCTTCTCAGATGTCCAGAACTGATAGAAAAGCAGGAAGGGTGGTAGCAGTGGTGGTAGTGGTGGGGGGGTGGGGTAGAGAGGGACAAGGGAAATTCTAATGAGCTCAGGCAGGCCCCATGGCAGGAAGCTTCTTCTAGCCATTGCCTCCCCAGGCCTCCATCTGCCCAACCTGCACAAGGCTCTGCTTTCCTACAATTGCTGCTCTGGACAGGAGGAGCCCCAGGAGGAGATTTTACTTAAGAAAGAGAGAGGGGGGGGGGGAGCATTCATCCCACTCTTTTCTCTCTAGAAACAGGGATCTGAAGTTGACTCAGGCAGTGCAGGTTAGGGGAGGCTGGTGGGAGTGTGGGTGGCCACAAGGTTGACGGGGACTTGGAGGCTGGCCCCTGAGCCCAAACCCCTTCCTCCATAGCTTTCCTGTCCCACACTGGGGTGGGCTGATCTGTGAGTGGTGGCCTGGCTTCGAGGCAGCTCCCATACTGGGCTTCTAGATGCTGGATGCTCAAGGCCTCTTTGGGACTCAAGTTCCAATGCTCTGTAGCATGTGTGTGGCCATTTGTCCTTTCCCTGCAGCGATGGAAGGAGAGTAGATGGTGTCATGCTGAGAGGACACTGAGGCACCAGGGCCCCACCTAGTCAGGGTTATTCTGCGCCTGAGTCCTCCCACCAGCAGCAGTGGGGCTCCTGATGCCTTTCCATCCATTAGCGTGTTCCTGAAGGAAGTGGGCAGAACCTACTCATCCATTTTACAGATGAGCAGACTGGAGCTAAAGGAGGTAGCAGGAAAGCGCAAGGGTCTGCCTGGTCCCTGGGAGGTTGCTGAGCAAGGCCCCATCTGGGACTGTATCTGTGAAGAGCTTTCCTTTTGCCCATGAGCCAGGGGAAAGGGGCAGTGGTCTTGGTGGTGGCAGCAGGGCGAGGTGAAGGGGGTAAGGATGAGCTGGTGTTCATTTTCTGGCCACGATTCGGCCCGGAGTTTACTGGGCTACCTGGGGTGACTCACTTGTTCTTTGTGTGCTTCCGCTTTACTGTCAATAAAATGGGGGTCCTCTCTCGGGAGATTGTCTGAAATGCTGCCCTCTGGGACCTCCCTCGGTGGCGGAAAACGGTGGATCCTGTGCTCCCACCATGGGCGGGCTGTGGAGACTGTCCGCGCATACACAGATGGAAACATCTCATAGAGGGTGATGTTTGGTTCCAGGCTACAGTGAGAGGGACCAGAGGCCAAAGGATGGGAAATGGGGAGGCAGGGCCTGGACGGCAGGGAGAGGCACAAGGACAGGGGAAGGGACAGCCTTTCCTGGCTTCTCCGCAACATCAGAGCAGCAAGCAGGCACATGTTCTGGTGCATGCTGCAGCCCTCCACCCCCACACAGGCGCCCCCACACAGGCTGAGACACACTGACACTCTCCAAGCCTCCTCCCTCCCTCCTGCCTCCCTCTAAAGCACGGTGACACTGCTGTCAGCAGCCCCTGCAGCCTTAAGCCGCAGCCCTCTGTGTGGTGTGAGGGTAGCCCTCAGGGCTGATGTGCACACACACACACATGTGCACACACACACACATGCATGCACACACACGCACACATGCACGCACACACGCACATATGCACGCATGCACACACATGCACACATGCATGCACACACACGCACACATGCACGCACGCACACACACACACACACACATACACACACACACGCTCACATGCACACACACACTGGCACAGAACATATAGTATGAATTTACCTTCAGTGCAGGGACAGCCAGACAGTACTGCATGGGCTTCTGGACTCTGTCTTACCACTTACCTCTCCGTTTCTCTGGTCTCTATTTCTTCCTCTCCCACTTCCTGTCTCTGGGCAAACCCTCTATCCCTGCTCACAGTGTCCCTGAATGCACACTGCCCAAGCCCTGTCTTCGTCTAATCATTTCCATGAACTATTAGGAAGAGCCCATGTCAGGCAAGCCAAGCGCTACCCACCCTGCTGAGCAGCAGATCCTCTGTGTCCACGCTGCCCAGAGTACCTGGCCGTGCTATAAGACCTCTGGGACTACCGAGCCATAGAATGTTGAGGATCTTCATATCTTGGGGTCATAGAAGGGAGAAATTTTTCTGTGATCCTTATGGCCTTTTTCACCTTGTAGCCTGTCCCACTTGAATTATTCTCGTTGTGTGTCACACACAGGACTCGTGTGGCCTCTGCCCTCATAGAATGTGCAATCTGGTACAAAGCTGAAGTTAAATCTCTCCTGGAATTGATTATTTAGATGCAGCTGGGTGCCGGCTGTGGTGGCACATGCTTGTAATTCCAGTACTTGGAAGATAGAGGCAGGTGGATCTCTATGAGTTCCAGCCCAACTTGACCTACATAATGGGTTTCAGATCAGCCAAGGCTGCATAGTGACACCTTGTCTCAGAATACAAAACAACAACCTAACAAAAAAAGGTGTGGTTACCCCAACCTTCAGTCCTCAAAATACAGTTGAATAAGGACTATGAGCACAAAAAGGGACTATGAGACTCGAGACTCTGCCAAGGATGCCAAGAGGAGGTGGCACTGGGAGCTGGAGGCTGAATAAGAACTCTCCAGAAGGAAGAGGGCGTGAGTGTGTTCCCAACCACAGTGCGGGTCTCTGAGGTGTGTCAGTGACATGCATCCTCCTGGTGGGGGAGCAACCTGGGGTTCCACTCTTCTCTGGTCTGCACAGCCCATTCCCAAACTCCCAGATGCTAAGTCCTAGGAGGAACAGTAAAAGCCTGTGTCCGTAGAAGGGGAGGCTGGCAGGGTGGTGGAGACTGGGAAGTCATATCAAGCACTGAGGAGTGGGAGAACTTGGTAACAGGGAACAGAGCCCTCTTTAGGACTTGGCCTCTCTTCCTGGCTGTCAGGGAATAAGGGGTCCCGGAGGGTAGAGTGTCTGAACGTGCAGAGGAAAACGGGCAGATTTAATCTTAACAGCAGAGAGAACTTCTAAGGATCAGAACTGCTCCTGGTGCCAGCAACCTCTGGAGATGGCACTAAGCCAGGAAGGCAAGCTCCTATCACAGCCCTTGGCCTCCCTGATACCCTCCTAACCAGTGCCTCTGCCCTCACTTGGTAACATGTTTGTAAGAACGGTCTGAGGGACAGCAAGGGGCTGGGATACTCTCCATTCTGTTGAGAGTAACCCAGGGCCCGGGGATACTGCTCTATGGCTAGAAAACTATGGCCCAGAAGGTAGTATCTCACAGAACTGGGCCTTCCAGCCTCTACTTCCACCAGGACATGACTCTGCCCCTGAGCCTCTCTGACACCGGAGCAAGTCTCTGGGGGTGTGCACCATGGCAGGGGCAGGCCAAGTCAGAAGAGGTGGTGAGCAAGAATGCCTCTTTGCCTTTCTCTTGTCTCATTCAACTCTGGCTTGGCCACTAGGCACTAAATATACATAGTATAGCAGATATATATATATATAATATATATATATATATATATATATATATATATATATATATATATCCCCATTTTTCCCTTTTGTAACCCATTCAAGAAAAGGCACGTGCAACCAAAACAGGGAATATGTTGGAACTTCTGTTGATTCAATGTTCCCTTCAACAACCAGAATCTTCCAGTTCTGAGGCCTTCTGTGTCCTCCAAGAGACTTCTGCTGGGTTGGCGTTGGAGCTGGGGGGTGCAGGACAGCTCGTCCCCACAGCATCTTCTGGAGTCTGGGAGTGGGCGGTGCACCGCCGGGGACAGGAGGAGCGAGGCGAGGTTTCGGTAGCAGGTCCTAGGATGTTCTGGTTGTATTATGCTGTGGTGTGCGACCATCTGCTCACAGAGGTGTTGTGGAGACAGGGAGAGAGAGGGCACCCGAAGCCGAGGGCATCCTGGGCCCAGCCGTATCTCCTCTCATCAGTTTGCCATCTGGAACTGGCATAGCTCAGTTCTGCTTGCTGATCATTAAGAAAGGATAGCATTGTCAATAAACAAACAAACAAACAAACAACAACAACAAAAACCAAAAAGAAAAAGAGGCCTTGGGCATAATTTCATCCACTGTTAGCTTCACTGGCGGGAAGGATCTGCTTAAGGTTGCCCAGGGCTGAGACCTATGGAAACACCACCTCGCGGAAGATTTCCTCTTTGCTTCCAAATGGACTCGGCCGGCCACAGTTCTTAATGATCTTGAGAACTGGAAGATGCTTGTATAAGTTACGGCCACCCTTTCTGCACACTGCTCTCTTTCTCTAAAGAGACTCTTGCCTATTTCTCACAGACTTAAAACACAGCTGTGGACCTAAAGCCGGAGCTCTCTCCCACCCCAACCCTGTAGGGTATCGAAAATAATGGATTGAATCAGAAGGTCTGGTCCAAGTTTTCTCGACCTCCATTTCTTTACCTATTGACCTTTGTAATAAGATACACTGGGCATACCAGTTCCCCACATAGCCACGTAGGTCCCACACTGTGGTCTAACAGGTGACACTGCTCTGGTGGTCAGCTGTAACTCTTTGCCAACCTATAGATATTTTAACCGTACCTGCTCTGAGCACCCCATCCTGGGCAGTCAGATTAGCTTGCCTAGCCCAAGTTACTGAGAAGAACAGGGCTGGGTTTGAATCCTACCCCAGACAGCAGGTCCATCTGTACTGCATCAGGGTCCTTCTGAGATGACCTCAGCTTGACCCAGAGAGGTGGTACGTTTGCAGATCTTGACAGAGGGAGGTTTGGAGGAGGAACTGGTCAGAAGACCCCTGCCATGTAGCTAGCATTCGAGCAGGAGAATGAAGAGCTCAAAGGATGGTACTGAGATTCTAAAGGCAGGAGGAGTCCATGTTTATAGATCTCAGGGTAATGGTTAGAATGGATCCAACCCTTTGCGGGAGTCACGGGCTCCTTTGTGAAGCTGAAGAAGAATGCAGTCTTTGCCCAGAGCATCCCATACACAGAATCGTTTTAATGACATTGTAAATGGGCTCATCAAAGCCTAGAGCATTCCTGGCGGCCCAGCTAATAGCCAGGCAGGACCAGAGGAGGAAATGGCAAGCGGACAGATGCAGAGAGAACAGGGAGTGGCGGTTGGTAGGGAATGGGCAGGAAGAAGTACCGTCGGTGCGGATGAACCACAGAGTCAGGTGTTCAGGGTACCAAGGACCCATAGGGTGGAGCAGGCGAGGCAGATTAGGCCCAGGGGGTGCTGCCAGGGCTGGGGGAAGGGGAGGCAACGGGTGGGCGAGCCTGGCATAAGCATTTCTTCCATGGAGCCTTGGGGGCGGTGACCAGATTGCGGTGGGTTCCCGGAGTGTGGGAGGTGGGAAGACAAGGCAGCGGATGTCGGATGTCGGACATTTGTTCTGGAAGTTTGGCAGCATGAAGGAAGGGGGAATCAGGCAACCAGGCTGCTGAGTTGAGGACGGCGGTTGCTTTACTTTATCGGGGGAGGGGGTATTTATGAAAGCAGCCAATAAAGGGAAGTCCCGAGAACTCTGAGGATGCCAGACAAGTAGACTCCAAGGGTGCAGAGTGCAGGGCAAGTCCGTGAGAAGGCTGCACCCAGAAAGTCCCCACACAGAAATGGTCCTCTATGCTGAAACCCGAGAAGCTCCGTAAGAAGGGAAAGTGACCTATCTTGGGGTTTCCAGGAAGAAGTACTGTTAGCATTCGTCGTACTCCTCTTTCACATAGGGAAACTGAGGCCCGCCAGGATAAGTCAGCATGTAATCAGGCTGGGCAAGGATTTGGGACTTCTCATTTCCCTTGGCGCTGCCCCCGGCTGCCATAGCAACCCTTCAAGGGGCTCTAGGCCAGAGATGATTGTGGGCACCTGTGGCTGGCAGTCAGCCACACCCAGGACACCAGGACATCAGCTCTGCTAGTCAGCCAGAGAACAATTTCCCAGTGCGAGCCGCTCTTCACAGCCCATTAGCATGTTCCCACATTCTCAGCAGTAGAGTAGACCCGCTTTGCTCTGTCTTGGTGCGGAATGCACGGTGCCGGGTGAGGCCTCCTTGCCTGCTCACGTTCACTCCTGATGCACACACTCAGGGGGGGCCCCTTAGCCCTGGGGAGAGGCCCCTTCCCCCTTTGCCAGACCCCCCCTCTTTTCCCCCAAGCTCAGCAGACAGGGTCCATTTTGTTTCGAATGAGGCTGTTTTCATCCTCTTGATATAATGAAGCCCATACAAGGCATCCTTTCTTGAGCATTTACTATACTCCAGGGACTCCTGCTGAACACATTGTCTGCCTCATTATCGCATTGAATCCTTGAAGCAACTGCTCAGGGTGGGGACTCTATTGCCCGCATTTTATGGGGGAGGAAGCAGACAGACCAAGATGACATCACCGGCTAGCAAGGGGCTGAACGGTGATGGTGGTTTGAACTCGGGTTGGACCGCTCTTGCTTAGAACTGCGTTTGCCTGCATGATAGGCAGGAGCCCTTGCCTAGGGTACAGTACCGAGGTCAGACAGGTCTCTGTGCCACTGAGCCACAGTCTTCCCTCTGCCTCATGTTGTCAGCCCGAGGGGCCCACCCCATCTAAGTTCTGAAAGTTCCTCTCTCTGATGCGTGGTGTCTTTGTCTCTCACACACACCTCCCCCTGACTTTATCTCTCGATTAGATGGATAAACTCGGAGAGTGACACACCTGTGCTGCATCATACCTAGGACCTCGTGGTATCACAGACCCAGCTAGAGCCGGGTGATTGTTAGCACTTGTCTCCTTGTGCCTGGGAGCAATGTTCCACTCCCGGCCCCTTTGCACTCAGGATCATCGTCTACCTGGGCCCCTGCTCCCAGAACAGCCCCCTCCCCCAGTCAGGAACCCAGGAACCCTTCCACAGGTATTCTCAAGACCTTTCCACCTCCCCACTCCGGCATCACTTCTTCCTCCTCTGGGGCCACTTCCCCCTACCGTCTCCATCTTGGCCTCCTTGATGCTCCTGTTCTGCTTGTCTTTCTGCTGCTAGGCCTTGGCCTGCCTGCCCACCTGCTGGCCTCCGCTCAGCTCAGAGCCCTCCTCCATTTGCCAAGGCTTCCGGGGCTGTGGTCACTTCTCATGCAAGATGAGAATGAACAAACATGCTTTTTTTTTCTAAACAAAAGATGAAAGAAGCAGAAGCGAGAGCCGCCGGCTGGCTGCCTCGCTCTCAGTTTAGCTCCCTGACTCTCGTCTACCCTGTTTGTCTGATTCCCCTGCACGACAGGAAGGGAGCCTTCCTCTGTGTAGATGGAACTCCATTCATCCTCTACTGTGTCCTATGATCTGTGGCTAAGTGCTCTGAAACGACCACCTCGCCTAGTCTCTGGGAGCACCCAGAGTGGTGCTGCCACTGCCCCCTTTAAAGGGAGAAAAGAGAATCAGAGGCTAAGTTCTGAGTCACACGGTCAGTAGGAGCCAGCCTGAACAGGACCTCTGTGAGCTATAGTCCCAGCTCTTGAAGGCTCTGCACCCCTCTCTGCCTTAAGTGGAGCCAGGAGGAAAGGCTTGAGAGCCCTATGTTCCCTTCACTGCTGCCCATTCCTTCTAGCTTGGGGCTGCAGTTTCTGGATCTGTATGTGTGAAGTGGGGTTCATAATTCTGATATCTTCAGGTTGTTGTGGTATCAAGAGGAGTCTAGCAGTACCTGGACTCGAGAGCATGTGTATCCTGGAGCCAGGAGATGGGCCCTGACTTGGGGAGTGTACCAGAGGAAGGCTATGCATCTCTGCCCAGGGGCGGCATGCTAAGGATGTTTTCTGGGGGCTCAGCATCCCTGCGTAGCCATCCCCTGGTTCACAGAAAAGTTGTGCTGTTCTTTTTCAATAGATCTCACTCCTGGGCCCCCTGTTCCTTGGGTTCCGCGAAGCTTCCTGCACCCAGCCTGTTCCATGGCCCCATCAATGCTGATTCCAGGCGGCGGAATATGAACTAGGACAGGAAACAATTGCCTGCAGAGGAGAGAGTTAAAATCTCTCTCTCTCTCTCTCTCTCTCTCTCTCTCTCATATGTTTTAATGTTGCAATTGATTGCATCCTCCTGACTCACCCTAATGGAGGTCCTAGCTGTGAACCCACCGTGGGCCAGGTACTGGTGAGCAAGGCAAGGCCCTGCCATCTCTCGGCAGCTCAGAAGCCTTTCCGGAAGAGGTCACCGAGACACTTACTTCCCTTCAAGACCTCATAGAAGTCAAAGTCTACAGCTGGGCAGGAACCTAGTAATGGCTTTCAGGCCCATTCCCCTGCGTAGGTGAGATGGAAGCCTCTGAAATACCTGTAGTCTCCTCATCCTCAGATGCCCACTTCTGTCCCCAACGCTCCTTCCTGCCTCATTTCTGTTCCTTCTGCTGTTGTTTAAAATCCCTGCCTGATCTTGCAAGTTCTGTTTATGGAGGTGCTAGTTAGTGGTACTGACACTGGGTACCAAGTGCTAGATGCTGTGTTGGGTACTAGTACTAAGTGCTAGACATAGGAACTCGTTACTTGGGTGGGGGAGACAAGAGAGTGGGTAAGCAGCTCCCACCAGGGCCAGGTCAGGGGCAGGGTGGGATCAGTAGGCTGATAGAATAGAGTGCACATTTACTCTGGTTTTTGGTGCAGGGCTCCTAAAACTCTTGCAGTTTCCTGAGTAACAGGAGTGACAGGAGTATTTTTTGTTGTCTTTGACCCCAGTTCATGACACAAAACTCTTAATTCCCCTGGGATTTCCAGATGCTGGAAACGTCTTTGGCTCTTACGGGGTGACTCATGGTGGGTTTCAGTATGGAGGTGGCCAACGGGAAAACCAAGCTCTGATTGGACGCTTGGAATCTTCAGCCTCATTCTCCATTCTCTGGGGAGATGAGACTGAAATCGAATTACTGACTGGTCACAGTTACATGGCGAAGTCGCCACAAAGACCCTATGTGCAGGGATAAGGACACTTTCTGGGATAGGGAGCACATCCGAGTGGCAGCAGAGTGGCGTATCTCAGCGCCGGGGGTGGGAGTGGGGTGGCGCTATGCTCCAATCTCCCAGGCTCTGGCCTCTGTTCCTCTCTCCAGCTGCTCATCTGTATTCTTCACCATGTCTTAGATTGTATAACAAACGCGCAAACGTGCTTTCCTGAGTTCTTGAAGCTATCATAGAAAATCCTTCAATTTGAGAACAGCAGTGAGAACTTCCAGTTGTTAGCAAAGTTGTACAGGAGTACGGGCGGCGACCTGGGGAACCATTTCCTACAGCTGGCACCTGAAGTGAGGGCGTGGTGTTGTGGAATGGAGCCCTGAACCTGCAGCTCTGCCCCAGCTCTAGATGACAGCGTAACTGACTTGCAAGACTTTCCGTGGGGGTACAGACAGCAGGAGGACTGGTTAGCATAAAAGAAGCTGCCTTTATTTGGTGCCCAGTATGTGGGGGATGGCTAATAGCAGGTAAGCTTTTCCTACGCGGGGGCTTCATGTAGTCCAGTGGAGGCCCTTCAGTAGAGACAGTGTCTCAAGGAGGTGACTTGGGTGTCTCTGCTTTCTTATTGGTGACAAGCAGATGGAATGTGACATCCCAGGGAAGAGCCATTACTGTGTGACGCCTTTGGTATACACGTGATTCTGGCCATTCCTTTCTTCCTTGTCCTTTTCTGTCATTTTCTGCCCACTTACTTCTTGCTGCCCTGTGTTGAGGCAGCAAGAGTGTGCTCATCTGAGACCTATGCCAGGCTGAAGGCTT
This sequence comes from Arvicola amphibius, assembly GCF_903992535.2. Taxonomy (NCBI): domain Eukaryota; kingdom Metazoa; phylum Chordata; class Mammalia; order Rodentia; family Cricetidae; genus Arvicola; species Arvicola amphibius. The sequence continues at coordinate 135,435,979 of NC_052051.1, forward strand.
CCTCAGGGTCCACTCGCCATCGCCCCTGCTTCACATGTTAATGGCAAGAAGAGAGACTATGACCTGGCTTTCCAGATAACAGGGTTCACAGAAATCATCTAAGCATCTTGTGGCTTGGGCAAGCCCATCATCTTAGGTGAAGGGGTGGAAGTTTGGAGGCTATCGGGAACTGAGCGTGGTCAAAAGGAAGCTGGAGGACTACTCAGTGCCGGCATTAAAAATCCAGGAGTGCAAATGTGTGAGGCCCAGGCACAGCTCTGCTTGTGATCTGCAGTGTGAACTCGAGCAGTCTACGTGGAGCTGCACCCTGGAGCTCAGTGTCTTGATCCACGCTCCACATAGGAGGCCTCTGGACTATGGTTTTTACACTGTGTCTAAATGATCATCCAATGACAGCACACTCATATCTGAGAAGTCTTCCCAGGCTCTCTCTTCTGGTCATTGGTATGAGGACAGTGATGATGGGGACACTTTTCTGTGGCCTTTTCTGTGGTTTGAGGTCTTCATGAAACACAAAAATAGTAGTTCAAGCTCAGATCCAGCCCTCAAACTGGTTTTCTTTGGCTCTGTGCCCAAACTCTTTTGAAATAAAGGAGCCAAACACTGCTACATATGCCTTTAGTCCCAGCACTGGGGGCACGGGACTGACTTACTTAGGAGACATTCCACAGGGGTACAGACAGCAGGAGGACTGGTTAGTCCTCCTTTATTTGGTGGCCAGTACTGTGGGGGGGGGTGGCTAATACCAGGTAAGCTTTTTCTACATGGGGGCTTCATGGCACCCTGAGAATTTGATGGACAGCCAGCTTAGTTGAAACAGCCAGCTCCCAGTTCATGAGAGACCATATCTCAAGGCAATAAGGCAAGGAGCGGCAGAAGACATCTGGCATCCTGGTCCGGCTCCACAGTGCTTGCACGAGCACACACATCACAACATACATGTGCACACACCATACACACGTACAAAACCGAATCTGTGCCAAATTGGCATTCCCTCTTACCAGCAAATACAAAAAAGACTGACAAAGGCAGAGAAAATTGGTTCCCATATATATGTGTATATATATATACATTATATATATATATATCACTAATATATATACACTATATTAGAGATTTTTTTGTATGTCTATGACAAAATTGCCTGACAGAAGCAGCTTCAAGAAGAGAGATTTACTTTGGCTCGCGGTTTCAGGGGGTTTTATTGCTTTGTGGCCAGGCAGACACGGCAGACTGTCTTAGTTCGTGGAAGTAGCACACACAATAGTCTATTCACATCACAACAGGTCACGAAGCAGAGAACAGTCGGGCATGTTGGAATATACTTCTGATCCCAGCACTGGGGAGGCAGAGGCGGGTGGATCTGAGTTCTCAGCCAGCCAGGGCTACACGATCAGACCCTGTCTCAAAGGAAAAATTAAGTTAACGGCAGAAAGGAGAAAACAGAACAGTATACCTACCTGGTGCTGTGTGTGAGGCGAGGTCTGCAAGGAGGGACTCCAGGCCCCAGCCACAGAGGCCATGGTAAAGAGGACAGTTTGCAGGCTGGGGCTTTGGAGTGGAGGTAGGATGTTTCCAGGTCTACATATTTACCCCCTTTGAACCTGGAGCTGTGTGATGTGTTACTTGTTCTAAGAACAAAGCTCTAAAGATTCTCCGAGACCCAGATTCTGTGGTTCTCACTCCAGGCTTCTTAACGTTTTATAACTTGGTGACCTAACTTTTATAGACCTGGAGGGCTCATCTTGCATGAGACCAAGGATCTGGGCCCCTCTCTGGATCTTCCTGACCCAATGCTGCCGTAAGCCAGGCCCTGCAGCTCTCGTGACATACATGGCTCTGACGAAGGGGTCTCACTTCTTTTACGGTACAGCTGTAGAAGCTCTTGGTAGCCCGGGGACACAGCTCTGAGGCCTCTCCCTGTGCCATGCTGTTCTCTTGTCTTCCAGGGGAGCTTTCTCTGTGGTGCGCAGGTGTGTGAAGGTGCTGGCTGGCCAGGAGTATGCTGCCAAGATCATCAATACCAAGAAGCTCTCAGCCCGAGGTGGGTTCCGTGCTGCCTGCCCACTGCCTGTTTTCCACTCTGCCATCGCTCTCGCCCTGGACCCGAACCCCAAGCTGGACCTCTGGGGGAACGCTGCTGGCAGGCTAGGAAGCTCTTCCTTCTGAGAGTGTGATGAGAATAGATCCTTCCTCAGGAAATCCAGGCTAGGGGTTTCAGCGTCTCTCACATAGGTCAAGCCCTCCGTGGTATTCCCTCTCCCTTCTCCTCTACCAGGTCCTCCATGGCTTGCCGCCCAACCTCTGCCTTTGCTGTAACTCTGTTTATGGGCAGCCCCTTTGCTCCTCCCAGGTCTCTACTCAGGGTCACATCCTCGGAGCAGTATTCTTGTCCTCTGCTCAGTCTGCATTTTTCTCTTTCCACTGTTTTTGATTTCCATGGAGCTGTCCCCTGGCTCACTTCATTATGCTCACCACTTTGGCTCCTTGTTTAATCCCTGGTTCAGAGTGGACAGGACTCACCCACTGCTCTGGGCTCAGCACCCAGGACAGCGCCCTCAGCAGGCCTCTGTGGTATCTACGAACTGTCTGTGGCTCTGCTCCCAGGGCACTGGTTTTTGAATAGGTGCTCTGAGGTGTGGCCTGCTTTTGAAAACAACATCCAGCTAATTGTAACTTCAGAGGCTTTAGGAACATTGTCTCCCAAACGTTAGAATGACCCTGGCCAGCAGCAGCACCATACCCTGGGAGATGGCCACTGTTTCAATCTAAAACAGTTAAAGTTGCATCTTTAAGATGCCCAGGGGCACTGAGTTTGGGAACTCTGTCCAGAAGAGTCCTGGTCATTCCTATGTGCTTAGGACAGTAGTTGGTGACCAAGTCAGTGTATTGATAAGCAACCCCCCCCCCCCACACAATAAATGCCTTGAAGGCCGGTGTAAGGAGAATTCTGTTGGGTGAGATGGGTACAAAATCTTGGGAGAGAGGCACAGTGTCTAAGTGTTTAGTAGGCTGCAGCTTCCGTCTGGATGAGGGCCCAGCAGGTGCACGGCTTATGAAGGTCCTAGGGATGCTGTACCAGGGTGATCACGCTGCTCTCTGCAGGCCTCCCAGCAAGCCCTGAACTGGCCTGTGGTTTCTGCCTTTTGTCTCCAGCTCTGTCGTCTGGCCCACAAGGCTCTATTTTTTACTTACTTCTTTGCATCTGGCGAGGAGGAGAGGCTCTGAGGGTCCCCAGCTGGCATGACTAATATGAAAAGGCCAGGTCTGCAGAAAGTCTGGGGTTCAAGTCAGAGGCAAGGAAGCAGATGGACATGAAGTCTGAATAGAGCGCTGCCTCCTGTTGGCAGCCTGTCACAGCCTTCAGCTATTATGTGCCTAGTTGTGCCCCAGTTCCTGAGACCCTGGGGTTAGGGCTGGAGCAATGGTTCTCAACCTTCCTGACGCCGAGACCCTCGTGTTGTGGTGACCCCCTCCCCCCCACACAGTTATTTTCGTTGCTACTTTATAACTGTAATTTTGCTACTGTTATGAATCTCAATGTAACTGTCTGTGTTTTCTGAGGGTCTTAGGCAATCCCCATGAAGGGATCATTCGACCCCCAAAGGGATCACGACCGCGGGTTGAGAACCCTGGGCTAGAGTTAAGACAGGTCAAGTTTTTGCCTTCCTGAGGAGCATCAGGAAGGAAGATTAGAGGGGAGCATCATGCTGGCTGCTGCTGCAGTTCTATCTTCTCAGGGGACACAGAGACATAGAGGCCATCACTCCCGTTTGGGAAGGTGACTAAGCATTCCTGGACAGTAGAGACTCACACTGTTAGTGTCAGGCAGCTACTACCCAGGCCTTCTCTTTCTGACTGTCTGCTGAGGCCGTGACCTCCAGGAGGAAAGGAAGACTGCCTAAGAGGCTAGGAGCAGGGGGGTGTAAGGGAACTTTCTCCAGGCTGGCTGCCTCCGGAACCCTCTCCCCAGCAGGGAGGAGAGCAGAGGCTCCTTTAGCAGGTCTCTTTGTGTCGCTTGTCTCCACAGGGGGCATTAAAGCTGTCACATTCGGCGCTGTTCTCTAAACCTCCCCTGCTGGTTCTTTGGGATGGCTTCCCGCAGCTCTCAGCAGGAGCTGGACCCACCCAGGGCTTCTATCCACCCCTCCCAGCAAGCCCTGGCTTCCCCTAGCACACCCCACATGGCCTCTTCTAGCAAGTAGTTCCCAACTCCGGGAGGTATTTTTATATGTATTTTAAAATTAGTTCTTAAGAACAAAACCTTCACATTCAAAGTGTCATTCAAAGAAACCACAAGCAAATAAAATGAAACGTAGAAAATTTGCCTGTTTACATCCCTGCTGGTCCTGAATTCCAATCTTGAAAACAAAATTCAACTGCCTGAGCTTCCCCCTGGAGGTGAATTGTCTCAGTGAAGCTTTTGGACTGCAAAAGTCCTGGCATAGAAAATGACAGCTATGTGCTCGGGCTAGACCTTCCTAGGTACTCGATGGATCTCTTAGGGACTCTGGGCATAAAGGTGGGGTTGGTGCAGTGCTCAGGGGTGGTCTTCTGAGACTCTAGGCTCGGACTCCTGGCACAGGCTCATGAGCCAGCCATCTCTGAGATTCGGTAAGATGCCTGTTACAATGCCCTTGGGAGGCTCTGAGGTTCACGAGTCTGTCTTCCGCATATTCCCCTGACACTTCTGGTCTTTGGATTATTTCTTTCATATCTCAGGATGGGTGGGGAGAGGCCTTTTTTTTTGCTCCCAGTGCCCTCCCCCATTCATCATTCCCTCCTGCTACAAACCTGTGCTCACCTGTTTGCGGGAGCCCTCCTGTGTGCTTGCACGGCTCTGGTCCTGCCTGGCCTGACTGGGACTGTCTGGCTCCTGGCACTAGGTTGCCTCCAATTTGGCCTCAATATCCTGAGGTTGACCCAACCAAAGTGGGATGAAGGTCCCCAAGGTGTCATCGTGGGTCTAGGGGCTATGTTCTCAGGTACCAGGCAGGGTGTGGAGACTCTAAGCTTCCTTGGATGTCTCATCGCTGTGGGCTGGGACTGAGTCATACACCGATTATCAGTGTAGTTATTTGCAGGAACTGACACGCAGCTCTGTCGCTTGCCTGTGCTAGGGGTTTAGACAAGCCTCTCAGAAACGCCATGCTGGAACCTGGCAGTAACCAGTGGACAAGGTTGTGTTCCCACTGGGCCCATTTTCTTGGGAATGAGATATAAAACACACCTATATACTAGGTAGAGGGAGGACGGAGGGGTGTTACTAAGAGAATCAGAGAGGAATGGGGGTACATACCTTTGAGTTCAAGACAGGTCTGGTCTATACAGTGAGTTCTAGGACAGCCAGGGCTATAGCATAGAGAGACAGTCTAAAAGAAAGAAAGGTCAGACCTGGTGAAGGAGAGTGAAGGGCAGAGGGACCACTGCAGAGAGCTGGGGAAGCTCTCGGAGGAAGTGACTTTGTCCTTGGATCTATGTGAGGAGGAGGAGGAAAGCAGCAGAAGAAGGCCCAGGGGAGGAGCACTCTAGGAAGGGGGCACAGCAAGCCAACCGCCCTAAGATAAGAAGCATGGTATAGCCAGACAGTAGTGGCACACGCTTTTAATCCCCACACTTGGAAGGCAGAGACAGGCAGATCTCTGTGACTTTGAGGCCAGCTTGGTCTTTAGAGGGAGTTCCAGGACAGTCAGAGTTGCTACAGAGAGAAACCATGTCTTGAAAAACAAACAAACAAACAAACAAACAAACAAACAAAAATATATGCCAGGCCAGAAAGAGGCCAGTGTAACTGGGAAGCTGTTAGTCTGTTGGATACCCAGGTTATATCCCCGCCCAAAGGCTTTAACCACCAGAGTCAAATATCTAGGATGGGGAGTTGCTCAGTCTAGAAGCGAGGTCCTCAGAGCTCTGGCTGCCTTGATCAGTGACATTGAAGAGGGGACTACCCCTTTATCACCAGGTCTCACTTTCTCTTCCTATTCCCAACAGAACAAGAACAATCAGGAGAACATGGCCCTGTAGCACCGGGGCCTCTCGGTGCATTAGCAAATGAAACTTTATAAACAGGGCTAGGAAATCCTGAACAACGTTCTGTTCCCATGCCGCAGATGGGTATGGCTAACAGGGAAAGGCAGCATGCAGGGCAGCTGGACTGTGCCTGCGGCTGGTGTCAGAGTCTTAAAACCAAGGACTTGGCAGTTCCAGACAGGGTTGATGGGTTTGTGTCCAGGGTTTGGCCTTACACCCTATATAAGTTTGTCAGGGGGACATGTCACATCGTGTGCGGGAAGCGGTACAATTCCCCATTTAGACTTGCAACCTACTGCTCTGAATGTGTTGTCTGGGCCAGAAGATCCCATTCCTTCTGATAGGCTGGGCCTTGCCTCTGCAGATCTCTGGTTCTGCTGTGGATGAAGGTGAATTGTGTGGGGGGCAGGGGCTGGTTGGGGTCCCCTCCTCTGCCAGAAATCAGCACCCCACTTCTGAGGGTGCTGAAGGAGGCTGGGAGGGAGGCTGATCTAGCCTTGCACCCCATTCCCACTCCCTGTAGCCTGCAGCAGGTTGTCAGCTGGGGAGCTGAGCCTATCAAATCAGAATTGGATTTAATTGCATTGCTGATGGGAAAGCCACATTTCAACATTGATCTTGGCTTCTGCAGTCCGCAGAGGGCAGCCAGCAATTGATCCAGTGGAGCGAGCAGGGGAAAGAAGGGCTTTCTCTGTCCTCACCATACCTGCTCTGGAGGGGCCATCCTGTGGTGAGGTTTTAGTGCTGGGTCAGCTTTGGACTGTAGCTTAAGTGTCCTTCTATGAGTTCCAACCTCCTCTCTGGGAACACAGGCAGGACAAAGGAACAGTTCTGAGTCAGGTTACAGAGAACAGTACAACATAGGGTTTAAAGTCCAGCTCCAAACATACTGCCTGGACTGGGTCCTTAGCTCTTCCTTCCTCTGTGAAGTCAGAACAATGACAGTATCCCCTAAGGAGTGCTTGAAAGGTAAGCAAATGCTCTGCCCTGAGCCTGGCATCAAGTAAATTCAGGTTCAGAGTCTCCAACTAGAAAACCAAACTTTGATGGATGTGATACGGAAAGTGGAACATTCCACACCAGGAAAAACTGGGTTTTATGCACAACACCATGAAAAATGTCATATAAAATTACCTTTAGGTGCTGACTTTGGCAGCACATGTACTGAAGTCAAATTACGCTTAGGATGTATGCATATCTCACATACATGTACTCTGTGCTTAGACTACAGTCTCTTTTCCAAGACAACTTGGATATGCAGATATTTCAAAACCCCCAAATCTCAAACCCCTTTGGTCCCTGCTTCTAAGCATTTTGGACAAAGGATGTTCAACTTCCATTCCACATCTGCTAGCAATTTTTCTTTAAATGTTTTGTTTCTTTAACTCAAGCATTAACTACTGAATTGTGGACCGACAGCACAAAGGGAATTGAAGAATGCACAATGGCCACGGCAGCCCCAAGACTGCCCCTGGCTTGGGTCATGTGTTCTTATCTGTGAAATGGGGATGGTGGTGCCACAGACCACCATGGCAGGCACTGACCGGGGTGGTAGCTACGATTGTTCCCAGCAGCCTGAGGCTGAAACCACACAGGCTGTTGAGTTTATACAAACTCTTGCAGGTGGCTGGGAGACAGGGAGTTTTGGACAGAGGTCCTGGAAGGTAGGTATGCAGCTCTGAGCCAGCCCCAAGAGAGGGACATGGTAAATTCCACCTCGTAAGTCTTTGGAGATGCCTGTCCCAGGTTCCAGTGTCCTGTTAAATGGAGGGAGCTACTGGGGTACAGCTCGTCTGAAAAAAATTGCCTTAGGAAGCTTGCCTCATCCATCCGTCTGTCCGTCCATCCATCCATCCATCCATCCATCCACCCATTTGGTGATTTCTTGAATAACTAGCATGTACCAGGCATTTAAGCAGATACAGGTAGTACAACAGAGACCCTGCCCAAGGATGTAGGTTCCACAAGACATGAAGTTACTGCCTGGCTCTCTGAAACCTAGAGGGGGTTCCCTGCAGGCTTGCCCCCCCCTTTTTTTTGGTTTCTCGAGACAGGGTTTCTCTGTAGCTTTGGAGCCTGTCCTGGAACTAGCTCTTGTAGACCAGGCTGGTCTCGAACTCACAGAGATCCGCCTGCCTCTGCCTCCCGAGTGCTGGGATTAAAGGCATGGGCCACCACCGCCCGGCTTTCCCTGCAGGCTTAAAGTCAGGGTAGGCTTCTAGAAACCAGTGGCATCAAGGAGCAGTAGGATCAAGTCATGGCTGGTGATACGGTTTGCCTGCCCAGGGAACTGGTGGTTCCCAGAGGGGACCCAGGAAAGGCAAACTCTGCAGTGCATCTGCCTGGAGCTAGGGTTTGAGGGCAGGCCTGGGGAGTTACAGGGAGTTGGACCTGGGCTCCAGACCTCAGGGTGGTTGGTCCCATCATACAAGAAGGGGTTGGGGAAGGCTGTCCTTGAAGAGCCCTGGATACTGAGGCCCGGAGGGGGACAGGGATTCATCTAGGTCCCCGCCACCTACTTGCCCTTTCTGGGAACTCAGAAGCCCTGGAATGTAGTGTGCATTTTCCAGTGCCTGGGGCCACCCTTTCAGAGGAAAGGACGGTAGAAGCAGGGTGAGAGTCTAACATTTCTGGGATTTATGTGGGAATCTGTATTTCAGATCACCAGAAGCTGGAGCGTGAAGCCCGCATCTGCCGCTTGTTGAAGCATCCCAATATCGGTGAGCCCTGGGAGTGTGAAGGGTCCTGGTACAGTGTGGGGTGGTGGGGTGCAGCCACTTTCTTCTCTGGGGATGGAGGCTGTGGAGGAAGATGCAAAAGGGGGCGTCTTGTTCAGGACCAGCTTGCTTTGGGGGAAGGTGAAGAAAAAGGACCCTTCTTCCCTCCCACGCTGCCAGCAGCCTCCTTCGGAAAAGCTGTCTCAGGAAAGCTCTTGAAGCTGAAAAAGAAAGATGAAAATAGGCCAGGGGGAAGCTTGGCCTTGACCAGCAAGGCCCACGCCCCGACCCACCACGTGCAATATTAGCCTGGATCTGTGGCCCTGTCCGGCTTCTGAGTCCTACCCCTGCCTGTCTCTTGCCTTTCTGGGAGCTTGGCCCCTGCCCCAGAGTTAGACCAAGGGCAGTCTTCTGGAGATGCTTGGTCCATGGTGGTAGGACCACAGGGAAGGTCCTAAAACATACTTCATTGTCTTACGTTTCACTACCTATCCCCTCCCATGCATTGAGTCTGCAGATCCCACCAGTCAGGGAGGAGCTGGGCTGTTAGGTCCTGCTCTGTTGGCACAGCTGTGAGACCTTTGTGGGAAAGCAGCCTTCCAGAGCTACTTCCCTCATCTTCACCGGCGCATGGCCTTGTCTTGTCACCTGGGGGTTCTGTGTCATGGCAGCTTCTGCTTTTATAGGCCTGAGATGGGCTCTCAGACAGGAAGCTAAGCTGCTGGTTCCTGGGGCTTGTTTCCAGGTGAGCTGCCTCTGAGTTCTCTGAGGGAGCTCCAGTTCCTACAGCTCCGCCTTCTCCCATGGAGGGGAAGCAGGCTCCTGCACAGAGCAGGAAGAGTTAACTTTCCCCAGGGAGACTGCTCCATCTGCTATTTCAAGCAGAGGCCCCTCCCCTCCCCTGCACAGCAGCCAGAGGCAGCCAGTAGCAGAGAAGAGGCCAAAGGCCACAGCTGGAAGAGGGTCCTAGCTGGACCCTGCTCTGCTTACCTGGGTCCTCCACCGCTCACTGCTGATGGACAGTCCCAGTGAGCTCTGACAGACACCCCATGTCCTCAAGGAGGCTGTCAGGTTGGGAGGAGGAGAGTGACATGTGTGTGTGTGTGTTATCTGTGTGTGTTTGTGCATGTGTCTTTGTCTCTGTATGTGTGTCTGTATCTCTGTGTGTAGTGTCTATGTGTGCATATTTCTGTATGTCTCTCTTTGTGCATGTGCGTCATCTCTCTTTGTGTTTGTTTCTATATGTGTGTCTCTGTGGTGTGTCTCTACATGTGTGTGTCTGTGTGTGGTGTCTGCATGTGTGTGATGTCTACATGTGGTTGCTCTGTCTGTGTGTGTGTGATGTCTATATGAGGTTTCTCTGTGTGTGTGATGTGCACACACATGTTGTCTATATGTCTCTGCATGTGTGTGTCTATGTGTGGTATCTCTGTGCATGTATGGTGCCGTATGTGTTATCTCTGTGTGTGTATGTGTGTGTGTGATGTGCACACACACATGTATCTAGATATTTCTGTATGTGTGTGTGTCTATGTGTGGTATTTCTGTGCATGTGTGGTGCATGTGGTATCTGTGTTTGTGTGTGATGCTCTCACACACACATGTATCCAGATAGGGTTTGCACATGCAGCTGATCTGTCTGAACTCAGTGATCCTGTCTATGTCTCTCTCCCTCCCACTCCCGGCTGTAACGGGAGTACATGGGCCGTGGGGTAACAATCTGTGGCTCAAACACTGCTTTGTTATGATATAACTGACCCTAGACACGATGCCTTACCATTCTGAAATTCAGACTTTTCTGGAAATTCAGAATTACCCCTGCCTTGCTAGGTGTGGTAATTCAATAGAGCATAGTGCAATGCTCTATGGGAATGTGCTTTACAGTGCTCAGGACCCCAAGCCCCATCTGCCCATTTTGCAGCATGATCTCCCCAGGAGACAAGTTTTACCTGCGACCCCACACAGCCTTTGCTCTGCATCATTGGCACAGGTAGACACCCTGACATGCTGAGGTGTAAGAGCCCAGAGATGAGTTGCCACCTTTCTACTGTCTCCATGGAGTTGTTTACTCCTCGTTCACACAATGTCAAGTTTGCTGGAGGCTCTACCACATGTTCAGACCTCTTCTAGGCATGGAGGCTGTCAGGAGAAATGAGGGCGGGAATGCACTTGAGTAAACATGGCTATTTGTGGGGAGCAGAGTCAAGCATGATGCCAGAAGAATCTCAGAGGAACAGAAGCCATGGGCTACTGCTGAAGAAGCTGGAAAAGCCCCAATCTTGCCCAATAACTCATCCCAAGCTGATGCCATCTTGCCAGAGAAACCTAACATGGTATAGATATGGTGCAGGAGCCCAGAGGGCTTCATGCCTGGAGAAATCTGACAAGATCTTATTCTGCTTGGCAAGTCCAGGCAAGGCGGATGGTCTGTTATCTGCTTGTGTCCACTGTCCTGTCCAAAGGCGTGGGAGTGGGGCTCTCAGTACAGGCTGATCCAGCCATGTCTGCAGACATTTTACCCCTCCATTCCTGCCTGGGTGAGAGTGGTACCGTCACCACTTATGATAGACAGACCCCAGAAGTCCATGCTCATGCCAGAGTATAGGAAACCTTGATGGGCTATTCCCAACCTGAGAGTTCAGTGAATAGTTTGGGATGGGAAGATATTCATGAACCATGCTCTATCTGCTGATAGCCTATTGAGCTATGATCTCCTCAATGGAAACGTCCATCAAATGAGTGGAGATTAGTATCCCCACGATCCAATCCCTCCTCATAGCACTATTCACTGGAAATCAAACCTTTAACACACGAGTCTTGGGAGACACTTCATACCCAAAGCCTTTACAGCTTACAGGCATCTAAGAATGCTTTCACTGGTGAGATGGCTCAGCAATTAAGAGCCCTTAACTGCTCTTGCAGAGGGACAGAGTTGGGTTCCCAACACCCTCATCAGGTGACTCACAACTCCAGTTTCAGGGGACCTGAGGTATTTTGGCCTCTGCTGGCACCTGCACTTGTTTGTGTGCGTGCATGCGCACATACACACACACACACACACACACACACACACAGAGAGAGAGAGAGAGAGAGAGAGAGAGAGAGAGAGAGAGAGAGAGAGAGAGAGAACACTCTAAAAGAGAAAGTATACTTCACATACATTTGGCTTAACATTCCAGGTACATGACATGCTTGTAATCCATTTAGGAGGCAGGAGGATTATGAATTAGAGCTACGTCTCTCTAAAGACAAACAAGCAACAAACATCAACAACAGCCACAGTCAAGGTCTGGGGATGCTGCTCAGCCATAGCATCCCTTTGCTCCGTTTAATCCCCAGTGCTATCAAAAGGGAAAAGCTCTTACCATTTTCATTTAAGATTGTGTAACCCCCCCCCCCCCATCATCTTCTATCTCTGGTGGCCATCTCCAATCCCCGGGGGCATCCATTCAGGAATTGCCTCTCAGTCCACCGAATTTATGTATGAGTCTGAAGGCCATGGACCACTCAAGGGTTGTACTCAGGCCATTGGCACACACCCAGTGATGCTAGCTATGGCTTCCGGTGAGAAGGGAGCTTACAACCCTGTTGTCTACTTCTCTTCATCTTCCCCGACAGACTTATATCAGACCTGAGCTCAAACATCTTTTTAGAAATAAGTCACACAAATGGATGCAGCTAGAAAACATCATTTTGAGTGAGGTAACTTAGACCCAGAAAGACAATTATCATGTGTACTTACTCATAAGTAGGTTTTAAACATAAAGCAAAGAAAACCAGTCTACAAATCACAATCCCAGAGAACCTAGACAACAATGAGGATCCTAAGAGAGACGTACATGGATCTAATCTACATGGGTGGTAGAAAAAGACAAGATCTCCTGAGTAAATTGGGAGCATGGGGACCTTGGGAGAGGGTTGGAGGGGAGGGGAGAGGCAGGGAGGGGGCAGAGAAAAATGTAGAGCTCAATAAAAATCAATAAAATTAAAAAATTAAAAAAAAGAACGCCACAATTTTACATTTTGCCTTTTTACCAAATGACATAATTTGGAGAAGATTCCAAACCAGCGGGTGAACTTCCGAATCATTCCAACAGCTGTGTGGCTTCTATTGTGTAGGAGGATCCTAATTGTCTCAGTCAGCACCCCCACCCCGACTGTCAATGACACAGAGAAGGATGGGAACCCTAGGCTTGTAAGAACTTGGTCCTTGGCTAACAGGACATAGCTTCCAGAGCCAGTGCTAGGCTGCAGGCCCTTCTTTTAAAAGCTGAGCAATTTAGAGAGCTTCTGGGCTCCTGGGAGCTTTGCCTCTCTGTTCCTGGTAAATGAGGTGTGAAGAGATGGCAAATTTGCAGCCATCAGAGTGCAGGAACCAACTGCTGTCTCTCTCACTCCAGCCCCAGGGAACACTATTGTCTTAGACTGCAGAGCAGGGATGTCAGTCCGGGGCCAGCACAGAGTGGGCATGGCTGTGCACCTCATGGGACTCCTGTAACGACCTAGCACAGTCTAAATAAGGAGAAAAGAGGTTCAGAGAGGCATAGTAACTTGCCCAGGTACCATCACACAGCCAGTTTGTGGCAGAGACCAGCACCGCTGGCTCTTGTACCACTCTGGTTTGCCCAGCAATGGATGTGAGGGCTGGAACAGGGAGAGGGACCAAGCTGACACACAGAGGTCTTCAGTCTTTACCCCTAGTCTCCTTTCAGTAATGTTGGGGGTCTTGGTGTGGTCAGCCCATTCCCCTTGCTTTTGTCGAAAGTCTGTGCTCAGGGACTGAGGGTGGAGGTGGTGATTCCAGGAATCCGATAGGGACAGAGGGGTGGGGAGCAGTGAACCCCCGTGTAACCAGTCACTTTGGCCCTGTCCACAGTCCGGCTCCATGACAGCATCTCCGAGGAGGGACATCACTACCTTATCTTCGATTTGTGAGTCTTTTCCACACACACCCCGACGTGCCATGGGAGAAGGGTGTCTAGGCAGGGGCGACCCTTATGGACTCGGTCTGAGGACTCAGTCCGAATGCTCTTAGAGTTCCCCTAAATGTCGCCGTCCACTGCCCAAGCTGTGCAAGCTGGTCTTTCTGTTTAAAACACCAGGCACATTCGACCAGCATCATCAGTTTATTTTTGCTTCTCTATTTGTGGCCAGTGATGCTGTCTTGCCGCTCACGGTAGTGATATCAAGTTCCATTTTGAAATCTGGTTTGTCAAAGCAGGAACAAAATGACAGGCGTCAGTTATTCTTGGGTGGGCAGTGGCAATCGGTGAAGATGCTGGTCTGGTCTGTAAAACAGTGGTGTTGGGGGGCAGGCATGTTGGGGACAGGAGCACACGAGAAATCTCCATAGCTTCCACGTGATTAAAAAAACAAAAATGATTTAAAAATAAACAGAAAAGTAAGCCAAGCAAAACCAAATGGACCATGGGCTTCCAGAAGCCTCATGGACCCAATGATTGCTTCTGAGCTATTGTCCCCAGCAGTCTGGACCCAGTGTGAGGAGGAAGAGGCATCAGGGAAAGCTGGGTGTGTCAGAAAACAGGAAGGGGGTGGCAGCAGGGACATTCATGATCCAGTTCTTCCATTGAGGGCTGGTATTCTAAGGTCCCTGGCCCTGCCCTTCTCAGATGATTTCCAGAAGGTTCCTCCAGGCCAGGTGGCACCTGGAGTCTCAGTGGAAGGGTGACTCCATGCCTGTCTCCCCAGGGTCACTGGTGGGGAGCTGTTTGAAGACATCGTGGCCCGGGAGTATTACAGTGAGGCCGATGCCAGGTGAGTATAAGGTGCAGCCTAGCAGAGGCGCCTGGAGGGAGGGGGAGGGTGCCCTTGCCTGCAGCCAGCTTCCCAGAGGCCTGACCCCTCCCCTTTCTCTCCAGTCACTGCATCCAGCAGATCCTGGAGGCTGTGCTGCATTGTCACCAGATGGGAGTAGTGCACCGAGACTTGAAGGTGAGTAACCCTGGAGAAGCCCAGCCCCTTGGCTCTGCACTCCTATCCTGCCCCCATAAAAGAGCGCCACCCAAGTCCCTTCCAACTGGGGCCTGCGAAGGGAACTCAGTAACTCAGCCAGGTCCTCTGCTCTGCGTCCCCCCCCCCCCCACCCGAATTCCTCTAATTTCTCCACCTTGAGGTGGGTGACTGTTTTCCCAGCTGTCAAAGCTGTCAGGTCAGGAAACTGAGTTCAGGGAGGTAGGACTACTAGGCCTAGGCCCCACGCAGGTTTGTGCCAGGCAGGTGAAGTGCATCAGACTGAGGCGGCCATGTGGGCTGGAAAGGGAGCAGAACTCAGCCTCCTGCCTTGTTAACTACTTGACTTTTTTTTAGTTTCTTTATTTTATGTGTTTGAGATGTATGTATATGCATCACATGTATGCATCCTATGTGCACCCCATGCATGCCTGGTGACTGTGGAGACCAGAAGAGGGCATTGGACCCCCTAGAACTGGAGTTTCAGACAGTTTCAAAACTCCATGTGAGCACTAGGACTCAAACCCTGGTCCTCTGGAAGAGCAAGAAGCCAGTGTTCTTAATCGTTGAGCCATCTTTCTAACCCATTGGCTGGACTATCTTGCAGGTGACTCAGCTCCCCTACAGAGGGGTTGTCATGGCAACCTCTACCCATTGATGAGGGTGTCAAACAAAACCATAACGTTCCTGGAATACAGGCATCCTGTTACTCTTGCTCCTGGGTCTCTGTCAGGCAGAGGAGAAGAAAACAGGGCGTGGAGACCCTCTGTGCCCCCTTTTTGCCCACCTGAATGAAAGGGATAGCATTAATAAGCCTAGCATTGTCATGTCTAGCATTGTCATGGGCTGCGTGACCTTACCCAATAAGTATGGACCTCATGGATCTCCTTCGTCAGCCTTATGACATCAGCAGTCAGTAACTCACAGAACCCTCATTTTACAAAAGAGGAAACAAACTGAGAGAGTCCAAGGGGTTTGTCAAGGGTCTGCATTTCAGTGGAGTCTGAGCAAGGACGAGGATCCCTGGCTTCCTTTCAGCCCAGAGCCTGTGACCCTTCCCCTCAGAGCCTGTGCCCACCCCCCTCCCACAGTGTAGGTCTAGAAAGCTATTTAATCCAATTCAGCTTCTGCAGTAGCCACTCTGGGACAAGCATGCCAGGTGTCCAGGAATCTTGGTCATCAGCAACTTTGCAGACATCCTCTGGGGTAGCTCTGACAAGAACATTCACTGTGGACACTGCCTGCAGCCCCAGTTTGGAATACAAGAAGACTTGGGAATTGAGCTATTGAGGAATCCTCAGGCTTCCCAGAGCTGCAACCCCCATTCCCACCACCTTTTGAGCCTGGATAACCTCCCTGGTCAGCCAGTCCCCATCCTTGCTCAGGACACAGTGCTCTGAAAAGGTTCCCTACCTTTATCTTACCATCTTAGGCCCTCCTTGAGGTCTCACCTGTGCTCCAGGTGAGTTCCCTCTACCTAGGTGACAAAAAGGTAGGCAGAGGAACAAGGTCTCAGTCTGAGGGAAGGGTGGCTTTCCCCAAGGGTCTGTTCTCGTTATGGTAACAGACTATGCTGGGGAAGAGGAAGCCGGAGAGCTGAGAAGCGGCCCAGATTTAGGCCACTCTGGAATCACTAATTAGTGGTACATTCATCAAATCAGGGCAGAACACTACTGAGACACAGGACATGTTGGGAACACAGCCCCTGCGGACAAAGGAGGCCTCACCAAGCCAGGTGGAAGGGTCTTATTTCTTTGTGCCAAGCTAGATTTGGACCGCCAAAGGTCAGGTGGGGGTCCTGGAAGTCCCGCTGGGAAAGAGCAAAAGCCAGAGCAGACACCAGCTGTCGCAACAGAGGGCTTCAGCCCCGCCCCCAGCAGGAAGTTTGAGCACCAGGGCCTGGCGCTCATCAAGCAGAACCCGAAGCACTGCTGTTTACACACCTAGACACCGCACTACAAGGCAGGCATCTGTCCCTTTTCTCTGAAAGGAAGAACCATCAGAGCAGGGAAATCATTTGGCCAGGTTCCATCACAGCCCTGGCAGCGCTGGAATTAGAAGCTGAGACCAAGTGTGGAACTCCATAGTCTCAGCTCCGCTTTGTCCAGAGTCTCAAGGTGGAAAAAGTTAGGCACCTAGGCCATAGGCAGCAGCCTTGGTGCCCCAGGGGTCAGCTGTGGGCATCCCCCATGTCAACCGTGGTCCCACATCCAAGCCCCGTTGTCTGTAAGATGGAGTCAGCCTTTGCCGTGATACCTGTCATTTAACAGCTATAATAAGTCACTCACTCCCTCAGGGGTCCACTTTCTCCCTCTTATGGATGTGATACCATGCACATAAGAAGCTAGCACGGACTAGAGAGAGCCTTTTGGAGGGCTGACATGAGTCTGAGAACAGGACAGGTATTTGGGAGATGAGCGAGCCATTTAGGGAGCACAGGCAACACAAAGGCCCTGAGCTGGGGCTAGGGGACTGTTAGGAGGGGTGGAAGCCGTCACCGTGGGAAGCAAGGATTAATACCTGTCCTGGGATCCCTGGGACCACTGGTGAGAGGTTGATTGTGGACCACAGCACTGAGCTGGTGCTAAAAGATGCAGCTGTTTTCTTAAGGAGGACAGGCTGTGTCACCATGGTCCATCTCAGCTCTCCCCAGCCCCAGCTCTCAACCCTGGGGAGGCTGTAGGAGAAAGAATCTTTCTGTTACAAAAGCTGAGGGTCTTGCCATAGTCCCATGCTTGGGCACAGGAACTCAGAATCCTGGATCCTGAGGTGTGGAAGGGGATGAGACCCTGAACCATTCAGCCATTCTTCCTGTGTGCCCAAGCTGCCGGTGAGGTTCTAAACCTACTGACTATCTCTTGGTCCCTCCTCCCCTCTCTCCCTTCCTGGCCCCGGGAAGCCTGAGAACCTGTTGCTGGCCTCGAAGCTCAAGGGTGCTGCAGTGAAGCTGGCAGACTTCGGCCTGGCCATAGAGGTTGAGGGGGAGCAGCAGGCATGGTTTGGTGAGTGGGGTGTGGAGTGGCGGGGAAGGGAAGGGCATACTCCGGGCAACATGTGTGCTCCTAGGAACCCTCTGTTCAAGATGAGAAGGCCTAGAGATGGCTGTTTGGCTGTCTAGGGTTGCCCCTAGTCAGCCTCTGGGCTAGTGGGCAGTGCCTACTTCTTTCCCTCAGGACTAGGTTTAGGCAAAGGACCATCACTAACCAGTGGTACATCTTGTTTGTGAGGGCATGCACTTCAAGATTGGCAGGAACTCTGGAGGGTTCCCCTGACCCTGGATGCTGGGTGTTACAGAGAATGGACAAGCTAAGCGGCTTAGGAAAGGTCAGAACTGGACAACTGTAGAGCCCTGGTGCTTGAGTGTAGATAATCCAGCGTGCCTCAGGACTGGAAATAATGGGGCACGTTTTCTCCTTCGGAGTACTTCTTAGTGAGCAATAGTGACCAGTGGTTAAGACCCGGAATGCTTAAACTGGGTGTGACAGCAATGGCCTCTAATCCCAGCACCTGAAACTAGAAGCATAACAACAAGGGTTCAAGGCTAGCCTGGGCTACATATATGAGACCCTGCCTTAAAACTAAACAAAAACAAATAAGAGCCAGAGTTCTGGGTTCAAATCCCGACTCTGCTACTTACAAGGTGTGTGGTTTTAATCAAGTCTTGTTTTCTTCATCTCTTAGAAGAGGATAGTAGCATGTCCCTCAGGGATCCCAAGACGGTAACTAATAACAGGCATGTGAAGTGACCAGCCCAATGCTTAGCACACATCTGCAGCAACTAGTAACTACTCCTGAGGTGACTAGTTAAGATATCTAGTTAAGATATCTCGGTGTTCATTATTCCAACAATCTTCTCAGAATTGAGAAGTATTAAAGGTAAGATCATCTAATCCTTTATCTGACAGAATAGGAAACTAAGGTCTAGAAAGTAAATACACACATATATACACATCACATATACACAACATACACACATATGCACACACATGCACACACACGACATACAATACACACACAACAGACAATACATGTACACATGCTCACACACATGCACACACACCACACACAATACACACACATGCACACATATATACAGCACACACAATACACACACATGCACACGTATATACAGCACACACAATACACACACATGCACACATATACACATACACACACTCACACATACACAACATACACCACACAATGCATGTACACACACACACTCACATACACACAGCACACACACACAGAGCTTAGCCAGAGTTAGGACCAAATTTCCGTCATCTCATGAGCAGCCCTTGATCAGGGTGTCGGGTATGGGCAATGGATCAGCTCTTAAAGGCCACCAGCAAGTGGTAGGTAATGACTACAGGGAAGGTTGGGACCCATAGTAAAAGGAGCTCTGTGATTGATTATTGTTGTCTACTGAGGCTCTGGATGGCAAGTAGAAGGCAGGTGTGGTATATACCTGTCTGGTCCAGACTGGAGTACAGGCCTCATCAGCTTACCAAGACCCCTGGGTTTGCACAGTACGACCCCAGCTTTGGGGCATGGCTGTGTTCTCCAGCTCCAGGGCTATCCTCGTCCCCTCTCCTGCAGGGTCTTGCTCCAGGCTACTCACGTGCCAACCTCTGTGTGTGTGTCTGCCTGTCTGTGTGTCTGGGGAGCAGGGTTCGCAGGGACACCTGGATACCTCTCCCCAGAAGTGCTGCGGAAGGACCCGTACGGGAAGCCCGTGGACCTGTGGGCCTGCGGTGAGTCCATCCAAAGGCCTGATTGTCACCTGGACCCAGAGGTCCCTCTCCACTTCCCCTCACTCTCCTGTTTCACCGCTCCTCTCCTGCTCCTCTCCCCAGGGGTCATCCTGTACATCTTGCTGGTTGGGTACCCCCCATTCTGGGACGAGGACCAGCACCGCCTGTACCAGCAGATCAAGGCTGGCGCCTATGATGTGAGTGTCGCTCCCCTCTC